>NC_059085.1:44989946-45614321 GCF_020497125.1 Mauremys mutica
CATGTATTGTGATCTCTGAATGAAGAAATTATATCCTTGAATTCCAAATAAGAATAAACTGTAAAGGGGAACACCTCTGAGCAAAATACATCGCATTATTCTCATGGCCCCACAGCCAACAAATGTATTTTTCTGCTTGGGAAACTAAGCATTCTGTTTTATCTGATCCCTGTTATGTCTTCTGAAATTCTGAGTCCAGGCTGCTTTCCCCTTGGATTGCAGGGCATTTGGCTGGCTGGTGAGGGTTTGATTTTGTTTTTTCCTTATTCTTCAAGGTAAAGTCTTTATTCACTAGTTTAAAAAAACAACAACCAACAATGTTGTTCCTTAATCAATGACTTAATGCTGACAAGAGGCCCCTCTCTCTGGAAGAAAAGATCATTCTCCCTCCCCGACCCCCAAAGTGGTTAAGTGATGTAAGAAGCACTTTTACCGTTTGGCCTGCTATTGTCCATCAAGAATTGAGCAGCAACCAGGACACTGCTGTCACCTCTGACTGAAGTTAAAGTAGGATCGAAAAGGCGATGTTTTATCCATTAAGCAACCTAAGGCACTTGGACTTTTGCCAGATCAGCAAACTCTAACTCATTAAATCCCAACTGGGGGATTTATGGCAGAATTACAAAGATGATAATTTATTTAAACTCTCGAGGTTAGAATTTCTTGTCTTTTTTTCCTGTTGATTTTTGTTGCCATAGAATGTTTTACACTTTTAAATGCGTATCACAATGAGTGGGCCATTTAGATGATCTATGTAAAAGAAACATGTAACCTAAGATCTATACGTTGTTGCAATAAACCATTCTCTGGGCTTTAACCAAAGAACTTAGGCATTTAACTGTATAGGCAGTGTCTCATCATGTTTTACTAATCATATGCAAATATGAAAGCTAACATAAACATACTAAATGTGTGAAAATATAAATAGTATTTTAAAATATTGCTTGTAAAATAAATGAACAATGTTAAAATGCCAATCTCTACACAACATTGGTTTAAAAAAAATAACTAATCATGGCTTCCTGCACCCCCTCCCCCAGCGTTTTCTAGAGTCATTTAATTTTTCAGCACAAGAGATTCAGCTGTTTCACTTTGCATTCATTCCTCTACTAGTATTAGTTGATGTCTTACCAAAAAGATATAAATGGATTAAGTTTAATTAAGTAAATTAACAGTTAAGCATATTATACAAAAGCCTGTTCTATTTTTATAACTTTACTATGATAAATTAGTGCAAGAGTAACATGTATGCAAGAACAATTACAATGCAGCAAGACACATTAGTTGGAGTGGGGGGGGAGTTAAACGGTTGGCTAAATCTGGGTAAGTATTTGAACATGTATTTGTTAAATTACCCTTGAAAATATAAAACAATAGTGACCGCAGATCAATTACATGGTCAAGCAAGATATTAACATTGGAAGGCATGTTGCTTACTGTCCCCAAGGAGTGATCAGGTTCATTTGTGTCCCAGGTAAAATGTTCGTAGAGCAGCATTCGTTGGAGGACAATGGTAATTTCTATCCATTTCTTATCCTAATAATGTTTGCCACCTACAGGAGTAAAAATTTTCCCACCTTCTCCAGGAATGGACTTAGAAAAGCTACTCCTATTCTTTGTTTTGTTGTTTTGTTTTTTAATGCTGAAACAATTTTTAAAGGTTTAATTAGGGTAAATAGGGCAGGATAGTCTGGTGGAATGACCATGGACTTGCAAGTCAGGAGATCTTGGTTCTATTCCTGCCATTAATTCACTGGGTGACCTTGAACAATTCACATAGAGCCCTGTTCTGCCCGCACTCATGTGAGAGTAGCCTCATTGACTTGAATGAAGCTGCTCATATGACTCGAGCACTATGCATACAGAAGTCCTGATAGGATCAGCCCTGTTTGTAAAGGCCCCAGTTCAGGAAAGGATATCTATTCAGGATAGCACTTCAGAATGTGCTTAATGTTAGGCCAGATAATGAGACTTTAGCACATGCTTAAACTTAAGCACATGCTTAAGTGCTGGTCCAACAGGGATGGATTTAAGCATGTGCTTAAGTGCTTTTCTGTATTGGGCCCAAACCAAGGAGAATGTTTATGCACCTTCGTAAAGCACTTTGAGATCTATGGATAAACTCTAAGTGCAAATAATTATTTGTTATATACATCTTCCTCAGGTAATTTGTAACCAAATAAATCATAATCTATAAACAAATCTTTATGGGAAATTTTTATGTTGGCCTATTGCCAGATTTTATATTTACAAAGAGGAGAAACCAGAATTTCAAATAGCCTTTCCCCACCTTTTAGCAAATGGTTTCTCGTAGGGCAGATTCTTGCTGAGAGCCAGGTGGTCCTCTCTTTGCATCTTGTAGCCTTGGTGCTAGATGATAGCTAGCATAGTTGCTCAGGGATTGCAAGAGCATTGTATTGATAAAAGGAGGTGTTATAAGGAATGACAGTTCTCTACCATGACGATTAATGGCAGCTGAGAAGATTTCCAATTTAAGCTGAGAGGCTACAGACCTGATTGAGACACTGTACATAAACTGCTACAAAGGAGTCTTTCAGTGTGTGGAAGTTTAATCCAATGTTTCAATAACTTCCCCTTGCAGAAAAATGTAAGTAATCGTCTCCAAGAAGTTGGCTATTACCATTAGTTAACAACTTGTTGCTTAGTTAATGGTCCAAGGTGCATTAATAGGCAGTTAGTGCTTTAGCCAACCTGCGTGATCATTTGATTTCAAGTGAATTATTACTGACTTAATCTTTAGTCAGCTGTGTGCAGGGCAACGCCATGTGTAACATGAAAGTGGTTGTTTTCTAGTCCATTCACATCTCTCTCTCCACCCACTGTAAAATCGAAAATGCAGGGTTACGGTGCTTCATCCCCTGTCATTTGAGCTTTTATTGTTGCGTGAACCTAAAATAGCCCCAAAATCCTCATTGAACTTTATTTTTCAAAAATTGAAGCTTGTTTGCATCTACAACCAGATCTTTTTGATGTGAAACAGAGATAATGAAGACAACACCCTTTTGTAAAGCACTGTGACTTGTTCAGAGGAAAGTGCTAGATCACAGCTAAATTATTTACTATTAACTGACCACTGCAATTTAATGTGTCCGTCCAGCCGACAGGACTCTGGCTGTCTGACAGCATGTCTGTTGATGAGAATCAGCCAATTTGGCCAATGTGATCTTTGTCATTTTTATTCACAATAAAAGGTATCACAGTCTGACCATGGAACAAATTGTTATACAATTTACCATAGGCTGATCCAAAGCCATTGAAATCAGTGGGAGTCTTTCCATTTACTTCATTGTGCTTTGGATCAAGCCCTATTTTTGCAGCCCAAACTAGTTCTTCTTTGCGAAATAGCAAGGTGTCTCTGTGAAAGCCACCAAACATGCCAGTGAAAAAATCTAGGTGAAATGGCAAAATATTTTTCCACTCTGTGCAAAGGAAAATGCTGCCTCTGATGTGGAATGCAACACAGAGTCTGTTTTCTCAAGAGGAATCCATAATCTGAGTCTCAAACAGAAATACTATGTAGTTAATAATATCGCTGATATTTCTCCCCCCTGCTCCCGAATGACACTGTCATAGAATGTTAAGGTTGAGAAGGAAGGAACTGGCAGCTCTGAGTGGGGAGCCAGCCTTCTGTCTGGGGCTCGGGGGGTACATAGCACCCCATAACTCTGAATTTCTTGCTTGTTTGTTTGGCATCCCAGCTCTAATGTTATTTTAACGTCATTCTTGGTGGGCAAATTTCTTTGTTTTGTAATGAAATAATCTCTGGATTATTTTCAGTCTCCCAAGTATAATTTAGTGCACGGTCTAAAATATGGCTGAGTGAACAAAAATCCAGCTCCTAGGCTGAGGTGCGCCACATCCATTTCCCATTCCCACTGTGTATTTTCAACACTCATTTTTGTTGTTGAAAAACTAAATCAGTTTCATTTTAAAATAAGCAACGTGACTGTTGATGTCTAATGGTCACTAAACTGTATTGGAGAAAATGAATTGATTTTATTTTGAATTAAACCTTTTAAATTTACAAGCTTCCCTTTTTCTCTCCTGGCCATTTTAACTCCAAAAGCAGCAACACAGATTTCATCAAATCTAAAATTAAAAATAAAAATGCGCCCTGGTGCTGACAGCCTTTCTGCTGACTTTCATCCTGACCTCAGTTGTTTTAAACCCTAAAATTAGAAATTTACACCCATTGACCTCATCTACTTCTAATTAAATCCGAGACAGTTTTAACTCCCCCTGGGCCCTGCCTGTTGATTGCCTCCTTAGAAGTTGGTGGGAGCTGAGGTCACTCAGCACTAGAGCTGACTGAAGGACAGCAGTTCTATCTCATGAAGAATTTTGAAATTTGGTTTCATTTCAAATCTAACTATAAACTGCAGTTTTTGAATTTTCCACTAAGGAAAATTCTGAACATTTTTTTTGAATCAGTGGGAATGTTTCATTTTGATTTTATCTTTTTAATTAAACTGTAATACAAAATAAAAAAGTATAACGAAAAGTCATTTTGAAACATTTAATTCCAAAAACATGTTGCAACACTGTCGGAACTTTTTCCCCAAAACAAAATTTCTGTGAAATTAACATGATTTCAAGAAGTGTGTTGATTTCAACAGAACTGTATTTTTAGAGGGAAGATGGTTCTGTCAAAGCTTTTCTGACCAGCTGTAGTTAGCACCGTGCTTCCTATGGTCACTGTGGGATCTGTATACCAGTTACGTAGACTTAAAAATAACAAAAGTTTCCATAACACGGAGAGAAGGGAACAGTGCTCTCTGCCTCCTTGACCCTGACCCTGCCTTGGAGTTCGACCATTACTTAAGAGGAATCAAATTAAGGCCCCAGACCTGCAATAGAATCCATGTTGGGGCGTGGATCCTGCACTCATACAAAGCCCACTGAAGTCAGTCACCAGGGATCTGCATGGCACAGTATCTGCCCCTGTGGTATCAATTGTAGGATTGGGGTTACCTTCCTTTGTGCCTATGTATCTCTCAGATCATTTCCCCATAGTTAAAAACTTGCTTGAGGGATCATTGATCTCCATTCTGATTAAAATTCTGCTGTAGGTTCACCAATCCCCACAGTTGGAATCTGGTTGTAGGTTCATTCCTTCTTCCCCAGTCAGAATCCTACTGTAGGATAATTTTCTCTTGCCATGTATTTTTGATGGTAGCTACAAACAATAGACTCGTATTCCTCTGTCTGTTCTGATTCTACATAGTTTTGTGCAGCAGTGCATGTCAGAGCTTGGAAAGAGCAGCCATATTTTTGGCCTAGGCCAAATTCCTCCACCCATGCAGAAAGATCAGCTACATTTACTGGCTTTTACTTTTAGAGCTTTCCCCCGTCCCTTAGTCGCTTTCCCGTGGAGTGAGTCTCCCATTCCATTCAGAGGAGAAGGATGCATTTTACTCATCTGCTCTTTGTTTTGCCTGAGCCTCTGGGACTCATAGGAGGGGGGAGGAATTGATAAAAGCAAAGCATTTTGCCATAAAAAGCAACTAAGAGGGCAATGGAAGGCCATTTGTGTAATTCCCCAGGCTGTGTCTCTTTGAAAGGGAAGGTCTGGCAGAGTCTACATAACCCGCTGACTTTGGAGTTTCCTTTTTATTTTACCATGTGCAGTGTGTCCTTGTGTATGAATTAAAGATTAAAGGCAATTTAACCTGTATTTTTCTTTTTCTGTAACATTCTTTGGTAGTGAAATGGCATTGCTAATACAAAGCAATGGGTGTGAGCAGAAAGCACACACCCACTGCTTTTTGACCAGAAATGCCATTTCACCCCTCCCCCATATATAGGTCCCCCATATAAAGGTCTGGCCTGCCTGAAGTAGTAATTAACATTTATGCAGAGCTTTTTATCCATGGATCTCACAATGTTTCCCAAATGTGAGTAAATATCATTGTTCCCATTGCGCACCTCGTGACCCAAGCCCAGGGAGGTAAAGTAACTTGTACCAAGGTCACCTAGTGAGTCAGTGGCAGAAGGAGGACTGGAACTTGGGTGCTCTGACACCCAGCCCGGTGCTGTCCTCACAGGGACACATCGCTTTCCACCCTGGAACAGAATGTCTGAGGTGGAGGGGCGTTTTTTCCTCTGCAGACAGACCAGCAAAACCTTAGAGGTCTCCTCCTCTCTTCAGGTCCAAACCCCTGTCAAGCCTGGGATCAACAGCTGGATACTGTATAAAAAGACAGCCTGGGTAGGCCTTCCTTTTCTGTTCTTTTAGAAGATGAGCTATGAAACTAAGGGGAGTGTTAGCTGCATGTGGCGCGGAGGGTCCCTTCTGACTGCTTGCCGTTGGCGCATTTGGATTTAGCAGACCAATGAGAAACAGAGACTATCAACTCCACAGCTGAAGATGTTAATTTTTCACTCTCCAGGGGGAGCTCTCTCTGATTCCTCTTTTCCTTCACTGACTTCAGTGGGATGACGCAGAGTAGAAACAATACCCCTGTTAGTAAGTGTGTGCAGGGTCAAGCCTTGTGCTTAGACAAGAATAACAAGAGGATGAGACAGAGACTGGAGGGGGTCGGCTGAGAGTTAAGATGATCTGAGCACTTATTAGTTGAGTAGTGTCTGAATCAGAAACAGGTCCTGTGAGAGGACATGAAGGGGGAAGTCAGGCAAAAACCGTGTGGCTGGCGAAGCAGGGCTCCCTGGGAGTAAATGAGGGCCTCCAAAAAGTCAGTCAGACATTCAGCTGGAAGGTAGGTGTGAAACCCATCAGAGAAGAAACTCCTCTCTCTTTTCTTGGCTCTAAATGTCTCTGACAGCAGAACTTGCTGTGGGATCTCCTGCCCTCCCACTGGGAATTCCACATCTCGAGGGGGCACCTGAAGGGGTCTGCAGTGTGAAACAGCAGTAAAAAAAGGCCAATGCAATTTGGGGCTGCATCCATCAAGACATCACTTGCCAGGACAGGAAGAGACCATCCCCACCGATCTGGGGTGTCACCGCATCTAGAACACTGAGCACAGTTCTGGGCATCTCAGTACCAGAAAGGTATTGACAAACCTGAGGAGGAGTAGAGAAGAGCAACAAAAAGGATTAAGGGTCTGGAGGCTGAATTGATTTCTGAGCAAAGATTAAAAGAGCTAAATGTGTATAGCTTGGCAAAGAGACGAGGGCGAAGAAGACATGATAACAGGCTACAAATATTTGAGGGATGTAAACACAAAAGGCTGATTCTGCAGATCTTGCTCTCCTACAGTTCCCACTGCATCAATAGGCGTTTGCTGTGAGTAAGAACAAAGAGGAATTGGAACCAGTAATAATAAAATCAAATTAAGAAAGGGAAAAACGAGGGTGAATATCAGGGAAAACTACCTGGCAGTGAGAGACTGTAAGCTGTAAAGTCATCTCTTGAAGGAAGGCATGGAAGCCTCATGGTCTGGAACTTTTAAAACAAATCTGAAAAAATGTTAGACAATGTACAAGTAGCAATCCTGCAGGGGCAAGGACATGATCTGGGGCTATCTCATCAGGGTTTTTCATCTTTTAATTGTTTTAATTTATTGTTTTGATTTTATTAATCAACTATCAGAGTCCAGAACCACTGCATGTATCTGAGCGGAGAAATTTGCCCTGAGTTTTCTCCCCCGTGCTGGTGTGTGGATGGTTGCAACATGGGAGTGGGTTCCACTCTGCATAGTTCAAAACCTGGACGAAGAATGCAAGTTTCCCGCTGGGATCTGTGAGTGCTCTGGCCCTGGCATTACGTTACATCAAGCATATGTTGGAAGTTTAGTCTGGGTTCTGTTTACTGATTAGATCAGTATAACGAACATTAGAAGTTTCTTATTATTGCTTCATGCCAGAGATATTCAAGAAACCCAGACTCAGAGGGGGAGCCGTGTTAGTCTGGATCTGTAAAAGCAGCAAAGAGTCCTGTGGCACCTTATAGACTAACAGACGTATTGGAGCATGAGCTTTTGTGTATGCATCCGATGAAGTGGGTATTCACCCACGAAAGCTCATGCTCCAGTACGTCTGTTAGTCTATAAGGTGCCACAGGACTCTTTGCTGCTTCTTCTAGCTGATACTCACTGAGTATTGCTTCCAACTCTTCCACCCTAAATGAAATTGCTTGTGAGGCACTGTCCAGCCCTGTTCTGAGCTAAGGGAGAGATTTACATTTCTCTCTCTGCTCAATGGGTCCAGCCATTTCCTCTTCTTTCAAATATGTTCCAAATAAACATAAATCTCACTCCAACTCTGACAGTCCACAGTCATCTGTTTACCCAAATAAACTTTAAGCATACATTGAAAAATAATTCCTAGTGAAATATGCATCCCCATGGCATTCAGGCCTGGTATTTAATGCCTTTTTTATGGTTAATAATGCATCAAAAGCATTTCCAGTCTTGAGCTGTCATTACATCACATACATGATGTGCTGGGCCCATTTCAGTGACTAAAAAACTTGGAGTCAGTTTTTATTTTTAAAAGTACTAATATATGATTACCAAGTCCTGCTTCTCTTCATCTGTATCTTTTAATAAATTGGATCCTTGACTAGATCAGTCCACTGAAAATATCTACAGAAGACTTTGGTTTTGAGCAGATAGACGTCATATATTAACAGCTCCAAAATCCCTTTCTTATCATTGTTTTTCTGCAGTACAATTCTCTTTTCTTCCTTTAGATTTTTATAAAAATCAAGATCATATAGTCACACATAGCTGGGCCTGTCCCATTCGTAAGAGACTGAAAGAACACCAGACCGGGATAAGAGTATGTGGCTTTCCCACCCTTATGATGTCTCGTAGCTTTTGATGGATTTCTTGTTCCCAAAGACAAAAGTGTGGTCTTGAAGAAATATTCTTTCAGGGTCCCCATGTTAATGACACGTCTGGAAAATGGAGAGGATTAGTGGCCATTCTGGATCATTTCAGCACATACACATCAATGCTTTTAAACAAGTTCTCACATGTATTGACACTAATTATTATTTACTCTTTATATTGTGATGGTGCTTAGAGGCCATGTGAGCAAGTGACTTTCCATCTGCTCTAACACACAATCTGCACACCCTGCACAGAGTTACAATTTACCTCCTCCCTGGATTTCAATTTCACTAACAAATGTACAATAAAACAACAAAGTCCAATCAAAGCCTTCTTCCCAGGCGAGGCTGTTTTTGAGGTTCCTAGTTCAAGGCTGCTTAGCCTGTCCTGGTCCTGCATGGAATTTACCCAACCCCTCAAAGGCCTTGTCCAGAACTGGGGACCCATTTTGCTTAGGTGCTGCATAAACTCAGAAGGAGTTCTGGTGTGTGCATTGAAGAGTTCAGAGTCTGAGAAGACCAGAGCCATACAAAGGGAGCGGGAGAAGGATACACCAAGTAGATGTACATTATTATGTACAAATATATTTGTTTATGGTTTTTAATTTTTTTTATATTATATGAATACATTTCAGTCTGTCCTGTCCCATCCCCTGCCATCCTTCCTCTCCTCCCCTCCCCAGCTTCCCCTTGGCTGGCATTAGTTGGCTGATTTTTAGTAGGCGTCATGGTAGAAGTCTCAAAATGTCTCCAAGTGTCTCCAAGTGGATATTGTTGGTCTCTTGTGGTGGGCAGTTTCCATTTGCCTGTGCTTTCGGTCTCAACTTTCCTTTTGTGTGTGCATGCCCTTGCTCTTTTCTTTTCTTCCTCGTGTTTCATTTCCTTTGTCAGGTTTCCTATTGTTCGGCTACACAGTGCTTTTTAAGTGTTAGAGCAATTTCTTTTCACTGTCGGGGAAGCACCTTTGCTAATAAGTGCTCATAGTGCAGCCACTTTGCAAGGGACACTGGGGGTTCTTTAAAAAACAAAAAGACAAAAGAATTGTTCACAGTAACGCATGCATGGGGGTTTGTATGCATATATGCAGAGTCACACATGGCACATGTTCACGCAGGAGCACACCCACTCGCTCTTGCTCGCTCACTGTCCCACATGTGCACAAACACACACATGCATATGGCAAAGCTAGCCTAATGTTAATGTTTCCAGGTCAGAAGTGACAGGATATTGTGGAGGGCCAGTCACTTAATGAACCCCTGTGGGACCAGCCTCAGTTACTAACCATTTCTCTCCAACACATCAGGCAGGGGAATTGCAGCCCTCACTGTTTCACTCCATCACTTCCCTCCACTGCCTTTTCTGCCTGAGCCGCCTGCTCACTCCACACAAACAAACCAATTATCGCCAAAGATACAAATTGGGCCCCTTTTCTAGAAATGCTCCTTCAGCCTTCTACTTACCCTGAAATCAATCACAGACACTTACAAACACATATTCTCTCACTCTCTCTCTCACATACATCTTTACATGCAAACTTATACATACACATAGAATTATATACCTTCATATGCAGACTCCTACTGCAGACACACACAGGAAAATACATGCATGTATCTACCTGCATGTGCTTGTACATGTACACACATTTAGGAGATTTAGTGTCATTCAGCAGTGCTGATTTTTCCTTTGTTTCATTCTGAAGCAGCCTCCTGCCTGCATGTCTCTGAGACATATAGGTATCTGTCCAACTGGTTTGTACAATCAAAATTTGCACATGCCACACAGAATACAGTGCCATATGGGTACCACTTAGCACCCTTTGAAGGAAAGGGCCACCTGTTTTGCATAAGCATATGTTGGTGCATGCAGGTGAGTGCATTTTTGGAGGGTGCACATGGGCCTCAACGTTTTTAGAATGTGTGTCTCATAGTGACAGTAAGTATTTCAGTTACTTTGTGAGATGATACAGTTTGCAGCTGTGATCGCCTCAAGTCCTTCGTTGACAAATTCCTGGTTTATGCCCAAGGAAAATATTTTCTGTATGAAAATTTGGCAACTTCAGGGTTGAAGGGAGGAAGTCAAACTGACAGGTAGGACCAGATCTTGCAATGGGCATTCATTTGTAGGTGCAATTAATAGAATCTCAATGTTAGGTGCTCCCACAATTCAAGTAGTCAAGTGCCTAAACTCTGCTATTTGCACCCACATGTAATTGTGCACACGCAACTGGAGATGTAATTTTTGAGGCTGCTTTTGAAAATGTGACCCTTAGTATCCAAGTCTTAAAGCTAAGTCTCCCTACAAGGCCTGCTGAACATTAAGGGCCCTGGGCAGCTACCTACTCACTATTCAGCCATTACTGCTCCACAAACATTGGAGCTGGACATCGGGAAATATCCCTGGAAGTGCTGATCCCATATTCACAGCTGCTGTTCACCCAAGTCCTTATTCACTAATCTAGAATTCCACTTGGTTGGATCACATTCCTGGAGAGACGTCAGGCCTCACTAAAGAAACCTGCTGTGTATGTGTGAGCTGCTCCAGTGAATCTCTCCCCAGCCAGACCCCAGGGGTCTCTAGTCCACTGTTTCTCACTGCTTCTCCCTCCACACTAGCGATAGCCCTGTTATCTGCCGTTGTATCCACACAGATGCAGCCTCTGAAAATCCTAATGAGGCTGATGCTGTAGTGACACACTACTCAGACCCAGAAGCCTCCAGTGCAGACCAGCACTCAATTCCTGTTGGAGTCGGTGCTAGGTAGCCACTACTCACTCAAGCGTGGCAGGAGGCTGACTGAATGCTCTAGTGCATTACAGCTTGTCAGTACCCCTGAATAAACTAATCAACCCATTTGCACCTTTATGAAAATGCATTTCAGAGTCAATGAAATCAATGCAGTCAGCGTAATTTAGAAGCGCTTAGATGGTGGGGAGGGCACGCACAACAAACCAATATCCTCTTTAAAAAAAAGAACAGGCTTTAAAAAGTACAGTGTTTTAGTGAACTATTGAACATAGTGAGAAATGTCCCTGCTAACTTTGACCTGGTAAAGTGTACCTAGTTTGTTCCTCTGATACTGATCTATTCCCTTCACCTGTTCTCTGGGCTGAGTCCTCTCACAAGACTGCCACCTGCAACCAGTTTGTTGTGCGTGCCCTCCCCAATTCCTTAAAGGGGAATTACCCTTTGCCTGAAGTAGTTGGTGTTTTCTAGGACCAGTATTGAGAGGTGATCCTCTTGGACTCCTGTGCTCCTCTGTAGAAGGAAACCGTCAATAGTGAGAGGTGTTTCATTCCTTCCTCCAGGGTATTTATATTTAAAAATGACCGGGAGAAGAGGAGGAGGGAGATTCTGCAGAACTCTTCCCCACCAGCTCGATGGAAAGTTGGGGAGTGTGTAAAGTGCCAGAAGTATTGGTTTATTCTAATGCACAACTGTTTACTTCCAAATATAGTAAAATATATGTTCCATTATGGGACTTATAGATGAGGGTGTCGTGCGTGTGTGAGAGAGAGACACACACAGAGCAGCTGTGGGCAAGTATGTATTTGTGTCTGTGTGCCTGTGTCTGTTTATGTCTACACTGCGAGCTGGGGGTGTGATTCCCAGCTTGCATACACAGATTCATCCGAGCTCAATGAGCATTAGCACAACTCTATATAGTGGTATAACTGTGGTAGCATTTGCAGCAGTGGTACAGTGAGTCCAAACGTGCTTGAATCTCCAGGGTACATACGTGGCACAGCTAAGCCTTGCCACCCCACCACAGCCCGTGCTAATGTGGCTACTCGTGTGCTTATACTCATGCTAGCCCTCATCGAGTATGTGTACTTGAGCTGGGAATCACACCCCTAGCTCATAACGTAGGCCTAGCCGGTGTATAGATAATTGTGGGGTGTGTGCTGTCTGCTGTGGGCATATATTGGTATCTCCTGCAGTTTGCTACAGGATCACATCCTTAATAGTACAGGTACACGACTATAGAATGGCAGAATCTGAACAGAATTCTTATTGCTTATGAAACCTGCCCTAACTTGTTGGCAATGACAGTAAGTTCCTGCTGCCTGGCACTCCCATGACACAGAGAAGCTCAATTCTGTGTGCTTGTCTGTTTTTAACGGCATATTGGGACCTGCCTTGCTCCTTCTAATGAGCATACTGGGGAGTCCCACTTCTTTCCTGTGGTCTAAGAAGGATGGGAGGGGTTGCTGTCACCTCTATTTACAGTCATCATGAAAACTTTTGTGTCTCATAGTGGTAGAACACTCCCGCTCCTCGGGACATGAAATATTTTAGAGCCAATAAAAACAGCACTTTCCCATAGACTGTACCTCTGTTTTGGCCTCTTTTCATAGTGCTTGTATATTCTACACTTTTCTCGGAGAATGGGAGAGGCTTACAGAGAATTAACATGGATCTGACATGTATTGCAAAGGGCTCTACTGACCTAGCATTGGAAATACAGTATTCTCCTGATACTGATACCAAAAGCTCTGTATTATTATTGTTTGTGATCAGTGTATTACAATGGTGTCTAGAGGCTCCGACCAACATTAGAGCCCCATTGTGCCAGACACTGTACATACACATAATAAGAACCAATCCCTTCCTTGAAGAGACAAGAGACAGAAGGTGGGAGAAAGGGATGGAATATCCAAGCCAAAGGCTGGGAACTGAGGACCAGAGAGATTAAGGCCCAACCCTGGCAGGATCTACTCACATACTTAATTTTAAAGACATGTAAATCCTTGTGGGATTAGGGCTTAAGTGATTTGCCCAAGTCACATAGTGAGTCCGTGACAGAGCTGGAAATTGAAATCAGTTCTCTGGAATCCCATTCCAGTGCTTCCGTCACCAAACTGTCCTCTGTCCCCTAGTGTCACTGCAGCACCTTCTAAGAGAATTCACCGAAACTGGTTTGGTTTTGTTCTTTCAGTTAGCGATCTAGTGTGACTGGTGGCAACATTTCAGGCTGGCTTTGGATGGTGATGTCATGGGAGACACTTCACACTCCTAAAAACTCACTTGTCTTGCTTCCCACTGCTAACTGTTTGCATTTGCTATGAAATCAAAGTTAGAACACCCTAAAGTTATACAAAAATCCCTACAGCTCTGGCAGCAGCAAGAAGCTGTCTCGCCTTTGCAATCCAAATTACGTGATTTCACCCCCGTCTGTGTATTGTCTGACTAGGGATACGAGTTGTGTGTTGTCCACTACAATCAATGCCCTC
The DNA here is from genome assembly GCF_020497125.1 of Mauremys mutica. Classification (NCBI taxonomy): domain Eukaryota; kingdom Metazoa; phylum Chordata; order Testudines; family Geoemydidae; genus Mauremys; species Mauremys mutica. The sequence continues at coordinate 45,003,995 of NC_059085.1, forward strand.
CTTGTGTTAGTAAGTATTTGAAGAATCAAGTCCTTAGCTTGTAAGCACTTTGTGGCACGGACAGTGCCACCGTTGTCCATAAAGCACCACTCACCATGTTAGAAATAGTAAATAATATTAGTGACATGTTGGGGGACATGTTTTGTTGTAGGCTTTGCTGGTGACACTTCTAGGCAGTTCTACACTAAAGCATGAGATCGCCTGACATTTGAATGACTGTCTTGTGCTTCAGCCTGTTTCTGTGCAGGGGATGGCAGGTACCAGCCTTATCTCCAATAGCCACGTGCCTCAATCTTCCTGCGAAAGGAATGACAATGACTAGATACATGTCATTCTATTGCTGGTGAAATTCTTATTTCAGTGCAATTTTACAGGCCCTGATTCACTGTCCCTTAACTGCAGCTTGTTATTTCTGGCGTTAGAGGGTAAAAAAAATAGCTTCTGGGCATGTGACACCATTCACAGGCCTTTAATGTCAGAAATAATGATCATGTTAAATTGGAGCTCATTACAACGAAATGAAACCTCATTGAGCCCTCTTTTGGGGGGGTTGTTTAATGAATCTATTTTTCCTTCAAAGTAGCTCCGAATTGGTGCACTGGGGGAGAAGATGTGGGGGTTGGTGGTAAATTTAAATTACAAGCAACCTTTAAAATGTAAGAAGAAAACTTGATTTTCCACTGTTCTCACCAAATATACTGTTCCTTTGTTAGATTTTCAGTTATAGAAATTTCTTGAGCCTCTTAAAGTCACTAATAATAGTCGTATCTAAGGCAGCTACAAAACACATTTAGGACTTTATTTCAAGTACTGCTTTTCCCACAATGAACATGGGATCCCATTTTCTGATTATTTTCTAATCAAATTCAGAACCGTGAAGCTACTTCCTGTGATAAAACACCTTTGCGGTAAGTGTGAAGCCATGAAATTGCCCATATATCCGGGTCCAGTCTGTGCCACCCCATGCCAGATTCCAGAGCTTGTGTATGCCAAACCATCTGGCCCCATTGTGTGCCAACCCATGTTAAGGGTAGTGTGCACAAAGCCATGCCAGGGCCATTTTGTGCAGAGCCAGCCAGCACCAGTTGCCACCATTTCATATGCCCATCAAAATATTGATAGTATTATTAGGAAAATGTTTTACGCTACTCTGGCATATCCACCGTGCACTCTCTCAAAAGCCAGAGCACTGTCCCTAAAATCAACTTGATTGTGTGCCAGTGCCCATTTCGCTCCTCTGCTCCAGTTCTTTCACTGGCTTTTTCGCAACTTCTTATCCCCATCTTCAGAATCCTACACAACTCTGCCTCTGTTCCATCCCCCACACTCCCCAGTGATTCCTCAGCCCCACTTTCCTCTGAGCTCCCACTGTCTGCTACTCCTACAGACACCTTCTCCATTTTCCCCATGCTGCCTCCTTTCTCTTCATTAAGATCCTGGATCCTGGGTGCCATACAGCCTCCTTCCCTGTGTCAGACCCTCCTTAAAACCCATTTCTTTGGACTTTGTTCCTACCCTGACTCCCATTTTGCACCAAATTTATAAAATATATTTTAAAAGCTGGAAATAACCCAATGCACAGAAAACCACGCTACCTCTTGGCCTTCTTGCCTCATGTCATCTATCCTGGTGTCACAGGATTGTAAACTCCTCAGAACAGGAACCGTGTTGTGTTTTTCTATAAAACACCATGCTCACTTATTGTGCTATATGAATAATTTTTGGGCAGAGTGGGATATGGTTGTGTCAAATTATGAATTCCATTTTGCAGACGAGGATAAGAGCGGCTATACTGGGGCAGACCAGTGGCCCATCTAAACCAGTATCCTGTCTTCCAAGAGTGTCCAATGCCAGGTACTTCAGAGAGAGTGAACAGAACAGGGCAATTATTGTGTGATCCATCCCTTGTCATCCAGTCCCAGCTTCTGGCACTCAGAGATTTAGGGGCAAACACAGCATGGGGTTGCATCCTTGACCATCTTGGCTAATAGCCACTGATGGGCCAATCCTCCATGAATTTATCTAATTCTTTTTTAACCCAGTTATACTTTCGGCCTTCACAACATTCCCTAGGAACAAGTTCCGCAGGTTGACTGTGTGTTGTGTGAAGAAGTACTTCCTTATGTTTGTTTTAAACCTGCTGCCTATTAATTGGTTGGGTGACCTCTGGTTCTTGTGTTATGTGAAGGGGTAAATAACACTTCATTATTCACTTTCTCCACACCAGTCGTGATTTTATAGCCCTCTGTCATATCTCCCTGAGTCGTCATTTTTTCTAAACTGAATAGTCCCATTTTTTTAATCTCTCCTATATGCACAGTGTTCCATGCCCTTAATAATTTTTACTGCCTTTCTCTGTGTCTCTTCCCATTCTAATAGCATAGTAACCACCATTTTGTGTTATGTGCAGAACACACGTCTAAAAACATATGGCTAACCTTGCCCAAGGCAAGGTGGTTATGATCTATTCCAGACAGCTACCCTGCCCAGGAATGGTGTTTGACATTTTGCCAGAGGACTAAAATAGCTGAGACACCATCACAGAGCAATCTAGGACCATCAGCTTGGATTGTCTTTTAACTACTGGCCCAATCACATGGAACAATGGATTTTCTCTGCAGGGGAATAAACATGACTTGTGGATCTGCTGCATCCCAGTCTGGGCACATGGCCAAAATGGGAGAGACTGTATTTAAGAGACAATGCTTTCTCTGAGAAAGGGGTGCCATTTTTTGCCAAATGCAAGAACTGGTTGGAGAGAGAGAAGGCAGGAGGGACTCTATGTACTCCTAAATGCTGACTCAGAGAAGAGGTGAGATCAGACGAGGCAGTGAACGTCTCAGGACATTTGTCATTTTGCAAAGGTCTGTAACTCACTAGTGCTTTTTAAGAGTAAAGTGACTGTGGTTAAGAAATTCCTTTGCTAAATCTGTGTTTGTTGCTTTCCTGCCATGTGGTCTCCAAAGAGGAGAAACTAGAAGCCAGAGTGCTCACAGTTAGAAGGAACACTGCAGAAGCGTGTGTAAGCAAGTCGGGGGCTCAGGAAGTCTGAGGTAATGTTAATGGGGACTAGGACAGTTGGCCTGAAGAGTCCAACATCCCAAGGAAGTCTCAGACAAGAAGGATGAGCCTGGGGATGTGCCCCATAGACCCAGAACTAGAACCACTGATTAGACACTAACTAGACCCAGCTGGCTTAGAAGCATGTGGGACCCAGCAGTTGGGTCCACTTGCAACAGACTGATGTATGTACAGAGAGGTTTGGGCCAGGTTGTAACAAAGTTAATACTGCAAATGCAATCACATTCACTATAACTAAATCGACCATTTCCTAGAAGGATGTCTAGGACACTCACATTGAGGTTCACGTCTTTCTCTCTCTGCTCCCTCAATTCAAATGGCCACTTTCTCCATCTCTCTAGTGAATTGGTCAAGAAATCATGAGGAAAATACAAGCACTGTTCCCTCTGCTTTTGGCCTGTCGTAGTAAACCTTCTCAAGCAGACCTGGTGCCGTTTACTGGGCTGCTCTTTAGAGCTGATGTCGTAGCCATTTTGTCACACCCGAGCAGGAAGAAAGCAGAGTGTTCCTGAGTATCTCTGAAGTGTAGTGTGTGGTACTGGTTTTTTCCAATCATCTCTAAATAGAGGTTTTTTCTGTCCCTCCTACCAGCTCAGCACCCAAGCAAGCAATAAGTGTGCTCTGATTTTGAAATCTGACATCTCTCTTCTGCTTGGCAAAGTGCTTAAAAAATTGGTGTCTCTTTAGCTCGGCTCACTCCTCTTCTGCTGAGAGATGACTTTTTACAGACGAGATAGGGCTGTCATATAAGTGATTTCTGATGTAAAAAACCAGTTTTTCTGCTGCATTCTGAAGACCTAGTACTATACCCAACAAACATTCATATACAGTATATACTGCGTATCGATGTGTGTAGATATGTAGCGTTCCGTGTATATATAAAAACACACATATATGTACACTGCATCTATAGTTGATATATAGACACACATTCACATATACACACACACTTATTAGAGAGCGAGTGAGAGGATGTTAGTTCTCTGCACTAATATTTGAGTGTAATTTTTTTCAGCCATGTTCTTTTTGGTCATTTTTGCTAAGACTTTTTTCCTCTTACTCTCTACTCTGCTACCCTCTCACTAATAGAACATTATTTGGCCTCCATTTTTTAATTTTTAAACCATCTGTTTTCAGTTCTGTGGGAGACTGAAACCAGAAAAACACCAAGTTAGATGTATAACTGACAAGTTCCACACGTGTTTCCAAGGCACTGTCATAGCAACTGTATGACTTGTGTTATCATATTTTAACATTAAAACTAAATATTTGCTAGAGTTTCAGTATTTTACTGCATATGTAAATGTGTTATTAGTGTGCCAGAAAAACAGATTTCTGCAATTACATCTAATCTGGTGTCTGGTACAATGGAAAATGCAGTTCCTGTCAGTTAACCAATAATCCCTGTAAGGCTGGTTGTTCGAGTACTTAGACGTCTTCTGACTAACTGGCCCTTCACAGTGCTGCTGACAGAATTGATTTTGAGGGTATTACTGCTTTATTTGGTGGTGGAGAAAGGGGTGAATTACATAATCACACACTGAGCAGTGTTATCTTTGAAAAATAATAAATGACCCTTGTCGTTTCTGGATTAGTGCCCGAGTGCAAGGGGTGAAGGGAAGGCAGGAGAGGAGCCTGCCTGGCATGTTTGTGGTAGTGGTGGGAGAGTCTGAGAAACTCCATTTCTAGCTCTGAAACTTTGAGATGGGTCCCAGCGCATCTCATGTTGGGCGGACGGGCTGACTAGTGGGTAAAAGGTGTCTACATAAAATAAACTGGTTTCCCACCAGCAGACTTTATCCAGACTGGCCTAGCCTGGCATTTTCAAAGGCGCCTAAGGAATTAAGTTGCCCAAATCCCACTGACGTTTAGTGGAAATTGAGCACCTAATTCTCAAGTTCTCAGTCTTGTCTAGCAAGTTGCTAGGCTCAGCCCCTCGCCCCCAAACAGACTGCACTGTGAACTTCAGTCAAGCAGGCACACAGTGGGCAGTTAGCAGTGAGCAACACAACAACAAACAAACAGCCCACAGGCTCACTCCACAGGCCACATAGTCACTCAACCTTCAGTGGAGAACTCCAGCTTGCTGTTCCCGTTAGCTGTTTCCAGGGGTCTCCCTTGGGAGCAGCAGAGCCCCACCATCTGCTCTCCCCCAGAGATGCCCAACAAAGCAAATGTTGGGAACTTCCTCTTTTATGCCCTTCTTCCACCCTGACATGATTAACTGGGCTGAAGGGGAAGGCAGCTTTGCCCCCAGCAGCTTCTTAAGCGCTTCACCACCAATGTGGGGTTTGTACACTCTGTCACAAGTCAAACAGTGTTCTCTGTTTGAATAGACCGTGACAGAGAATCTTTCAATCCTAAAGCTAATCATAGACCATAATCCATTTGAAACTGTAAGGGGGAAGCCTCTTCTCCATATATATTTTAAAAGGCTGTAAAATGACTCAGAAACAGGCACTCTTGAAGTGGAGGGATACATTTTATTTGTTCATTGGCTATGCATTTCCAGTGACACAATGGCCATTATTTAGCTCTGGGAATACAACACTTGAATTGCATTCAGTAAATTCCAGTTTAAAGAAAAATCATGCACATCATTATTTGTATCCATATTATTTTCTGTTCTTCAGTAGATATTTTTTCAGACTTCAAATCTGATATTTTCTGCAAGTGTTTCATAATAAATTAATTCTGTAATTAGTAACAGAAGTGTCACTCCTGGGAGTAAATTTCGTACTTTGAACAAGTAAAACCCGACACCGCTTTCATGTTTAATGTGTTGGGTTTAGGACTTTTACCTCCTCTTAAAAATATGTAGCCTAATAGATCAGATAATATGTTAAACTATTGTCGGTACATGAGATCTTACAAAGTACTAGGAAGCAAACTACAGACACTTGCCTTCTTAACTTTAATCAGCAATGAGAGCAGGTGGGATTTAGAAGTCATTTCTCCACTGCAGATCTCCCGCAGACATGGAAAAAGGTTCTGAAGAAGACTCATAAGAAAAAAATGCCATTTTTTACATACATTTTTTGTAGGCTACTGAAAGGCCTTTGATTCCATGGAAATAGAAATCTTGGAAGTGGAAAGTGAGAGTGATAGATACAAAATCCTGAAGCACTGCCACACAAACAGGACAGCAACATTTACACTTAACAAAGAGTGTAGAGCTAGGCAAATGGACATATTGTCTCCACAGCTCTTCTTCTCCTGCCTGGAGAATAGCTTTGGAAAGTAGAAACTGTGAATGGGCAGAAAAACGCCATCAAGATCTAGTTGTAGGGGTGTTGGCAGTCATTAGCTTTCAGACTTCTTTGAGCAACAACAGTGAAGTAAACTTTTTTAAAAAACAAGAATAGGGTAGAAGTTGAGAGAGTGGGAAGAGGTTGAGCAGTAGAGAACTGAAGAAACTGGCTGTCCCAGAGGTGTTTCTTGCTCTTCCTTTGGGAAAAAAGGGAAGAGGGGGGAGAGAAAGACGGACACTATTCAAATTAATGGACAAGTTACTGAACCACCTCAGACTCTCAGATAACATTGTCATCTTTGCTGAAACTTTTAAGAGCCTTGAGGAAGTCATCAGGGAACTGGATGAATGAGGTAAGTGGATTGAAGAAAAAGATTCAGAAGACCAGCATTCCTTTTAATTCTGGCATGGAGAAAAGACAACAGTAAGGAATGGGCTATGTTCTGTGATCTTAACTGAGGTATGTTATGCCAACCTGAGAAGAGAAAAATCATGGCTAGATGCAGAATCTTTCGAAGGCTGGACAGCATTCTGAAAAGCAAGCTGTTTCTCTGCTTACTAATTATTTTGACTTCTGTCTGCTGCTAGCCATGTCATTCAACATGATCTCTTTCAGCTAGGAGCTGGAGCAAGTACTCAAAAAGAACCTGTGTAGATATTTGCTGGATATCACATACAGACACAGAATAAACAATATAGTCTAAGAGCCCAAGACACAGGGTATTTTCTATCTATTCTGAGTACTCAGATGCCCCCCCCCACTGTAGTATCTGAGCACCTCACAGTCTTTAATGTACTTATCCTGACAACATTCCTATGAAGTAGGGTAACATTATTATCCCCAATTTACAGGTGGGAACCAAGGCCCAGAGAGACTGAGTATGTCTGCAGTGCAATCAGGGAATCGGATTGCAGCACGTCTAGGCATACCTGAGCTAGCTTTAATCTAGTTAGAGCCAGTCCATTGTTACTAACTTCTTCATAGTATTCAACGCAAGAGGAAGGCTGGTCCAGTGGGTAGGGTTCCTGTTCCACCGCAGACTTCCTGTGAGCAAGTCACTTAGGGTATATCTGCACTGCAGTTGAGGTGTGATTGCAGCATATGTAGACATACCCAAGCTAGCTTTAATCAAGCTAATTCAACTACCAATAGCAATGAACCTGCAGCAGCACAGTCCTCAGTGCAGGCCCAGGACCCTCAGTACTTAAGCAGGCAGCTATCCTGCGCTCAAGTCAATGGGCCCAAATCACAATTTTCATTGCATATGAAATTTCAGCTTTTCATTCCAAATTGGAATGAAAAAAATGGGCAAAATGTTGGAAATTCAGGTTTCTAACTGGCTTTAGTTACTTTCTCTATACTGCAATAAGAACACTTCTTAAAGAAATGGTATCACAGACCACTAAAAGGAGTTTTGCTCCATTCTACGACTTTTCAATAGGGTGTTACGTTGTGGCAAACAAGAGAAGTGATGATAGTTCATTTAGACGGTGTGTGGATGGTCAATAAGGAAATCAGGTCATTTTGGTACAAGGCTCAGTACAGAGTCCAATGCTACAGAAGGTTGTACTGCCAAGGTATTGGATATAGTTTTGCACAAAAGTGAGTTGCTGGGGAACTCTGACCTGTGACATATAATTTGAAAAGAAAGAGGCCATATTAATCCTATTAGAAGACAAAGAGGAGTCATCGGGACTATAGAGTTACTTCCAAGTATTTTCTCTCTCTCAATAAATAAATATGGCAAATTTACAGTCATGAAATCAATGCAAATTATTTTTGCGCAGCATCAGTCACACAGAGAGACACTTCTTAGTCTATGCATTGTAACTACAGTTTAAGTAAGTAGGTTGAAATAATTAAATTTAATGTAAGCAGGTTAAAAATATACATCATCATACAGGTTGCATCTGTAGATGTGGAAGAACAAGAGAAAGCAGATGCAAAGGTCACGTTTCGGCAAGACTGGCTAAACCCAAGGAAAATGGGGATGAGGGTTTGGCTTTTGTTTACAGTGAGATTAATGTTAGGAGACATAGACAGGAGAGAAGAGATGAGTCCTGAGATGAGGATTGAACAGAATCCAGGAATCAGGTATGCAGTGTGACTACACACTACATGACAGAGACCTGGAGGCAGTCCATGTGTGAGGGTAATTTGTCCACTATGGACAGGCAGAAATAGGAGACAGGAGTCTGGTATTTGATAAACACAGGCAAGACACTGGAAAAGAGAAAGATTTAAGGACATGGAGATGAGAAATTATGGGGAAATCTCTGGAGCTCCTGGATGCTGGGATGGGGAAGATTCCATCCCAAACTCTGCTGTGGCCAGAGGATGGGGCTGATATGACCCCCTTGCCGTAGCAAGGAGACTAGCTGCTGCTGTCTGGAGAGTGGAGGTGTAGGGAGCCCATGAAGGGGAGAGTTAGAGAAGTCAGAGATGAAGAGAGGAGCCCTGAACAGCAGAGGAGCAGACATTTGAGCAGAGCAGCACCTGAGAGAACCCCAGAGGAAGGAAATGCTCAGAGATGATGTTAAAGCAGATTTACAGACCATGAAAATGTGGGAGGCAAAAGAGGGTCTGGAGTCGAGTCGATATCTGTAGTCTGGGAATAGAGGGGAAAGTAAGGTGCAAGGCCAGGCAGCGCCGGCTCTAGGCTTTTCACCGCCTCAAGCAAAAAAAAATGTTTGGCTGCCCCCTCCCCCCCTTTTTTTTTTGGCTTTTACACATGTCTGCGCTTTGCAATGTTTGGTTTGGTTTGGTTTGGTTTTTTGACTGTTTAAAATTTTTAAAAAATGAAAACAGAGAATTTGTAGTTAGTGAAATAAAACAATTTCCTACTAGTGTATTCATTTAATTTTAACAAAATCACAATGACAAACATTGATGCTGGTAATGTTAAAGGAATTCATAATGCTACTGCAGTGTTTGGAGTGAAAAAATCATGTCTTGCTATAAATTCTAATACTTTTAGAGGAGAAGTTTTAGGCCTTATTAGCTCAGATCAAGCTATGTCTGGTTCAGACAAGCAGCTGCCAGCAACTCCGGACCCCGAGAGGCAGCAGCACACACAGATTCACCCTGTCCCGTCACCCCAGCTTAGTGGAAATTGGGTACACGGGTGGGGGGAGGGAGGCACCCCGCCATTAATCAACACCCCCCCCCACAGAGCCGACAGGAGGATGCTCCTAGTCTGGAGTGGTCAGGGGCAACTGCAGGGATGAACAGGGACTGTGGGGAAGGGGGGACAGGAACAGCAGCGGCTGCACACATGGAGCAGGGCGGAGGAGGGGCTCCCCCTGCTCCAGTCACCTGGCTCCGAAGGCTGGTCGTCCAACTGCCCCTGCAGCTCAGGTCTCTCCCCCTCGCCCACACTGCTGCTCGCCTGCCGTGCCACCTCCGTCAGCCAAGCGAGCCTCTCGGCAGCAGGTCAGGTGGGAATGCAAACCCTCCACATAGCGGAATGCCGCCCCTGGAAATGTGCCACCCCAAGCACGTGCTTGCTTTGCTGGTGCCTAGAGCCAGTCCTGAGGCCAGGAGAGAGGTGGTGGCAGGGGAAGGGGAGCTTTGGAGTGAGGATGCCAGGGGTGTGGTACAAATGAGAAATGATCATCTCTATTGTCAGCATGTCATGTTAAGCAGTTCCACTCAGGGTATGTCTACACTATGGGATTATTCCGATTTTACATAAACCGGTTTTGTAAAACAGATTGTATAAAGTCGAGTGCACGCGGCCACACTAAGCACATTAATTCAGCAGTGTGCGTCCATGTACCGAGGCTAGTGTCGATTTCCGGAGCGTTGCACTGTGGGTAGCTATCCCGTAGCTATCACATAGTTTCCGCAGTCTCCCCTGCCCATTGGAATTCTGGGTTGAGATCCCAATGCAAAAACAGTGTCGCGGGTGATTCTGGGTAAATGTCGTCACTCAATCCTTCCTCCGGGAAAGCAACGGCAGACAATCATTTCGCGCCCTTTTTCCCTGGATTGCCTTGGCAGACGCCATAGCATGGCAACCATGGAGCCTGTTTTGCCTTTTGTCACTGTCACCATATGTGTACTGGATGCTGCTGACAGATGCGGTACTGCAGTGCTGCACAGCAGCATTCATTTGCCTTTGCAAGATAGCAGAGATAGTTACCAGTCATATTGCACCATCTGCCATTGTAAATTGGCGATGAGATGATGGTTATCGGTCGTTCTGTACCGTCTGCTGCTATCATGGGTGTTCCTGGTTGGCCTCGCTGAGGTCGGCCGGGGGCGCATAGGCAAAAATGGGAATGACTCCCTGGGTCATTCCCTTCCTATGTTTTGTCTAAAAATAGAGTCAGTCCTGCCTAGAATATGGGGCAAGTGTACTAGAGAACCAGAGAGCACAGCCGCTCCGTGTCAGAGCCCCAGAGATCCCACAGAAATGATGAGCTGCATGCCTTCGAGGGGGTGCCCCTGCAACAACCCCACCCGTTGTTTCCTTCCTCCCACACCCCTCCTGGGCTACCGTGGCAGTGTTCCCCCATTTGTGTGATGAAGTAATAAAGAATGCAGGAATAAGAAACACTGACTTTTTAGTGAGATAAAATGAGGGGGAGGAAGCCTCCAGCTGCTATGATAGTCCAGGCAGGACATTAAAGGGTAGGGGGGGAGAGGAGACCAGCCTTCCGCTGCTATGATAGTCCAGCCAGTACAGAATCTTTTCTTTAGACATGACGGGGGGGGCTGATAGAGCTCAGCCTCCAGTTGCTATGATGAGGACGGTTACCAGCCATTCTGTACAATCTGCTGGGAATGACCAGGAGTCATTCCTATTTTTACCCAAGTGCCCCCGGCTGACCTCACCGAGGCCAGCCAGGAGCACTCACGGGCTGATGACGAGGACGGATACCAGTCCTACTGCACTGTACCGTCTGCCACCAGGGAGAGGAGAGGAGAGGATGCTGCTGTTTAGCGCTCCAGCATCCCATCTACCAGCAGCATGCAGTAGACACAGGGTGACATTGAAAAAAGGCGAGAAACGATTTTTTTCCCTTTTCTTTTGGGGGGGGAAGGGGGTAAATTGACGACATACACCCTGAAACACCCGGGAAAATGTTTTTGACCCTTCAGGCACTTGGAGCCCAGCCAAGAATGCAAATGCTTTTCGGGGACTGTGGGATAGCTGGCGTCCTCAGCCCCCCCTCCCTCCCTCCATGAGCGTCCATTTGATTCTTTGGCTTTCCGTTACGCTTCTCACGCAGCACTGTGCTGAGTCCCTGCTGTGGCCTCTGTCTATCATAGCCTGGAGATTTTTTCAAATGCTTTGGCATTTCATCTTCTGTAATGGAGCTCTGATAGAACAGATTTGCCTCCCCATACAGCGATCAGATCCAGTATCTCCCGTACGGTCCATGCTGGAGCTCTTTTTGGATTTGGGACTGCATTGCCACCCGTGCTGATCAGAGCTCCACGCTGGGCAAACAGGAAATGAAATTCAAAAGTTCGCGGGGCTTTTCCTGTCTACCTCGCCAGTGCATCTGAGTTCAGATGGCTTTCCAGAGCGGTCATAATGGTGCACTGTGGGATAGCTCCCGGAGGCCAATACCGTCAATTTGCGGCCACACTAACCCTAATCCGACATGGCAATACCGATTTCAGCGCTACTCCTCTCGTCGGGGAGGAGTACAGAAACCGGTTTTAAGAGCCCTTTATATCGATATAAAGGGCCTCATTGTGTGGATGGGTGCAGGGTTAAATCGGTATAACACTGCTAAATTCGGTTGAAACGCGTAGTGCAGACCAGGCCTCAGATAGTCACTCTCTTGAGTCCAGGCTGCACTGACAGAAATGTGGCGGGAGACTCTTCTTCCTTCTGATCAGTAGCAACAGTAGGGCCCATTAGTGTGGGTTATTGGATCCATTCACACTCTGGCCCTTTTCACTGATACTGAACAATTCCCTTTTCTGCTTCCTGGAACCAATCTGTCACCAGTACCGATCCTGCAATCTCACCGATCAATATTACATGATGCCAGTACTCATTAAACACCATTTCCATGATGAAGCCATTCACCGAGAGGAAGATAGAGTACTGGCTGCAATACTTTGCATTGCCACTAGGGTGAGTTTTTGCTTCTGTGCAGCATCATGAAGTCCCAGTGAACTGGGAGTTAAAAGAACCAGGCCCATGGTATATGGAAACTTGAATCCATTGAAATGCCCTGCTGCTGTGATTGGTTTGAATGTGTCTGGTCTCCTAATATAGGAGAGCCTCCCAAAGGAACTTTTCTGTCTGTCTTATTATTTATTTCTCATATCCTGTTCTGTTGCTTGGTGAGCAGGAGTGAATGCAGTATTTATCAGTATGGAGCAAATGAGCAAAAGATGGTGCCATTAAAGCTTAATGTATATATGGAAGAGGTCAAAGGTCACCACTCATTACCATTACCAAAGAAATAGGAAATTGAACAGGCCATTTCACATTTGGTGGCTGCACAGATGTTTTTAGATAATATTATGAGACACTGCAGAATTAGATTAATAGGTTGATAAAAATGCTGGTACATGTTCATTCTGAGCATTGTTCCTCCATGTTTGCATAGGGCACCATCACTCTGCAGCATTGCACATCAAGGGATGCACACATAAGTTTGTAGGTGAGGGCAGCCCTGTTGTGATTTGTAACTAGGTGGCTGCATTTGTATATGCCTTGGGGAGGATGTACTTGTGCACCATTCCTGTTCCAGGGTTCTCTATGTATGCATCAAAGGATGTACCCCCATGTGCCATGTACCCAACTGTAGGTCTCACAGAGAGAGTACACATGTGTGAAGACACTAAGCCAGATTGTACCTTTAAGTCTCAGCCCCTTGTAGGGATTGTGACGTTGCACTGCCCCCTCTGCTGGCGGGTACCAAAGGGAAGACGGGCTGTTCAGGGCAGTGCAGGGTCTGTAAGTGTGTCTGGCCACTGCGGAGAAGACAAAGGCGGGGAAGGTTTATGCCAACAGCCTTTCAAGGACCAGGTTCAATGTGCCTCATGGGTATTCTGTGTGGGGGAGGGTGGGAAAAGGATGTTTAGTTCTGGCAAGGGGAGTGTCTTTACTGCAGAAACTCAGGGTAATTTCCCTAGCAGATCAGTACTACCCTTAGTTCTGGTTGTGGGAATGGAGGAGGATTTACTCCTTTGGGCCCGTATTCTGTGTGTGTGTGATGGAGCGCGTGTGGTGTGCAGGGCTGGATAGGGACAAGGGGGATCTCTGCTGCATGCCATACTCTTTGGGTACGTTTGTCTGACGCAGGGTGGGTATCTGTGTATATAGGGGCGTCAGAAAGTACGTGTCTGAAAATTAGTGTATTTTCACTACAGGTCAGGAGAACATTGATCTCCACACACAATTATTGCAGGAGCTGTACATTTGCTAGGTTAGAGTATTAAAGATTCTGCATGGATTGTGCAGTGATTATGGGGCTGATCTTGTTAGACAGGGTTTGTTAATGATGAAACAAATATTGGTAAAAACTAAATCAAGGGAAATCTGCCAAATTCTAAGAATGAAATGAGAACACTGCATTATTTAAGAGCCACAGATCAAGCTTTCAGCCACCCCCCACAACTGCAGTCATTTGATGGTCAGTAGCTCTCAGTGTTCTTCTCCACCCTCGCCAAGAAAGCTAAAATGAAGGAGGCACATTGCTCCAGCTGTGATAGCGTTTTAGTAGTATGGACATCTGGCTACTGGGAACTCCACTGCCCTAAGACCCCCAACTCATTTCACATAAGTCTCCAAACTGTCTTAAGATGAAAAATGACTTTTGATCACTATTAACACAGACTGGATTTGAACATGGGACCCAGAGGTGAAAGGCTCTTTGTTCTTTCACTGTCCCCTGATTCATTCATTCTTCTTCCCCCAGCTTCTGTTATCTTTCCAAATGGTTAGCAGAAAAGATAGATGTATGCTAAATACTTTCACAGACTCCAGGCTGAAACAGCTGTCAGAGATGCAGTCCCACTTAGCTGGTCTTCATAAAACGCACATAGCATTTTTGAGAGACAGGGTAAAGGGTAACGGCAAACTGCACCCATTTAGCAGAGGACAGTATGTGACAGCTGACACAGTGACAGTGGGCTCCTGAACAACCCATGTCACTCTTCAGCAGGAAGCCCTGAAATGCCCATTTTAATTTAAATGTTATTTTCAAATCAAATTGCCACTTCAGAATGAGAATTGCTTCTTACTGTATAACTTTGTGAACGGCACTGAGCAAAGTGGGTGCTGTTTTCTTTACAGTTATTGTTCTTATTTATTATTGTGTAGCACCGTGTGTGTCCAAAGTGCGGTCCAATAGGTGGTCTCTGGAACTGCCTGCTGCACAAACAAGCCTTTTGTTTGGGGACTTGTTTTTGTTTTTTTTAAATTACACTCTAACGAGGGAAGAGTGGAACAAGGAGATTCCAGTTCCACATAGTGATTGTTTCTTTGCACGGTGTTTTCTGGCAATCGCATATTACCGTGGTAGACACTACATGGCCAAACATTCTGCTGTGCAAAATGACTCCAATTTATGTAAGCAGGGTCTGAATGAGCTTTCCCCTCAACATCTGGTGATGAACTGGGGGAAAAGACTTCAGGAGACGACAGTATTTGCATACACACATTTAGTCTGCCTAGGTGTTCAGCAGACAGAGCTGCTTTGCCAAAGTGATCAGGTTTGGCTGGTTTGGGGTTGAATGCAATTATCCTTATTGTATGAGTAAAGGGCAGCAGAACTGTATTTAGGATGCCCTGATTGAAGGGGTCACCCTAAACTGAACCTCACTTGCTAAGCAAGGAGTAGGGATGCCAAATTCCAGTGAAAGTCAGAGGAGATGTGGATGGGTGTTACTATGTGGTGGTGTGGACACTGCTTAAAGGGGGGGAGGTGAACCCACATGAACACCAGTCTGAGCTCTGGGACTTTGCTGACTAAGGACAAACAGCTATGAGTGGAGTGCAGCAAAGGGAAGAGGAGTGGCATGTTTAAGGGACACTCACTTGTCAAACCTTCACTGCAAGGTGGGAAACAGAGGCAAAGGACACTGCCCAGTGTACTGTGGGGAGAGTGTTTGCTTAAGGTTACGTGCTTTTGAATCATAGTTGTGGTGTTTTCCCAAATTAATGCTGGGTCCCCTTTGTATACAGACTCAGTGCTTGCAACTGGGGAAGTATTGCCTCTTGGAGGCACCAGGGTGGTGTTTAATTCTCCCAGAGCCAGTTCTGTGCTGTGTGGTTAAGAGGAACTCCTAGATATTGAACCCGGTCCTTGTTCCTGCCAGCACCATGTGTAGAAGGGTTACACTTGTAAGAAGCTCTTCAGCTAAAACTCTGCAGCTCTCCCATCCTAACCATATACTTGCTCCCTTTCATTTTCTGGCCTCCTCCCAGGCATAGGACACAAGGTGTCAGACAGAAACGAGCAGCCCAGCATTTCTAGCACAGCTTGTAAATGCAGTCAGCATGTTTACAAATTCTGTTTATCTTGGAATGCCATCAGACAGGAGGAGAATGTTGTTTTACATTCTTAACTGTCTACCCCTGCTTGCAATGGGTTTAATTCTCTTTGGTACCCTGAGGGTTGGTGTGTCTCAGGATGTCCTGGTAATGGAGTAAAGAGGTCAGAAGAACAGCAGTGAGAGACTCTATCTAATTCTCACCTTGGCACCAGCATGCTGGGGCTGACACGTCCAATTTACTGTGGCACTGTTTGACAGGTGTCGAGACTCGACAGTCACACAGAAATACACATGACTGCAGAATCAGAGGAAGATGATTGAACATCCTGCAAATGAGACACCCAGGGAAAAAAAGCCACACACACAAAACAATTCAATAGAAAATGTAGGCTAATTAACGCCCGCTGTTGCCTGATATGTGCCATGGCCCCTCAAGGACTCCTTGCCATTTGGGAGTTGAAAACATGTCAGGAGGCTCCTCTGTTCCTTTTGCATGAGGAATTTTATGACATTTTAGTGCAAAAAAGTTCTGGGAACTTTCTGAATTTTCCCCAAAAGTTGTAAAATTCATTGAGTATCAATTTTATCAGGCTCCACTCTTCACTTCCCAAGGTTTCACTTGTACCCAATCCAATCTTCTTCAGTTTGGCATATACCATCACCATGAAGCTCCTTCTAGACCATCCCTGAGAGGTGTGTCTAACCTGTTCTTGTCCTGTGCTCAGTGATTAAGGAGAACAATTTATCACCCTCTTCTTCATTACAGCCTTTCATGTACTTGCAGACTGTTACGTCCCCCCACCCCACCCCAACGATCTTCTCTTCTCCAGACTAAACAAACCCACATTTTTTCAATCTTTCCTCATAGGTCCTGTTTTCTAGACCTTTCATCTTTTTTGTTCCTCTCCTTTCCCAAAATGTGGTACCCAGAACAGGACACAATCAGTAGAGGCCTTATCAGTGCTGAACAGAGCAGAAGAATCACTTCTCGTGTCTTGCTTACAACACTCCTCCTAATACAGCCCAGAATAATGATCGCTTTTTTTGCAACAGTGTTGCGATGTTGACTCTCATTTAGTTTGTGATCCACTATGACCCCCAGATCCTTTTTGGCAATCCTCCTTCCCAAGCAGTCATTTCCCATTCAGTATTTGTGCTGTTGATTATTCTTTCCTGAGTGTAGTATTTTGAATTTGTCCTTACTGAATTTCATCCTGTATATTTCAGATCATTTCACCAGTTCGTCAAGTCATTTTGAATTCTAATTCTGTCCTCCAAAGTACTTGCAACCCCTCCCAGCTTGGTATCTGAAAACTTTATCAGTGTATCGCTATCCTATTATCTAAATCATTTATGAAGATATTGAACAGAACCAGACCCAGGACAGATCCTGCAGGATCCCACTCGATATGCCCTTCCAGCTTGACTGAACCATTGATAACCACTCTCTGAATGTAGAAAAAGAGAAGTAATTTCTTATTTCCACCGTTTCCCTGGAAGTGTAAACTCTGGGGCAGATGCTAATATGTGTATGTACAGGATCTAGCAAAATGGGGCACTGGTCCTGATTAGGGCCTCTGGGCATTAGTGGAATACAGTCTCAGGTAATAATAACAATACCTATGAGGCTTGGCTATTTATAGAGTGAAGAGTTAGGCGATGGCAAGCAGAGACTGCAATTTGGTATTTTGCTGGTCATTATCTAATGAGGTCTACACTAGCATCACACAGGGGAAGACTCCCTAGGCCTTTAATTCACCTGGAACGCTGTTCACCTATGAGAAATGCAGATCAATTTTTGGGGTCAGTTCTGTGACCTTCCTGCCATGGCTTCTGCTGCAGCACAGACAGGCTGCTGCACAGAAAATCTTTCCACTTCATTTCGGGTCTATGCATTTTGGGGGGAATAACAGTGAGAGGCTTGTCTGAAGTGGGAGGATCCTGTCATTTGGGGAAACAGCTCTGTACAATACTGTAAATCAACAGGACACAGACTGATCCTGCTGAGAGTGCCAGTGGAGCCAAAACTGAATGAAAAAAGCTTTGTTGTTGTTCTTATTCATGTCCGAAGTCCATTGGGAAAACCTTTATCTGCATTAAAACATACATATGAAGGGGAAAGAAGAAAAGGCCAACGAGTGTGTACTACAAAGCGACCCTTTGAGCTAAGCTCTGTTCCTCTATAAAGTTCTCTGCCAGTCTCTTCACAGAGACAGAATTTGGGTTCAAGGTTGAATTGAAGCTGGCTCCTGATGGAACGTGTATCCCCTGAACACACCTCTACGAGATTATCCCATCATTAAATATTTGTAGGATAACAGGAGAAGCCTAATTTAGTTTTTGTTTCTTTCTCTCTCTGGTTTAATCACAGATGAAAGAGACTAATAGCACTACAGAGCTTTCTGGTGATCAAAGGCCAATCAATCCTCTTTGTGGAGTAATTAACTATTTGCTAAACTTGCAGAATTGATTTCCATTTAGGGGTAAGAGAGAGGGTTTTAAATGAAGACCGATTTACCAGGCGTGAGGAGGGAATCTCAGCACTGATGCCAGGAGATACTCAGGGTGATGAATTGGAGCCTGCTAATTGGAGGCTGAAAAATGCAGTTGGAAACTGGCCCCATTCACTCCTACTTTGGGGAGAAAACAGGCAAAGGGAAATAAGACTTGCAGCAGGGAAGCAATGTTACAGGCAGCATCTGAGTCACAGGATGAAATATGGGTGTAGCCAGCTCAGAGGTGGTGAAAATCTTGCTGCATCCAAATACAGACAATTTAATCCGAGAAAATATTCTGCAATTGGATTCTGTCTTTCCACTTGGGACTTTCAGCCCGTGACCTAGCTGGAAACAGTTTGCATCTGCATTGATTTGCCCAGTACAAGACCAAACTTCCAACTTTGTGTATGTGAAGCTCTAATTTGAAAGGGAAGTCCTGGGAGCACAAGAGAAATATGAACCTTGTAAAATACTGGGGAGTTGTTAAGGCCTTTTTGGCACCTCTACGCTGCTGAAAAGTATTTGCTTATAAAAAAAAAAAAAAAGTGTACGGCCCAGGAAAGGAAGTTGAATCTTAAGACATGTTTGAAAATGTTGAAACACAGAAACTAAGTGACTCAGTTTGCTAGTGGGATACAGAGCCCTTCATCTCTAGGTCCCTGATTTAATAATGCCCCAGCTCAGTAATAAGCAAAAGCAATTTTCATGTAATGTCGGTTCAGTATGCGTGTGAAATGAGTTGCTCGTTTTTACTTCAGTTCTTAGAGAAGAGATGTCCACATTACAAAAATATCACCTTTGTCAGTAACTGCCCCCCTTGTTAGCCATCTCATCACAGTGACCAGTGACTAAATAGACGCAGTTAGATTGAATTTCCCGTTCCGTCCTAGGGATGGTCCCTGCAGAACAGGGTTGAAGCATCTTGCTGAGACATAGTGTATAAGCATGTCTTGGGCCTGTACTGTGCTTCTTTTTCGCTCTATCATGTCTTTATGGCATTATATTGTATTGGGCCACACTGCCCCGAATGAAGCTCCGGGCGAAACAGTGACTCACAGCATTCGTTGGTGTATAGTGTCAGCATGGTACCTCTTAGTTAAAAATAGAAAAATGGGTTTAGAAAGACTCCCATACCATTTCTCCAAACATCCTGTGCTGGTAAAATAGAGGAAATCTTGGGGAGATCATTTATGGGTTGCTACTTGACATAAGTATGTGTTGGAAATGCCATTGGAGAATGTCTTTTGGTAAAGATCATACATTTCTTTTCTTTTTTTTTTTCCTGCACATGTTTCAGAATTACAGACTCTTTGGGTCTCCTCCTGTAGCAGCTGCCAGCATTCATATTTGGACCCACACCCCTTCAAGACAGAGAAATATGTATATATATAATGCCTTTTCAACAAACAGCTTGCTGTGATCTGATTGGTATATAAATCAGACAGTTCTTGGTCAGTGAGCGATTCAGTCTGAGCTTTTCTGTCCCCCATTGTTCCTTAGACATGGACTGGCTGAGCTGAGAGTCTCTTAGGAGGGAATTGTGTGCTGATCTCATAGAGGGTGGTATGTTGTACCATATACTAAAGTACTTTGAAATGATTTTTCCACACTGGTTGTTTTGATTTGCTCTATGAGCTTATAGGCCAAAAGGTGTGTTATGTTATACTGTGTTTGGGCTGGTCTACACTACGGGGGGAAATCGATCTAAGATACGCAAGAAGTCGAAGTATCTTAGATCGAATTACCTACCGTCCTCACGGCGCGGGATCGACGTCTGCGGCTCCCCATGTCGACTCCGCTACCGCCGTTCGGGTTGGTGGAGTTCCGGAGTCGACAGGAGCTAATTCGGGGATCGATATATCGCGTCTAGATGAGACGCGATATATCGATCCCCGAGAAATCGATTGCTACCCGCCGATACGGCGGGTAGTGAAGACGTAGCCTTTGAACAGGGTAGATTTAAGGTTTAGTTGTCTGTGTAAATAACAGGCAAGCAAAGAAGCTAAAGGCCATAGTGCTGTTAGGACAGTGTTTTGTTTCAGCTAGCCAGAAGGCTAAAAAGTTTGTGTTTGTCTGAAAGCCTAACAGTTGTGTGGATAGTCTTAAGAGTGTGTTAGCTTTACTAAAAGGTGGGCTGTATTATGATGATACTTCAGGAAGCTGCAGATAGGTTGTGTGTGTTATGTGTAATTAACCTGGGCTGTGTATTAGTTTGTCTTTAGCAGGAACCTTTGTGGAGTGGAAGAGGTTAACTTTTGTCGTGGTGTAGCAATAGCTTTGTGATGATTGTATTTGTTTGTTTCTTGTAAATGGAGTTCACCTATCACAGAGCTATGACTTGATTTTCATTGGCACACAAAGCTGAAGGGAAAGTTTCTTCTGATATCCCTGTAGGCCTCTTTAAACAGGGACATAACGACTCTTAGTTGAGAAAGAGCAAAAGAAATTCCATTGCTCTTTAAACGATTGAAGAGGGAGCTGTGTTTAGAGGAGAAGCTGAGGCACTGGTTGTAACCTCTCCTCTCAGCTGACCAGCAGCTTTTAAATGCAGGGGCTGCTGTGAACTGACTTACTGCAGGATAATTACGTTAGGGACCAATACGGTCTGTTGAAAATCAATTCTGTTGGACCAGTGTGTTTGTTCGGAAATCCACTCAGCCAATTCAGGAGTACATTAGGCTGCAGGCCCATTGCACTGACCTCTCCAGGATTGGGGTTGACACTTGAACGAAGGCATTTGTCCAGTTAAAGGACAATACTACCAGCAGACTCTTATCTTCCCTAAATTGGATTACTCAGATCTGCTTGTTCTCTTTAAAGATAGCTATGCCAGGTTTTTTCCTTCTCTTTCTGTCTGTCTGAGATGGTTACCTAGCGATTACTGTTTAATGTTTAATGCTATTCTTGGACAGTTAACACTTAATTCCACCACTAGCTCATCCTTCCTTACGTGGAGCAACACTGTCTTATACTACAGCCGAAATGTTCAAGAGCTGTTTATTCTTGCACCTTTCTTTGCAGAATAGCTTGTTATGGACTGCAGAGCAGAGTTTCTGAAGCTGAGGTTTGGGACTTAGCAAAGAAAAGCACCTTCCCTTACAGGTTGTGCATTTGAAAAAGTATCCACTGTCAAGAGTTCTTATTTTATTGAAAAAATGTATCTTCTCGAAGTCCTTCACAGATCACTAAGCATCCTCAGAGCTGGAACCCTGTCATAACTAACACTGGATACAGAACCTTGATATCCTCATACCAACTACCGGTGATGAAACTTCTTTCTATTGCATTTGTGAGAAGGTGAAGGGGAGGGAAGGGAAGCTGCTGATTGCAAATAAGGAGTTGCCTTACATCTACAAACTCCTTGTGATTGCAGCAGGCTGTGAAAATGTGCGCCTTCTCTGATTTCAGTCTTTTCCCATAAAGAGACCTACCCACATCTCCGTAAGGGCTTATTGAGAAGACATGAAAGAGACTGTATGAATCCTGTGCTAGACTGCTCAAGAACCTTGGGAAGACTTTGTGCTGGTTTAATTACACTAATGGCTGTATACACACAAGTTACTGAGCATCAAGCCACTGTGTGAATCTGCAATGCACAAACTTGCCACTCTGTAACATCTCCATAGACACCACTCCAGCTCAAGGAAACTTCGGGAGCACAGCACTGTGTTTCAAGTAATACTTTCATTGGGATTAAAGTAGAAGTGTTGGTGCTTGCTAGTAAATTACAAACCTGTTTTCCAAACTCTCTCAACCAGCCAGAATGAAAGAATATAAGAACCCAAGTACGGCCACACTGGGTCAGACCAATAGTCCATCTAGCCCAGTATCCTGTCTTCTGACAGTGGCCGGTGCCAGAGGCCTCAGAGGTAGTGACTAGAACAGCACAATTGATTAAGTGATCCATCTTCTGTCATCCAGTCCCAGTTCCTGTCAGTCAGAGGTTTAGGGACACCCAAAGCATGGGGTTGCATCACTGACCATCTTGGATAATAGCCAGTGATGGACCTAGCCTCCAGAAACTAAGATAATTATTTTTTGAACCCAGTTATACTTTTAGCCTTCATAACATCCCCTGGCAACAAGTTCCACACAGGTTGACTGTGTGCTGTGTGAAGAAGTATTTCCTTTTGTTTGTATTAAACCTGCTGCCTGTTAATTGTACTGGGTGACCCCTGGGTCTTTTGTTATATGACGGGGGTAAATAAAACTTCCCTGGTCACTTTCTGCACACCATTCATGATTTATAGCCCTCTAGCATATCTCCCCTGAGTCATCTCTTTTCCAAGTTGAACAGTCCCAGTCTTTTTAGTCTCTCCTCATATGGAAGCTGTTCCATATCCCTAATCATTTTTGTTTCCCTTCTCTGTACTTTTTGCAATACTAATCAATCTTTTTTGAGATGGGGCCACCAGAATTGTGCAAATTATTCAAGATATAGGCATACAGTGGATTATTATAGTAACAGTAGGGTATTTTCTATCTCACTCTCTGTTTCTTTCCTAATGGTTCCTAACATTCTGTTTGCTTTTTAGACTGCTGCTGCACTTTGAGTGGACGTTTTCAGAGAACTAGCCACAATGACTCCAAAATCTCTTTCTTGCATAGGCGCTGACTTCATGGATCCTGGAGCACCCACGAAAAAAAATTAGTGGGTGCTTAGCATCCACCGGCAGCCAAGCTCCTCCCCAACCCCCAGCGCCTCCCGCCCGCTAGTGGCCCTGGTGATCAACTCCTCCCCTGCCCTCCAAGGGCCTCCTGCACGCCACAGAACAGCTGTTCTGCGGCATGCAGAAGGCGCTGGGAGGGAGAGGGAGGAGCAGGGACAAGGTGCATTCAGGGGATGTGGCGGGAAGAGGCGGGCCAGGAGCGGTGTGGAGATGGGAAGAGGCAGGGTGGGGGTGGGAGCTTGGAGGAAGGGGCGGAGCGCGGGCAGGGTCGGGGGTGGAGCGGTGGTGGGGAGAGGTGGGATGGGGCTTGGAGGAAGGGTTTTACCACTTTTTCCAGATCATTTATGAATATGTGGAACAGCAACAGTCCCAGTATAGATCCTTAAGGGACTCTGCTATTTACCTCTCTCCACCATGAAAACTGGCCATTTATTCCTACCCTTTGTTTCCTATCTTTTAAGCAGTTACTGATCTATGAGAGGACCTTCCTTCTTATCGCATGACAGCTTACTTTGTTTAAGAGAGCTTGTCAAAGGCTTTCTGAAAGTCCAAGTACACTATATCTGCCGGATCATCCTTGTCCACGTGTTTGTTGAGCCCTCTTAGTCTTCTAGCAGATTGGTGAGGGGTAATTTCCCTTTACAAAAGCCACGTTGACTCTTCCCCAACATATCATGTGCACCATAGTCTCACCCAGTTTTCCTTGTTCTAAAGTCAGGTTTACTAGCCCTTAATTGCCAGGATCACTTCTGGAGCCTTTTTTGAAAGTCAGCGTCACATTAGCTACCTGCCAGGCATCTTGTATAGATACTGATTTAAGTGATCGGTTACATAACACAGTTCTGCAATTTCCTATCTGAGTTCCTTCAGAACTTCTGGTGAATACAATCTGGTCCTGGTGACTTATTACTGTTTAATTTCTCAATTTGTTCCAAAACTTCCTGTATTGACACCTCAGTCTGGGACAGTTCCTCAGATTTGTCACTTAAAAAGAATAGCTCAGATTTGAGGCACTCCCTCACATCCTCTACAGTGAAATCTGATACAAACGCATTTACCTTCTCCACAACAGCTTTGTCTTCCTTGAGTACTCCTTTAGCACTTCAACAGTCTGTGGCCCCACTGATTTTTTGGCAGACTGCCAAAGACTGCGAAGAGCTATAAAAGGATCTCTCAAAACTGGGTGACTGGGCAACAAAATGGCAGATGAATTTCAATGTTGATAAATGCAAAGGAATGCACATTGGAAACATAATCCCAACTATACATATAAAATGATGGGGTCTAAATTAGCTATTACACCCAAGAAAGAGATCTTGGAGTCATTGTAGATAGGTCTCTGAAAACATCCACTCAATGTGCAGCGGCAGTCAAAAAAGTGAACAGAATGTTGGGAATCATTAAGAAAGGGATAGACAATAAGACAGAAAATATCGTATTTCCTCTATATAAATCAATGGTGCATCCACATCTTGAATACTGTGTGTAGATGTGGTTGCCCTATCTCAAAAAATATATATTGGGATTGGAAAACATTCAGAAAAGGGCAACAAAAATTATTAGGGGTATGGAATGGCTTCCGTATTAGGAGAGATTAATAAGACTGGGACTTTTCAGCTTGGAAAAGAGACAACTAAGGGGGGTTATGATTGAGGTCTATAAAATCATGACTGGTGTGGAGAAAGTAAATAAGGAAGTGTTATTTACTCCTTCTCATAACACAAGAACTAGGGGTCACCAAATGAAATTAATAGGCAGCAGGTTTAAAACAAACAAAAGGAAGTATTTTTTCACACAGGGTACAGTCAACCTGTGGAACGCCTTTCCAGAGGATGTTGTGAAGGCCAAGACTATAACAGGGTTCAGAAAGAACTAGATAAATTCCTGGAGGATAGGTCCATCAATGGCTATTAGCCAGGATGGGCAGGGATAGTGTCCCTAGCCTCTCTGTTTGCCAGAAGCTGGAAATGGGCAACAGGGGATGGATGACTTGATGATTGTTTGTTCTGTTCATTCCCTCTGGGGCACCTGTCATTGGCCAGTGTCAGAAGACAGGATAATGGGCTAGATGGACCTTTGGTCTGACCCAGTGTGGCCATTCTTATGTTCCTGCTTCCGATATACTTAAAATAATGTTGCTGATTGTTTTTGTGTCTTTTGCTAGTTGAACTTAAAATTCTTTTTTGGCCTGCATAACTATACTTTTACACTTGACTTGACAGCGTTTATATTTCTTTCAAATTTTCCTCATTAGGGTTTGACTTTCAGTTTTTAAAAGATGTCTTTTTATCTCTAACCACCTCTTTTACTCTGTTGTTTAGCCATGATGCCGGGTCTTTTATTTTTTGGTCCTCTTTTTTTTATTTTGGGGTATACATATAGTTTGAGACTCTATTATGGTGTTTTTTAAAGTTCCCATGCAGTTTGCAGGCATTTCACTTTTGTGGCTGTTCCTTTTTATGTTCGTTTAACTAGCCACCTTATTTTTGTGTAGTTCACCTTTTTGAAATTAAATGTTACTGTGGTGGGTTTCTTTGGTTGTTTTCCCATCTACATTATAGTTACCATTATTGAGCGGTTTAGTCACTGTGACCCACTTAGGATTAATCAAGAATTGCCTCTCCCCTTGTGGCTTCCAGGACTAATTACTCCAAGAAGCAGTCATTAATGGTGTCAAGAAATTTTATCTCTGCATCCTGACCTGAGGTGACGTTCCCAGTCAACATAGGGATAATTGAAATCCCCCATTATTATTGGGGTTTCTGTTTTTGTAGTCTCGCGAATCTCCCTGAGCATTTCACCATCACCACCACCATCCTGGTCAGATGCTCTGTAGTATATTCCTACTAGGACTGTCGATTACTTGCAGTTAACTCACATGATTAACTCGAAAAAATTAATCACAATTAAAAAAATTAATCACGATTAAGCGCACTGTTAAACAGTAGAATACCAACTGAAATTTATTAAATATTTTGGATGTTTTTCTACATTTTCATATATATTGTATTCTGTGTTGTAATTGAAATCAAAGTGTATATTATTTTTATTACAAATATTTGCACTGTAAAAATGATAAAAGAAATAGTATTTTTCAATTCACCTCATACAAGTACTATAGTGCAATCTTTGTTGTGAAAGTACAACTTACAAATATAGATTTTTATTTGTTACATAACTGCACTCAAAAACAAAACAATGTAAAACTTCAGAGCCTACAAGTCCACTCAGTCCTACTTCTTGTTCAGCCATTACTATTGCCTTGTTCCTAACAAGTTTGGTTACATTTACGGGAGATAATACTGCCCACTTCTTATTTACAATGTCACCAGAAAATGAGAAAAGGAGTTCACATGGCAATTTTGTAGCTGGCATTGCAAGGTATTTATGTGCCAGATATGCTAAACATTCGTATGCCCCTTCATGCTTCAGCCACCATTTCAGAGGACATGCTTCCATGCTGATTAAGCTTGTTAAAAAATAATGTGTTAATTAAATTTGTGACTCAACTCCTTGAGGGAGAATTGTATGTCTCCTACTCTGTTTTACCCGCATTCTGCCATATATTTCATGTTATAGCAGTCTCGGATGATGACCCAGCACGTGTTGTTCATTTTAAGAACACTTTCACTGCAGATTTCACAAAATGCAAAGAAGGTACCAATTTGAGATTTCTAGAGATAGCTACAGCACTCGACCCAAGGTTTAAGAGTCTGAAGTGCCTGCCAAAATCTGAGAGGGATGAGGTGCGGAGCATGCTTTCAAAGAGCAACACTCTGATGTGGAAACTACAGAACCCGAAACACCAAAAAAGAAAATCAACCTTCTGGTGGTGGCATCTGACTCAAATAATGAAAATGAACATGTGTCTGCACTGCTTTGGCTTGGGGGAGGGGTAGCTCAGTGGTTTGAGCATTGGCCTGCTAAACCCATGGTTGTGAGTTCAATCCTTGAGGGGGCCACTTAGGGATCTGAGGCAAAAATCAGTACTTGGTCCTGCTAGTGAACACAGGGGGCTGGACTTGATGACCTTTCAAGGTCCCTTCCAGTTCTAGGAGATTGGTATATCTCCTATTATTATTACATTTATTGAGCAGAACCCATCATCAGCATGGATGCATGTCCCCTGGAATGGTGGTTGAAGCATGAAGGGACATTTGAATCTTTAGCACATTTGGCAGGTAAATATCTTGCTACGCTGGCTACATCAGTGCTATGAGAACACCTGTTCTTACTTTCAGGAGACATTGCAAATAGGAAGCAGGCAGCATTATCTCTTTCAAATGTAAACAAACGTGTTTGTCTGAGCAATTGGTTGAACAAGAAGTAGGACTGAGTGGATTTGCAGGCTCTGAAATTTTACAA
Source organism: Mauremys mutica (assembly GCF_020497125.1). Taxonomy (NCBI): domain Eukaryota; kingdom Metazoa; phylum Chordata; order Testudines; family Geoemydidae; genus Mauremys; species Mauremys mutica. Next base: position 45,031,331 of record NC_059085.1, read on the forward strand.
TGTTTTATTTTTGAATGCAGTTTTTGTACATAATTCTACATTTGTAAGTTCAACTTTCATGATAAAGAGATTGCACTACAGTACTTGTATTGGGTGAATTGAAAAATACTATTTCTTTTGTTTTTTCACAGTGCAAATATTTGTAATAAAAAATAAATATAAAGTGAGCACTGTATACTTTGTATTCTGTGTTGTAATTGAAATCAATATATTTGAAAATGTAGAAAACATCCAAAAATATTTAAATAAATGGTGTTCTATTATTGTTTAAAAGTGTGATTAATTGCGATTAATTATTTAATCACAGGATTTATCATGATTAATTTTTGTAATTGACAGCCCTAATTCCTACTGCTATACTCTTATTATTCAATCATGGAATTTCTATCCAGACAGATTCTGTGGTATAGTTTGTCATTTAATATTTTTACTGTATTTGACCTTATGCTTTCTTACACATCCACACATTGAGCCCCGAATTCCTGCCTATCTAACTGGCTGTGCACAGGGAGCTGGAAGCATTTCAGAAAATGCTACCATGGAATTTGTGGACTTGATCTCTTACCTAGAAGCCTAAATTTAGCGTCCAGGACCTCTCTCCTATCCTTCCCCATGTTCTTGGTACCTGCATTTACCACAACCACTGGCTCCTTCCCAGCATTGCACATAAGTCTATCTAGATGTCTTGAGAAATCCACAACCTTGTCACGGAGTTGGGGGAGATGAGGCCCTGCACCCCTGGCTTTCTGCGATTTACCATGACTCTTAGCCAGCCGGTAAAACAGAAGGCTTATTTAGACGACAGGAACACAGTCCAAGACAGGTCTTGCAGGTACAGACAACAAGACCCCCTTAGTCAGGTCCATTTTGGGGGACTAGGAGAGGCCAGGAGGTTTGTCTGGCCTCCCCTTCTTTATTTTCCCAGCCAGCTCCAAACTGAAACTCCGCTGAGCCGTCCTATTCCCCCCTCCCATCTTAGGTTACAGGCTCAGGTATTGTCGTTATCCCCTGCTATCCCATCCCCCATGCAGACAGTCCCAGTAAAACTAGACAACATTTTCAGGTCAATCTGCCCCTCTCCCTACTGCATCACACCTTCACGCCCAGCAGGCAAGTCACCATGTGGTTCTCCCGGTCATAACAAACCCAACTATCTATATTTCTAATAAGCAAATCTCCATTACTATTGCCTTTTCTTCCTAATAACCAGGGTCCCCTTCCCTGGAGAGGTATCCTTAGTGCAAGAGCATACTGTGCCATCATCTGGAAGGAGGGTCCTAACTCTGGGATTGTTTCCCTCTTCTCCAGTTTGAGGTTCTCCTTCCTTGAAGCTTTCATCCTCCTCAACAGCACAGAGGCTGTCAGACTGGCACTGGGACTGCTCTGGTGTGTCCCAGAAAGTCTTTTCTGTTTCCCTTAGCTCCTCTAGTTCAGCCACTCTGGTCTTAAAAGTCCGTACTTGGTTTCTAAGGGCCAATTTTTTTTTCTTCAAGGCTAGAGAGCCTGGAAAATAAATTTGAGAAAGGATTGAATGAGTTGGATCATCAGAAAATTGTCTCCAACTTAGAGGGAAATGTGAAAAACCCTCCCACTCTAGCTCTGATCCTGATGTGAAACCAGACTGCGGAGCTTTCATGCAGACTCTACTTGAGCTTCTTTCACCTTCACTTAGAATGGACAGTGCTGGTGCTCCTTGTTTTGAACCTATGTTGTGGCTAAAGATGCAAGCAAAGACACCTTGTGAACGAAGTAGTTGCTGGTAGGATGTAGTATGGTGGAGGGTGTTACGTCCATTCCCAGGAAATGGGAAAACGACTTTGTAAGGAACTGAGGGCTGGTCTACACTGGGGGGGTGGGTGTCGATCTAAGATACGCAACTTCAGCTACGTGAATAGCGTAGCTGAAGTCGAATTATCTTAGATCGATTTACCTCGGGTCCTCATGGCGCGGGATCGATGTCTGCCGCTCCCCCGTCGACTTCGCTACCGCCGCTCGCTCTGCTGGAGTTCTGGAGTCGATGGGGAGCACGTTCGGGGATCGATATATCGCGTCTAGATGAGACGTGATATATCGATCCCCGATAAATCGATCGCTACCCGCCGATAGGGCGGATAGTCTGGACGTACCCTGGGACAGAGTTCCTCTAGTGAGAGTAGTCTAGTAAAATGTCAATAGTAATTGTGTGTAATTGGGAATTGTGCCTGGCCATCACAATGAAAGGTACATTAGAGATAGATGGATAGATAGAAGAAACATACTGGACATTTAAGATGCAGTTTATTAATCTTTTTATATCAGTCCCATGCCTCAGAAACAAGTTTGATAATGTCAGCTTGTGAAACACCAACACTTAAATATCAAAAGTTTTAAGTCTTTTTTGTGTCTTTGCAAAATATCTAATGAAAGCCCCTATGGCAGTTAAAGGTCTTGCTTAGCATACACAGGTTTATGAGTTTTCTAGTGTTCAGGCCCTTAATCTACAAAGCATAATTGAATCCTCTTTTAGCTAGCTACTCCACAGAGCCCCAGCTTTAAATAAACCATGCGGTTAAGAGCGGATACAGCCACAACTTTTCCTTCTGTTGCCCACCCTTAATTTTATCTGTTTTGCAGAAATATTTACTAACTACTGTAACAGATAAATAGAGAGCAGGGTTTGCAAAGCCAATGTGGTAACACAGCAATTGGGCTTAAACATAACTGATCACTCTGAGTTTCTGCTCAGCTGCCTGCCAATCGGAATGATTTTCTGTTTTCATGAGTCCCAGCACCTGCCCTTCTGTTGTCTGAGTGCATAAAGGGTTGGGAACGCTAAAAAAACCCCTCTCAGCTAGCTTTACAATCTTTAGTTTCACGGATGGGGTTGAGCCTCTTTTAGGAAGTGATGGAGTTAAATTATACTTCAAATTAAACCTGACTGATTCCAATATATCAATTTCTAATCTGCAGAGAATCTGATTAACACCTGCTGCTGCCTGCCATCACCTGCAAGTTCTAGAGTGTGTCTGTACAATGAGCATGTTATGCACAGGTCCTTGAGTTATGTCACTGGAGCCAACTTCCATCTTGAAAACCATAAAGGCATATAGACCTGGGGGGCAGTAGGGCTGAAGCCCCTGTCTGGCCTACTGCAGATATCTAAGTATTCTTGCTATATTCATCATCTCCAAGCCTCTCCCTCTGCCATTCCTGGCAGAAAGAATTTTCATTTGTTCTGGTGTCCATCTAGTCCGCTCACATTACTGCAGCTTCGTCTCCTCACAGAAGATGTTTCTGTCATTGAAGAGCAATGGGTATTTTCACTGCAGATCTTAGTGTACAGAGTTGATAACCTTTAGGAACAACATTTTAAACTAGGATGATTAAACTTTAATCTGGTTAAAATTGCCTTTTAGCCAAATGTTACCAAGAGGAAAGAAAAGGTTTAGTTCCCCTTCTTGATGAAACCATGCAGGGTGGAGTTGCTAGACAGCGCTCAGCATTATTTAGTGTTTGGAAGAATAATTATTTGCAGATGACCAAGAGATATTTTTGAGAATGAGTTAGTGTTTTTTTTTCATTATTTCCTTCTTAAAATGTGTTTGGGGAAATGCTAAATCTTGTCTTCAGCTGCCACTATGTTCCAGTTTTCCAAATGAGTGTGCTAAAAGTGTCCGTAGCAGCCTAAGGAATACAGTGACTGAGAGAGAGAGAGAAACTGGTCCCTTCACTGGGACCTTTGAAGCTCCGAAGACCCTCCTGGAGATACAGGTTCTACAGGAAAGTAGGCTTGCTGAGGAGGGAGCTGTAGGGCAACCCAGAAGAGCGATGCTCTGTCCCTACCAAACAGCATTGTTGTTTCACTTGGCATCTTTTCTACGCATCCTTTCAAAGGATCATTGGGGATGCTACCAGCATCAGTCACTCTGCTATCTCTGTGTGGTGAAAGAGCTTCCTAAAGGCTATTCTCCTCAAGGTTACAGAGCCCATGAACTTCCCTATGGATGGGCAGCCCTAGCACCAGTGCTCCCCATAACATGTAACTGATTTGCACCCTGAGCCCATCATCCTGTTCTGTGTGGGCAGAGAGGGTTTGTGAGTGCTCACTCACAGTTCCTGTCATGCCCTCGACTTCTCTGCCATCCCCCCATCACCCACATCTGCCCCCAATTCTGAGGTTTGGCAGCTCTCCAGTGGTGTCTGAAAATAGCTTGCTTTTACAGCAGTCATTACGGGACATCCAGGCCTGATTAGCATATGTAAATACACAATTTAAATATGCTAATATGAAGTAGTGAATATATATCCTCAGCCCTAAGCACTCAGGAAATTTGCCTAAGACTTTTTGGAAATCCCACTAACAGTGAGTTCTCAGGTAACTCATGCCCAGCCAAACTCCATGGGTGACAAGTGCCCCTCAAGTCCCTAGGTGGAGATCAGGTGGCTATTTGCACCTGCCCAAGTATTTGAAAATTTTGGCTAGTGTGTAGAAATTGCCCCTTATCTGTTTCAGAGGTGGTGACATTGACTAGCAGAGAAAACACTGCGCCTTAAAAGTTAGTGATCTTATATAATGAATTCACCTGGTACTGTGTGCTGACAGATGTTTTTTCTCTGACTTCTAACCTGATTTACTATATTTTCAAGATAAACAGAATCTTGTCTTTCTGACACTTTTAACCCCGGTCTTCAGTGGGGTCTATTTCCCTGAGCTCCAGTGAAGACTAAACGCTGTTTGTGAAAGTGGATCCTAACTCAGTCTGGGATCTTGTCAGAGTTTGGAAACTAGGAAGGTTTGGGTTTGATTTGTATCTATCAGAGAGGCCTCAAAGGAAAACTCACCTGTTCCAAGAAAAGAGGGTAGAGGAGCCCTCTCTCTCTGCTTCAGTGTCAATATCTGTTGTGAGGCTGGTGTCCTGTTTCAGATGAATGTAGAATCGGGGCCTGCATCATTTGTTGTCATTTTAAAATCCTGGAGTGATCACAGTATTCATTTTAGAAAATGATTGAGATCTACTGGATTAGAATCAACCCGGTGCTTGGATAAAGATTATTGTTTCTAAGCCAACGAGGAAAGCCAAGAGTCCACTTCATGCTCCATCACTGATTGCGATATTTTTCAGCCACAAACTGATACAGTTAAGGAAGAGTTGAAGACTCAAGAAAAAGTCTAATATTTCCTAAAAGAGCTTTCCACAATCACAGACAAGAAACTTCCATTCAAGTGGTGGCAACACACACATTTCCTTGATTGGCTGAGTGTGGTGAGTGGAGGAGAACAAAAGGGGAGGTCAGGTGGAGCCAGCATGTACCTTTAGATATGGAAACTGTAAGTACCAGTTTCTATAACAGAGAACATACTAATGCTGACTTTATGATTGCTCCACTGTATCACAGAGAGAAACATCATGGGCCAAATTCTCTGCCAGTGAAATGTGCTGAATTCCACTGACGTAATTAGAACTTTCATAGAGTCGTAGACTATCAGGGTTGGAAGGGACCTCAGGAGGTCATCTAGTCCAACCCCCTGCTCAAAGCAGGAGCAATCCCCAATTAAATCATACCAGCCAGGCCTTCCTCAGGCCTGACCTTAAAAATCTCTAAGGAAGGAGATTCCACCACCTCCCTAGGTAACCCATTCTAGTGCTTCATCACCCTCCTAGTGAAAAAGTTTTTCCTAATATCCAACCTAAACCTCTCCCACTGCAACTTGAGACCATTACTCCTTGTTCTGTCATCTGCTACCACTGAGAACAGTCTAGATCCATCCTCTTTGGAACCCCCTTTCAGGTAGTTGAAAGCAGCTATCAAATCCCCCCTCATTCTTCTCTTCTGCAGACTAAACAATCCCAGTTCCCTCAGCCTCTTCTCATAAGTCATGTGCTCCAGCCCCCTAATCATTTTTGTTGCCCTCCGCTGGACTTTTTCCAATTTTTCCATATCCTTCTTGTAGTGTGGGGCCCAAAACTGGACACAGTACTCCAGATGAGGCCTCACCAATGTCAAATAGAAGGGAATGATCACGTCCCTCGATCTGCTGGCAATGCCCCTACTTATACAGCCCAAAATGCCGTTAGCCTTCTTGGCAACAAGGGCACACTGTTGACTCATATCCAGCTTCTCGTCCGCTCTAACCCCTAGGTCCTTTTCTGCAGAACTGCTGCCTAGCCACTCGGTCCCTAATCTGTAGCAGTGCATGGGATTCTTCCTTCCTAAGTGCAGGACTCTACACTTGTCCTTGTAGAACCTCATCAGATTTCTTTTGGCCCAATCCTCTAATTTGTCTAGGCCCCTCTGTATCCTATCCCTACCCTCCAGCGTATCAACCACTCCTCCCAGTTTAGTGTGATCTGTAAACTTGCTGAGTCCATGCCATCCTCCAGATCATTAATTAATCAACTTTGCCCATTTACACAAGCAGAGAAGTTAGCCTTCTGTCTCCCTTAAGGGAAAAACAGAAAAAAACTAAAAGGTTTTAGTATCAGATGTCTGGAGAAATACATTAACTGGGCTTAACTTTCAACAGGTATGGGAGCTGTATAAGGAAGGAAAAGCTTTAGAAAAGTACTGCAGTAACCTCTGTCAGAATATGAGTATTACCATTAAAATCCTATGCTAGTTCATTGCCTTCCTGTCTCTGTCACATGTATAAACCCTGAGTAGAAGGAAGACTCAGGTAACTCTGATTGCATTATTGTTCCTTGATAGATGTTACCCACAGAGATTACAGAATTCCCAAGAAAGCATAAGAAATAGAAAAGTTATAATTTTCTTCAAAAATGTGTTCAAATGTTTGTAACCATTATTGGGCAGCATGGGGGATTTATGACATTAAGAGGCTTCACATGACACATTGGCTACAGAAGTCAGTTGTTGTTAGGATGCTGTGGAGGGAACTGGGTCTGCAAAAGCTGCAGTAATAAATGCAACACATTATGTAAGTATTTCTCTTATTTCTTTGATTTACCTTCCTCTTCTCCCTCCCTATTTTTACAGCCCTGGCCCACTGTGACCCTGACACTCCCCCCTCCAGTTGCTCTGGTTTCATTAAAGATTGGCTGCTCCTCCTGATGTGGCTGTTGTCTCCTTGTCCTGCATGCCATGCAGCCAGCTCTGTGCAACCCTAATAATGACAACCTCAATACTAGTGAAAGATGAATAATAAGAACTGCTGCCGTTGGTCCCAGAAGAGCCTGCTAAGGAGGTTTGTTTCAGAATAATGAGTATGGAAATTCTGCATTCATAATGAACTGCAAGCAGTCTTCCAACTCACTCGTGCCGAAAATTCTCACTTGCCTTTCCCATAACTTGTCACTTGTGGGTTTTTTTATTGTTCGGTATGTAAACAAGGCCAGAAAAGCCTTTGTTCCTTTGTGCCTACTTAGATTTGCCCATTAATCCCAACCCCCCTCTTTTTCCCACCAATACATGCAGGATTACACAAAGCAAAAGTCATTAATTTTTATCTCTGACTATCTGTAGGGTTTTTAATGTGGCCTGGCTTGCTTATGCACCACCAATTACATGTCATAAGTGCTTGTAGATGCTGGAGCAGTATCGTAGGCTGATGAATCACTGCCTTCTCCTCTGATTAGTATGCAAGGGGCTGTGTTGTTCTCTGAGCAGCTGGCATGCCAATGAGGCTCTAGCTCTGCCGGTCAAGGCATCTGGACATGAATTCAATATGGATTGTTTTAATTAAATGGCTAAGCACACAAGAAGCTAAGAAACAACTCCATCATTGAGTGAAACTTGAAAATAAAGTCCACATGCGAGTGGAGTGAGAAGGGATTGTTTAAACACTTTTTTTTTTCCACCTGGAACCTCATAGTTTCCCCTCACAGGTGTGAACTTGCTACAAGTGTGTTGAGTTGAAATTCCTCATAAAGGGACCTATTGATAACACAGTTTATCATGATTAAGTATAAGAATCAAAGCACCAGCAATCTCTATCCCACTATTCCACCCCTTTGTAGGCAACATTTTTTTAATATTAAGATTATTCATTGGTTGTAACCATTTTTAAAAAGCGATTAGGTAGGTCTGCACAGAAGGACTGTCTGTAATTACCTGTCATTGTCACCAGTGAAAAGTGTTATCTTATGAAGTCACCTGTTAATTCATTGGGAAAAGGAGGGAAAGAATCATAACTGGTATATGGTGTCTGTGTATATCAGGCAACTGAAATGCCACTGAGAATCATTTTTCCTCCATGCCTCACTCTTTGCTTTGCTGTAGGAAGAGTGAAGCTTGTGGCACAATCATGGGTCTGTTCTGATTTTGGCTGTTATGGTGTTATGGTTTTAATTCTGTTGCAAAATCTTCTCCTTGGCACAGAGGGCACAGGCTCTGCCCTTTACCCTTCTGTATCAGACTCTGAAACATTTGGCTGATTAAAGGGCATCCACCTTGAAAAATCCTACATCCATCTGAACATTTTGCCCTATTGTCACAAGTAACAACTGAGGCTTCTCACTACATTGAGGATATTTGCATCAGTGTAACGACATCAGTGTAGTTACTCTACTGCAAATCTCCTTAGAGTGGTGCCTCCATTTCCCCATCTGCAGCCTAGGGGAAATGGTACTTACTGCCTTTTGAAAAGCTCTTTGAGAGCCTTGAATACAACTACTGTATAAGAGCTACATGCCGTCGTTATGAATCAACCCCAGTGTTACACAGACAGAACAAAATACATTGCTCAAAACCTTCAGTATAATTTGGATATATTAATAGTTTTAATTTTCATTTCAGCAGGAATTATAATAATACTTCAGTTAAATTATTACCCTACTAATAACACTTCAGTGGGTTTGTGATGTACTCACACAACTGTGGTCATGTCAGTAGTTTGAAAATCTGTTTCTAATAACAGTACAAGAAAACAAAATGTCTATAATAAACTAACTTCGGTGAAATCAAGCAAAGAGAATATAAGATACTGCTGTAGCAGTTATTTAGAACATTTCCATTTAGCAACAGCTAAGTATTTTCCAGCACTGGTAGCCTGTGTCTGCCATGTCTGAGTTGGTCATAAAGAAGGTTCAGATTAAAGATGTCAGCACCCACCCCACCAAATTTATCCCACGTACCAACTCCACACACGTCAGTGGATTTACCCCAGAGATCAACTTGGGTCATTGTGTCTTGTCATCTGTGTGGTTTCCCATTGAAGAAGAAATGCATCTTAACCATCTACCTTAAAAATTACCGCATGGCAGTGGCTATCTTGAATTATTTCTCTATAGAGAACATACAGCGAGTAAGGAATTGGTTGCAGATGTGCAAGGTAAAGATCTATTTCCATTTTTGTGAGTTTTTTTATGTTTCTTTGTAACAATATTGACATGCACATATATACGATGATTATTAAAAGGTGGCATATTAATGATAGTGATTTTCTCCGGTATAAATCATGCCTTTCATCATCACAACAGACTAATTGCTCGAATACAGTATGAATATTTTTAAGTAGTGATATGTTTTTTTCCTGTGCCCCTCTTGCAGGGTCTTTGTCTCACTTTAGGCCAGGGCAGATTGAAAGTTATGCCCCACTTCTAGAATCTCTGGAACAATTTCTCCAGTTCCTAGGTTGCATTAATCCAAGGCTGGCCATTTTCAATGAAGACAACTTGATGGGGGAAAAGTGGATGAGTCAGGGTGTTTCTTGACAGTAGAAAACTGCCTGCCTCATCTTTCATTTTTTATTTGCTTCCTTCTTTTCATTCACTTTTTGTTAATAAAATATTTAGTGGTGTTTAATGCCAATGGCCAGCGGCCTCTGGGCATCTTAACAAACATAAACTGAAAGCATAATTTACAGTAAGTAGGCAACAGGTCAGATTAAAGCCAACAGAGTATGAAAAGCTCCAACACATCATCCAAGACACTCATGTGTTGTGGAAACAAAAAAGGAAACACAAATTCTGGAGCCCTCACCCTGACAGTTGTCACAGATGGATTTCCCCATGTTGAGGGGTGAGGGAACTCTGTGCCCTCAGCCAAGAAGGTCCTGCTCTTAAGATTGTTCCTTTGACATTCAGCACTTCCAACGCTGCTAAACTGCCTTCTGTTGGAGAGATTCTGTATTATTTACATTGACAGTTTTAAATATTTATATTAAACCTTGATGATCACTCCCTGAATAACAGTGAAGCTTTGACTTCAGCTTTGACACAAACATAAATAACTCCAAACATGACTCCAAAACATAAAATCATCACTGGTAAAGTTTTTAGATAACCCCAAAATTGGGGGAGTGGTAAGTAATGAAGAGGACAGCTCACCAGTACAGAGCGATCTGGATTGCTTGATAAACTGGGCACAAGCAAACAATATATTTTGTCAAGTATCAGAGGGGTAGCCGTGTTAGTCTGGTTCTGTAGAAGCAGCAAAGAGTCCTGTGGCACCTTATAGACTAACAGACGTTTTGCAGCATGAGCTTTCGTGGGTGAATACCCACTTCTTCGGATGCAAGCAGTGGAAATTTCCAGGGGCAGGTGTGTATATATAAGCAAGCAAGAAGCAAGCTAGAGATAACGAGGTTAGATCAATCAGGGAGGATGAGGCCCTGTTCCAGCAGCTGAGGTGTGAAAACCAAGGGAGGAGAAACTGGTTCTGTAATTGGCAAGCCATTCACAGTCTTTGTTTAGTCCTAAGCTGATGGTGTTAAATTTGCAGATGAACTGGAGCTCAGCAGTTTCTCTTTGAAGTCTGGTCCTAAAGTTTTTTTGCTGTAGGATGGCCACCTTAAAATCTGCTATTGTGTGGCCAGGGAGGTTGAAGTGTTCTCCTACAGGTTTTTGTATATTGCCATTCCTAATGTCTGATTTGTGTCCATTTATCCTTTTCCTTAGAGACTGTCCAGTTTGGCCGATGTACATAGCAGAGGGGCATTGCTGGCATATGATGGCATATATTACATTGGTGGACGTGCAGGTGAATGAACCAGTGATGTTGTGGCTGATCTGGTTAGGTCCTGTGATGGTGTTGCTGGTGTAGATATGTGGGCAGAGTTGGCATCAAGGTTTGTTGCATGGGTTGGTTCCTGAGCTAGAGTTACTATGGTGCGGTGTGCAGTTGTTGGTGAGAATATGCTTCAGGTTGGCAGGTTGTCTGTGGGCGAGGACTGGCCTGCCACCCAAGGCCTGTGAAAGTGTGGGATCATTGTCCAGGATGGGTTGTAGATCCCTGATGATGCGTTGGAGGGGTTTGAGCTGGGGACTGTATGTGATGGCCAAGTGGAGTCCTGTTGGTTTCTTTCTTGGGTTTGTCTTGCAGTAGGAGGCTTCTGGGTACACATCTGGCTCTGTTGATCTGTTTCCTTATTTCCTCGTGTGGGTACTGTAGTCTTGAGAATGCTTGGTGGAGATTTTCTAGGTGTTGGTCTCTGTCTGCGGGGTTAGAGCAGATACGGTTGTACCTCAGTGCTTGGCTGTAGACAATGGATATATATTTTGTAATTTGGTTAAGTCTAGATGTATACATCTAAGAAGAAAGAATGCAGGCCATACTTACAGAATGGGGGAATCTATCCTGGGAAGCTGTGACTCCGAAAAATATTTGGGAGTTGTGGTGGGTAATCAGCTGAACACAAGCTCCCAATACGACCTTATAGTGAAAAGAGCTAATGTGATCCTGGGATGCATAAACAGGGAAATCTCGAATAAGAGTAAAGAGGTAGTTTTACCTCTGAATTTGGCACTGGTGCGACGCTGCAGGAATACTGTGTCCAGTGCAGGAGTCCATAATTCAAGAAGGATGTTGATAAATTGTAGAGGGCTCAGAGAAGAGCCCCAAGAATGATTAAAGGATTAGAAAACGTGCCTTATAGTGGTGGACTCAAGGAGCTCAATCTATTTAGCTTAACAAAGAGAAGGTTAAGGGGTGACTTGATTACAGTCTATAAGTAGCTACGTAGGGAAACAAACATTTAATAATGGGCTCTTCAGTCTAGCAGAGAAAGAGATAATCTGGAAGCTAGAAAAATTCAGACTGGAAATAGGGCATACATTTGTGACAGTGAGGGTAATTAACCATTGGAACAATATACCAAGGCTCGTGGTAAATTCTCTACCACTGGTAATTTTTAAAGCAAGATTGGATGTTTTTCTAAAAGATAGATTGTAGGAATTATTTTGGAGGAGTTCTCTGGCCTGTGTTATACTGGAGGTCAGACTAGATGATTACAATGGTCCCTTCTGCCTTTGGAGTCTGTGAATCTACGAATCTCAGTATCTGCATTTGTTTTGCACTGGTGTTTTCCCCCAGGGAGCCATTTAGGGAACTGAAATAATAAAAGATATGGCCTTCTCATAGTATTTCCAGCCGCCAGGAAATGGAATACTGTGCTTACACCGCATCTCTTGTTATATCAGGTTCCTAAATGGTTAAAAAGCCTTTTGGGGAAAAATTAAATAAAATACAAGGAGACAAATACAAGAATGACAAATACTAGCATCTGTGTACACCCCAATAACCGACAGCCAGTGCAGAGCAGGAAGCCCAGGATATTAGTGAGTACAGAATCTTATGTTTTACCCTCTGCTTCATCCTCAGAATACAAATTTCACCTGTGTATTTGGATTTTGATATCCCTGTCAAGCCAGCATGTCTATATCCCTGTTATGTGATTGTCATATCATACTACAGTATTTGCATTAAAGTGGTTGTTGCCCTTCACTGTGTGGAAAGCCACTACAAGCTGGGAATGCACAAATGCACTTGTGAGGTTTCTGATGAGTTCTGTTCCATTTTGAGCTTTCTGACTGATGTCATCCTTTTCTCCTGTTAACCTGCCCCTCCCCCACATACCGTCATTATACATCCTCGTCAAGTAGGATGGGCAGGTCAGCCCTTCTCCTTTTAGAGAGATGTGTACACAGAGTTAATGCTTCTTGCTTACCCAGCAAAGTCAAACTTCACCATGACTGCTACGTGCAGAGGGAAGGGAAGCAGCAAATGAACTGTGAGGTGTGGTGCGTTGGTGCCTCTTGGGTGGAAAATCATGAGTTTTTGTTTCAGCCCACCTCAGGGATTTTTATGTGCTTAACAATTTCATATACTTTGTAGTTATTCTGGTCCTCTGGAGGGAACATGAGAGCAGCTGTCTTGATAGCTAGATAGATGCCAGAATGTTTCCTTTTTTCCACGTACCGTTTCCTGTCCTTATGAGCCCATTACTGCTCACTGTGTTTCAGGGAGTGGGCCAAAGCTGAGATTTTGGCAATAGTAAAGATAAAAAGATCCCACTGCAGTTGTGACATCTTGTGGAAACATGGGGGCTTCATACCCTCAAGCCTAGGAGCCTTCAGCAGCCTCCAGAGCCAGATATTTAGCAATGACTCATGTAATGATGCCAAATCTGTAATAGATCACTTCTTGAGGGATGGGCTGGGTGCACATCCACCTTGCAGAGGAAGTTTAAGAATAAGGGATACAGAAGCTGTACCATATTCTTAAAAGGAACTTAGAGACCCCCAGGGCAGGCAGTATAAAATATTCATTAGCAAAGTGCAGAACAGTGAGCTGAGACAATATCTACCGACATAAATCGGAAGAGTGAGTGTACATGTATATGTGTTCTGGTGACATTATGAATATGACTTTATTGTGTTCTTCATGAATAGTGAAACAAGCATACAGTAGGTTGTGTTTGGCAACTTCAAATCACCAGACCTTGTTTGTGAGCCTTATATTCATTTTGAGTTTAAAATAATATTTAAATCTGTGGGAAAGGAGAAGATACTTTGTTGCTGGCTCCCATATAAAAACCTGAATAGTTAGGCAAACAGGCAAGTTTAACATAAAAGGGACACTGGTAACCCAAAATTCAATCTTATGGAATATGATATCGAGAGACCCTCAGTTGTCTGTTGTATAACCTACATGGTACATAAACCAAAGAGATTCAACCTGTCACCTTAGCACCATGATGGACACCAGAATGGTGTTTTCTCACAATTAAAGCCATTTGCAGCAGCATCAGGAAAGATGGGTTTTCAATATTTTAAAGTTAAAATAAGAGCATCACAGAAAACTCCCCAATGGTATCGCTGTGATGATGTATATATTGCAATCTTGGACTTCCAGTCCAGTAAATAAATGCTGCACAATCTACTGCTCTGTGTAGTTGTTAGGCTTCAAGGAAAGTGGCAAACTACTTGATTACACCTAACTGCTGCAATGGCTATTTTAATTTTTTATTTTTAACACTATTGGTTTTGCATAGAGGGAAGCTCCTGTGGATTCATTTGGTAGATTTTTGGGGGCGGTTGGGGTTTTTTGATTTTGTTTTATTTTGCACTGCTTTGCAGGGTTTATTTGTCAAGAGTCCAGCACTCTCTTATCTGTGTTATGGAGCATTGATACTGTCCTCCAGCTTCTGAAGGCAAAATTATCAAAATAAAACTTCAGCTACCCTCCACGCATCTGTTCCCTCATTTCAGATACAGAGCCGGAGTTAGATTTGTGCTTCTTGCATCCTTTGGCTCATTTCCCCCCTTATTCTCCACATACTGAAGTCTTTAGCCTTCTTCTCATCTTCATTTGTTCTCTATGCCAGTGCCTGGCCCAGCTCCTGCTGCAGAGAATGACTTTTGTTAGCATACAGGGTGCTATCCTTAATGCAACCCAGTTCATTCTCATCATTTTAATAGTGGACCTAAGGTATGTTGCCATGTGAACAAGTCATCATGTCTCCATAGCAACCAGCCAGATTGCAGCACACCAGTCTGAGGAGTGGGCTTTTTCTTTTGTTAAATTTGCTGAAGGGCTCACAATGGGAGGATTCAGGCTGATTTTCAAGCAGTTTTTCATTTAAACCTGTAAGTTGTTGTATAAACAGAAAAGCCAGCATGCCACTAGACTCACTTTCAAGGCAGACTTGATGAGAGGGCTTTGATCCAAGACCCCAGCGTGCCTTACAGTTTGACAGAACTGAGACGATGACATGTCTTGGCGCCTTTCAGATTCTGCCCCACACTTCCGCTCTGCTGCCCACAGTAGGGATCCCAGACTCACACACACAGACGGGGTGACCTACGGCTATCACCTTACCTTGGCTCTGAGCCACATTTTGCTATTTGAGATCTCGCTTGGGTCAAAATTAGACACATTGACTGATTAGATTCTCCTTGTCCATCCCACAGATCAACATTACTTGTGCAGCTACCAGCACCAACCAGCTGGGGAGACAAAGGGCATTGAAGGACAGATGATTCAGGCATTCAGACACTGGAGTTATGGAAGCCATACCAGTACCTCGCTAGAGAGACAGATAGGAAGAGGGATGGTAGGAGAATAGATGGTAATTGAGAATGATCATTGAAACTATAAAATTAAGAAGAAATAAGCAAGTAAAATAAAAATACAAAATCTGAACGTAAAATGTTATTCTGTTCCTTTATACATTTACCTCAAAGTAAGTCAACCATTCTCCCTTGAAACTATCTAATTTCCAATGTTATAGCTTGGGATATGAGAACAAATACAGAATGTTTCTGTGTAGGAAGGCAAAGTCAGTAGGCAGAGAATGTGATGCTGGCATCTCACTGGTCAGGCAGGCTGTGAGGGGAGGTGGGGAAGATGATGTGCAAGTGCAAGGAGACTTATTTTGCTCTGTGGATGGAACAGAAGGGAGGAAGGAGGTGGATTGGTGGACTACCTGTTTGGGGAGAGGCGTGAAAGGTACTGAAAATGTATATCCTCATCCTCTGTGTTCTAAAGTTGAACTGAGTGTCCCCATAATATAGTGACTAGAAATTAATTAACCATGATCTTCCTTCTCATACCTTTTGATGCTAAAGGAAGCATATACCCTCCAGTTTGGATAAAAGTCTGGTGTACATAAACCAGAAATATCTAACAAATCATGAATGTAAGTTGAAATTTCATGACAGAAACATACACTTTTTTTACAATCCAATAGCACATTGTAAAAACATATCATAGTGCAGTCTTACCCTTTTGGTTATAGTGTTTCTGTGTTTATACCATGTGTGAGGGCATGAACATCATTATTCACGCTGCCCCGTTTCCCTCCCCCCTGCCCTCCCCCAGCAACCATTCTTGACAGTCACAGCTGAACGTGCACTGACAGATGCCTAGGACAGGTTGGGCTTGTGTTTGCACAGTACATGTACTCGTACAGGCAAGTATTCGGTAAGGTGACTCGCCCTCCACAGGCAGCAGAGATCAGTTCTGCTTTGTGCATAAAATTACAGCAAACAAGCCTCAAATAACGCAGGACACTTTCATAATTGATTTATGCAGGGGCTCTGAAAGTTCTATTACCTTTTGTTTAGCTCAGGGGGCCTGACTCTGTGCAATCCATTGCTGAAACTAATTACAAGATATAATTAAACTGTGACACAAAGATATTATACCGTTAGTTTACTAATGACACCGCGAAGCTGTACCACCAGCACAGGACAGTGATTATGCTTCATTCATTATTTATCCTTTTGCTAAATGAGACACTGACATTTTCAAAAATTACTTTGAGGTTTCTTAATTGTCGGCAGCAGGATGGACTAGAAGGAGCTCTCCTTCCTCTTAGTTACTTATCGAAACCTCAGAAGTATTATTAGCAGAAAAATAATAAATAAAATACAATATACTACCTTTCTGGTGGTTGTTGATTTTTCTGAAGATCAGAGTTGCAGCGCTCAGTGAGCATTTGTGCCAAGCAGGTTCTGGTGAAACAGTAATGTCCCTGGATGAACGTGTGCTCTTGCTGTGATATACCATAGAGCAGTGGTCCCCAACGCGGTGCCAGCGGGCACCATGGCCTGTGTCCTGGCCCCCGGGAGAGCACCCGCCGAAATGTTGCCAAATTTCAGCGGCATTTCAGCGAGGACGCCTCTCGATGACGACGCTTGTCGCCGACAAGTGATGTCATTGAGAGGCGTCGCCCCCGAATTTCGGTGGGGATGCCTCTTGATGACATCGCTTGTCGATGGCAAGCGACGTCATTGAGAGGTGTCGCCGCCAAAATGCCGCCGAAATTCGGCGGCATTTCGGCAGGTGCTCCACCGCTGCAGTGGTCCTTTGGCCCGCCAGCCAAAAAGGTTAGGGACCACTGCCATAGAGCCTAGGTTAATCTGGATATTTTAAATACAAAAGTAATGCCAAGTTTCGAGTGGTTTGATATGAACTGTTAGAAAACTATCCCACTCCTTGCCTTGGGTGACTTAGACTGTCTATTTTCAGCTCTGACTTTTCTTTTAATAACTTCTTTGTTCTTTGTTAGTACCTTATTGATCAGTAAATGAATTTCTCTATTAACATTACTAAAATGGAAGCATTTACATACCAGAAACTGTAACATCAAATAGAACTGTTGTAATTGGCTGAAGAATGGGCTGGGGCTGCTCTCATGCTGGTGATTTGTATGTCTGTCTGTCTTCCATTCTTTGTTGTTATTTTTATTGGTATTCCAATAATGTTCACAGTGTACTGGGTACTGAACAAATAAACAAACCAACAAGAAGACAAAGTTCCTCCCCAAAGAGTTTACCCTGTTGCAAGGTAAGCAATGTATGAGGGATGGGAGATATGTAGACACTCAAAATATGTCCGTTATAAACCTATTAATATGTTTTTAATTATTGTAAATAAACATCAAGGCCCTGATTCAGCAAAACACTTCAACACATGCTTAAATAACACTGAAATGAATTAGACATAAGTTTGTGTTTAAAGTTAAGCACCTAAATGTTTTGCTGAACCAGGCCCTGACTAGGTTAACTTGGTTTGGAGTTCTCCTTATGTCCTTTGGGGTATGTGAGTTGGGGAAGTAGATTAAGAAATGGGAACTCAGCATATTGCTTTCAAGATCTAAACAAACCCACATCAATGGTTTTCCCAGCCTGGAACATGACACAGGCTCTCAATTTTTCCTCTTTCAGTATCTTATGTTACCATGAGTCAACTGGCTGAAAAACACTGTACTCTAAAAATAGGCTGGGAATTGGAATTCTGTCTGTTGGCACTCGAGGCTTAGATTCTGTGGACACAGTTTATTTACAATTGTTACATCTCTGTGTATTAATCTTGCTATCATTTATCACATTCTCAAAACAATAAAAGATTCATTTACTGGCTGCAATTTGATGTTTTTGATGCTCTGTGTGTGTGTGTGTTTCATTCTCTTCTCTCACTCCTCCTCTCCCGCCTGTCCACCCCCACCCTCAATACTCATCTGGGTCAGAGATCCTACAAGGTGCATTTGGCTTTGTATGGCCACTAACCTCTCAGTAACCCCACTGGTAATGCAATCTGCTTGTTTTCATCAGAGGCACCACTGGACGGCTTAAGACAAGGTTTAATTTCTTCTGAGTGTAATGGCATCCGGCATATATAATTATGCTATTTTCTCTCCTGTGCTGATTAAATACGATTTACCCAGAGAACTAAATGATGAATATTTGAGTGGAGTGTGTTGAGCCAATAGCTGGTAAAATAGCCACAATAAATAAACTTGGAAGGGGTAGGGGAAGAAAGTCGTATGACTCTGTTAGGTAACATTAGCAGGTGCAAAAGGAAGGAAAATGAGATGCAGTTGAATATTCCCAGCTTCTTTTAAAAGTACAGCTACACTGAACACTACCCTTAAATCGGGATTTCTTTCACCATCAACCAATTCAGTCAGAAAAATTGTCAAATTGGTATTTTTCTATTGTTCTTTGTGCATCTTAACAACCATTTTAATGTTATTGAGCAGCAGAGAGATTAAACTCTACATATTTTGTCTCTGTAACCACTTAAATGTAAATTGTAAAAAGGGGGTAGTTTATTCATCCCATGACACTTTTCTTTTGTTAAACTGAAGATAGGACCCAGTTTAAACATATCATCTTAAACAGGGTTTCCAAATGCAGAACTATTTCAGGATCAGACTGACAGTGTGTGTTTTAGAAATTTAGGCAGAATTGTGACTTTTCCAGAAGCCCCATGTATGGGCGCAGCCGAAGAAGCACATTGTGAATCAGAAAGTCACAGTCTGCCTCCTGGTTTCCTCTTCCTTCTTGGGGGGTGGGGGGGGAGAAGAGGAAGAGCATATCCTGTACCAGGTGCATACGTTCCCTGGCATGACAGCACAGTTATGCTGTTTGGCACAATGGAGGGAGGGAGCTGGAGCCAAAGCTCCACCCTCTCCCTGCCTTTGCCTGCCCAAACCTCTCACGTATGCAGGAGGGGCTGTAGCAGTTCTCCTGAAGCTGCTTCTCACCTCTGCCATGCAGGAAGCTGGCATAGGCAAGCAAGGGGGCTCCTTATTCCCCTGCACAGAGAAGCATTTAGTAATCCTGGAGTGATTCTCTCCCCACAAAACAATCAGCAATTTCCTTTTAAGAGAGTCTCATCTCTGTTTCTCTTCAGCACAGAATAGTCCTCTATGCGAAACACACAAATCTGCTTTTCTAACATCCAATGAATCTAAAATTATGCCACGTGAATCTGTGCCTTGGGTCCAGTTTTCAAGCTTGGGTATGTAAGGTATTTGCTCAGTTCTGTGTTGTTTGGGTGCTCAAACTGACATTTTGGTGCTGGTATACAGTGTAAGCACCCAAAGGGGTTGGCTGAAAATGGGGGGAGGGGATGAAGGAGGAGGGAAAACACATTTTTCATAAACAAAAATTCCTGATGTCTCTTAAAAAAAACCAACACAAATTTTCTAGTGGTCATCCCAATTTGTATTCTCAGGTTTAAACACTGGGCTCTGTTTGGCTCCAGGCTAGTAATTCTATATGAATGAAAGTAGCTATACAATGGCAGCTGTACAATGTGTAGGCTTCTGTGATGGGCCTGAAGGGGTTAAAGGACAGAAGTGGGCCCAGGTACCCCACTCCTCCAGCCCTGCAGAGCATGCTCCTGCTAGAGAAAGGGTTGAACAGGGAGCGACTCAGCTCAGATGGGGGAGGCTGGGGAGGAGGACAGACTATTCTGAGGGCTCCTGGAAAGGATGCTGCAGAAGCCTTCCTGAGGGAATAAGACCATATGCTGAGCCTGGTTGGGGCTGATGGTTTGGTTGCCTTTTCTTTTTTCTTTTTACCTTAGATAGGACTGGAGGCTGGTGGAGAAAAGTAGATGGTAGGAAGTGGGCCGGGGAGGGTAACTTGGAGGGCACCTTTGGGGGCCAGACACTGTTGACCTTCCTAGGGCCCTAGGGCACAGTGGGCAGGCCTGGGCTCCCCTACCAACTGCCCCTATTACAGGAGGAACATAAATCTCCTGCCCACCTCACTGCAACTCTGAGTAAAAGAAGGCCTGGACTGCAAGACCTACCCACAGGAAGGTGGCACTAAAGATGCTAACCACTAGACCACCTGACTCACTGAGGACTCTTTTACAGCTTCACACTTAGATGTTCATAAGCTCTGGTTTGCCTAAGCTCATAGAATCCACAGACGTTCCTATAAATGGTACGTTTCTTCTGTACTCTTGAATTCTCTTTCAATGTGAGATATCTCTCTGCCACAGAAAGGAACGTTCCTTCCCCAAATTCCTGTTCTGCAGCAGACACCACACCAGGGAGGTCATAATTCCATTGCAAAGGTTTGGAAAGGAGCTACTAACCAAGCTCTTTCCAGCGGATTAAGGTTCCTTCCCAGTATTTGAGAGAATTTTGCCTTTCTCCGACCTTTCTTCTTTAGTACAGTAGAACCTATTGGAAACTCACTTCTGATTCTCAACTTTGTGTCAGAGCATATGAGAAAAGAACAGGAAATTCCCTGAATTCCCAGGATTTTCTACCATTTCCGATGTGCTTTGGAGTATGAAATTCCCACTGTGGAAGGCAAGTAGATGCTAGTATGTCTGAAGAACATGCGCTTGATACTAAACAGCTTCTTTAGTTTCACTGGGCCAATACCTCAGGAGCAGAGGAACAGACTGAGCCCTTGTGAATGTTCCTACAATCCTCCCATCTCTTAATTCATTGGTAACACACTCTTCCCCCAAAAAAATTAAAATCCAGAGTTGGTGCCTCAGTGTACAAGGACAGAATGGGGAACTAAAGTGATCTCATAAATATACACTGAAAATAGGAAATGAGGTGAGCCATCGCCTTCCACAATGCAGTCTTCTTCAGCAGTAGGTTGATGTATACAGCAAAGAATCATTTTTAGTATTGGTATTGCATCCTCTTCCCTTAAGGTTCCCTATCACCTGTGTATTTTTATATACCTCTCCTTTCTCTCTCACCACTAATTCTACTTTTTATTTTACTATTTGTTCTGAAAGATTTTCCACAGAAATGTTCTTTTATCTTTCAGTTCAGCTTGTTTTTAAGATTAAACCTTGTGCTCCATTTCTAGTCTCCTTTTTCTTTAATATTTTTGTTTTGATTCCCTAATAGAGGTTTGCCAAAGAGCAGAGGAATTATTTAAGATGGTCCAAGGCTGGATAACTAAGCTTAAATATGAAATTGGGCCAATGAAAATGTAGGCCGAACATTTCCTAACACTTAGGTCTATTAGGTTGTAGAATAGTCTCACAAGGGACAAGGTAGAAACTTTATCTTTGAGTAATTTAAAATGACTAGACAAAATATTGGAGAATACACTGGCGAGAACAATCATACGTTTGCAGGCCATGGACCTAGTGAGCAAATAGACCTTCACCATCTCCAGTTGCTATGATTTCAACATCAAGATTGTTGTCCTTCCATCTTGAAGGAAACATAATTTGTTACTCTGGTTTTCTGTGAAAACTGGAACAGAGAGTCTGTCCTTTGAGAAATATTCAAACGAAGAACTTCCAAGCCATAGTGATTATGGCATTTGAACAGCTCTCCTGAGTTTAAATTGTTCTTGCTGCTATCAAGCAGAGTGCCCCAGGGGTCGGTCCTGGGGCCAGTTGTGTTCAACATCTTTATTAATGATCTGGAGGATGGCGTGGACTGCACCCTCAGCAAGTTCGCAGATGACACTAAGCTGGGGGGAGTGGTAGATACACTGGAGGGTAGGGATAGGGTCCAGTGTGACCTAGATGAATTGGAGGATTGGGCCAAAAGAAATCTGATGAGGTTCAACAAAGACAAGTGCAGAGTCCTGCACTTAGGAAGGAAGAATCCCATGCACCGCTACAGACTAGGGACTGACTGGCTAAGCAACAGTTCTGCAGAAAAGGACCTGGGGATTACAGTGGACGAGAAGCTGGATATGAGTCAGCAGTGTGCCCTTTCTGCCAAGAAGGCCAATGGCTGTATTAGTAGGAGCACTGCCAGCAGATCGAGGGAATTAATTATTCCCCTCTATTCAGCACTGGTGAGGCCACACCTGGAGTATTGTGTCCAGTTTTGGTCCCCCCACTACAGAAGGGATGTGGACAAATTGGAGAGAGTCCAGCGGAGGGCAACAAAAATGATTAGGGGGCTGGGGCACATGACTTACAAGGAGAGGCTGAGGGAACTGGGGTTATTTAGTCTGCAGAAGAGAATAGTGAGAGGGACTATGATAGCAGCCTTCAACTACCTGAAGGAGGGTTCCAAAGAGGATGGAGCTAGGCTGTTCTCAGTGGTGGCAGATGACAGAACAAGAAGTAGTGGTCTCAAGTTGCAGTGAGGAAGGTCTAGGTTGGATATTAGGAAACACTATTTCACTAGGAGGGTGGTGAAGCACTGGAATGGGTTACCTAGGGAGTCTTTAGAGGTTTTTAAGGCCCGGCTTGACAAAGCCCTGGCTGGGATGATTTAGTTGGGGATTGGTCCTGCTCTGAGCAGGGGATTGGACTAGATGACCTCCTGAGGTCTCTTCCAACCCTAATATTCTATGGGAGCAAGAGGGTCCAAGGAAGGCATAACTGACCCTGTGCAACTGTAGAGAGGAAGGGGCTCACCATTTTCTGAGACTTCATATAACACAAGTTGCAGAAGCAAGGTGGGCTGGCGAAGATCAGAATAATTGCAAATCTGAATAAATTAGGAGGTATCCAAAATCATCCTCCCATTAGACCAATCTGTACTGCCTTTAAAGTCTGGGATACTGCTAGATGGAGTGAACACCAGCCCCTTAGTGTCAGACTCAGAAGTGATTTCAGCTGGTGTTAACTTCAAACAGACCCTCCCCCAACTTAATGTATGGGGGACTCTGGAAAAATTGCTTCCAGCTCAGTTTGTGCCTTTCTTTATAATTAAGAAATACTGTTTCCAAGATGAGCAGTTTTAACAAAGCTAGGACATAGGCTCCTATTGAGGGGCGGGTCGTGGATCGCATGGCTCGATCAGATATGGGAACAGAATGCAGCAGGTGCCACCATTCAGGCCATTTTGATGGAGTGCAAGTTGTTTGCATGTAATGTCTAAGGAGTCTTTCACCAACTCTGTCCAGTGCCTCTAGTTTTCCTCCAGGGGTTCACTGCAACTATCAGAATTCCAGCCTCTTCCCCGGCTTTCACCGTCCTTTCTCCACCCCCGTATGAATTGCAAGACTCTAAATATAGGTCACCCCAGGCAATTAGGAGAGAGTTCCTGTTTTTGAAAGATATGCAGCAGGCAGGAAGCCCAATTTCCAAATTAGTTATCAGGTGATATAATGTTTGGCCTCAGTCAGCATGATTGACAGAGGGCCTGTGTGTTCTCAGATACATTATTTAAACGTGTTGAGATATGAGATCTTCTGCACTAATTACTTCGAAGGCTATATTAATCACAAGACACTTTAATACCCGATCAATACTTGCATTTGTCAACGACGTTGTAAATCATCTACACTTTAACTCTGCTGTGTGGCAAAAGCTGCTTCTGAAGTCTCTGGGGTATGTTAGGATCGGGGCGGGGTGTTCCAGACCCCCTGCTGTTCAGCAGTGTGCATTTAGTGAGGGCTCAGTTCAACTGTTGAAAGTGCAATTATAAAAAGAGAGGGGTCAGGCCAGGTGGTTTAGCTAAGGTTGCCATATAATCCTATTCTAACTACACAGTAGTGCTTTATAATGTGAATTAGGGTATAGGTGTGTTGGTGAGCTGATTATACTACACTCAGAAGCTAAGGGAACAGACCTAGCACTGGGTCATTGATACATTACAAAGTGTGTGATGACTGTCTTGTGAATCCTCATGCTAGAACACTGATGTGCAGATCCTACTACATTTCAAGGCTAGGAGTGTGAATCTTGACATTAAAGTATGCATCCCGATACAGCTGAGATGTTGGGAATGTGACTCCTGGTACTTTTATAAAGGTAAAAGAAGAAGAAAAAATAAGCCTTTGAAATAAGGTGAGATGCTGCTCTCAAATAACCATTCAGGCAGCATTCAGTGGGGGAAAGCGGGCTGGGCAGTATTTTATCTTTATATAAGTCACTGAGCTGGAAAAAAGGAATAGACAGGATGAGAAATTCCAGGTACATTATAATGTCCTATTTAGCTGGAATTGCCAGTTTAAATCTTGTACAGAGATGGACCATAGTGGGTGCAGTTTTATGAATAGGTAAGTTATTGCTGTTTGAGCAGGTATTTCTCATATTCCAAACTGGGTATACTGCTATAACTGGTAATATTTCACCTACTTGTAAAAGAGTAAAAGGAGCTGAGAACCTGTTCTTTAGTCCCACCAATGATATCCCCATTTACTATATGTGCTGACTACTATAAATTAAAGTGATATGAGTTAGCTTGAGTGAATTACAAAAATTTCAGGCCAGTTAATTTCTGCTGGAGTGGACCTCACATTGTAAATTGATTTCATATACTTCACTTCATCCCCTTCCTGCTCATTTCAGTTTTTGCTAATCTTCAGTTTTTAGACCAATGAGACTAGTGTTTCTGTATTATGTTCTCCATCTCTGTTGGCATAGGCTCTTATCTCACCAAGACAACCTTCAGTTGGACCAGTGTTATGCTTTCCACATCACTGGCACAACAGTTCATGAAGTTGGATTGATGGCATGTGAACCCCTCTTTCTGTGTTTTCCTGAAAGTGTGTGTATATTACTCTTTCTCTGTCAAGTTTCTCTTCAGATCCTTTTCTGTAGAAGCCCCTTGAGAAAATCTTCATTCTGTATGATACAAAAAATACCTTCTTCCCATCCAACTTTGTTCCTGTCATGCAGTCACTGCTGTCATCTCTGAAGCTGCTTAGCTGTGGGGAGAAGTGAGTTCAGTGCTTTCCCTCTACTCTCAGGCCATTTTTTCTATGCTGCTTTTTTATTATTTTATTTTATTTGTGGTCCCTGTCATTCTGCCGGGGCAAAGGGGTAAAGAGATCTGACACTAAGTGTGGGGAAATGCTGTATCTGGAATCTATCTTCCAGACGGCAAAAGAATAAAAATTCATGGCAGGATAGCAGCTGCTGACATGTTCCCAAAGACATATTGCAGGTAGCGTTATTTATTGTGGACAGAGTTCATAGAAGTGCTACCTCAAAGCACCCTGAGAGATCCTAAAAAGCCCATCTCCCATCAGGTAAGGCAGATTTATGATGGCTGCTGCTGGAGGGGGTCAGGAGCACAATGCAGGAAGCAAGCTTCTTGCTGAAAGCCTGGCTTCTCTCTGACGTATTCAATGCAGTTTGATTGGTTCAAAGGAGGACTTTAGCTGGTAATGTTGACCATAAAATTGCAGTGACATGCTGCCTTAGATAAGGAGTGCTGGAGAGAGGGGGCAGGGAGAGTTCTGGGAGCAGAAACACTGGGGACTAGAGTATGTGTTCGTATTGGAGGTTAATGTAGGGGAAAATGCCGGTTGGGGATGGGGCAGATAGATAATCTTGTGAGGGAAAGCCATACTCACCAGGCTGGAGGGCGGGGGGAACACACACACACACACACACACAGATCTCAATACAGAATAATATGCTAAGACCTAACCTGACCAATTTGACCTCACTGTTGTCTAAAATAGGGAAGAGAAGAGACTTTTACTTACAAACCCTGCAGGCTTGAGCAGGTATTTAATAAGCTTGTCATCAGCAAGATTAAAATTGTGTTATTCCACCAAGCATCAGAGTTAACCTGCCTTATAAATGTGGTGCCCATGAGGTGACTGGGCTGACAGCACATTGAGTCAAGGCTTCAGGACAGCTTCTGCAACAGAGGATCAGGGTAAGTAGGATCCACAGCACAGTTAACTGGTGTAAAATTTCAACGTAACCTCAGTAGCAGAAGGCTGATATCATATGAGCGAAGGCCTGAACTCCTTCCTTATGGTGTCAGTTGTATTGATGGGCAGCTGTAGTTCTGGCATGGCTTCTACCTTGTCTACAGACTGGTGTTCTAGGTCTCCACTGAGAAGGATTAGATAGAAAACTGTTGGATTTTCCTAAACTAGGGCTAAAGCAATTGTGAAGGTCTGAGATGAAGCTCAGAACTCATCTCTTAAAGGTCTTAGGTGACTGAGCAATGGGATACAAGGCCTCTCTCTTCTAAGCCACTGTCTTGAAGCTCATGTATGCTGGTAGCAAATACAAGTTTACCATCTAATGATGTTTAATGACCTATGTGAAATGAAATTTGGAGGGAGGCTCTCAGAGCAGCTCCTAGAGCATAAAGCACCCCATAGAGTACCATAGGTGTTCACCTGAGAAATCACCACCACAGCTGGCTCTTGTTGACTGGATGTGTCAGGAGAGAGGACAATACTGAATAGGTCAGCTCCTTCGTTTTCAGTTTAAACCAATCTTTACTGAAAAATTCCCAGGTTTTACAAAAAGTTTTATTCATTTTTTTTCTGATTTTCACCCTACTTTTGTATCATTCAAATATATAAAAATAACTTGTTTTAGGAGGAAAATACAAACCATTGCATGAGATGACTGTATTATGATAATACATGAGTCTATGTGTATGTGCAAAGCTGCCAGTTGAAGTAAGGCTATGTATTAGTCTAGAAGATACATCCAATAAACAAGCATGCACGCAAGCTCTGAAGTGCATGCACATCTGAACATACTGATGAATCTCACGCCCACCACATACACATTTCAAATTGTTAGCAGGTAACAGTTTAAAGATTTGGCACCCTAAAATGGGAAGAAACCAAAAACCTGTATCAAAATACATTTCAGAACACAAGGAAGTAGTCGAAAGTTAAAAAAAAAAAAAAAGGAGAAAAGGATGAAGTTGAGTGTATGCACTGCAGATGGTATGGCTCAATTATTAAATGTAAATATTTATAAGCTAATAGTTCTATAAGCTAATAGTAAACTGTTTATTCAAATGAAAAGTTTTATTTGGGGATTAGACATATATTGTTTTCTTAAATTCAGAGGTGGCAATGTGTTTTGAGTTCTGTTTCAGGTCTGCAGCACACTGATGAATGGAATTCAAAGCCTTAATCTACTGAATACTTTTTTCCCCTGCCTTTCCATCCAACAGAATAAATCCCGATATTTATCCAGAAAAATTATTAATAGTTGGTAGCAATTATTTTCACCTGTTTTTGTTGTTGTGGTAATAAACACTGATAAATTCCCAGTAAAAATTAAATAAAATAAAAACGGAAAACGAACGGCCCTATGAATAGATATGGATACTGAAACCATCTAGGGGTGCAGGTCAAAGATGGGACACGTTGCAGGGGATGATGTGTATGGGCAGCTTGCACAGTCCTACCATTCTATACCTCTTCTGTGGATAAACTAAGAAATTCAGTCATCATGGCTGTCATCCTGGAATCTTTCACTGTAAAAAATAAGACAACTACAAAATAGAAGAGTCACTCCTGGAGGCCTGTGATCACTTAAAGCAAAGGCTACATGAGAGCATTCTATTGTTTAATTTGAGTCTACCATCCCAGTGTTTTCTGCAATGTCATCTATCTCAGAGCTTGTTCCTCACCATGGGTGAGTGTTGGACTCTAGGGAATTCATGTTCATTCACCGAATTTAATTGCAAGTTCCGTTGACAATCAGTGTTGTTTCCTGAGCAGTGAAGCAAACTGTGACTTTGTTGTTGTGTAGAGGCTTGGGGATGGGTTTGAAAACATCTTTGCTCAGGAAGACATTCTGACTTCACAATATTCCTAACTCCTTATGCTGGGTTTTAAACTGTAGAGACATTAAAGACATTAAAGATGCATACCTGTTTTTCTCTCAAACTATCTAAATATATGACAGCTTCCCCATTGCACCTTGCAAGCATTCTGAACACAGCCTCCCCACTCCTGTTCATTATTTTATTTAATCATTGCAATTTAAATACAAAGAAGATTCCTTATCCGTAAACAAGCCTGACAAAGAGTAATGGTCAGCAAGAAGCAAATCCACTCCCCCAACAACAAAAAATAAATGATGTTAACCAGGCAATAATTCAAACAACAAAATATATTCCATCCTAACTCCCCGTCTCGGCCCTACCCTCAGACCTCCCAAACAGATGGTCTTTCTAGCATGCCCTGAAGATCAAAAGATTTGGGATATTTCAGAAGAAAAGCTACTTGATAGCAGTAATTAAGATTCCAGTATTTCTCTTTCTTCACTGGAGATTTTTGGGTTCCGTTTCATCCAAGGAGGCCCCGTCTTAATGGCAAGAGCCTAGCAGCCATCTGTCTTCCTCTCTCTCTCTCTTCCCACGTTGTTACAAATACAGTTAGGAGTCCAGTTATTCAGTTTTTCCCCTGTGTTTCTGTCTGGTTCCTGTCACCTTTTATAGTAACTATGATTGTAGAAATTGTCCCTTTTCAGGTTTCAGAGCTGAAATATGTCGCTTAACTTAAACCTGTGGCATGAAGCCATAGAACATGCTAGAAGTCTGGAGGACATTGACAACCTCATATTCTTCATTGTGACAGCATAGAATCCAAATGGTCACTCTGCCCATTACACTTCACTAGGCCTCCTGAGAGAGCTCTTGTTGACCCCTTGAGGTCTAGCACTTGCCCTCATTGATACCAAAGAGGAGGAAGCTGAGTGAATGTTTTCTCAGTCTCCTTTTTTTCCAGGCCAACTGGAGGTTATCAAGGCCATAGGCTGCTTTCTAGCTTCATAAACCTCTTAGGTTATTCGGAGTCATGATTCTGTTATTCAACTCTCTGTGCTTTTCCTTGGGATGACTAATTCCTCAGCGTGACTGGTGGAAGCCGCAGTATTGATTTCTGTGTCTCTGTAAACCTCAGTTGTGTTTGACGCTTGTTAGACATCTGAAGGAATATCCAGTAGGCTCTGGAAGGAATTTGAGTGCCGAACTCAATAGGCTGCACTTGAGAGAAGTTTCCATAAGGTTGCCAGGCAAGCCAATAGAAAGGATTAGAAAAGACAGACAGAGAAAGAAAGCAAGAAAGCAAGCAAGAAAGAAAGCTCTTACCCCCCAGTAAAACTCTTGAAGGAATTAGACCAGTCTCACTCTCCTATCATTAATAAAGAGCACTTTTATTTATCTCGCTCAGGAGATTTGAAGGTCCACTTGAGGACAGGTCTGCATCATCTGGGAAAAGAAGGGTGTGTTTGATACTGTGTGTGTGTGTGTGTGTGTGTGTGTGTGTGCAGTTGTGCATACTTATGGGGTGGAAGGTGATATGGTGTTTGCATGTGTATGCAAGAAGACTATATGTCTGTGAGGGTATGTCTGCACTACAAGACTATTTCGAATCAACTTAATTTGAATTTGTGGAATCGACCTTATGAAGTCGAAGTTGTGTATCCACACTAAATACACTAGTTCGACTGTGTGAGTCCACAGTAACAGGGCCAGTGTCGACTTTGGAAGCGGTGCACTGTGGGAAGCTATCCCACAGTTCCCGCACTCCCCACTGCCCATTGGAATTCTGGGATTTCCCCCCAATGCATGCTGGGGGGAAAAATGTGTCGAGGGTGGTTTTGGGTAACTGTCATCATTGAACCGTCAATCACGCCCTCCCTCCCTCCCTGAAAGTGCCTGCGGGCAATCTGTTCGTGCACTTTTCTGCTCAGTGACAGCGCGGGCGCCACAGCACTTTGAGCACGGATCCCGCTGCAGTTATGGCCGTTGTCAACTCCTCGCACCTTATCGTCCACCTCTTCCACAGTCAGCTGCTGAGAAATAGGGCTACTTTTCAATGGTGCTGCGAGCACTGGTGGACCATGGGGGACGTTTTACCAACATCAACGTTGGGTGGCCAGGCAAAGTTCATGACGTGCGTGTTTTCAGGAACTCTGGTCTGTTTAGACGCCTGCAGGAAGGTAGTTTCTTCCCGGACCACAAAATAAGTCTTGGGGATGTGCAGATGCCTATAGTGATCGTCGGGGACCCAGCCTACCCGCTAATGCCCTGGCTTGTGAAGCTCTGTGCAGGCGCCTTGCACAGCGACAAGGAACTCTTCAAGTACCAGCGAGCAGTGAGCAGTGTGACCTGTGACTGTTCAGTTTCTTTACAGAGAAGCTGAAGCTGCCCCTGTTTCTTTACCAAGTGACTGTTGACTAGCATCTGCAGTTACATACCCCGCCCACCCCGCTTCCCCAACTTCCAACACATGTTTAAAAATAAAATACATGTTCCACTGTAACTTTACAAAGGTTTCTTTATTGATGACTTTGCGTTACAGGGTTGAAACTGGGACATGGACTGTGCTGAGTAGGGTGTGCAGTGATGTAAAGACCGCCTGTAAACTCGAGGAATGACAGGCTCCTGCTCCCAGAGCGGTCTGCAGTGCCGGACTGGATGTTTCAACGGAGCCTGCCATCCCTCCTTTTTGGGACTCTGTGTGCGGGGGCTATGTGGCCTTTTGGCGGGGGAGGACGGATACAGATTCCTCTGCTGCGTGGCTCTGTGGTCCAGGACAGGGACCGTTGCATGAGATCTGTAACCCCCCTCCCCCGCTACAAAGTCACGTACCCCCCCACCCACACAGAACCTGCAAACCACCTCCCATACCGACCAGGGTGCCTACTGACTGCAGTGTGTGTGTGACCTGCTGCTGATCCTGCCCCCATGTCTGTACCCTGGTAAAGGTGATTGTCCTGTCCAATTACCAACCCCCTTCCCCCCCTTCAAACACAGTCTCCTCTAAAAGAACATGACGGAAACAGTAATTAACAGAAAAGTATTTTTTATTATCAACTAGACAGTTAGGGGATGAAACTGGGATGGGGGCTTGGGTGAGGCGGGAAGGAAAGGACTTCTCAAAATTTAGGGTATGAGAGCTTTTGGGTACTTGAGCACTCTGCTGGGGTGCAGTGACAGTTTTCACGGCCTCTGGCGCCCCTCCTTCTGGTTATTTTGGGTGAGGGGGGTATGGGACTTTGTGGCGGGGGAGGGCGGTTGCAGATACACTGCAGGGGGGCTCTGTCCTCCTGCCTGAGGTCCTGCAGAACATGCACAAGGCGCCGGAGCATGTCCATTTGCTCCCTCATTAGTCCAAGCAGCGTTTGAGTCGCCTGCTTGTCTTCCTCACGCCACCTCTCCTCCCATTCGCTGTGTGAGCACTGGTACAGAGAGAGGGTCTCCCTCCACTGGCTCTGCTGGTCCGTCTCGTCTCGGGAGCACCCCATAAGTTCAGTGAACATCTCGTCCCGTGTCTTTTTCTTTCGCCGCCTAATCTTTGCCAGCCTCTGTGAGGGGGATGCTGTGGCAGGTCTGGAGACAGTCGAAGCTGTGTGATGGGAAAAAGGGAGTGAATTCCTTGCAAAGATACATTTTTGCGAACAATGAACACAGTCTAGTCTGTCTCTGTGAATTCTGGGTTGAGATCCCAGTGCCTGATGGGGCAAAAACCATTTTCGCGGGTGGTTCTGGGTAAATGTCGTCAGTCATCCCTTCCTCCGGGAAAGCTACAGCAGACAATCATTTCAAGCCCGTTTTCCCTGGATTGCCCTGGCAAACGCCACAGCGTGGAAACCATGGAGCCTGTTTTGCCTTTTGTGCCTGTCACCGTATGTGTACTAGATGCCGCTGACAGAGGCGGTCCAGCAGCGCTACACAGCAGCATGCTTTTGCTTTTGCATGACAGCAGAGATGGTTACCAGCCATACTGTACCATCTACCATACCATAAATTGGTAATAAGATGGTCATGGTTACCAGTCCTTTTGCACTGCACCATTTGCTGCTGTCATAAGTGCCCCTGGCTGCTCTTAGCCAGGGGCGCAAAATCCAAAATTGGGAATGACTCCCTGAGTCAATCCCTCCTTTTTGGTATCTAAAAATAGAATCAGTCCTGCCTAGAATATGGGCAAGTGTACTAGAGAACCACTGTATCAGAGAACCAGAGAGCACAGCTGCTCTGTGTCAGATCCAGCAGAAATTATGAGCTGTACGCTATTCACAGGGGGTGCTCCTGCAACATCCCCACCTGTTCATTCCATTCTTCCCCAGCCTTCCTGGGCTACCATAGCATTGTCCCCCCACTTGTGTGATGAAGTAATAAAGAATGCAGGAATAAGACACAGTGACTTGTTAGTGAGAAATGAGTGGAAGGCAGCCTCCAGTTGCTATGATAGTCCAGATAGGACATTAAGGAGTGTGGAGGAGAGGAGCCCAGCATCCTGCTGCTTGTCCAGGGGCAATTGAATCTTTTCTTTACACATGAAGGGTGGGGGCTGATGAAGCTCAGCCCCCTGTTGCTATGATGAAGACGGTTATCAACCATACTGCACCATCTACCATGAAAAATTAGGTGCACCTGACATTGGGGGACCTGACAGATGCTAGTCGGCATGGTTACCAGTCCTTTTGCACTGCCCCATGTGCCAATAGGCTGATGATGACGATGGATATCAGTCATATTGTACCGTCAGCCACCCATGGCTGGGGGGGGGAGCAAGGATATTGGTGTTGAGTGCTGCAGCATCGCATCTATCTGCAGCATTCAGTAAAGATACGGTGACATGTAAAAGAGTCAACAGAGGATTGTTTTCCCTTTCACTTCTGGGGGTGGGTGGGTGCGTAAATTGCCGAGCTATGCCCTGACCCACCGCGGACACTGTGTTTGACCCTAGAAGCATTTGGAGCTCAGCCAAGAATGCAAATGCTTTTCGGAGACAGCAGGAACTGTGGGATACCTTGCGTCCTCAGTCCCCCCTCCCTCCATGAGCGTCCATTTGATTCTTTGGCTTTCCGTTACGCTCGTCACGCAGCAGCGTGCTGAGTCTCTGCTATGCCGTCTGTCCGGAGATTTTTTAAAAATACTTTGGACCAGGCGTAACATTACAGTAATTCCCCTAATTAGATGCAGGAGTCTCCGAGCGAGATCACCCTGAGGACGGTCACTGAAGGAGATAGAGAGCGCATGCTGTGTGAAAGCCAGCACAAACCAGGGCCCTATGCAGCCGTGCTCGGGGAGGCAATGCTCCCTGAGTACCTCATGAAAGCCTCGCACGGAAAAGTGTGCTACCACGGAGCACCCAATAAGGCAGCTCTCCCCAGGAACCTCCTGCGGAGGCTTTTCGATTACCTCCAGGAGAGCTTTGTGGAGATCTCCCAGGAGGATTTCTGTTCTATCCCCATATATAGAGAGACCTCCTTTTCACATACTTCAGATTCCTGTTATATTAAGAATAAAAGTTTACATGGTTAAAGCACTTACCGACTGCTCCTTCCCCTGATTCAGGATCCGGGTTAATGGCCGGGGAGGGTTGGTAGGGGATCTCCATGACGGTGATGAAGAGATCCTGGCTGTCGGGGAAACCAGCATTGTAAGCGCTGTCGCCTGCCTCGTCCTCCACAAACCCTTCCTCATCTTCCCCGTCCGCGAACATCGCCGAGGAACTGGCCGTCGACACTGTCCCATCGTCAGAGTCCATGGTCACTGGTGGGGCAGTGGTGGCAGGCTCCGTAGCGTCCGTTTGCCGCTTTGATTTTTTGGTAGCCTTGTCTGGGGTCCTTGATTTTCACGCGGCGCTGCGTTGCATCCCGGCTGTATCCTCTGTCTCTCATGGCTTTGGAGACCTTCTCGTAGGTCTTTCCATTCCGTTTTTTGGAGCGCAGCTCCGAAAGCACAGACTCCTCGCACCACACACCGATCAGATCCAAGACTTCCCGGTCAGTCTATGCTGGGTCCCTCTTTCTATTCAGAGATTACATGAACTCCTCTGCTGGAGAGCTCTGCATTGCTGCCGGTGCTGCTGAGCTCGCCCCGATGTCCAACCACGAAATGAGATTCTAACTGTCCAGACAGGAAAAGGAATTCAAATTTTCCCGGGACTTTTCCTGTGTGGCTGGTCAGAGCATCCAAGCTCGGACTGCTGTCCAGAGCGTCAACAGAGTGGTGCAGTGTGGGATAGCTCCCGGAGCTACTAAGTTCGATTTGCATCCACACCTAGCCTAATTCGACATAGCCATGTCGAATTTAGCGCTACTCCCCTCGTCGGGGTGGAGTACCGAATTCGAACTAAAGAGCCCTCTAGGTCGAATTAAATGGCTTCCTGGTGTGGACGGGTGCGCGATTAATTCGAATTAACGCTGCTAAATTCGAATTAAAGTCCTAGTGTAGACCAGGCCTGAGAGTGAGCAGGACTCTCTCTCTTGTGCTAAGGATGGGCTGTCAGAGAGCCTGATTACCAGTTAGTTTCCTAATTAGGAATCAAATATTGATATTTTTTTCTACAATGTCCACTTCTTCAGTTTGCCGTTGTGAGTCACAAAAGCTCCCTGAGTTCAAGGGGTGCTGCCAGCAGAGCACCAGCGACTTTCGTTGTTCTCTTGGGAAGAGTAGTCTGACTTGTGGTGAGAGGATGGAGGGGGGAATTTAGTATATTTTAATTAAAACAATAATCTGTGGCTTGCTGATACCTTTCTATGTTGTATCCCTTTCCCCCTCTTCTCATCTTTCTCTTTGTAAACTATTTGCTCTCAAGGAAGGGACTGTATCTTCCTTTGTGTTTGGAAAATGCCTAGCACACTTTGAATGCTACCATGGTCTAAATAATAAAAATAATAAAACCACAGCCCAATCCTATCTCACTCCCAACTGGCTTCATAATAAAATACCTACACTTATAAAATGCTTACAGCTATTCACAAATCAATCCCATATGCCCCCTGAGGTCAGTAGTAATAGCTCCATTTTACAGATCAGGAAACTGAGACATGGAGATATGAAATGATTCATCTGAGGTAATGAAGGAAGTTGGTAATAACAGCAGAATTAGAATTCAGGAGCACTTGGCTCCCAAACACATGCTCAGTCCAACAGATCACACTACCTTGCCTTCATCTCACAGGCTTTTAATGTAATTGAGAAGTCAGCAAGATTTGCTGTAGCTCTTAAATGGATCTTTGTCAGAAGAATGAGTGTTACTTGTCTCCCCCTTCTGTTTATTAAGCCAGATTTCTGCTCCACTAATAGACGTTCAGTGGGCTGACCTACACTGTACCAGACCAATCAAAGTAAATGACTATTGTATTACATTTTTAAAGAACATAAAAAATGTGACACAACACAGAGAATTTCAAGTGAAGCCTAATGCTCTCTCCATGTAATTTAAAAATAAAATATAAATAAATAGCAGGGCAAACTGAAGAAACTGAAACACGTTAATTAATGGATCTACTTCATGTGAAGCT
Organism: Mauremys mutica; assembly: GCF_020497125.1. Lineage (NCBI taxonomy): Eukaryota > Metazoa > Chordata > Testudines > Geoemydidae > Mauremys > Mauremys mutica. The sequence continues at coordinate 45,066,722 of NC_059085.1, forward strand.
CCCTGTCAGAGGAATGGTGTTCCCTTGAATGTGTTATCACTGTTTGGGCTTGCCTGGGCAGACAGGACTAAAATGTGCTTCAGACCTGTTACAAAATCTTTCCACAGTCTTGGTTGGAAGGGGTCTGTTGTGTTCGAACACAAGCCCTCGGTGCTTTAAAAGTTGCTGTCTAAACAGGCTCTAAATAAGGCTCCCCAGAAACCAGCTTCCAATCTTTTGTGCTTCATCTCCTCTCCCACCCAACACTCTTATTCTTTGTATCTTATTTGTCTTATTTAGGTTATCAGATCCTCAGGACAGGGGCCTTGTCATGTTACATGTGTGTAAACTGTTGTGCACATCAACTTTCATTTTCTGCCCCAACGATGGATGCATATTTACTGTGGATGAAATAATCCCATTTGGGTGGGCAACTCACATGCGGGGACACAAGCAAACATACACACTCTTTGTACTAGTAGTTTGTCTGCCTTTGCAATGAAAACCATTAGTTGATGGGAGTTTGGGCTGTGGCAGCCTTACCTTAGAATTTCTTGGCTTTCTCCGTTTATATTACAACTGTTGTTTTAGATATTCATGTTTGCTTGTTTATATTTTTAAAAATCATGGAATATAATAAATGATGTGTTGTTTGGTCTCTTGGCTAAATTCTTGTTTAGATAGAATTACCCAAAACTTTCAACTTTGGGCATCTAAAGTCTGGCCATTTGTCAGCATACTGTGAATATACAATGATATCTAGCATATATCATGCAAATCAGAGATGTATTCTTCACTGTGCAGCATGGAGGCTGAGTAACAACTCCTGTTGAAGCTAATTTTCCATGTAGTGTTTATATCAGCATCATTATGGTGCAGTCTGTGAGCTTTCTCCTTAAACTTCTTTCTGAGATGTTCATAATAACAGTTCATTCTGAGCTAAACTTATCATACAAAGTTTCTGCTTGACTGGGAAGGTGGGGGCATGAGAATTATTGTGCCTTTCTGTGCTTCTATAGCTATGTTTTTTCAAATGAAATGTTGTAGGTGTTTTGCCTGTAATATGACCCAGCTGGTTATGCCATTTCCATATCAGGCTGTACAAAGCTGTAGATACTGAAGTTTCAAGATGGCTACTGTGCATAGGCAATGAGGATTTTCCAAAAGGGTTGTCATTAAGTAGTTATCATAATACTATGAATCCCTAATAATATGAAAAGTAGGGGTAAATGTGTGGATGCTCTAGAGGATGCTGTGGATAGATGCTGTGAATTGCAGAATTCACTCTTGGGGTTCAGAAGGATGTCAGATTTGAAGGGACTTCCTTCCCCAAGCCTGTTATCAATGGAATTTCCACTCATCATTTTGTTACTACCTCCTCCCCAGTTGCCTGATTTTAGGGGATTAATATTATTTTTTATATAATATGGGTTATAGGCTTGCCCATTAATCTGATCCTAAGATAACAAGGTTCTTGTCCCAGAATCAGGTTACACAGAGTTTGCAAGGAGTTCCTCACCCACAAAATATCAGGGTTTCCTTAATTTATAGGTTGGCATGTTCATACGTATTAATGACCATTAGCTCATTCTCACATCCGTTGTTTCTGAACTAACCCCTTATTTCCATGTTCTTTGTGGTGTGCCTGTTAAGTTTAAAGAGGGCATGAACTGAGGTAGCCATCTATCTGTGCCAAAGGTCTAACTTGCTTTAACTCATCCTCACTTATCTATGCTAAAGATCCCGAACATATATATGCTAACTTTATGATTTAGCTCATCATCACTTATCTAGGCTAAAGGTCCTGAGCATATGTATGCTAACCTGCTTTAGCTCAACATACAAGATGTGGCCCATAGGTTCCTTGGGTTACCGCCAAAAATACTCTAGTACAAATCTATAAATCTATTATAATAAAACAACAAATCAAACCCATAAGAAAATATATATATATAAGCAAGCAAGCAGGCTAGCCCTATGGACTACACCCTCCACCTTTTATTTGGATAGCGTCATATTAGAAAAGCGAGACTTAAACTCCTATAAGTACTGGAATCAAAGCAAAGGTGACCATAAACCACAAATTCCAGGATACTTCCCGGAAATGATGACCTTTCATCCATCACCCTGTTATGCCTGCCTTTGCTTAATGAGTGTTATTAGCTAGCATATGGGCTGCAGTATCCAGGTGCTACAGGGCAGGTGAAGGATAGAATTCCCTGGCTTCAGACCCTTGCAATTACTTTACCTTTTGTCCTGTTCTATATGCATGTCCACACTAACCATGGCTAATGTTATACCCCTGCCCTGATTTCACCTCTCTTTCTGCCATTAATAATAGATTCCTTTTCCCTTCTAGCTTTACAAATGGCAATGGGCATATTTTTCAAAGCTGCCCAGCTTTGTGTCAGAGAAGTAACATGTTGAACTGGTCATTAAACAGCACCACTGTGTCCCGATCCATTTGGATTAATGGGTAGCTGCTCGATTTCCAAACATACTCCATGCTGACCCAGAGTGGAAGGTGAGAGGCTATCGAGCTCTATAGCTGATGCTATTACAATAAAAAAAGAGAGAACTCTACCGATCACCACATTCTGAAAGTTTTCCCCACAAAGCTGATTTCTTGGCTTTGTCTCCAGGGACAGTATCTGAATACATTGACAGGGCACTGACAAAGTTCAGTACAGTCAGATGTCGTAAATGCCGATTTACTTTGGAAAATAAGCAACGGCTCCTTGTATTGGCATGAATACCAATACCTGCTTGTGCACTGAGTCCCAGCAAGTAAACTGTTAAAGGCACCTGGACTGACATACCTGTTTGCTGGAGGTTTTGAACCCTTTGTGTGATTATGTTTCAAAGCGAGGGGAAGAGGTGAGAAGAGCATATGTCAGCCATATTTCTGAGTGCCTAATCAGGAGATAACAGATGCTTTTCCAACCAGCTCCATATTGAGATGTTGCTAATATAAAAATTAGTAGTTTTTGGCTGCTGCCAGAATACAGGATTTATATGATCTCAGCCTGGTATCCCTGGAGAACTGGAATATAATCTCTCAACCAATGAGAAGCTAATAAACCTCCAACTAGGGGACAAATTCAACTTTCAGCAAATTTTCAGTTCACACTCCCTCATCAATAGAACACAATTATTCAGAAATACAAGTTCAAGGTGCTGTGAGAGTCCCCCTCCTATTTTAGACTACTTCTTTATCCACAAAGTGTGCATGTCCTTTTTCTTCTTCTGCTCCCACTCTACCAGATTTAGCTTTTGTGAGTGGGTGTGACTCATAAGGGATGTTCCACCTGCTTATAGCACATATCAATTTGGCCCTTTGACTTTGCTAAGTCCCAGAATCAGGAAGGTGGGAAGAAAAGATGCTCTGTTCAGCTGGAATTCAGCAAACCTAACACACAGCTTTTTCCCTGTGTTTAGGCTTTATGATCTGACCACTTACAAATGTGTTAATTCACCTTCATTCCCCCCAAACACAATTCACAACTCTTCTGACTTAAATTTCACATTCACATCCAGATATGTAATGCGGATGGGTTGGGACTGTGAGCTGTTACTTTTTCTTTTTGCTCACATCAGTCATTAGTGTTGCATTCTATAGCAAATGTCCTTGACCAAACTAGCCTGCGTTGGCTGTTAAGAGATCTGATGCTTGTGGATATTAACATACTGACACTTGAAGTTCTTCATTCCTCTAAAGCAAAGAAATTATTATTATTATGATTACTATTATTATTATTTTATTTTATTATTAATTTGTGTTGTGCTACCAATATATTGGGCTTTGCTTTTTCTCCCAACTGGATAGAACCAGAAACAGTTGTGGCAAGATGCACAAGGCTGAAAGTTGAGTTACTTTTTTCACTAAACTGAGACCAAACAATTCATTTAACTGAAGATGCTGGTTTGACCCAGCATTCACACTGCAGAGATGAAAGGTGAATGCCTGCTTACTGAGCCACCCAGCCTCCCCCTCTCCTTTCCCCATTAGCAGCTGGGACTGGAGCATGCAAGTGTAAGAGGGTGAGCAGCTCTTTACAGCACCAGCTAAAATCACACATTTGATTTGTTCACTTTGATGGCGTATTCAGTCAGACACCGTTATCTTGCGAAGACTCTGATCTTCTTTGGCCACATGGCCCTTTAAATATCCCATTTCAAATAGGAAGTAAAAAGCGGTCTGGTGGAGTTCTTCTCTTCTTTAGGATCGAGCCTTTATTAAGGCTTTTCCTTCCGTGTATCTGTTACTTTCTTCCTTTCTGAAGGAGTCGGGTTGATTCAGTACTTTTGGGACTTGGTGACATTAATGTAGCTGTTTTATGTAACATAGAGTCATTATTAAGAGAATCCTAGATCATAAAAAGGTATAACAAGAGACAAGGAGGGATTTTTTCCCCTTGAAGATAATAGCAGTCGTGCTGAAGAAGAGAAGGGCAAAGGTCAGAAAGCTGCTCCCTGATTGGTCGCTCACACTCTGCATTGACATTTCTGCAGTTTCATCAGAAATTCTAAATAATCCATGTGAAAACTGAGGTTATTTACAGAAGATATAGATGCACTGCGTGAGCCCGTAAAATGCTGAAGACATAATCTTGGCTCTTGGTGCTTCCTTTTGTACAGCAATACCCCTGCTGCTGCTGCTGCTGCTGCTGCTGCTGTAGAGACATGCACAACTCACGAGTCAGTCCATGAAGCTGTGTGGATTGAGGTAGTGAAAAAATCCTAAAGTTTGGCAGTATTATGATGATGGCAATAAATATCTGCAGAGAGAAAGAGAGAGAGGATTCAGGTAGGCAGGTGGCAAGTTCTAGTTAGCTCACCAGAGCTGTATGTATAAGAATGAGTGAATGGAGAATAAAATGGGGAGCCCAGTCTTGGAGACGGAATCCTACCGACACATTTTCCCTTGGTTAAAGAAATAGCAGACAAAACAAATCTACCTGGCTTCTTCATTAACTCAGTTTCCATTCCAGGAGAGGGCCGGTGGCTGGAGACTTCTGATTCCTTTACTTTACTCCATGTTTAATGACCCCTTTTTCTCTCTCTTTCCCTCATTTTATTCTGTATATTTAAGGGACTTCATTTTTTGTTTTTACTGATTTTTATCAAAAAAATCCCAAGTTTTACAATAACTATTGTTTGGTTTTTACCTATTTTCTGCTGATTTTTGGGCCACTCAAGTGTATGAAAATACTCATTATGTTAAGAAAATCCAATATACTGAATTAGGTAAATGTGTTTATGTTAATAATAAATAAGTGTAAATGCAAGGCTGTCTGTTAAAGTAAGGCAATGTAGTGGAAGATACACACATGTGTGTACTGTTAATGTACAGTTCATAAAATAAACCACAGCATTAAACTGCTTTTACTTTCAGTACTCTTACTTTTCTCTATTTGTTGCTTTTTTCTGTCCTCATGTCCCCCAATTTTAACCCCCATATTTATCCAGAAAACTGTGATGTTAATTTTTTGCACCAATCTTTCACCCATTTTAAAATGTTTACAATAAGCGCTTATAAATTCCCAGAAATTTTTAAACAAGATAAAAACCGAAAATGAAGGGCTGTATAAACAGGCAAAGACCATAGGAAACCTTCCCCTACTCTCCCTCGTGGGATAATGGAGGGATGACTGTTAGCAGAGACACAGTCAGAACATCCATCCTTCTCACTAGCTCCAAGCATATCCCCTTCTTGCTGAGATTGAATACACTGGGCTAATGCAAAGGTTCAGATCAGTAGTGTGGCATAGGCACTTCATCACATCTCTGATTGCAGCATTGCTTCTCACACTGAAAAGTGTGATAAAATTTCTTAGTCCTCAGTGTATAAGCAGAAACCAGGTTGGTGGTGGCAGAGGAAGGAAAGATCACTTACAGCAGTGATCCCCAACTTTTTCATCTGGCAGGCACCAGATGAAGGACCGTGGCGGTGGTGGAGCTGAATTTCTGCGGCATTTCAGCGGTGACGCCTCTCAATGACGTCTCTTGTTGGCGGCAAGTGGCGTCATTGAGAGGCATCGCCACCGAATTTGTGCAGCATTTCAGCGGCGACGCCTCTCGATGATGCCACTTGCCACTGACAAGTGACATCATCGAGAGATGTCACTGCTGAAACGCCGCTGAAATTCGGCGGCATTTTGGCAGATGCTCCACCACCGGCCAGGATGCAGGCGCATTTAGATGCCCCCGCGGGCCACATTGGGGACCCCTGACTTACAGCTTACCCCAAGACGTACAGCTAGAGCCGTCCCTTGGGTAGGGCAAATCAAGTTGACTGCTCCGGGCCCCGCGCTTTGGGGGGCCCCACAGGCTGGTGCGATTGACGGGTGCGGTCGGTCATGGAAGAGAGGAATCCAACACTTCTGCCCCAGGGCTCCCCGCTCCAGGTCCTATGCTTTGGGGAGCCCCACAGGCTGGTGTGATTGGCTGCCACGGTCAGTCCCAGAAGAGATGAATCTGTCACTTCCACCTCAGGCCCTGCACCAACCCCTCCACCCCCCAGGGACGACCCTGTGTACAGCGGATTGGTGTGTAAATGTCAATTTTCTGCACACAAGTTCCAATGTGATGTGGAATTTGCAGTATTGCCAACACTAAGTGTTCAAAAATCATGTTGGATCCCTCCCCACCCCCAAAAAAAATCTCAAGCTTGAAAAAGAAATTACATTTTGTATCCTTTCTATTTGCCTTCTGGTTTCTGACCTTTTATTACACACATTTTCAAGCTTTTCTCTACAACTGTGCAGTCTAAAAACTTCCTTTTCTGTTTTTAACAAAAGCTGAGATTCTGACATTGTCACGTGACTCCAGGAGCCAGGACTTTAAGAAAATCACCAAATATCACAAAACTTGCAATAAAACATTAAGAGTTGGTAACACCAAATTTGGGCATCCTGGTGAAGAGCCCATGTTTGAAACTCAGCCAGAGACCTCAAATTGGCTGTTAACCCTAGTTTGCAAAATAATAAGTCAATTCTCTAAAGCTAAGTGTTTACCGCCAATTGACATTTTGGTTATAAATGCCTCTTTTGAATTTGCTTTTAGACTTAACTTAGCCACAAGGTCACAGCTAGGGGGAAATTTTGGAAAACTTTTCAAAGCAGTTAATATAGACATTTTCTAACTATTTAAAGGGAACTACAAATGAATAAATAATTATGCTGTGTTTTAAACTCAGATACTTTAATTGAAAAATATTGTAGTTTAAAAAATATATAAGTTGTCCCACAATTCATTTTGCATGTCTTCACTGCAGCTGGCAGTTTGGAAAGTGAGTTATGAATCTGGGAAAGGTGCCACATAGCACTCTGTACCTTTAGAATTGTGTTTATCTACATATCTATTGCTGTGATGCACTGCAACAGAATAAATATAGCTGTAACAGTCTGTGATTAATGTGCATTAAAAAAGAGTACAATACATATTAAAAAGGTATTTAAAATCTTATAATACAATACTAAAGTTAACTAAGTAAGATATTTATGTGGCATCTTTCATTTCTGAAGAATCCCAAAGACTTGGCCAGATCCTTGGGTGATATAAATTGGTATAACTCCATTCACTTCAAAGGAGCTACACTGATTTACACCAGATGAGAACTTGGCCTATATATGCAACGTTTGATATAAATTTGTAGTGACTTGAGACTAGTCTGTAGAAAGATCTTACAAATAAAAGAAAAATTCTAGATGACCAAGTATATCTATTTCTCTAGAACCTGTCTTATTTCAGAATCTCAGGGAAATAATATTGAGTTCCCCAAAAAAATGCAAATATGGAAAATATATCAAACTCTTCCTAAATACATATTTCTATAATGGTCTGGTACAGCTACAAAAGCCTCACTAGCAGAGATGTGAAAATGGACTTTCAGGTAAAACCAAAACCAATTTAAAAAAAAATCTAGCAAATAAACTAACAAAAAACAATTGGGTCAAACAAAATATTTTGTTTCAATTATGAGCATTTTTAACTTTACAAAATGTTTGTAAATGAAAGAAAAAATTTAAATGAAAAGTCATTTTGTATCAAAACATTCTGTTCTGAAAATGTCTGAACTAAAGATTTCAATATTTTGGGACTTTTTTTTTGTTTGGTTGGTTTTTCGACCGAAACAATTTGGTGAACTTAATATGACTTTGCAAAATGTTTGTGTTGCCAAATCTGTGTTTTATGCCAACAAAAATTTTGGTTGAAAAATTTAGCCCAGCACTACTGACATGTAAACAATATACATTTTACAGCCTTCCATACAAAGGTCTAATAACATTATGCTGAGACATATGCTCACAAATGGTAGCAGAGTCAGGCTGACATCCTGTCCTTGATTTACCATGTTGGGTCATTTTGTATCATCATGTGTTAGTGCCAAGTTGTCACCCTTGCCTAAGAATGTCCTGCTTTTTGTCAATTTGTGTCACATCCTGCACATTATCGCTGTGTTGATTTTGTTGCTTAATGCTATAACGGACTGGTCTCCTTTCCTTTTAGATATTAATGGTCACAGTGAGACTGCTGGGCCTTTCAATTACTGTGCAGTGAATCCCTTAATCTCTTTAAGTAGCTACACTTTTCTCATCTCCTCATGGTCATTACCTCACATAACATCTATATCCTAATCCTAATCTGGGGTTGACGGGTAAATAGTGAATGTTGTACTTTTATATGATTCTGCTGAGCAACTCCAGAGGAAGCCACAAAAAAAGAGGGCACTGCTCTGGTCAGTGGCTTTAGTCATGCTCCTTTGTAAGACCTAAGCATGTTCTCTGTCAGTGAGAAATCAGGCAGGCCAGGGTGATGAGCAGAATGTACAAGAAATGGTATTGTACTGGCAAGGGGCATTAGTCAAGTCTCTGCTCTGCTACATACTTCTTATGTGGCCTTGGGCGAGTCACTTATTCTCTCTGTGCCTCACTTCCACATCTGTAAAATGGAACTAATTGTACAGCCCCACCTCACAGGGATGGTGTGAGAATAAATATATTAAACATTAGGAGGTACTCAGATACCATGGCAATGGTGGGTCACATAAGTACCTTAGACTAGAATAGGGATGGGATTAAGTACATGGTTAACTGTTGAGCTCGCAGGGCCCCTTTTCTCCTGTCTCTGCTGCGTTAACAAACCACTGAGACCCTGGGGCTCAGCAATCACCGGTTCAGTTTATTTACAAGGTGTGCTCCCACCACCTTCTCACCATATACAGCTTGGGTTTTTAGTCTTAAGGACTTCTCAGCGTCTGCACCCACGAGGGAAGCGCTACCACTCTCCTTCCACTCTCTGGCTCCCCCCACTGGCTGCCTTCCTCTGGGCCTGTATGTAGCCCCAGGCTAATTAGGCTGGCAGCTGTTTCCCATTCGCCAATCTTGTGCAGGTTTCTCTAGCCAGCTCCAATTTACCTCCCTTAATTGGAGCTGGCGTGACAGAGGGCTGACTCAGGAACCGCCAGGTTCATCTTTCCCCATCCTCTCCTCCCTCTACTGGTGGGGCACTATGGGGAGTTCTCCCTCCTCCTTCGTGTGACCACGGGGATCCTCCTTGTAGGGTCATTTATCCCCCACCCTCAGAAATTACACTGTGTGTGTAGGGTGGATGCCCCCATAGCTCCACTGCAACACACAGGTCCTCACACCATTTGCACCCCCAAGTGTGTCTCCCCTCCTTTTCCCCCTTCCCTTCTGGAAGGGGTTTGGGGTTGGTCCCTACTTCCCTCTGAACACCCAGGGCTTCAGGTTCCACAAACCCACCAAGCAGGGCCTGGGTCTCTTCTCCTGGGGGTTGCCTTGTAGAGAGCTCCGTTGGGCCTTTCTCCTCTGCTAAGGGCCCTGGGACAGATGTCTCCTCCATCCCTCCTTCCTCACTTCCTTCCCGACTTGGGCTCTGTTGTCTAAGGCTTTTCACTGCAATCTCCTGAGGACATTGGTCTCCCTCCTTACTGGGGCTTCGTGGTTTAGGCATTTCCACTCCCTTCTTCGGGGGACCTCCCCTTTTCCCCACCATAGTCTTCCTCCCACCACCTCCTTTCCCTCCTGGGAAGGGGTACTAGTCCATGCCCAACACCAGTGGATAAGGCAGCCCCTCCACTACCATGACCCGTTTTCAACGAAACCTGCCCCAGACCATGAGGGGCACCTGGGCCATAGGACACTGTCTCTTATCCCCGTGGACACATTTGAGGTTCATCTTGGCTCTGGAAATCATCCAGTGCGGCTTTATCAGTGCACTCTGGACAAGAGAGTAGGCTGAGGCCGTATCTACCAGGCCCCTCTGGGGTTTCCTCCCCACCATCACCGGAACTGTGGACAGATTCTTCCCCTTCCCCTGCCCTCCAGCGTTAGTCCGGCCACAAAACTCGGCACAGCCACACTCCATGTATGGGCTCTCCCCCTTTTTATGTCCCAGTTGCCCACACTGCCAACAAATGATCGGTCGGGCACCTGGGGGAGATCCTAGGTGTCTTCCCTTTTCCTTTCTGGGCCCTTTCCGGGCGGGAGTTCTCTGGGCTTTCTCCCGGACTCCAGCTCTTTATATGGCCATCCCTCTTTCCTGGGAAAGTCTGCCTCCGGATACTCCTCTGTCAGTGTCACAGCCCCCTCCACTGTACTTGGTTGATGCCGCCTAACCCATACTTGTATGTTCTCGGGAAGGCCTTGTAGAAACTGTTCTTCGAGTGCTTGCTCATGTCCATTCCATTGTAGGTATGTGTGCTCGCCACATTCACTGGTGCCAGAAGTTTTTCCCTCAGCCGTATCTGTAGGGGACTGTCTCTGGCGCATATGCCGCTCCCCCCACCCTCATTTCCTTCTTACCACCAGTGATGGTGCTGGAACATCTCCTTGCCTTGGCAAGCTTACTTCTTCTCAACTGCTAGTTGTGAACTTTGTTGTAAATACTTGTTAGAAACTTGTTAGTTCTTAGTTCCCTTAGTGTAGTTTAGTCAGGGCCATCCTTAGGCATTCGCAGAATACGCAGCTGCATAGGACACCACGTAATTTGAGGCACCAAATTTTGTGGCGCCCTAGGCAGCTACATGCTGCGTATGCAGCCCTGGCTCCAGCAGCCGGCTCCAGCGGCCAGCCCCATCCCCCGGCCAGGCTCTGGGCCTATATGTATCCCCAGACTAATTAGGCTGGCAGCTGTTCCCATTTGCCAGTCTGGTGAAGGTTTCTCTAGCCAGCTCCAATTTACCTCCCTTAATTGGAGCTGGTGTGACAGAGGGCTGTTTTAGGAGTTCCTGCCTAGCACCTTGTCACATGGGGACATAATATGTTAGAACCATAGAGATGTAGGGCTAGAAGGACCTTGAGAAGTCATCTAATCCAGCCCCTTGCACTGAGGCAGGACCATCCCTGACAGGTATTTGTCTAACCCATTCTTAAAAACCTCCAATGCTAGGGATTCCACAGCCTCCTTGAAAGGCTGTTCCAGATCTTAACTACTCATACAGTTAGAAAGTTTTTCCTAATATCGAGAGTAGATCTCCCTTGCTGCAGATTAAGCCCATTATGGCTTGTCCTACCTTCAATGGACATGGAAAGCAATTGATCACAGTCCTCTTTATATCATCCCTTAACATAAATGAAGATTCCCTCCTTCCCCCAGCTTCTTTTCTCAAGACTAAATATGCCCTTTTTTTTTAACTTTTCCTCATACATCAAGTTTTCTAAACCTTTTGTCATTTTTGTTGCTTTCCTCTAGAATCTCTCCAATTTGTCCACATTTCCTAAAGTGTGACACCCAGAGGTGGACACAATATTCCATCTGTGACCTCGCCAGTGCTAAATAGAGAGGGACAATTCTCATGCTTCTTACATGTGACACTCATGTTAATATACCACAGAATGACATTAGCCTTTTTTTGCAACTGCATCACATTGTTGACTCATTCAATTTGTGATCCACTGTAACCCCCAGATCTTCATGTAGTGTGTAGGTGATAGTCTGTTTCCAATGAGCTCCTTCAATATTTGGCCTTAGCACTCGTACCTACAGGTCTGATCTACAGGTATATAAGAGCACAAGAAGAAGAAAATTTGGCTACTCAATTTCAAATGACTGCACGAGAATCCTAACAAGATCATTTCACTTTTAAGGGAAAAAAATACTTTTTTTCATGCATTTTATTGATTTTCAATATTGTACAAACCCAAGTCGTGTAAAGCAATAATACAGAAAAAGATACAGCCATTGGAAAAACAATTACGGATCAAATGCCCAGTTCTTTTAATCAAACTGTACAACCAAACTGCTCTTACTAGTCTAAGGAATATAAATTATACAGACTAATGAGATAGAAACTGGGATGTAAAAATTACCATTTAGATGTCCTGATTTAATGTTGTGTTGTAGTAACTTTCCTCCTGGAGATTCTGATATTCTCTATTTATTTCTCCTAAGTAATCACTATCTGAGTACCTCTACCAATGTGTCGTCCTCACATATTTCTGACGTCACAATATTGTCATGGAGCAGCAGATGAAACAATCCATGTGATACCTGTCAGGTTCCCAGGTCTACTGGAGGGTAGAGAGTGACATTTTACAGAAGGCTTGATTAAGTATAGCAGTATCTTGCTATATGTTGCACTTTATAGCTGGCACAGAAGATTTATATATTTCCCACTTTTCAGAGAAGATTTAATCCCAGGATACAATAATGAGGCTTCACTGGCTGAGTAAAGTAAGGCCCTGTACTCAAACTCAATGACATGTCTGTCTGTCTGTCATAGTGGGGCAAGGGCCTAGCGGAGAGCAAAGCTCATCTTACATAAGCAATGAAATATGCGAGTCTCTAGTATTACTAAGAAGTTGTTATTTTTACCAAGTATACTATTGTACATTTACTATTACATTATGAATTGTCATAAATAAACTGTGGTTATCAAAATAAATTAACAAAGTCCATTTTGTGATGCATTATTCGGCTTTTTTATATAATGTTTGTCTGCATACTTGCTAATCTGATAAATTCAGTAATTCACAATAGTCTCCTCATCACTAGTATGAATTACTGAGGTACACTATAAAAATATGGGATTCAACAATCGGAGGCTTCTGAGTGTTGAAACTAGCCCACCAAGAATCCATTTAAATGAAAGGTACCTGGATTGGCTTGGAAAAGCTTGAAATAGCATCCCGTTGAATCTGTGTCAGATGGTGACTGTGTCATCAAGCTCATAGGAATCACCATTTGGAAGCATAAGGAATTATGCTAGTTTAACATACAGAGTTTGGGGTTTGCATTCTTGCCAGAGTCACATCTTCTGCAATTTCATAAGGTTCCCATAATGAACTACATTAAACTGGTGATTAAAAACAACCAAAGCCAGCAAGTATTAAGTTAAAATAGAGGATTTATCCTTTCCCTGCCCCTGTGAACCTATGTGTATTTTCAAGGTGTGTCAAATTCACCCAGTGTTCTGAGACCTCTCTAACCTACGCACAATGGGTGATAGTATCATTGTGACTGAGTTGGTAGTCAGAGGACTCTCCCTCCCTCCAGTGGCCACTCTTCTGCACTGAGAAATGATGGCTCCATTGGTGAGCTGCACAGTTGGAGACATTCTCTGTGTTTAAAGGAGTGGGTATCAGGCATCTGTGCCATTAAATACTAAGCTCTAACAATACTGGTTGTCTTCTTTTCTCTTATTTGAAGTTGTTTTATATAGTCAAACAAGTGTAATCTGGGAACATTCCTGCCCTGAGAACGTTTGTTTTAAACATACATGCCATTTCAGAAAAGTGGAGAAGGGCAATAACATTTGGTTGCATATTTTTCCTCAGCTTGTAATGCTCTTGCTAGACTAGTTTTTTAGTTGCCTTGCAGTCAGACAACACGGTAATCCAGGCTGTAGCATGGGTGTTTTGGGGGATTTCCAATATGGATGTTTTCTAACCTGTCAGTCGGCCATTGGGGTGAAGGGATGAGGTCTAAATACAACCAACTGGCTTGCTGCGTTTCCCACACACGCACACACATGGACCCCTAGGCCATTCTTGATGGCATCTGCACCCTCCAGTGCCTCCACGGTTATTTCCAACAAAAAAGAAAACACAGATTAAAACTTCCACCATCTCTCTCTTTTGAAACAAAAGCATAATGAAAGGGTTGGCATGCCCCCAGAGTCCTCTGTGATTAGTTGTAATTCTTGGTGGGGTGTGACATGCTCATCCTCCTGAATTAGTGCAGGGCACAAGGAATTTAGCACGGTGCTAATTGTGATCAGATGAAAACAAGCATCCTCAGTATGTGGGCATGCAGCAAGACAAAACAGATGCCTAAGCTTTTCAGAGCAGTGCTCCACAATATGAGCTGCCAGACAGCCCTATGCACAAAGACAGCTGGGGGTGGGTTTTCTGCATGTCAGACTCCAGTGGGCAGAGCAGACAGGGGAGAGAGACAGAAGCGTATCTGGGCAACCATGTACCTTTCTTCCATCTCTCTCTTACCTATTTCTCTTTTAGTCACAGGATGTCTGTGGTCCACTTTCTCTCTGCACTACAATATCCAGATCTTCATTTTATTTTCAATTACAAATGGTTAGACATTGCTATATGCCTAAATTTAACTAAGTAAGACTCTGTGGTGAAGTCAGAAGTCTTGGGGCACCAGAGAGGGAGAAACCCCTTCTCATGAAGAAACATGCTCTTCAGCAGCTACAGTGGCAGTGAGGACTCAGACCCAAGGTTCCCTTCAGCAAGCCTGAGGGCAAGAGGCAGGCTCAAGCAATTCTTTACCTCCCAGATTAAACAGTGATGAGGAAGAGGAGGATCAGCTGCAACCCTCGCCCCCCAAAACACACACACACAATACTGATGCCTCGTCCCTTCCCCCCACACCACCCTTGCCAGAAAGAGAGAAAGATGCAGGGGCAGTCAGGTCTGCCTGTGGAAGGCTGCTGGAGACAAGTATATACCCCAGAAAGAGCCAGCACTACTACTCCTTCCCTCCCACCCAGGAGCAGAGAGAGCAGAGGCCATTTCCCTATGCTCTTTGTCCTTTCACTGAGTTGTGCTTCTGGCAGGGTTATTGCTCAGTCACCCCTTAGATCTGCGGTGGGAGGCAAGAGGAATGTATGTTGCCATTAGGGTGACCAGATGTCCCGATTTTATAGGGACAGTCCCGATATTTGGGGCTTTTTTTTATATAGGCACCTATTACCCCCCACTCCCTGTCCCGATTTTCACACTTGCTATCTGGTCACCCTAGTTGCCATGCAAGGGATAGGTACAATGTGAAGGGGTCCCTGCCACCTCCCCCTACAGTGACGATCTATTTGAAGACAAGATGTCTGAATTAACAGAAAAATAATGTTGAGAGTGTTGGCCCCTTCAGGAGCGAGGCGGATGGAATGTTGGTGCTGGAAGGTTCCACGGCAGTTGGAATGACAGTTGGAGAGAGTGGGAAAGAGCAGAGTATAATCAAGACTCTTGTGTCTCAACGCCAGACCTGAGGAAAAACAGGATTTACTCCCCATAATTCCCTGGAGACGGGGAACGGGATTTACCCCCATAATCTCACTGCCCTTCCCTCACCACAGATATGGGGGAAGGGATTATAATACTTTATAATCTGTCAGAGATGTGAGGATGATTCACCCCTGTTCCATTAGTCTGCCAGAGATGGGGGAAGTTACCAGAACCAAGGCGGGATTGACCTCCCATAGTCTGCCAGAAATATGAGGGAACAGCCCCCTCAGTAATCTGTCAGAAATGGGGATGATTTATTCCTCCCTTCAATCTAATCTGCCAGGGCGTGTGATGATTTATTCTTCTCTCAATAATCTGACAGGGACAATATGATTATCCTCCCACCCCAGTCTCCAATAATATTCTGGATACTGAGGGGATTTATCCCCAAGTTATCTGCCAGACACAGAGGAATTAATCCTCTTCCCAGTAATATGCCCCCAAATGGACAGATTTAGTCTTCGCTCACTCTAGCTCCCTACAGAAAATCTGTCAGATATGGGGGGATTTAGTCTTTTCCCAGTTGATAGAGGTGTACTGATTTACCCCTCATGCCACAAGGTCTGCTAGCGCTTGCAAGTTAACCCTCCTTTGTAGCATTAGTACAAAGGGGCAATTTCACACCATTTAAGGTTGTGGAGGCATTTGAAGCTGTTTATCCTCTCTCCTTGCAAAGGGATTTATCCCTGGAGAGGAGCATCTGGAGGCAAAGGGAACACGCAAGGAACAATGAAATTTCAGAGTAATGACTATGAGAGAAAGTACCAGAAAAGGCAACAATGGAGGATAACAAACACAGTGATTCAGTGTGTCCAGAACACAAAGCCCTTGGAAGAAGGTATTTCTTAAGGGAATATTCAGGGGTTAAAGTTAGAGAGTCAGAAAGTTGGGAAAATGCATTTTTTTCTAAATTGATTATTTAAAGATATTAATAAGAACTATTAATATTAAATTCTATTGTGGCAGTGCTCAAGGATTCTGAACCACAATTAGGGCCCCATGGTACTAGGTGCTGTACAAACAAGTAACAAAAAGAATCCCTGCCCCACAGAGCTAAGATTTAAACCGTGTGCAGCAGTGATGAGGTAGTGAAAAGGCTGGAAGGACAAGTAACTCTAGAGAGGTACAGTAGCAAATTAAATTTGAAAAAGGGATTTAGGAGAGATCACAAGGGTAATGATTTTGTTACAGTGGGTGAAAGGAACTAAGGCCTGGTCTACACTGGGGGGAAAGGGGGAATCGATCTAAGTTATGCAACTTCAGCTATGTGACTAATGTAGCTGAAGTTGATGTACTTAGACCTACTCACTGCGGTGTCTTCACTGCGGTGCGTTGACTGCTGCTGCTCCCCCATCAACTCTGCCTGTTCCTCTCGTGGCGGTGGAGTACAGGAGTCGACAGGAGAGCGCTCGAGGGTTGATTTATCACGTCTAGTCTAGACACAATAAATCGATCCCTGCTGGAACGATCGCTGCCGGCCGATCCAGCTGGTAGAGTAGACATACCCTAAGATTTCACCAACCATTTTGCAAGTACTATCATATCCCTGCCCCATAACCCTGATAATCACTCTGCACCTGTCATTTCCAAGCTAGCTATGGCCCACAGAGAAACATACTATTCACTTCTCACTACCATATCTGTGCTCCATAACCTTGACCTGCAGACTGGCAATCTACTCCTCTTGCTGACTGCCCCACCAGAGCTCTGAAACCCTGAGCTATAGACTGGTGCCATTTTCTTCCTACCCCATGGTGCCCTATAAACCTGGCCTGCATATTAGCACAGTGTTGCTTCCTACTTTTTCGTTTCTATTTGAATGTACATATCCAGGAAGTTACTGAGTCCTGGAAACTGAAGTTCTTTGTTTTCTGACTGAAGTGATGTAGCATGGCATTGACAGTGCCTGATTTCTCTATGCACTGTCCTGACAATGTTCTTCATCATTTTACTGGGGGAAACACCAATAATGCAATGAATCTGGTCTTGTTGGCCAGTTCATGACTTGGACCATCTGTTGCAACAATGGTACTAGTCATGCCAGTCATTCTGTTGGGTTAATGATGTGGACACCTGACTACCATCAGTTTTTTATCTGTGCACTAACAGTTTGAACTAGTGAGCTGTGAAATGAATTAATCATATTCTGTATTTTTTTTAATACTGGTGTTGAAAGAAGATAGTCTGGCAGAAATTCTGCCTCTATTTTTGTCACTCCTGGTTGGGGCTCTTCGTGCAAGTTAACTTGTGCTTGTGTGTACCTGGTTGGGTGCCTCATCTCTGAGGCAAGGACTTAAGGATCATGGTCTTTCTTGGTGTGGGATTTGTGGTATTTACCCACCATGTTGGCTAACCTTGTTTTTCCTGATATAATTATTCTCACATTATTATTTAGAAACTCCATCATGGATGTACATGGCATTTTGCAAGTAAACGAGACACAACTTCATACAGAGATAAAACCAGTAAATATATCCTAACATAGGGAAGGGAGAGCAGGGGGACTGACAAAATGGGTAGAAGGAAAACATTATTTCATGAGTAATATTTCTTTTGTTATGTTTCTGGGTGGGGAAGAAAGGGTTTATCAAGTTAAGTCCTGCTCATGTGAGATTGGCAGTGAGGAGCCCCAGAGCAGAGAGGGTCCCACCCCTTCTACCTCTTTTGAATGCAGCTGCATTGTCACATCACACCTCTCATTGAGTGCTTCTTTAAGCCTCCTAAATTCTACATTAAATGGTGCTGGAGAATGATGCTCTTCACTCACACAGGCCAAATGTTGGGGAGACTAAGACTGGCCTTGAACCCCCATCATTCTTTTAACTCTACAATTCACTTGTTCTCCCAACTCACATGTCTAGTGTCCCTTGTGGCAAACAAGAAACAGGACTCATCTGTAATGGTTATAAAGGGAGGGATAGCTTAGTGGTTTGAGTATTGGCCTGCTAAACCCAGGGTTGTGAGTTCAATCCTTGAGGGGGCCACTTAGGGCTCTGGGGCAAAATCAGTACTTGGTCCTGCTAGTGAAGGCAGCGGGCTGGACTCAATGTCCCTTCCAGTTCTAGGAGATCTCCATTATTAAAAAGTAAGGCCATAGGACTGTTATCTGTGCTTAGTGCCAATACAGATGATTCTTATTGAGGTAACTGAGTAAAGAGAGACCCCCCAAGATTTTCTCTTGCTCTGAGACAAACTAAACACAGCCTGAATTGCCTTCCTAAGTCCTTGTCTAAACTACACAATCTTGGAAAAGACATTGCATAAACATGTCAGTTTTAACTTTGATTTGTCAGAAGGTAAGAATTAGATAACTAGATTTATGGTCTGATTTTGAGAGTGGCACTGCCAGTGTGTTCTTTCCATGCATTATCCCAATTTCTTCAGATATCTCGACACGCTTCTTTTTTTTTTTTTAATTTGCAGGTGCTGATCTGGAGAATCTATACCAACTCTCTCTTGGCTGGATAGGAACCAGAGTCCTTGCTCCAGAGTCCTTGCTCCAGTGCCCTGGTCTTACCACATTATTGTCACATTTGCTTGCTGAGGTAGGGAAATCTTCCTCTGTGACCTACATGCCTTAAGCCTTGTAAAAATGATTTTTATGTTGATAACCCTCCCAGGGCATGTAATGTCAATAATACACAATCAGAGAAATGCACATATAGGTAGAACGGCCATGCTCATTTCAAGGAATTATTTGTTGCATTTATACTGTATGCTGGTTAACAACATCAATGTTTGTCTCCTGATTATATCTCTTTACAAGCACCATTTGCATAAGGTACCTCTAAGCACCTAACGTACCACATCCTCATCTCAGTTGGATAGGAGTCTTAATTCTTCATGCTTTGACTGTGATAAAATTAGTGTAAAGTTTTCTTGAAGAAGATCTTCCTTGAGATGATGTTTCTTTTTCCTGGTGTCTTCCAGGTGAGATCTTGTCAGGGTCTAGCTGTGTGGAGTGGTGAGTAACTTTAAAGTCTCCACTATTTCCTTATTCACTATAGCATTGTCTGGTAGTTCCTGGCCTTAGAGGATGGCCAAATGATTGTTGCCCCTTTACTTTATTTGAAGTTGGAAAGCTGAACCTTCCCATCTCTGTCACAATCTAAGTGCCAACGGGGAGAGGTGAGAAAGAGAGAACAGGGCTTCCAGTCTGTTTAATTTTTGCATGTGGATTGTTGGAATTAAATCATTTCTGAACAGGCCATTTAATACTTGGATATTCACAAAGGTTATGATAACTGAGGCACTTGACAGAAGGAAAGTATTCCCAAACATGAGAAAATATGACCCTTCCCTTTATTTGCGGTTTCACTGCTTGTGGGACCTCTCCACTTGCTCACTTGAGCTCAGCTCTGAAATGGAAAGGGTTCCATCATCGGAATGTCTGAGTAGAAACATCCTGGTAATATTTTACCTTGTCTTTAATTATAGCACTCTCACCATGCTGAGAGCACAAATTCTTTCTTTCTTAAAATTTAATTCTCATAAGTTTCATTGTGGGCTCCCTGGAACTAGAGAACTGCTAACTGAAGAGGTGATTCATAGAAATAAGAAAGCAGTAATCAGCAAGGTTTGTAATCAGCAAGTTTTTTTATCTAGCTGAAGTAAAGCTTTATATCTATAAATCAGAATGAGTTACCATAAGCAAAAACAAGCATGACAAAAAAGATGCAAACTGGTATACATTCCAATCTTCAGAATCAGACTTGTCTTTTCACAGGCAGCTTCTCCTGTTTGGTTCCCCAATAGCCATTCTTCTCTCTAGTCTACCTAGGGTGTTACACTACACTTATTAACATGGGATATGATTACCTATAACCTGTCTCCTCAGCACTTGTGCAAGGACGGAGGAAAGGGAAGTTGGAATTAACCTCTTACTTATTGGAGACCTGGTATTACACCCTGTTACAGAAAAGGGCTTTATTAAAAGCTATAGCCATCTATGAGAGGGAGAGTCATGGCCAAGGCATGCTCATAGGTGGATTCTTCTACTGGGGCTGAGCTTCGTGGGTCCTAGGTAAGCAGCTGTCAGCAGGCTGCCAAGTGGAGGGTTGGAGCATGGCTGCTCCTGTGTACCCTGGTTTGAGGCCATAGGGTCATGACATCACCTCCCTTGCCTTGGGATGCCCTCTGGGCAACATGGGGCCAGGCTTCTCGGGATGGCTCCTATGGAAGGCCCAAACCAGGACAGGACCATGAACATTCTCAGCTGGCTTCCTACTGTGCTCCTTTGGGATATAACCTTCCCTCTTAATCGGGTACCACAATTTACCCCACTAGACCTTGGAATCAAGGACTTTGTTGACAATGTATTCCTCCTCACCTTGCATTTGCACTGGTGAGGGCAGTGATTGGGCTGTATGGGTTAATGTGCTTTCAGTGTAGGGTTTTAGGACTGAGACGTGGAACACAGGATGGACTCTAGGGGATCAAGGGAGCTGGGTTTCAAAGCTGACTAGGTTGATTTGTCACCAAATCTGGTGTGGGCCAAGGACCAGTAGTCTAGTTTCCGAGAGGCTCTGTCTGTGCAGAAGTGTTCTGTAGAAAGCCATACCTTTTGTCCTACAGAGTAGGTGGGGGCCTTGTTGCCTATGTTGGTCTGCATGCCTTTTGTAATCCTCCTTTGCCTTCTCAAGATGTCCCCTCACCTCCTCCTGGATGTGATGGATGTATTGTACTAGGACCAATACCGATGGGTTCATGGAGGATGTCAGTAGCTGTGGGTGAAATTGGGCGTGGTACCCATAGTCGACAAAAAAGAGGCTGTGGCCTATGGATACATGGTCTACATTATTGTACAAGAACTCGGCATGTGGTAATAGTGTCGACCAGTTGTCCTAGTGGTAGTTGGTGTAGCATCGTAAATACTGCTCTAGGATCTGGTTGATTCATTTGACTGAGGATGGTAGGCAGAGGACAGGTGCTTGTAGATTCCTAATAGACATAGGGCCTCCTGCCAGAAGCAGGCAGTGAACCGGGGCCCCCGTCAGAAGTGACATGAGCTGGGAGGCAATGAAGATGGACTACATTGTTTATCCAGAGCCATGTGGCTTCTCCTGCAGAGGAAGTGAAGTGGGCTATTTTTGTAAAGCGATCCACCACTGTCGGGATTGTCCTGAAACCGCTGGATTCTGGTAGTTTTACCACAAAGTCCAAGGACCAAGATAGGGTTACCAGAGATTGGAGGAGACAGCAGGGCTTCTGGCGGGGGGATTTTGATGCGGCACACACCTGGCAGGAAGCAACAAAGGTCTCTATTGTGGGGCACATGCAGAAGTATTTGGACATTAATTGTTGGGTTTTATATCGGCCCATGTCCTGAAGAACCGCCACTCTCGCATGTCCGGAGGGAACACAGAAATGGTCCCTTATGAATGTGATCCCCACCCGGCTGTTGTGTGGTTCTCAATCAATAATTGCCACCTCATCTGGTGGAATTCCAGAGACAGAGGCAGAGCAGATGAGCATCAGCAGGTATTGGAGGGGGGTTGCATTCCAGACTGGGGCCTCATGATTCAGAGCCATAACTTCAGGACAAGGCGTCAGTTTTGCCATTTCTAGTTCTAAGGCGGTAGGTCAAGGTAGTTGAACTAGGAGAAGAATCGGGCTTACTGAAGCTGTCTGTTGGTTTAGGGTTTTGGCCCTGCACAGGTACTGCAGGATCTTGTGATCAGTAAATACCTGGACCAGATGATGGGCCCTTTCCAAGTCATGTGGCCACTCTTCAAAGGCAGTCTTAATTGCCAATAGCTCTTTGTCCAAGACCTCATAGTTTCACTCAGCAGAGGCAAGTTTCCTCGAGTAGTAGGCAGTGGGGTGCAGTATTTGCTTGAGTCCATGCCTCTGGGAGAGGACCGCCCAACCACTCTGCTTGAAGCATCAGGTTCCGCAATGAAAACTTGTGCCATGTCCAGGTGGGCCAATACTGGAGCAGTGATGAAGGTGAGCATTAGCAGTTCAAATGTGTGCTGGGTCTCGGGCAACCACTGGAAGAGGTCATTCTTCCAGAGTGGGACAGTGAGGTACTTGGCATGTTTTAGATGAACCTCTGGTAAAAGTTTGCAAAGCCTACAAAACACTGCAGGTTGTGCACATTGCAGGGAGTTGCCCAGTTGCAGACAGCCTGGACCTTGTACTGATTCATCTTGATTCCTTCCAGGGACAGGATGGAACCCAGAAACTCAGTTGAGGTCTGTTCAAACATGCACTTTTCAAGTTTAGAGTAGAGACCATATTGTTGTGGTCTCTCCAGGACTATGCGGATGTGAGTAATGTGTGTTGGTCCAGATTGTCTGAGAAGATCAATATATTGTCTAAATCAGTGGTTCTCAAATTTTTTTTTTCACGAAACACTTGAAAATGTACTGAGGGTCTTGGCAGACCACTTAATGATCTTTTCAAATGTTGTTTGTACTGTTAGCTAACTATTGTAAAGTGCTTTGGATAAAAGCGCAATATAAAAAAAAACCTTAATAATAATAAACTTTTTTTGTTCTACAAATAAAAGCACACAACTCATATTTTAATATCAGTAGTCTTACCTTTGTAATGCAATGGATGTGCTGGGGCTGGGAAGGAGGGGGATCTCTCCCTCTCTCTCCTGCTGCGGCAACTCCCGAGCTGGGACTGGGAAGGAGGGGGGTCTCTCCCCCACCACAGCAGCCACATAGCTGAGGCTGGGAAGGAGGGCTGTCTCTCCCTGCCAGCTGTAGCCTAGAGCTGGGAAAAGTCACCTCTTTCTCTGGCCATCGCAGCCCTGCATGTCCCAAATTCCTCCCACCCCCTCTTCTCAGTCAACTGCCCCCTCCCACCTACCCCTTATTCCCCCCAAGGCCACCACCTCACCTTATATGTGCATCTTCTCCAGGGTCCAGGCACTTCATTAGTGGAGCCACACCTGCGCGGATCCACTAGTTAGGTGGATGGCCCTTCATTCTCTCGTGTGCGGCTGCCCAGGTGTGCACCTTAGAGGGAACTATCCGTGGACCACCTGAATGGAACTTGCAGGCCACTGGTGGTCCACAGACCACAGTTTGAAAACCTCTGGTCTAAGTATATCACTACAAACTGGTCCAATAGGTCTTGTAGCTCATTGTTAATTATGTGCTGGACTATTGCGGGGCATTAGGCAATCCAAATGGCATGTCTAAATATTCAGAGTAGCCATACCGGGTCCAAAAGGCAATCTTCCATTCTGTGACACTGACAGGCCATGCACCAGTGCATTCCAGATTCTCAGGACAATTCACTTCCATGTGAATATCAAAGAAGATGTTGATTGTATTGTTTTCATCTGTCTATATGCTGTAGTTTTCTATTACATTACTTCTACATTATATATATCCTGTAATTAAATAACCCTAGATCAAAGGTGTGTTAACGTAAGATTGTGGTCAGGTGTTAAAATTTCATGAAAGCTAATGAAAGATTGTTGTTTGCTATTACATTACCTTTTACACTGTGACTATCCCTGTCACTAAACTCATCAAACATGAATGGAACCTTAAGCCTGGTCTACACTAGGTGTTTAAACCGGTTTTAGGAGCGTAAAACCGATTTAACGCCACACCCGTCCACACTGAGAGGCCCTTTATATCGATATAAAGGGCTCTTTAAACCGGTTTCTGTACTCCTCCCTAACGAGAGGAGTAGCGCTAGTATCGGTATTACCATATCGGATTAGGTTTAGTGTGGCCGCAAATCAACAGTATTGGCCTCCGGGCGGTATCCCACAGTGCACCACTGACCGCTCTGGACAGCAATCTGAACTCGGATGCAGTGGCCAGGTAGACAAGAAAAGCCCCGCAAACTTTTGAATATTTCCTGTTTGCCCAGCGTGGAGCTCCGATCAGCACGGGTGGTGATGCAGTCCGAAATCAAAATAAAAAAAGAGCTCCAGCATGGACCATGCAGATGTGATCGCAGTAAGGGCAGGCAAATCTGTTCTATCAGCGCTCCGTTACAGAAGACGAAATTCAAAATCATTTTTAAAAAATCTCCAGACAGACGCCATAGCAGGGACTCAGCGCACTGCTGCGTGACAAGCGTAACAGAAAGCCAAAGAATCAAATGGACGCTCATGGACTGGAGGACTCAAGCTATCCCACAGTTCCTGCAGTATCCGAAAAGCATTTGCATTCTTGGCTGAGCTCCAAATGCTTCTAGGGTCAAAAACAGTATCCGCGGTGGGTCAGGGCATAGCTCGGCAATTTACGCACCCCCCCACCCACCCCCAGAAGTGAAAGGGAAAACAATCCTCTCTTGACTCTTTTACATGTCACCCTATCTTTACTGAATGCTGCAGATAGACGCGATGCTGCAGCACTCAACACCAACATCCTTGCTCCCCCCCCCCGCCATGGGTGGCTGATGGTGCAGTAAGACTGATACCCATCGTCATCATCAGCCTATTGGCACATGGGGCAGTGCAAAAGGACTGGTAACCGTGCCGACTAGCATCCGTTAGGTCTATCAAGGGCGCCTGGCCCTAATTTTTCCTGGTAGATGGTGCAGTATGGCTGGTAACCGTCCTCATCATAGCAACAGGGGGCTGAGCTCCATCAGCCCCCACCCTTCATGTGTAAAGAAAAGATTCAATTGCCCCTGGACTAGCAGCGCAATGCTGGGCTCCTCTCCACACTTCTTAATGTCCTGTCTGGACTATCATAGCAGCTGGAGGCTGCCTTCCACTCATTTCTCACTAACAAGTCACTGTGTCTTATTCCTGCATTCTTTATTACTTCATCACACAAGTGGGGGGACAATGCTACGGTAGCCCAGGAAGGCTGGGGGAAGAATGGAATCAACAGGTGGGGTTGTTGCAGGAGCACCCCCTGTGAATAGCATACAGCTCATAATTTCTGCTGGATCTGACACAGAGCAGCTGTGCTCTCTGGTTCTATGATACAGTGGTTCTCTAGTACACTTGCCCATATTCTAGACAGGACTGATTCTATTTTTAGATACCAAAAAGGAGGGATTGACTCAGGGAGTCATTCCCAATTTTGGCTTTTGCGCCCCTGGCTAAGAGCAGCCAGGGGCACTTATGACAGCAACAGATGGTGCAGTGCAAAAGGACTGGTAACCATGATCATCTTTTTACCAATTTATGGATTGGTAGATGGTACAGTATGGCTGGTAACCATCTCTGCTGTCATGCAAAAGCAAAAGCATGCTGCTGTGTAGCGCTGCTGAATCGCCTCTGTCAGCGGCATCTAGTACACATACGGTGACAGTCACAAAAGGCAAAACAGGCTCCATGATTGCCATGCTATGGCATCTGCCAGGGCAATC
Organism: Mauremys mutica; assembly: GCF_020497125.1. Lineage (NCBI taxonomy): Eukaryota > Metazoa > Chordata > Testudines > Geoemydidae > Mauremys > Mauremys mutica. The sequence continues at coordinate 45,092,488 of NC_059085.1, forward strand.
CAGGGAAAAAAGCCGCGTAATGCTTGTCTGCCGTTGCTTTCCCAGAGGAAGGCGTGACTGACGACATTTACCCAGAACCACCCGCGACAATGATTTTTGCCCCATCAGGCACTGGGATCTCAACCCGGAAATTCCAAGGGGCGGGGGAGGCTGCGGGAACTATGGGATAGCTACGGAATAGCTACCCACAGTGCAACGCTCCAGAAGTCGATGCTAGCCTCGGACCATGGACGCACACCACCGATTTAATGTGTTTAGTGTGGTCGCGCACACTCGATTTTATACAATCTGTTTTACAAAACCGGTTTATGCAAATTCGGAATAGTCCCGTAGTGTAGACGTACCCTTAGAAATGCTAACAAAGGACTTAACGGCTGTAACAGAAAATGCTAATTTCAAAGCAAGGAGTCATGGAGGAGTAAAAACACTTATCAGATTGCTTTCTGTGTGGAGAAGCTATAAATATGGATTCATGGAATGATCCTGCATCTCTGGACTATTTAGATTCCAGCAGGGTGGAAATACTGAGTGAGTGAACAGAGATCCCCAGAGTTATCCTGGGTAACCCTGAAGACTTTTGGAGATTGGCAGATTACTGAATCTCTGCTAACATTTGGATTTACAAACTTTGACTCACCTATTAATATATTTTACTTGCTTTAACCTCTCAATAACTCTCATATCTTTTTCTTAGCTAATAAATCTTTAGTTAGTTTACTAGAGAATTGGCTACCAATATTGTTTTTGGTGTAAGATGCAGAGTATCAATTGATTTGGGATAAGTGACTGATCCTTTGGGATTGGGAGTAACCTAATGTGATGTGATTTTTGGTTTATATAACCTTTTATTACAACATCCAGTTTGTCTGGGTGGCAAGATAAGCTAGAGAGCCTAAGGGGACTGTCTGTGACTTTGTGGTAATACTGGCACCAGGGGCGGCTCTAGCCATTTCGCACGCCGTGGGGGACGCTCTGCCGGTTGCCTGTCCTGCGGCTCTGGTGGACCTCCTGGGAGGTCCACCGGAGCCGCGGGACCAGCAGACCCTCCGCAGGCACGTCTGCAGGAAGTCCACCGGAGCCGCCTGCCGCCCTCGCGGCACCGGCAGAGCGCCCCCCGCGGCATGCCGCCCCAAGCATGCGCTTGGTGTGCTGGGGCCTGGAGCCGCCCCTGACTGGCACAGTGGTCCAGGAGTGCACATTTGTTACTGGCTTGGTAAAATCTAATTATAGAATATACCACCAATTTGGGGTGTTTGTCCTGTTTTCTGACAGTCTGACCTGAGTTTGGCACTCATAGTTGTGAGCCACTCCAGATAGTGTGACGCTTTCGTTCCCCTCTCAGATATGAACGAGATTGTAAGCTCCCCAGAAATCCAGTTTAGTGTATATGTGAGCAGCATCACACGGTCCAACAACACAGGGATTAGAGTAGTGGGAAACGCTTCCAGATTGTTACCTGATTTAGGGCTTGATAATCAACACAGTGGTGGAGGCTGTCATTCTCCTTTACAAGAAGGACTGGGACACTGGCTGGTGAGGTTGACCTGTGGATGAACCCTGGCCAGGTTGTCTTGGAGGTATTCTTGCAGTGTCACCTGTTCCAGCTCTGACATTGCATATATCCATGCAAACGGTATCTTTACCCCTGACTGGAGTTCTATGGGGCAGTCATAGTCCTGATATGGGGGGAAGCTTTCTGCATTTTTCATTTCAACAGCATAGTCACAGTATTTGTGGGGAGCGGGGTGTTCCATAGTTCCCTCAGTAGGTGTTTCGATGCGAGTGACTAGACCTACTTGAAATTTCTTGGGCCTGGGTGCAACTCTTACAGGTCCCTTGCCATGTCATTGACAGGATTCTGACAGGAAAAGTGATCTTCTGTTCTCACCCATGGATGAGGGGATCATGAAGGGCTAGCCAGGAAATGCCAGGGTTCAGGGGAAAATGCAGGGAATGGATGATGCCAGATTGAATTATTTCTCTGTGTCCCTGAATAATGGCCTCCAGGGAGACAGTCTCCTCCACTACCAGACCCAAAGAAAGTAGGGAGCCATCAATAATTTCAATCATGTCCAGTGTGGCCTTGTGTCACAGAGGAATCTGTAGGGCCCAAGCTATAGCTGCATCCATAAAATTGTCCACTGCTCATGAACTGATGAGGGCCTCTTGGAGGGGGACCTGCTGGGGGTCCCCCAGGATGCGCAGCTGGATAGGCACCTGTAAATGGGAAGCCCCTACATGGAGCTCAGGGTGCATCTCAATGAGGACTAGGGTCCAGTGAAATTCTCTTCTCTCAAGGAGCAGGCCAGTTCCCCCCACTATGTCTGGACCAGCTTGTTTCCCCAAGCTCCTCGGCATTCGTACTGGGCAAGCCGAGATGGTGTGGCGAAGTTTACCACAGTAGAAGCACAGGTGGTGCTGACAGCGCTGTTCTTTTTCTTCAGGGTTGAGCCACTGACAAGCCAGATTGGCTTGCGTGCTTTCGGTGGATAATGCAGACGGTGAAGTCCCAGTACACGGATAGAGGGACTGCAGGGGACTGCTTTTCTCCTCTCTTTGTTCTCATAGCTACTCGTCTATGTGGATGGCAAGCTCCCCAAGGGCCTCTTGGCTCATGGGCATCTCTATGCAGGCCAGTCCATCTTTGATTTTTTCCTGCATGCCCCACCGGAACAGGTAGAGCTATGCTTCTCTGTTCTACTCTGTATCCGCTGCAAGGTGGCAGAAGTGTGCCATGTAGGAAGCCATGTCTTGGCCCTACCAGAGTTCCCTCAGGGTGGATTCAGTCAGTCAAGCTTGGTGTGGTTCATTGAAGATGTTTGATGCAGACTGGAGAGAGGAATCCCAGTTTGACAGCACCAGGCTATGGCCTTCCAGCAGTGGGGAGGTCCAGTCTAATGCATCTCCTGTCAGCAGGCTGATTACCAAGGACACCTTGGTCAGGTCAGAGGAACAGATTCTGGGACACATCAGGAACAGAAGATGGCATTGGTTCACAAAGCCCTGAAACTACCAGCAGTTCTGCATAAACCATTCAGGCAAAGATATTGTATACCCCTGTTTGGGGCAAGGCACTGCCTGAAATGCTCGCAGCACAGTATTTCTCAGAACTAAGCTGCCTCACTTGCTACTGCAGCTGCTGGTTTTCCCCAATCAGTTGCACAACTTGAGCTGCAGTGCTTGATTATCTGCCTGGAGACAGAGGACCCATTCGGGCATGTCAGTGCTTCCTGTAGCTATGGCAGTACAGCTGGGTCCACCCTTCCTACGGTAGGCTTGGTCTCATAGGATTATTGTGATCTGAACAAGCTGTCATGGCCAGGTGATGGGCAGCTACACCTAGCAGTCAGAGCCGGAGTCCACAGTCATGAGACAGGAGCTGAGAGTCAGCTGGGTTGGGATACCAGAAGATCAGAAGCAGGAGGCAAACTTGAGATCAGAACCACAAGTTGGTAACCAGAGTCAGGCTGGGTCAGGATACCAAGGAGGCAGAGGCAAGAGACAAACTGGAGATAAGAACCTTAAGTCAAATGCTGGGAGTCAAGCTGGATTGAGATGCCAGGAATTAAGGGGAGCAGGAAACATAGTTGTTCGGAGAGCAGGGTGGATCCCAGTTATTCAGACAGCTTTCTCTTCCTGCTGCCAATCAGCTGTTCTGTGATTCCGCCAATGGGACCTCCTGGGCAGAGTCTCAGGCTGTGGCTGGGCTTCATGGGTCCTGTATAAGCAGTTGTCAGCAGGCTGAAAAATGGAGGGTTGGAACATGGCTTCTCCTGCAGACCTGGGTATGAGGCTAGTAGGTCATGATGGGGTTATTAATCAATAGTTGTTCCCTTGAATTGCTGGATGTAAGAGACCACAGATGACAGATCCCTTGCCATGATAAAGAGTGATAGTTTTAGGAGAGAGTGAAACTATGAGTGTAGGCTACAAGGGGAGTGAGCAACTACACAGATGGATGAGTAACTCAAGACTAATACAGCAAAGGATTATAAGGTCCATAGAGGTTTGTAATAGAGGTGAAAGGTCCCAACCAAGGATCTGGGGAGAATACACACACACACGAGAGAGAGAGAGGACTAAGAAAGCAAGAAGATAATTGATTCTATTTATTATATGGATTTTAAGTTAAATCAAAGCATTATAAAAGCCAGAGCTTTTGAGGGGACTTGGCTAGCTCAGATGATTAAGAATGGGGTTCTTAACCTTTCACCACAATGTCAGTTACCAGTTTCAGTCCAGCTCAGATGGGTAATCCCCAAGAGTGTAGCTCTTCTCTGGCCTGTACACAGTAACTTGATCATCTCAGTGGCAGAGTCCATTTCATAAACACAACCTTACGAAAGAAGTTAATTAGCATCCTGGTTGGCAAAATCAGCAGAGAGGCTAAATATTGAGTGGGCAGACTTAACAAATCTCTTGCTCTTAAAAAGTATTTCCCCCCCTCAGGTATGTGGGGGAAAGCCTACATTTTTACTGCACTCGCTGTGGATAAATAGAGGAGTTTGGTTTCCAGAGATGTCAGTATAGCACCTTCCATCTATCAGGAAACTGTGACCAAGCTCCTCAGAATTCTATGCCAAACCCCTTCGGAATTCCCTTCAGGGCCATGATGATCCTTGCATGGAGGTGATTCTCATCTGAAGAGTGCCTGTTAATTTAGAAATACAAGAGTGTATTGAATTTTTGCTTTCAGTAGCTAGTTTATGGGATTAGCCTTACTGGCCAGTGCATGTTGTTGCTGTTCTTCTTCAGTGGTGATACAGAGTTTGCTCTTTGGCAGTAAATTAAGAAGTTCAAGGCCAAATTCACCACTTGTGTAAGCGGGTGTAATTAAATGGAGGTGCACCTACTAATGCCAGTGGCTAATTTGGCCTTCAGTTGTGTGAGCTGGCATTGGTTCTCAATTCCATTACCATGCAGTATACATAGAACACTTCTTTACAGTAATGGCAGCTACATAGTGTATAATCAGCCAGGCTCTGCATTAAATTTGCACTCCTTTAAAGAATCTGCCATTCTGCTTCAAAGACCATCACCCTAGACAATAATTTCAATAGTTCCAGCTAGGCTTGGAGAGTGAGTTTATTTGATTTTGTTAATATATCTGTTTCCTTTATTTCTAGTTTCTAAAGCAATTTGTCCAGGATTTTAAACTTCTAACACAAAGCCCCTATTCTCCAAGTTCATTGTTCCACCCACAGTTCATTATTCTTGATACAGTTCTTCTGGAGTTACCTGTGTCCTCCCAAGCTTCCTGCTTTTAATCTATCTATATATCTTGGGGTTTTATTCTGCCATCTATTCATGTTGCGTCCAAGCACCTTCCATGTAAAATCAATAACAAAAGCAGTTAGTAGTGCAAGTCTCTGAAGTTTCTGCCTCTTCACGGTAAAATCTCTGCTGGGTTAAGGATTTTGGTTTGGTTTTGTTTTTTAATTTTATTAACTTATTTTACTGGGGTTGAGGGTTACACCTCAAGAAAACTTTCAGTGAGGCCATTATATATTTTTATCTAACATCAGGTGCACACTCCAGCTTCCTGAGATTCATCCTATTAATTAAATTAATGGAATCCTTGGGAAATTCTGTGTTGGACAAAAGTTTTTTCTGAATATCCCAGAGAATCCAAAATAAGGCATCTACATTTTTCCCACTGATGTTGTAAACTTTTTCAAACCCTGGTATCCTTTTATCTGTTGTATATGAATCTTTAAGAATTTTGTAAACTGAATCCAAAGACTTGAGGAAGGGATATTGGCATGGAAATCTTACCTTCCCCAAGCTTGAATTAACATTTTTTACCTTGATCTGAGAGAGAGACTGATGAAAGAGAGGAAGAACAGAAAGAGGGAGACAGAAGATAGGAGAGATGGGGCAGAGAGAGGAAGAAAAAGTTCTGGAATGGAGAAAGAAGTGAAGAGTTTAATATTTTAGAGTTTTTGAAAGATTTGCACGGGGTTACAGTCTGAATGTGTTTGGCAATGACCTCTATGTTGCAGTTTGTCTAATTCTGATATTTTGTAAATTTGTTCTTTCAAAAAATCAATATTTAAAAATCAAAACAAAATATACTTAAGATGGCAGAATGTCAACTCAAAGACTCCTCAGAGACCTTCCTCACTCAACCACCTCCTCTTATAAATCCTGGATACTAAATATGCTTTGCTCTGCTCCATGGAATTCAACAAATTCAAATTCTGTTAGAATTCTCTAGTAGAGAAGTGAATTCTAGAGCTGAGGGGCTCAATCCTTAGCTGTACCTGAGCAGCACTTTAAGTCAACCTGTTATGGGTCTAGCTTAGCCGTCAAGCAACCTCAAACCTGTTCTATATTGTGTACAAGAGCAACACCCTACAAGGAGTTGGAAAACAACTGTGATCCAGTTATGCTCCTTTCCCCAGTCATGTCCAGGACACGAAGGGGCTGTGAGCAGGATAATATAGAGTCAGCTATACTAGCCCTACACCTCCTGTGGGGGTTCTCTGTGCTGGGAGATTTCCCAGGAAATCAGTCAAACTGACTATTATGGTAGCAATGCAAAGAGGCTCTAATGGGGCAGAGGAGTAACATGAGGACTTTCCATTGAGAATATTCTGCCACCATTTTCTAGGTATTAATCAATCAGTGTTCCCTTGAAATACTGAGTTGTTATCTTGCATTGTAGTGCTTCTGTTGTGTACCTGTCATATTACAATATGTCCTAGTGAAGAGGAGAGAATGGAAGATGATAAAATATGGGTAGAATCTGATGAGAAACAGTCAAATGAAAAAAATTCCCATTCAGTTACAACATATAATGGCAGACAGCTAAAAAGTGACAAGTTTTTAAAGTGCTTATATACAAATGCTAGAAGTCTGAATAATAAGATGGGTGAACTAGAGTGCCTCGTATAAAATAAGGCTATTAATATAATAAACATTACAGAAACTTGGTGGAATGAGGATAATCAATGGGACACAGTAATACCTGGGTACAAAATATAACGGAAGGACAGAACAGGTTGTGCTGGTGGGGGAGTGGCACTATATCTGAAAGAAAGCGAAGAATCAAATGAAGTAAAAATCTTAAATGAACCAGACTGTAGCATAGAATCTCTTTGGATAGTAATCCCATTCTCTAATAATAAGAATATAGCAGTAGGGATATATTACCGACCACCTGACCATGATGGTGATCGTGACTGTGAAATGTTCAGGGAGATTAGAGGGGCTATACAAATAAAAAACTCAATAATAATGGGGGATTTCAGCTATCCCCATATTGACTGGGTACATGTCACCTCAGGACGGGATGCAGAGATAAAGTTTCTCGACACCATAAATGACTGCTTCTTGGAGCAGCTAGTCCTGGAACCCACAAGAGGAGAGGCAATTCTTGATTTAGTCCTAAGTGGAGCACAGGATCAGGTCCAAGAGGTGAATATAGTTGGACCGCTTGGTAATAGTGACCATAATATAATTAAATGTAACATCCCTGTGGTGGGGAAAACACCACAGCAGCCCAACACGGTAGCATTTAATTTCAGAAAGGGGAACTTCACAAAAATGAGGTGGTTAGCTAAACAGAAATTAAAAGGTACAGTGCCAAAAGTGAAATCCCTGAAAGCTGCATGGAAACTTTTTAAAGACACTATAATAGAGGCTTAACTTAAATGTATATTACATTAAAAATTAAAATTAAAAATTAAAAAGACAGAGAACCAAAAAAGTGCCACTGTGGCTAAACAACAAAGTAAAAAAAGAAGCGAGACCCAAAAAGGCATCCTTTAAAAAGTGGAAGTTAAATCCTAGTGAGGAAAATAGAAAGGAGCATAAACTCTTGCAAATGAAGTGTAAAAATATAATTAGGAAGGCCAAAAAAGAATTTGAAGAACAGCTAGCCAAAGAATCAAAAAGTAATAGCAAAAAAAAATTTTAAGTACATCAGAAGCAGGAAGCCTGCTAAACAACCAGTGGAGCCACTGGATGATTGAGATGCTAAAGGAGCACTCAAGGCCAATAAGGCCATTGCAGAGAAACTAAATGAATTCTTTGCACTGGTCTTCACAGTTGAGGATGTGAAGAAAGTTCCCAATCCTGAGCCATTCTTTTTAGGTGACAAATCTGAAGAACTGTCACAGATTGAGGTATCATTAGAGGAGGTTTGGGAACAAATTGATAAACTAAACAGAAATAAGTCACCAGGACCACCTGTTTCAGAGTGGTAGCAATGTTAGTCTGTATCAGCAAAAACAACAAGGAGTCCTTGTGGCACCTTAGTAGGGTGACCAGATGTCCCGATTTTATAGGGACAGTCCCAATTTTTGGGCCTTTTTCTTATATAGGCTCCTATTACCCCCCACCCCCTGTCCCAATTTTTCACACTTGCTGTCTGGTAACCCTACACTGTAGAGACTAACAAATGTATTTGGGCATAAGCTTTTGTGGGCTAAAACCCACTTCATCAGATGCATGGAGTGAAAAATACAGTAAGCAGTATATATAGGACCACCTGGTATTCACCCAAGAGTTCTGAAGGAACTGAAATGTGAAATTGCAGAACTACTAACTATGGTGTATAATCTATCATTTAAATCAGCTTCTGTATCAAATGACTGGAGGATAGCTAATGTGACACCAGTTTTAAAAAGGGCTCCAGAGGTGATTCTGACAATTACAGGCCGATAAGCCCAACTTCAGTACCAGGAAAACTGGTTGAAACTATAGTAAAGAACAAAATTGTCAGACACATAGATGAACGTAATTTGTTGGGGGAAGAGTCAACATGGCTTTTGTAAAGGGAAATCATGCCTCACCACTCTGCTAGAATTCTTTAAGGAAGTCAACAAGGATGTGGACAAGTGGAATCCAGTGGATATAGTGTACTTAGTTTTTCAGAAAACCTTTGACGAGGTCCCTCACCAAAGGCTCTTAAGCTGCCATCGGATAAGAGAGAACGTCCTCTCATGGACTGGTAACTTGTTAAAATATAGGAAACAAAGGGTAGGAATAAATGGTCGGTTTCCAGAATGGAGTGCGGTAAATAGTAGTGTCCCCCAGGGGTCTGTACTGAGCCCAGCCCTATTCAACATATTCATAAATGATCTGGAAAAATGGGTAAAAAGTGAGGTGGCATAATTTGCAGATGATACAAAACAACTCAAGATCGTTAAGTCTCAAGCAGGGCTGGCTCCAGACCCCAGCGCGCCAAGCGAGTGCTTGGGGCGGCGTGCCGCGGGAGGGCGGCAGGCAGCTCCGGTGGACCTCCTGCAGGCATGCCTGCAGAGGGTCTGCTGGTCCGCGGCTCCGGTGGACCTCCCGCAGGCATGCCTGCGGAGGGTCCGCTGGTCCTGCAGCTCCGGTGGAGCATCCGCAGGCGTGCCTGCGGGAGGTCCACCGGAGCCACGGGACCAGCGGACCCTCCGCAGGCACGTTTGCAGGAGGTCCACTGGAGCCGCGGGACCGGCGACCGCCAGAGCACCCCCTGTGGCGTGCCACCCTGCTTGGGGCGGCGCAATTCCTAGAGCCACCCCTGGTCTCAAGCAGCCTGCGAAGATCTACAAAAAGATCTCACAAAACTGGGTGACTGGGCAACAAAATGGCAGATGAAATTCAATGTTGATAAATGCAAAGTAATACACACTGGAAAACATAATCCCAACTACACATATAAAATGAAGGGGTCTAAATTAGTTGTTACCACTCAAGAAAGAGATTTTGGAGTCATTGTAGATAGTTCTCTGAAAACATCCACTCAATGTACAGCGGCAGTCAAAAAAGTGAACAGAATGTTGTGAATCATTAAGAAAGGGATAGATAATAAGACAGAAAATATCACATTTCCTCTATATAAATCGATGGTGCATCCACATCTTGAATACTGTGTGTAGATGTGGTTGCCCTATCTCAAAAAAGATATATTGGAATTGGAAAAGGTTCAGAGAAGGGCAACAGAAGTTATTAGGGGTATGGAATGGCTTCCATATGAGGAGTAATTAATAAGACTGGGACTTTTCAGCTTGGAAAAGAGACAACTAAGGGGGCATATGATAGAGTTCTATGAAATCATGACTGGAGAAAGTAAATAAGGAAGTGTTATTTATTTCTCCTCATAACACAAGAACAAGGGGTCACCAAATGAAATTAATAGGCAGTAGGTTTAAAACAAACAAAAGGAGGTATTTTTTCACACAATGCAGTCAACCTGTGGAACTCCTTGCTAGAGGATTTTGTGAAGGTGAAGTCTATAACAGGGTTCAAAATAGAACTAGATAAGTTCATGGAGGATAGGCCCATCAATGGCTATTAGCCAGGATGTGCATGGATGGTGTCCCTAGCCTCTGTTTGCCAGAAGCTGGGAACCTTTGATCTGACCCAGTATGGCTGTTCTTATGTTCTTAATATGAACCTCCCTATAGTTTTGTATTGTGGAAATAATTGACCACAGAACAGAATTGTATGTAGAGTTGAGAGAGAGTGAAGCTATAAGTGAAGTCTGAAAAGGGAGTGCGTGAACATACAGATGGGTGAATGAACATCCTGTACAGATCTCAGTTTTCCCATCTGTCAAATGGGGCTGATGATACTGACCTCCTTGTAAAGCACATAGAAATCTGTGGACGAACAGTAGTATATAAAGCTAGATATGATGGTGATGACTGTTGGCTTGAGTGTGTCCATTTATTTCAACTGCTAGATTATAATAATGGTAAAGAGGCATATGCAATATATACACAGTAGAAGTCAGACCACTAGAAGCCTGTTCAATTTGTGGTTCACAGGTATAATGTGCTTTATGCAATAAACGCAACTAAGCAAGCAGGTAACTCTGTCTTTGTTGTTATTACTAATAATAATACTATATTTAACTTATAGCAGGAGCTGGAGCAACTGCTATAATTGAGGCTGCTCCCAAGCATTTCCATTATAGCCTGTTGTTTTCAGTTTTCCATAACTCTTGGAAATGTTCATTTTAGGCTATGATTTTTGACATTTGGTCACTGCCTGAGGGTGATTTACTGTTTAACTATAATCAAAACTGGCTTGGCTGTATTTGCGAACGACAGAAAAAATATACAGTTCCATTATCAAAAACAATTATTTTGACTGTCTCAAAGCTGTTCTAATGCTAAATTGGCTGGATTGAAATTTGACGGAAAAATACCCTAATAGAAGAGAAGTGTCTTTGAATGTCCTGGTGAAAACTGTTTGGTACACAGGTAAGCTGCATAGCACATATCTGAATTTTGCTACACAATAAACTCAACTCTTGAGTTCCCCTAAATTAGCACAAAACTGACTAGAACCAATTTTCAAATGTTTTAGTGAAACATAGGCTGTGCTAGAAGGAATCCTCATTCATCCAGCCTCATTCTTCAGCAAAATGCCCCCTAAGTCTAGGGGAAAGTACATAGGCCTAGGAGATAAATTCACTTCCACTGACTTGCCTTAATAATTCCCTGCACCTCAAAAAAATTATTTAATGAAGCCTCATACAGGGGGAATAAATGTACCTTAACTCTGGCATTTCATGATTATTGAGAGCTTTTCCATGCAAGCATGATGTTCTCTTAAAGTAGGGTTTTTTTCAATGGACTGTGTATTTACAGCCCTCGGTGTGCATGTTGCTTATACAGTCAGAGCTCATGTGGGCTCTTTCCAGAAGAACTGACAATCTAAATTGTTTGTACCAGAACAGGATGCGAGGTGAGATTAAAAGAAAATGGGCAAGAGGGTGAGGATGGGGTGAAAGAGTTAAACAGAATAAAGTTATGTGATTGCTTAGGTAATACAGCATGCATCATGTTAATTTCTGGAGCGGATAGGGGAGTTGGGGTGCATGGGTGAGCTTAATGTAATTACTCTTAAAAGTATTGCTTAAAGACAGTTCATTAGAGGCCGATGGTTTGAGGGATTGTGAAAAGTAATTTGCATTCTGCACTAAGTGAAGTTTGAATGGTCTTCAGGTGTAGTCTTGCGTAGAGCACATAGCAGTAACCCCTAAGTCTAGAAACGACAAGGTCTCAGATAACTGGGCATGGTGTGGGCCTCCTCTGACAGGAATGGACATAATCTCATAGCTGAGTACAAAGAGAAAAAAGTGTTTTAGCTTTCTGAACATCCAACAATAGCTGAGGATACAATAAGACTGGGTTATGTTCCAGTTGTAAATATATACTGTTGGTTTCTGGTATTTTATTCTGTATTTTTTTTCCTCCTGGTATCTGAACAGACTTGATTGTTAAGTGAAGGTTTAACATGCATTCACTTTCCAGACAGAACCTGAAGTTACCAAAAAGGGAGGAAAATTCCTGGTTTTATTCTCTGCTAGAGTTGTCATATGTTGTATAGAAATAATTACTCGATTATTGGAGCTGAACAAGCATTAAGGGAGTGGAGAAGGCAAATATAAATCAGAAAGTGTACGAGGTAGCTTTTGTTAGTAATGCTTGTAACTGTGAGGTTTCATAAACGTTGGTGGGTTGGATAGTATTTCACTGAAATGTTTCAGAGAAGCACAAAGAGTGGATAACGTTTCAGAGAAGAGGGAACTCAGACAAATTTGAAAAGGTTTGGTCTAACTTTTTAGAACCTTTGATTAATTCCTAGCAGAGAGACATGGAGATGTCACTCTCCTTTCCTTTCCCCGGCCCCACCCTTCCTTTCCTTTCTCTCCCTTGCCTTTTTTGTTCTTTTGTCTTTTTTTTCTGTTCTCCCCGATGTGGGGGGAGGAAGGGAACAATAAAATATAAATACATTTTTAAAAAGATAAACACCTGTGTAAAAATCTATTTTGGGAGATCCATTTTGAATGAGAATGAAAACAATATGATAGAAATAAATTGAATCATCTTAGAGACTGCTTCTGCTGCCCAGAAGAAAGAGTTGACACTACATTGTCTCACTACATTTCAATAAGACCTTGTGTTCTATTTTCAACACATGGCTTTGCTACTCTGAACTACTATGACATAATTCCTGTGGTTTTACAGAGGTAAATTTGGTTCACTTCCACTAGCACAGTTTGCACCTTCCTGAACCAGTGACTGCTGCACCGGGGGCAGGGTGGAGAGGAGATTTCACCCTCCCCTTCCCTTCCCCCACTTGCAGATGTTGTTTGCACTGTTACTTTCCCTCAGGAGTTCCAACAAGATAACACAATTTTAATTTGCAGTAAGGGCTTTCTAGAAGAGCCCTGACAGTGGAGACTGTAGCCCAGGGTATGTTCTTAAGTAACTTGCCCTTTGACTGACCTGGCCAGTCTCCCTGCTTTGCCATCATCACCCAATGGTGGGGCTGCACTAGTCATCTGAAGGATTCCTGGCAGATGGAAGGTTGTACCATCACTGTCCTCTGGTTGGACTTTCTGACCCATGGGTTATGCAAAGAAACTAAGCCCTGGGTTATATTAATCTAGTCTAATAAATGTAATGAAATAGTTTGTTCCAGTAAAGCAAATATTCTCTTTTTTCCCATATCTCATTGAGAGCAAAGTAGAGGCCTGGAAGATCATCATTTATTTCAGAGTGTGGTGAATTTTCCCTAAGACCTGGTTTGGCCATTCAGCAGTAAGAGATTACCTAAATAAATGTGAATATCTCAAATGAAACATTTCTCTCCACACCCACAGCCCATCTAAAATTGGGTCCTTTCATTTTGGGTCTGCAATTTAAGTACTTCAGAGTCCACTGGCATCAGTATAAAAGATAGATGTCTGCTGTTAGTGACTTTTCCACTACTGAAAAAGGAGAACATATCATCTTTGTGGTGTACGGCTGCTGTGAGATTCATAGTGGTATGTGTTGGGAATCGCTGAAGCGTAGTGCTGTAGGAATTTTATAAAATATCGTTTTGGAAAATGATACAAGGACAGAAGCCACAGTGAAAGTAGATAACCTTTCAGTCTGTTAATGAAAGTGCCAAGACAGGTAAAACAATACTAAATACTGAGTAAGGTCATCTGTGTCCAGGCCACATATTAAATAGAGTTTTTGTTTTTTTTAAATATCAGTGCAGCACCTTTTATGCTCTTTTTTTAATGCTTTTTTTTTAAATGTAATTTTGCCTTACTGAATGCATGGGCATGTGGAAGATGCTTAGATGGGCACCAGGGAGTTTTACTCAACCTGAGCTTTTTTCTTTGGCCTGGGAAATCAGGATGCATTGATTTATGCAACCAATAAAACATATCAGTCACTGAGTATTTAAAATATTTAAAACACAGATCTTTAGCTGGTGTAAATGGGTGTTGCACCACATGAGGACCTTGCTCATTTATGTTCACTTTCACCCATTTTAGCCAGTTTTATCAATAAGGACAAAGGAAAAGCATCTAATGGGGGGATCTGAAAATAATAGGAGTGCTGTGATTTAGGTGGAACACGCATTTTCTTTCTCTCCCCTGCTACCACTAAATATAAATTATCCAGGTATTTTGAACTCACAAGATTCTCAAGACAGTGGTTTATTATTTGTGATGCGGTATTCAGATTCCTTTACTCAGAGGTGACCAGCAGGGAGAGTATCCATGGTCTGTGCATAGGGTGTTTCTGTCCCTCAGTGAACTAGAGGGACAGAAGCCCAAAGCTTATATAGAGACATAAACTACAAGAGGATCTTTGAGCTGATCACTCCCTTCCTCACATTAATGTTTTGTATTAGCCACTCTCCTTGCAAAAATATAGATCCTGCCTCCTTCACCTTTCAACCCCCACTATTTTAAGAAAATCACACATATACCTTTTCTTTGGGTTTGTCCCCTTCTTGAATGTTTCTTATCAAAAGGCCATCTGGAATTTAACTTATTTATTCTCCACCACAATGTGGTAGTTAAGGGGACAATTTAATTTTTGTGACTTAATTTGTTTAAAAAAATACACCACACACACAAGATAAAGATTTCACTGAGCCAGGGCCAGAATCATGGCTAGAGGTCAATCTATGCTCACTGAAGTACATCAGTATGGGAGCAATGCCCTTTACCTGGTGCTTTCTTGTGTGGTACAGATCAAAATAAAAGCAGATGTCCTGACCGTTTAGACCACAAAACAAATGCTTGTTATTTCAAAACCAACGGGAAAATGTGAGTGTGGTCAGATGATCTAAAAGGAATCTTCCTACATTTGGAGGAGTTTAAAACGTTTTCAGATTAAAGCTTGAGTAATAATAATAATAGCCAGAATAGGAACAATTGAGAGTTTCCCTCTTGGCAGCGTGATGCCATTCCCTTCTGTGTTATTTTGAGGAAGACAATGCTGTATGTTCAGCCCTGGCATTCTACTGACTGTCTGTTTTGAACCCTCATGCTGGAATGGACACTCAGGACGTCCAGACATTTTCCAGTCTGCAGGGTTTTCTTTTCTTCTGGTCCCAGTGCTGCAAGTCCCCTCCTTTTGGCCATCACAGTGTTTAAAGGGATATCTCTCTCTCTCTCTTTTTTTTTTTTTTTTTAATTTTTTTTTTATTATAGCTCTTTGAAGTTCTACCTTCCTTTCTCATTAACTTCCAGGCTCTGATTGAAAAATAAAATACAAACACAAAAAGAGATCTGACAAAGGACATTGTTAAGTAGCTGGCAGACTCTGCTGCACCAGCCTTAGAGAGGAGATGGCCTTTTGCTGATTGCCTGTGGTTGACATGACTTGGTTAGTATGCTAATTTAGTCTTCTTCATTTAACATTCAGATCAGGTCTGGGCAGACTCTCCAGAGCTCTGGAGCTCAGGAATGGGTGTCTGCCTAGCAGCATTGAACATTCTGTGCATGAATTACATAAATATCCAAACATTCTGTCTGCCCCTGCTGTGCTCTCTCTCTCCCTCTTAACCACCCCCCACACACACACACACGCACAAAATATATACCATCCAAGCAGCTTTCTACAAATGCTGAAAACATGAAATGTGAAAAAGTCATCTGTGATTGGCTAATTCCTCCTCCTCTGTGTCCCCAAAGGCGGTCACTTGTGCAGACAATGTATTCCTTCTGCTGAAGAAGCTCACAATGTAATGGGCCAAAATTCAGCAATAGTAAAGTAACATGGAGGTTAAAATTCCAAACAGAAGAATGACACCTTTTGTAAACACCTCCCACCCTAAGAATCCTTAGAAGATTTCTCCCCCTGCCCCTCAACTTCAGGTGAAAAAGAGCCCTGTATACCATTTGTTTTGTATGAAAATCAAACATACACCCTGAAGAAAAGCCAGCTCCTATTATTCCAGGGGGTTGCCATTTTTTCAAGTAGCTTTGGAGCACCTGAATTGCAGTTGCCATTCTTGGGAGGTTGGGATTCACAGAATTAGAAAAGGGTTTGAATCCAGAACCAGTTCATACGATCAGGTCCAGCTGGTACAGATGATAACCTGGTATGTTTTCTGGATCTCTAACCAAAGGAGAACTTAATTTCCCAAACCTCCCTTTCTGTATGTATCTGTAGTGTCGCAGCAGTTCCCAAGAGACAAGTGGAGAATCATCAGCTTCTACTTTCATTTAGCAGATTTTGAAAGTTCTTTATTTTATAGACCAAATCAGTTGTGAGCAGGCATGAGGCTCCAATTAAAAGGAAAGAAACGTCTTTTTCTGCTCTGAATTACAGCACAACTGTAGTTTTTCTTTCAGTTGTTCCAGTCTCCTGGCACATTGCTTCTTTCGGTTCTGTCCCTTAGTGCCAGGGGTGTATTCCGTTCGCAGCTCAGAAGCACCGGGGTATTCTGTCCCAAGTCCCCAACGGCAGCAACCAGCGCTTTCTCTGAAGCTGCAGATTTGCTTGTCCTTCGGGTTTTTTTTTTAATTTTGGCTCTGGTCCAAGATGTTTTCCTGTCATCATTTCACTGTCTTTTCTCGTAATCCCTTTTTTAAACATCACCAACAATTAGCCGATCTCCCCTCCCCCATCTCCATGCACACACACACACACATACACACACACACAAACACACACTCTCTCTCTCTCCAGTGAGTCCCATCACTGTCTTGTTTTGCCCTTAAGTTTAAGGAATTACAGCTTCTCATTAGCTGGAGAGTACGTTTTGAAAGGCTTTGTGTTTACTCACTTTGTAAGTGATGCTGGCCCTTTTAATTATTCTCCTTTCACGTACCATAAGAGAGCAGCAAGCTGCTCAAGTCAGACCAGTCGACTGCATATTCCCAGGAAGGCAATAGAAAGGAATCGTGTTTTACCTCACTGCTGCTGCTTTCTTCCTTTCCTGTCAGCGAGCCAAGGAATCCCCCCCAAAGCTCTTACGTAGCAGATACCAAATCTGTGAGTCACTTTTCACTCCCAGAGCAATAAGTCCTCTGCATCTGTGTATGTAATGGCAGACACAAGGCTGGAAATTTCCCCAAGCTACCAACATGCCCCGGAACCAGTTTTCCAGCCGTGACTTTGTCTTTCGTGCTATCGCTCTCTCTCTCTCTGGCTCCCTCCTCTCTTCATTCTTTTTTATGCTTTTTCCTTTTCTTTTTTCTTCCTCTCTGTCTCTGTGTTGCCGGCAGCAGCAAACCCATCAAGAGCTGGGTCCCTCTCGCCTTCTGTTATTTTTTACTGCAGCAGCCTTTGGCTGCTCTCTCTGCCAGGTTGGATCACCAAAGACACACAACTCGCTCACAATGAATAATCAATACAGATATTGATCTGTGGGAAATGTTTATAAATTCCTAAAAAGGAATCAGGAATGGGCGACAGGGAGGCTCGTGGGGGACGACAGGGTGATTCTACCAGCAGCTGGAGGCAACACCTTATTCGGATCCTGAGTCTTGCTGGTTCCGAGGTGACGGGTTCTGGAATGTATATATGTGCGCATGCACGTATGGTGGCGGGGGTGAGGTTCTGTATTTTCACTTCTCTACAGCTGCTTTCTCTGAAGAATCAGGAGGCAAATGGCTCATAGGCCCCATCTGTGCCAGGCCTTGGCTGCAGGCCAACACTGCTTTGTTTCCATCATCACATGTTACTCTTAAATTTGCATAAATACCGGGTTATATTTTATCATGTTGCCAAAAAGATTTTTAAAACACAGAAAATTATTATATGAAAGAGAGTTTGCTATCTAATTATCAGTGCTGAGGATTTACTTCCAAATCTATGCACTTGAGTGAAGGGGATACAGAAAGGTGGCAATAAGAAAGAGTTAGGGAGAAGTGAAGGGTATTAAGTGTCTGGAAGAATCTGAGATACGAAATGAAAAAGACCCAGCTACTTGAATCATATCTATTCCCCCATCTATTTCAGCTCAGCTGAGTTGATCCATTCTAACTGAGAGATGATACTATTAAGGGAAAGAAACTTGCTGTAAAGATTGTAGTCGGTGAGATTTGAGAGAACACCCTAAAGCCTTGTATCAGAGGGGTAGCCGTGTTAGTCTGGTTCTGTAGAAGCAGCAAAGAATCCTGTGGCACCTTATAGACTAACAGACGTTTTGCAGCATGAGCTTTCGTGGGTGAATACCCACTTCTTCGGATGGTGCCTAAAGCCTTGGGGCACCATTCCCGCATAGACATACCTCTAAATGAAAATATTTCTATGGTCCCAGAGCATCTGGGGGCAAGCTGTTGGTGACACACATTTGAATTTCTCTGAGTGCAGATGACACCCCTACCCCCTTTTTTGTGAGGAAGAGTCACTATTTGTATGGAATTTTCTCCTTCTCTTTTTTTCCACCTTTATCTCCCATTTTCTGTCTTTCTGGGAAATGGAACAACCAAGTTTAAAATACTGACTGTTAGAGTATCAGGGCCACTGATTATTCAAAGTCTTTTAAAGGCTTAAGGTGGGCAACATAACTCATGAAAAAAATATTGAAGGTGGAAGCAAAGAATGTCTCCTTAATTCCTTGTGTTGTTGTGGCTATGTCTGATAAATCAAGCTGCCATTTCATTGGACCTAAGTGTGCACTTCCTCAGTTTTGCTTGCTGTGTTTGGTGTCATTTCCAAAAGTGACCCAGTGGGGTGCACCATAATTTATCTAAAAACCTCTGGTTTCAGATAGGTTATTGGTCTGGCATTTTTCTTTCACAGACATACACACACCCCTGTCTCTCCCTCTCTCTCTCTCTCTCTCTTTCGTTGGGTAGTAAAATCTTCTTTGTATGATTACAGTACCCTCTCCCATTGCTTCCTTTCCTATGCATGTACACTGCTGCTGGTTTCATGACAGAAGTATGAGTAACCTTTGAGATAGCAATCTTGAGTGAGACCTCCATGTGAGGATTCAATTCCAATGTCTCCTTTCCTGAGAGGAGCTGTCCGCTTTATCAGCCAGCACCAGCAGGAGGGAGGCTGATTTTTTATTTTCTCCTTGGCTTCTGATTAGTTCCAGCAATCCAATTAGCAGAGGCATTTATATCACAAGGGGCTGAGGTGCCCCTGCTCATCACAGCAGCTCAGACCCAGTCATAAATTCTGCCGACACTACATCTTCCTTGTGACATGGATTAATTACAGCTCTGGGCCTTCAAGAGAAGGTTTGCAAACGAAGATGCGCATGAATATCAGAATTAAAGAGGAGAAAAACCGAATGAGTTTTGTGTGCATGAAGGATTCACTGATGATGTGCTAGGGCACCTGTGGATTTTTCAGAAGAGGATCAGGGTGTCAGGTGAACTAGATGTGCACATTATTTTGACAAATAGAAATACACAGAAGCTGGCTGGGGGATTAGGAGTATATTATGAATTCTGTACCTGTGGCTTTATTAAGAAATTCTTAATTTTAAATTTATTCTTATGCTTGAGTGCTGAAAGTGATGCTAGATGAAACCTTAATTTTTTTTTTGCTTGAGATAGTGGATGCCCCACCCAGTGATGTACGTCACAACACAGAGATGGGCACTGATCTTGGGCAGAATGTATTCTGTGTTACTGAAATCGCTGTTTGACTACAGTGGAGCCCTCCTTATTCTTTGTTTCTGTCTTTCCCAGAAGCTCTGCCATCTAGAAGATAATTTTCCTGCAACTGACATTTCTGCTCCTGAAATGGTAATTTACAGGTGTCATAGTATCATTCCTGGAAATGCTGCTCTCTTGAGAGAGTACTTCTGATGTTGATTTCCTGGAGATGTATTGTGAGTCCCTCTAGAGATGGTATTTCCTGAAATGATGCTACAGCAAGTTGGAAATAGGAGAACATCTAGATGGATACAGAGAATATTTTGTATCGTCTTATCCTGTCTACCATTTTCTATTTCTAAATCTCTCTATTTCTCCATCAAGCTGCAGTATATATCCATTCATCTCATTGGCATTATCATCTATCCATTTGTTTATATATCAACTATTTATTCAACTATCCATTTGTCTATGTATTTGTCCATTCATATCTCTCTGTCTAGCTGTATATCCATGTATGTATCCATCATCTATTAATCTATTAATTTTTCTTTATTTGTCTGATCTATCTTTTTATCAATCATGTATTAATTTAACCATTCATCTCTATTATCAATCTCTCAATTTTAATCAGCTCATCAGCCTATCCATTCATGTATCCCTCCATTCATTCATCAATCAAAAATGTATTTGTCATTAGGTTTCTATTATATTCAATTTATATAGAGATCTATTGTTAAAATTAAAATGTTCATTAGGTAAATAATTTCAAAATGAGGATATGTATCAAAATTCCTGTTTACTTGATATACATGGTACATCAGCTCCATTTGATTCACTGTGGTCTCCTATCAAACACCCTGTGTAAGGAAACAGTCTCAACTGGATAAAAATATTTTTTAACTATAGAAACATGTTCAGCCACAAGTCTTCCCTACTTATGAAAGGTATCTCCATCTTTCAAAAGAAAATGACATTTTCCAAATAACATTGTTTTGTTTAGTATCAGCTGAAGCCACTCTTCACTCCTACTCTCAACTCCAAAGATCTACTGGCTGGAAGCTGAAGCTAGATAAATTCAGGCTAAAAATAAAGTACACATTTTAATAGTTAGGGTAAGTAACCATTGGAACAACTTACCAAGTGATATGGTGGATTCTTCATTATTTGAAGTCTTCAAATTAAGATTTATCTTCTTCTAAACAAATGTGTTCCAACTCAACCACAAGACATGGACCTGAGGCAGAAATTGCCCCATGAAACTTGGAGTTAAAATTAATTAATGGATTTACACTTGGGTTGTATCTGGCCCAATGTCAGACTCCCTTGGCTTTGGTCTTTCTATTTCACACTCCCAACTTAATGTAAGCTAGGTTTAGCTAGGTTTAACAGGAACTATTCATTAAATTGCTGTGAAGTTTAGTTGCCAATATGACTTTCCTATCCCCTTTTTAGTAGAACATGGGATGATGCCAGTGCAGGATTTGGGAGAAAACTTTGGGGGGTTTTCTTCCTTGCTGGTGATTGAAGGAAGAAACCAAAAAAGTGTTTTAAAAAAAGTCATCCTTCTCTCATCATTCTGATTCACATTTGTTTCTTTTCATGTCTTCCTTACTGTCCAGATGCTCCCTTAAAAAAAGACCTTGGCTGACATGCAGGCAACCCACCCTCAACTGAGGTTGAAACCTACTGGATGCCATTGAGCCAATTCTATTTTTTAAATTATTTAATTGAGAGAATAAACTGGGATGCAAACATATTTGAAAGAGGAATGTGAAAACTCCATTTTTTCAGAGATTTTATACAGGGAAATTGAAAACATCCATCATCTCTCTCCTGTTTCTTTTCCTTAGGGTGTTTTTAGCCACCAAGAGCTAATTCTTCAAGCTTGTTGAAAATTTACCCCTGGTGGGATCTGATGATGTCCAAATGCTAACATAAATTGTTAAAGCAGAAGGGGGCAAGAAAGACCTTGGAGATGAGTGAATAACAGCAAATATTTTCCAATATACTATGGGGCTTCATCTCCTTACCTTTGTACAGAAAGTGGCATATGGAGAAGATTTCTGGAGTATGTCTACACTGGAGCTGGGAGTGTGCTCCCCACCCTGGGTAGACAGACATGCACTAGCTCCATTTGAGTTAGCACATTAAAAACAGCAGTGTGGATGTTGCAGCACTGGTGGTGACATGAGCTAACCATGCAATCATGGACCCACGGGTCAGGTGGGTTTATTGCCTGTGCCATATTTTTAGTGTGCTAGCTCAAGCAGATGAATTTCTCTCATGGCCATATCCTTAGAGGGGCTTCATACTGTTGTTGTTTTAGTCAAACATGGAACTGCGATTATTTATTTATTTATTTATTTATTTATTTGCCTAGAATCAGCAGCCTCCAGAGCTGACACAGATAAGGCTAGCCTGTTGCTGCAGTAAGAGTGCAGCTAAGCTTGTGGTTTAGTTGCAATGACAAGAGACACAGGCCTAACATGATTCACAGAGACACAGGAATGAAGCTAAAAATAAAACTTATATGTCCTGCACTTATACATATACTGTTGAGAACAATCTTGCATTGTCCTTTAGGGGGATGGATTAGATAGAACTTAATATATTTTTTTCTTTTTTTAATTTGTGTTTCTGTCTTTAATGTTTGAATTTGGCTTCCCTAGATGAAGCAAATAACTGGTCTCCATCTGAACTGTGGGCTGCAAAGATCAATTATGCTAAGATTTGCCCAGGAAAATGGAAGATAAAATCTTTTTTGGTGCTTTTTCTTCATATATTTGTTTAGTTTTAATTTCTGTATCTCTAGGTGTTTTCATCAGTCTATCATGGCTACACCCTAGATTTCTACCCAATAAGCACCCCGTTTTAAAACAGATTGGCAGCTGCCAGATGAAGGAGAAACATACAATCAGGATCTCCCTCTTAATTCTCCATTATGTCTCCAGTAGCCAAGTGAACCAAATCTTGAACCCTTCATCTTGACCCATATTTCAATTTGCTATCATATTGCTCAATCAGTAAACTAGTGTTCCCTTTCCTGATTAGTGATTTTATGCTTTGATAAAACAGTCCTGCATGAATTCTTTCTGAAAACACAGGTTAGAGGGAAAATTGTCAAAAAAATTTCTCTCTCTCTTTCTCTCTCTCTCTCTCTCCTTTATTATCCAGTCATTTTTTTTTGTCATTTAACTCCAATTATTGGATGCTAAGTGCTTTTGGAAATTTCATTGTTAATATCTTCTTACAGTGCTATTAACGTAAATCAACTTTAATAGTGTCCCAGCAAGTGTAAAAGCAATCAAAAATTCAGTACTCACGAATCATTCTGTAATTTCAGCATAAAATGTTAATAGAAATAATATCCAATACCATAAAATATCGGCAAATTCAACTTTAAATATATGTGATGAATGACTTAACCATTCTGCACTGTCCCATGGACTTCTGCAACATGAAACATTTTATTGGCATAGCTACGCCTTAGTCATACAAGGGCTAATAGACAGCCCCCTCTGCTCCATGCTGTCACCATTCCCAGCACAAGGTATACATGGTTCCCTATCATTTCAAAATATAAAAATTCATCTTCAGTTACAAGGGCAGAATTCTTGAGAGGCAGTATGGTGGGGGAACATAAGAACGGCCATACTGGGTCAGACCAAAGGTCCATCTAGCCCAGTATCCTGTCTTCCTACAATGGCCAATGCCAGGTGCCCCAAAGGGAATGAACAGAACAGGTAATCGTCAAGTGATCCATCCCATCACCCATTCGCAGCTTCTGGCAAACAGACACTAGGGACACCAACCCTGCTCATCCTGGCTAATAGCCATTGATGGACCTATACTCCATGGACTTATCTAGTTCTTTTTTGAACCCTGTTATAGTCTTGGCCTTCGCAACATCCTCTGGAAAGTTCCACAGGTTGACTATGAGTTCTGTGAAAAAATACTTCCTTTTGTTTGTTTTAAATCTGCTGCCTACTAATTTCATTTGGTGACCCCTAGTTCTTGTGTTATGAGAAGGAGTAAATAACACTTCCGTATTTACTTTCTCAACACCAGTCATGATTTTATAGACCCCCCTTAGTCATCTCTTTTCCAAGCTCAAAAGTCCCAGTTTTATTAATCCCTCCTAATATGGCAGCTGTTCCATACCCCGAATAATTTTGTCGCAATTTTCTGAACCTTTTCCAGTCATGATTTCATAGAACTCTATCATATGCCCCCTTAGTTGTCTCTTTTCCAAGCTGAAAAGTCCCAGTCTTATTAATTACTCCTCATATGGAAGCCATTCCATACCCCTAATAACTTCTGTTGCCCTTCTCTGAACCTTTTCCAATACCAATATATCTTTTTTGAGATAGGGCAACCACATCTACACACAGTATTCAAGATGTGGATGCACCATCGATTTATATAGAGGAAATATGATGTTTTCTGTCTTATTATCTATCCCTTTCTTAATGATTCACAACATTCTGTTCACTTTTTTGACTGCCGCTGCGCATTGAGTGGATGTTTTCAGAGAACTATCTACAATGACTCCAAAATCTCTTTCTTGAGTGGTAACAACTAATTTAGACCCCTTCATTTTATATGTATAGTTGGGATTATGTTTTCCAGTGTGTATTACTTTGCATTTATCAACATTGAATTTCATCTGCCATTTTGTTGCCCAGTCACCCAGTTTTGTGAGATCTTTTTGTAGATCTTCGTAGGCTGCTTGAGACCAGGGACGGCTCTAGGAATTGCGCCGCCCCAAGCAGGGTGGCACGCCACGGGGGGTGCTCTGCCGGTCGCCGGTCCCGCGGCTCCGGTGGACCTCCTGCAAACGTGCCTGCGGAGGGTCCGCTGGTCCCGCGGCTCCGGTGGACCTCCCGCAGGCATGCCTGCGGGAGGTCCACTGGAGCCGCGGACCAGCAGACCCTCCGCAGGCATGCCTGCAGGAGGTCCACCGGAGCTGCCTGCCGCCCTCCCGCGGCACGCCGCCCCAAGCACTCGCTTGGCGCGCTGGGGTCTGGAGCCAGCCCTGCTTGAGACTTAACGATCTTGAGTTGTTTTGTATCATCTGCAAATTATGCCACCTCACTTTTTACCCATTTTTCCAGATCATTTATGAATATGTTGAATAGGGCTGGGCTCAGTACAGACCCCTGGGGGACACTACTATTTACCGCACTCCATTCTGGAAACCGACCATTTATTCCTACCCTTTGTTTCCTATATTTTAACAAGTTACCAGTCCATGAGAGGACGTTCTCTCTTATCCGATGGCAGCTTAAGAGCCTTTGGTGAGGGACCTCGTCAAAGGTTTTCTGAAAATCTAAGTACACTATATCCACTGGATTCCACTTGTCCACATCCTTGTTGACCTCCTTAAAGAATTCTAGCAGAGTGGTGAGGCATGATTTCCCTTTACAAAAACCATGTTGACTCTTCCCCCAACAAATTACGTTCATCTATGTGTCTGACAATTTTGTTCTTTACTATAGTTTCAACCAGATTTCCCGGTACTGATGTCGGGCTTATGGGCCTGTAATTGTCAGAATCACCTCTGGAGCCCTTTTTAAAACTGGTGTCACATTAGCTATCCTCCAGTCATTTGATACAGAAGCTGATTTAAATGATAGATTATACACCATAGTTAGTAGTTCTGCAATTTCATATTTGAGTTCCTTCAGAACTCTTGGATGAATACCATCTGGTCCTGGTGACTTATTACTGTTTAGTTTATCTATTTGTTCCAAAACCTCCTTTAATGACACCTCAATCTGGGTCAGTGCCTCAGATTTGTCACTTAAAATGAATGGCTCAGATTTGGGAATTTCCCTCACATCCTCAGCGGTGAAGAACAGTGGTAGGCAGCCTGCGGCCCGCATGTGGACCATGAGGGTAATCTTACATTTTGCATGCATGCATCCGACGAAGTGGGTATTCACCCACGAAAGCTCATGCTCCAAAACGTCTGTTAGTCTATAAGGTGCCACAAGACTCTTTGCTGCTTTTACATTTTGCTGACGTTGACCGTCTGCAGGCACGGTCCCCTGCAGCTCCCAGTGTCCGTGGTTCGCCGTTCACCACAGGGACGTGCTGGCCACTGATTCCCACAGCTCCCATTGGCCAGTAATGGCAAACTGTGGCCACTGGGAGATGCAGGGGGGCCATGACTGTGGATGGTAAACATCAGCAAAATGTCTCGCAGCCTGCAATCAGATTACCTTGATGGGACTCATGCGGCCTGCCACAGGTTGCCCATCACTGGTGAAGACCGATGCAAATAATTCATTTAGTTTCTCTGCAAGGGCCTTATCATCCTTGAGTGCTCCTTTAGCATCTCGATCATCCAGTGACCCCACTGGTTGTTTAGCAGGCTTCCTGTTTCTGATGTACTTAAAAATTATTTTGCTATTACTTTTTGAGTCTTTGGCCAGCTGTTCTTCAGATTCTTTTTTGGCCTTCCTAATTATATTTTTACACTTCATTTCTATTTTCCTCACTAGGATTTGACTTCCACTTTTTAAAGGATGCCTCTTTGCCTCTCGCTGCTTCTTTTATTTTTGTTTAGCCATGGTGGCACTTTTTTGGTTTTCTTACTATGCTTTTTAATTTGCAGTATACATTTAAGTTGAGCCTCTATTATAGTGTCTTTAAAAAGTTTCCATGCAGCTTGTAGGGATTTCACTCTTTGTGCTGTACCTTTTAATTCCTGTTTAACTAACTTCCTTATTTTTGTATAGCCCCCTTTCCGAAATTAAATGCTAGTGTTGGGCTGCTGTGGTGTTTTCCCCACCACAGGGATGTTACATTTAATTATATTATGGTCACTATTACCAAGCGGTCCAACTATATTCACCTGTTGGACCTGATCCTGTGCTCCACTTAGGACTAAATCAAGAATTGCCTCTCCTCTTGTGGGTTCCAGGACTAGCTGCTCCAAGAAGCAGTCATTTAAGGTGTCGAGAAACTTTATCTCTGCATCCCGTCCTGAGGTGACATGTACCCAGTCAATATGGGGATAGTTGAAATCCCCCATTATTGTTGAGTTTTTTATTTTAATAGCCCCTCTAATCTCCCTGAACATTTCACAGTCACGATCACCATCTTGGTCAGGTGATCGATAATATATCCCTACCACTGTATTCTTATTATTAGAGCATGGAATTACTATCCAAAGAGATTCTATGCTACAGTCTGGTTCATTTAAGATTTTTACTTCATTTGATTCTTCGCTTTCTTTCAGATATAGTGCCACTCCCCCACCAGCATGACCTGTTCTGTCCTTCCGATATATTTTGTACCCAGGTATTACTGTCTCCCATTGATAATCCTCATCCACCAAGTTTCTGTGATGCCTATTTTATCAATATCCTTATTTAATATGAGGCACTCTAATTCACCCATCTTATTATTTAGACTTCTAGCATTTGTATATAAGCACTTTAAAAACTTGTCACTTTTTAGCTTCCTGCCATTACATGATGTAATTGAATGGGACTTTTTTTCATTTGAATGTTTCTCATTCAACCCTACCCGTATTTTATCATTTTCCATCCTCTCCTCCTTATTAGGGCATAGAGAATCTCCATTAATAGAGTCCCCCCTTAAGGGATGTCTCTGTCTGAACTACGTGTTCCTCCGCATCTGGTGGCTTTCCTCCAGAAATTATTGGGGAGCAGCTAATGGATTTCTAACCAGTAGAAACCCACCACAACATAACAGCATTAGCTTTGGGTACGTCTACACTACGGGATTATTCCGAATTTGCATAAACCGGTTTTGTAAAACAGAATTTATAAAATCGGGTGGAGCGCGGCCATACTAAGCACATTAAATCGGTGGTGTGCGTCCATGGTCCGTGGCTAGCGTCGATTTCTGGAGCGTTGCACTGTGGGTAGCTATTCCCTAGCTATCCCATAGTTCCCGCAGCCTCCCCCGCCCCTTGGAACTTCCGGGTTGAGATCCCAGTGCCTGATGGGGCAAAAATCATTGTCGCGGGTGGTTCTGGGTAAATGTCGTCAGTCACTCCTTCGTCTGGGAAAGCAACGGCAGACAAGCATTTCGCGCCTTTTTCCCCTGGATTGCCCTGGCAGATGCCATAGCATGGCAATCATGGAGCTTTTTTTGCCGTTTGTGACTCTCACTGTATGTGTACTAGATGCCGCTCACAGAGGCGATTCAGCAGCGCTACACAGAAGCATGCTTTTGCTTTTGCATGACAGCAGAGATGGTTACTAGCCATATTGCACCATCCAAACCCTTCCATAAATTGGAACTGAGGATGATCATGGCTACCAGTCCTTTTGTACCATTTGCTGCTAGTGCCCCTGGTCAATCAGCCAGGGGCGCAAAAGCCAAGAGTGGTTACTAGCCATATTGCACCTTCCATCGTTTTGTACCATTGGCTGCTGTCATAAGTGCCCCTGGCCGATCAGCCAGGGGCGCAAAAGCAAAAATTGGGAATGACTCCCTGAGTCAATCCCTCCTTTTTGGTATCTAAAAATAGAATCAGTGCTGCCTAATATAGGCAAGTGTGCTAGAGAACCACCTGCTCTGTGTCAGAGCCCGCAGAAATTATTATCTGTATGCTATTCACAGGGGGTGCTCCTGTAACAACCCCACCTGTTGATTCCGTTCTTCCCCCAGCCTTTCTTGGCTACCGTAGCATTGTCCCCCCACTTGTGTGATGAATTAATAAAGAATGCAGGAATAAGACACACTGACTTGTTAGTGAGAAATGAGTGGAAGGCAGCCTCCAGCTGCTATGATAGTCCAGACAGGACATTAAGCAGTGTGTAGGAGAGAAGCCCAGCATCCCACTGCTAGTCCAGGGGCAACTGAATCTTTTCTTTACACATGAAGGGTGGGGGCTGATGGAGCTCAGCCCCCTGTTGCTATGATGAGGATGGTTACCAGCCATATTGCACCATCCATCCACCAGAAAAAATTAGGGCCAATAGGCTGATGACGAGGACGGTTACCAGTCCTTTTGTACCATCAGCTGAGGCTGATGATGAGGATGGATTTCCATCATTTTGTATGATCAGCTTATGCTGATGATGAAGATGGATTTCCATCCTTTTGTACCATCAGCCGCCCATGGCGGGGGGGGGAGCAAGGATGTTGGTGTTGAGTGCTGCACTATCGCGTCTATCTGCAGCATTCAGTAAAGATAGGGTGACATGTAAAAGAGTCAGAGGATTGTTTTACCTTTCGCTTCTGGGGGTGGGGGGTGGGTGAGTAGATTGCCAAGCTATGCCCTGACCCGCGGGCACTGTGTTTGACCCTAGAAGCATTTGGAGCTCAGCCAAGAATGCAAATAATTTTAGGAGGCTGCAGGAACTGTGGGATAGCTTCAGTCCTCCAGTCCATGCGCATCCATTTGATTCTTTGGCTTTCCGTTACGCTTGTCACGCTGCAGTGCGCTGAGTCCCTGCTATGGCGTCTGTCTGGAGATTTTTAAAAAAGGATTCTGAATTTCATCTTCTGTAACGGAGCGCTGATAGAACGGATAGAACGGATTTGCCTGCCCTTACAGCGATCACATCCGCATGGTCCATGCGGGAGCTCTTTTTTTTATTTTGATTTCGGACTGCATCGCCACCCGTGCTGATCGGAGCTCCACGCTGGGCAAACAGGAAATATTCAAAAGTTCGCGGGGCTTTTCTGTTTACCTGACCACTGCATCCGAGTTCAGATTGCGGTCCAGAGCGGTCACTGGTGCACTGTGGGATACCGCACGCTCCTAAAACCGATTTAAACGCCTAGTGTAGACCAGGCCTGAGATTGAGACTGGGATTTTCTCCAAGATCAAGTTCTTCTTCGAGTGATTGCTCCTATGCATTCCATGTAGGTGTGCGCGCCGCGCGTGCACGGCTCTTCGGAACATTTTTACCCTAGCAACTCCGGCGGGCCGGCTGGCGCCCCCTGGAGTGGCGCCGCTATGGCGCTGGATATATACCCCAGCCGGCCCGTCCGCTCCTCAGTTCCTTCTTTCCGCCCGTGACGGCTAGTAGGAACAGTGGAGTGCTCCCTTACCTCCACAGCCCTAGCGTTCTCCATAGATTTAGTGTATATAGTTGTTAATAATTTGTTAAAGTTTTCTTGTTATAGTTGTATAGTTAGTTGTATAGTATAGTAGTTAGGGAATTAGAGGGGTTAGCCCTCTTCTTCCGCCCCGGTGCGGGCTTATGCCCGGAGCACCGGGATTCAAGCCCTGCGTGGCTTGCCAGCGGCCCATGCCGGTGAGTGACCCGCACGACTCCTGCCTCCGCTGCCTCGGAGAGTCGCACAGATCGGATAAGTGCCCGATTTGCGTAGCCTTCAAGCCGCGTACGAGAAAAGAGCGGGACTCTCGTCTAAAACAACTCCTTATGGAGTCGGCTCTCCAACCTCCGGCGCCAGCTCCATCGGCGCCGAAGCCTGCCTCCGTGAGCAGCGCACCGGCAGCACCGAGCCGCTCCGGTGCCGACGCCTCTCGGCACCCGGCACCGAAGACCCGGCACCGCTCCCTCTCCCCGGGGAAGAAGCACAAGGTGCCGAAGACGGCCTCTGCGAAGAAGCAGCAGAAGCCGTTAGCCCAGCCGCCTCCGACGCAAACGGTACAGGCTGAGGCAGTGCACAAGAAGTGCACCGGGCCGTCGACTCCGGCGCCGCAAGGCCCGTCGAGTCCGGCACCGCCCAGCTCCCCGGTACCTACCGAGGAGGAGCTGAGGCTCCCGTCCACGCCCGAGGCGTTCGCGACGGCGAGGGAGCTGATCGACCTCACCGCTGATACAGGCCATCAGCTACCGGTACCGCCGGTGCGGACACTCAAGTCCATTGGGAAGCCGCTGATGATGCGCCCTCCTTCCCCTGGCGGCCGAGGTGATCGCGGCACCACGATCCGGTCTCGATCCCGATCTCGCTCAAGGCGACGGTCGCCGACGCACCGGGCCCGATCCATGAGACGGTCAACGTCGAGACGCCGCTCCCCGTCTCGTCGCCGGTCGCAGTCCCGGTACCGCTCCCAATCGCGGTACCGGTCGCACTCCCGGCGACGCTCCAGGTCCCGGTCGCCGAGTCACCGGCACCGCACCAGGTCCGGCTCCAGGCAGCGCGGGCGACGTCGAGAGTCACGCAGCCGCTCAAGGCGCCGCCGCTCACGCTCGAGGTCCGGCTCCCGGCACCGCCAGTCGAGCTCCCGGCACCGCTGGTCGAGCTCCCGGCGCCGCAGGTCGAGCTCCCGGCACCGCGCCACGCGCAGATCCCGCTCGCCTGTTAGACCGCATGACGACCGGCACCGTCCTTCGGCACCGGAGAGACAGTTTACTCCGGCACCGGACGTCCGCCCGGGAACCGCTACGGCTCCTCCCTGGCCTTCGAGGGAACCCTCAGTTGCTTCCCCTGAGGGCAGTGCGGTAGACTTCCGAGCGGGGTCTCTTCCGCAGGACCATGGACCCCAGCAGTGGGGATTTTGGGTACCCTGGGCCCAACATGAGCAAGGGCCTCCCCTTCCACCGAGGCAGCCAGGCTCGGCGCGTTCGGTGCCAGTGGCCACTATCAGCAGGCCACCCCCGTCTCCAACGCCACAGACCGCCGCTCACGGCACACCGTTGGGGCATGAGACACTGGCGCCTGATCGCCCAGAGGCAGAGCAGGCACCTGAAGAGGTGCTGCCAGGTCACTCCTCGTCCTCCTCTCCCGACGAGGCTGTGGCAGGGGCGTCACCTTCAGAACCCCCGCCTATTGACCTCAAGGCGCATCAGGACCTTCTCCGGAGGGTAGCGAAAGCCATCAACCTGCCCGTCGAAGAGGTCCAAGAGGTCGATGACCCGATCACAGATGTCGTGGGGGCGGAGGCCCCCGTGAGAGTAGCGCTGCCTTTCATCCGCACAATCCAGCGGAACAATGCCACCATCTGGCAGTCGCCTTCCTCCGTCCCTCCCACGGCGCGCGGAGTGGAGAGAAAATATTCCGTCCCGCCCAAGGGGTACGAATACCTCTATGTACACCCAACCCCGGACTCTCTGGTTGTCCAGTCCGTGAACGACCGGGAACGTCACGGACAGCCTGCCGCTGCGCCGAAGTCCAAGGAGTCCCGGCGCATGGACTTACTGGGCCGCAAGATTTATTCGGCGGGAGGCCTCCAGCTCCGCATTGCAAATCAAATGGCCCTACTATCCTGATATACATTTAACATCTTGGGCTGCCTGGGAAAATTCGCAGAGCTGACCCCGCAGGACTCCCGCCGAGAATTCTCAGCGCTCCTGGAAGAGGGAAAGCTGGCCTCCAGGACCTTAATCAAAGCGGCGGTGGACTCAGCGGACTCGGGGGCCAGAACCGTGGCGTCCGGGGTAACCATGCGGCGCATTGCGTGGCTGCAGTCTTCCACTTTGCCGCCGGAGGTACAATACACCCTCCAAGACCTCCCCTTTGAGATGCAGGGTCTATTCTCTGAAAAAACTGACACGAGAATTCAGACCCTAAAGGACGGACGAGTGGCGATCCGTACGTTGGGAATGCATACGCCGGCCACACAAAGGCGATCGTTCCGGCAGCAACCCTATCGGCCCGTCCCGCAGGCCAGGTCTCGGCCATTTAATAATCGAAGGGCCCCCTTCCGCCGCAGACCATCAGGGGGACGTCGTAACCAGACCCAAGGCTCGTCCAAGGCTCCTCAAGGTCTAAAGCCGGCCTTTTGATGGGACGCCCGAGGACGGCCCACCACTCTCCCCCCAGGATCCATCCCTTTTGTTTTCAAGTCGCCTTTCCCGCTTCCTCCAGGCGTGGTGTTCTGTAACATCGGACAGCTGGGTGCTCAACACCGTCCAGCACGGCTACCGCCTACAGTTTATTTCGCCCCCTCCCTCCCACCCACCTTCCCCGTCCCTCTTCAGGGACCCCTCTCACGAGCAAGTCCTCTTACAGGAGGTCCAGTCTCTGTTGAGCGTGGGTGCCATCGAGGAGGTGCCTCCCAGCAGGCGGGGCAGGGGATTCTACTCCAGATACTTTCTCATCCCCAAGGCGAAAGGGGGTCTTCGTCCCATCTTAGACCTCCGGGAGCTCAACAAGTACCTCTGCAAGCTCAAGTTTCGGATGGTAACCTTGGGGACCATTATCCCTTCCTTGGATCCGGGAGACTGGTTCGCTGCCCTCGACATGAAGGATGCTTACTTTCATGTGGCGATTTACCCCCCCCACAGACGCTACCTGCGCTTCATGGTCAACGAGGCCCACTACCAGTTTGCGGTGTTACCCTTCGGCCTCTCCACCGCACCGAGGGTATTCACCAAATGCATGGCGGTCGTGGCCGCAGCCCTCCGTCGTCGTCGAATTCATGTATACCCATATCTCGACGACTGGCTGATTCGTGGCCGCACCCAAGAGCTGGTGGCGGCTCAGGTGTCCAAGATACTGCATCTGTTCCGGTCTCTCGGCCTACTTATCAACGCCGAAAAGTCCCACTTAGTTCCGGCGCAAAGAGTGGAATTCATAGGAGCAGTCCTCGACTCCAATCTGGCCAGAGCCTGCCTCCCTCATACTCGGCACGAGATGTTGGTCTCCCTTATACGGACACTGCATGCCTTTCCGACAACAACGGTGCGGTCCTGCCTACGTCTCCTAGGTCACATGGCAGCATGTACGTTTGTGACTGCGCATGCACGGCTGCGACTTCGCCCGTTCCAAATGTGGCTAGCATCGGTTTATCGCCCTCATCGCGACCCCATGGATATGGTGGTGACGGTGCCAAGACCCACTCTCCAGACGCTCAACTGGTGGCTAAATCCGGAGACAGTCTGCGCAGGGGTTCCGTTCCGCCCTCCTCGACCGTCGATCACCCTGACCACAGACGCGTTGGCGCTTGGATGGGGGGCTCACATAGGAGACCGGCACACCCAGGGTCTCTGGTCAGCCCAGGAGCTCTCCCTCCATATCAATGTCCGGGAGCTGAGAGCGATCCGTCTGGCGTGTCTCGCCTTTCGGACCCACCTTCAGGACCACTGTGTAGCGGTGTACACGGACAACACCACAGCCATGTTCTATGTCAACAAGCAGGGCGGAGCTCGATCCTCCCCGCTTTGCAAGGAGGCGATGCTCCTCTGGGACCTTTGCGTGACCCACTCGATTCGCCTCGAAGCGTTTTTTCTGCCGGGGGTGCAGAACACGTTGGCCGACCGTCTGAGCAGGTCCTTCGCCTCCCACGAGTGGTCGCTTCACCCAGATGTGGCTTACGCAATCTTCCAGAGGTGGGGGTTTCCCCAGGTAGACCTCTTCGCCTCCCGGGCCAACAGGAAGTGCCACAGGTTCTGCTCCTTCCAGGGTCAAGCTCCAGGCTCCCTCTCGGATGCGTTTCTCCTGCCATGGACGGACTCCCTCCTTTACGCGTTCCCTCCGTTTCCGCTCGTCCACCGAGTGCTACTCAAGCTTCGGAGGGACGGGGCCCGCGTAATACTCGTCGCTCCGGCCTGGCCGAGACAGCACTGGTACACCCTGCTGCTCGAGCTGTCAGTTCGGGATCCCATTCCCCTTCCGTTATGGCCGGACCTCATCACTCAGGACCTCGGCAGGCTTTGTCACCCGAACCTGCAGTCGCTGCATCTTACAGCTTGGTTCCTGAGTGGTTGACCGACGCAGAGAGGGGTTGTTCGGCGGCGGTGCAACAAGTTCTGATGAAAAGCAGGAAGCCTTCGACGCGCTCTACCTACCTCGCGAAGTGGAAACGCTTCGCGCTCTGGTGCGACCAGCGAGGTCTTAACCCATTCTCGGCCCCCATCCAGATCGTCCTCGATTACCTCTGGTACCTGAAAGGTCAAGGTCTCGCGATCTCGTCCCTCCGGGTGCACCTGGCAGCTCTGTCAGCCTTTCGACCCGCTATAGGAGGTCGCTCCGTCTTCTCCAACCCAATGGTAGCCCGCTTCCTTAAAGGGTTAGACCGTCTCTACCCTCAGGTGCGTCCTCCTGCTCCGACTTGGGATCTAAACCTGGTTCTCGCCCAGATGATGGGGCCACCCTTCGAGCCCTTGGCCACGTGCTCTCTGCTCCATCTTACCTGGAAGACGGCTTTCCTCGTAGCAATCACATCCGCCAGACGAGTCTCGGAACTCCGCGCCCTGACGGCGGGTCCCCTGTATACCGTCTTCCACGGGGACAAAGTGCAGCTTCGGCCACACCCGGCCTTCCTCCCCAAGGTGGTGTCGGCCTTCCACCTCAACCAGGAGATCTTCCTCCCGGTCTTCTTCCCGAAGCCGCACGCCTCACCTCGTGAGCAGCAGCTCCACACCCTGGACGTCCGCAGGGCCCTCGCTTTCTACATTGACCGGACGAAACCCTTCCGGCGTTCGACCCAACTGTTTGTAGCGATTGCAGACCGCATGAAAGGCGAGCCGGTTTCCTCACAGCGGATTTCATCCTGGGTGACGGCCTGCATACGAACGTGCTACGAGCTTGCTCGCGTCCCCCCGTGCCGACTCACTGCACACTCGACCAGGGCGCACGCCTCGTCGGCCGCCTTCCTGGCCCATGTTCCCATCCAGGACATCTGTAGAGCGGCCACCTGGTCTTCAGTCCACACCTTCGCTTCCCACTACGCGTTGGTGCAGCAGTCTCGAGACGACGCAGCCTTCGGCTCCGCGGTATTACATTCCGCCACGTCTCATTCCGACCCCACCGCCTAGGTAAGGCTTGGGAATCACCTACATGGAATGCATAGGAGCAATCACTCGAAGAAGAAAAGACGGTTACTCACCGTAGTAACTGGTGTTCTTCGAGATGTGTTGCTCCTATCCATTCCAGACCCGCCCTCCTTCCCCACTGTCGGAATAGCCGGCAAGAAGGAACTGAGGAGCGGACGGGCCGGCTGGGGTATATATCCAGCACCATAGCGGCGCCACTCCAGGGGGCGCCAGCCGGCCCGCCGGAGTTGCTAGGGTAAAAATGTTCCGAAGAGCCGTGCACGCGCGGCGCGCACACCTACATGGAATGGATAGGAGCAACACATCTCGAAGAACACCAGTTACTACGGTGAGTAACCGTCTTTTTGATACATGGGATAACTTAAGACAGTGTTCAAAAAGTCAAGCGATAATATGTTTTGAACCCTCATATCTCACTAGTCCTTTGTCTGATTTCTCCCCAATTATCCAGCAAAAGTCTACCATGGCATAAGGACACAACTATGAAATTGTGTTGATTGGTTTAGCCTTGGTGATATTGTAGGGCTGCCAAAATCACACTAAAAATGGTCAGTTGCTTTCACTACATATGGCAAGCCTTAGCCTTAGTCACAACTCAGGAGGCTGTGTGCAAAAACAACTAGCCAGCTTTGTGTCAGTAACTGGGAAATAGGGTATTGGTGCTGCTACCCTAATTCTATACCAGTCCTATACTTGTGTGATACTCCTGAGCCCAGCTATGCCAACATTTACATCCAGTATCCACGGGTGATGCATCATAAAGCAGCTGCAACACAGGAATAAAACTAGGCCTAGTGTCTCCACAATATTAAGACACTACAGAAAAAACAGAAATAAAACCCTTTTATTTCTTAACTTATTTTTAATTTTGTTTATAATACAAAAGTTCATGTTGAGCTAAGAAAAACCACCTTGAAAACAATTTCATTGCACTCTCTCAGGTCTGGTCTACACTAATGAGGTTGGTCAAGCTAAGTGACGTAAATTATGTAACTTAAGTCGAATTAGCTTAGGTCGACTTACAGCAGTGTCTACATCGCACTACATCATCATAGCTTCTGCCTCTGAAGGAGGTAGAGTACTGATGTCAAAGGGAGAGCACTCTCCCATCGACTTATCATGTTTTCACCACACCTGCTAAATCGATGCAGCTGCAGTATACAGTATACAGTATAGTATACAGTAAAGATAATAAAATTAATAAGAGAGAGACAATGATATTTTAGAACTATCATCTTCTGAGAAAATAGTTGTGCTTTGCAGATCTCAAGATATCAAGTCAATATGAGGGGTGATTCCAACTCTAATACAATGTACTAGTA
This sequence comes from Mauremys mutica, assembly GCF_020497125.1. Taxonomy (NCBI): domain Eukaryota; kingdom Metazoa; phylum Chordata; order Testudines; family Geoemydidae; genus Mauremys; species Mauremys mutica. The sequence continues at coordinate 45,129,294 of NC_059085.1, forward strand.
TGGCCACATTTTGATACCATGAACCACTGTCATTACAATATAAAAAGCATATTTTAGAACTGGAGAAAGTTCAGCAGTGACAGCCAGCATGCTTCAGAGATTCAAGAAGCACTGTTATCCAAATAGGCCAATTTCTGCTCTTCATTATACTGGGGTAAATCTGAAGTAATTTCATTGACTTGAGTGGAGTTATGTCAGTGTAAGTGAGAGCAGAATTTTGCCCACAATTTCTATAAATTAATTTATAAACTTAACTTAACATTAACAAGTCATCAGGACCGGATGCCATTCACCCAAGAGTTCTGAAAGAACTCAAATGTGAAATTGCAGAGCTATTAACTAGGGTTTGTAACCTATCCTTTAAATCAGCCTCTGTACCCAATGACTAGAAGATAGCTAATGTAACACCAACATTTAAAAAGGGCTCTAGAGGTGATCCCGGCAATTACAGACCGGTAAGTCTAACGCAAATTAGTCGAAACAATAGTAAAGAATAAAATTGTCAGACACCTAGAAGAACATAAATTGTTGGGCAAAAGTCAACATGGTTTCTGTAAAGGGAAATCGTGTATTACTAATTCTTTGAAGGGGTCAACAAACATGTGGACAAGGGGGATCCAGTGGACATAGTGTACTTAGATTTCCAGAAAGCCTTTGACAAGGTCCCTCACCAAAGGCTCTTACGTAAATTAAGTTGTCATGGGATAAGAGGGAAAGTCCTTTCATGGATTGAGAACTGGTTAAAAGACAGGGAACAAAGGGTAGGAATAAATGGTAAATTCTCAGAATGGAGAGGGGTAACTAGTGGTGTTCCCCAAGGGTCAGTCCTAGGACCAATCCTATTCAACTTATTCATAAATGATCTGGAGAAAGGGGTAAACAGTGAGGTGGCAAAGTTTGCAGATGATACTAAACAGCTCAAGGTAGTTAAGACCAAAGGAGATTGTGAAGAACTTCAAAAAGATCTCAGAAAACTAAGTGATTGGGTAACAAAATGGCAAATGAAATTTAATGTGGATAAATGTAAAGTAATGCACATTGGAAAAAATAACCCCAACTATACGTACAATATGATGGGTGCCAATTTAGCTACAACTAATCAGGAAAAAGATCTTGGAGTCATCATGGATAGTTCTCTGAAGATGTCCACGCAGTGTGCAGCGGCGGTCAAAAAAGCAAACAGGATGTCAGGAATCATTAAAAAGGGGATAGAGAATAAGAAGGAGAATATGTTATTGCCCTTATATAAATTGATGGTACGCCCACATCTTGAATACTGCGTACAGATGTGGTCTTCTCATCTCAAAAAAGATATACTGGCACTACAAAAGGTTCAGAGAAGGGCAACTAAAATGATTAGGGGTTTGGAACGGGTCCCATATGAGGAGAGATTAAAGAGGCTAGGACTTTTCATCTTGGAAAAGAGGAGACTAAGGGGGGATATGATAGAGGTATATAAAATCATGAGTGATGTGGAGAAAGTAGATAAGGAAAAGTTATTTACTTATTCCCATAATACAAGAACTAGAGTCACCAAATGAAATTAATGGGCAGCAGGTTTAAAACAAATAAAAGGAAGTTCTTCTTCACGCAGCGCACAGTCAACTTGTGGAAATCCTTGGCTGAGGAGGTTGTGAAGGCTAGGACTATAACAGCGTTTAAAAGAGAACTGGATAAATTCATGGAGGTTAAGTCCATTAATGGCTATTAGCCAGGATGGGTAAGGAATGGTGTCCCTAGACTCTGTTTGTCAGAGGGTGGAGATGGATGGCAGGAGAGAGATCACTTGATCATTACCTGTTAGGTTCACTCCCTCTGGGGCACCTGGCATTGGCCATTGTAGGAAGACAGGATACTGGGCTAGATGGACCTTTGGTCTGACCCATTATGGCCGTTCTTATGTTCTATATATGAATTTGTAAAAAGTAGATTCAGAGGGAACATCACCAAAGTCTGTAAAATTCAGAAGGCAGTTGAGGAGCTAAATGTTACAGGATTAGTTGAAATTGTATTACAAGGTAATACAAACTTGAAGAGGAAGTGAAATTTTTACTGAATTTTATTGTATCTGACAGAATTCCGATCTGAATTCAGCAGTTCATGTGTCTTCTGCAAGAGATGATGTCTTCAAAATCACTTAACACAGAGAACAAAGAGCTCATAACAATACATATTTACATTGCTTTGAGGGCTTGATCCTACACCCCTTCCTCAGACAAAACTTCCTTGGAGGGGAAAATCCATCCTGAATTCAGCTCTCTGAAAATATAAATCACTATATAAGTGCTAAGTATTATAATTCTTTATTCTGCATCAGATGTTTGTCAAGAAATAAACACTTGGAGGGGAAAATCCATCCTGAATTCAGCTTCAGACAGCTATGTAAAATGGAAATGATTTTTCAGATATTTTGTTCAAGAATGTATTTTTAATTTCTAAATCCATCCCCATATTCTGTTACTACATTAGAATCTTAAGCATCTTCTAAAATTTACTTTAGGAACATTTCATTTCTCCTTTTAAGCTTATGGAAAGCACTCAATAAAAGGATTCAGGTGGAATTTCTATACATCAGGATCACCTAATAAATGGAATAAATAAACTATCAATAGCAGCAATCAGAACAGTTTATGTAAACTATTTAAAACAATGAGACAAATACTTGAATGTAAAAATATTGTCTGTATAAACAAGCTCGCCACCAGGGGGAGCAATTGATAGGGGCATCCTGACCTCCTGTCTAATGCTAAAGTTCCCTGTGTACCTCTTTAAACAAGGAGGCACCTTCTGTGCCTGGAGCTCAAGAGATCACCATATTATGAGGAAGCAGGAGAAACAATCTTTAATCCTTTCAAAGCCCAATAATATTATGCATATTGACTGAAACCCTATGGAGTGGTCCTGACAGGGCTTTTTCATTACTGCAGTACATTGTAACCTAGCTACCTTTGAAAAGTAACCAATATTGAGAGCCACTTGACATTTGCAAAGGATTATGGGTGTCCTCTCTATCTCTTCTCAAGTTCCCAAATTTACAATGGTCTTAATTTAAAAGTTAAGCCAGGGATCAGTTGCTTAGTCTGGAGCTGGGCTGCCCTTCAAAAAAAATAGGGGGGAAAAAAACCCAACCTTGTGTGCTTCAGTTTTTGGGTCTGATCAGTTGTTTTAATGTTGTCTTGTTTTTAATTATGAAGAAAGTTATCGAAACCAGAATTGGCTAGAAAGGGTGAAGGGGGGGCGGTTTCATTCCTGCAGGTGTTGCTGAATTGCATGAAGCAGCAGCAGCTGGTAATGAGTTGGTGAAAATGAAAAAGGGACATAAGTAGCTTCTTTAGCAAATCCCCTGGAAATGACATGGAGCCTCTGGGATCGATAGGATTGATCTATCCAAGGGCTGCAGGGCCCACTCATCCAACTGGCAGCATCTCTCACAGCACACGGAAAACAACAATGTTATTACCAGCAAAACTATACAAAATCTACTAGGAAAAATCACACTCAGTTCTTTTCTTCCTTCCCCACTGAAGGAGGCAGCCCTTAGGTTAGCATTACAGTTTAGATTATAGACTGAGAGAGGCCACTGTAAAGAGAAGTATGCTGTCTGCCCAAAGGGGATTGCACTGGGAGTGTGAAGTCTGGCACTGGTGCTCAGAGAGATACATATGATCTTTCAGAGTCTCATATCTGGATCTTGGGGTGGTTATGGTACATGGATACCTCCTGCTTCTGCTATAGTCACACAGCTTGCAGCATGTCAGAGAGACTCTGAATCATGGTAGACCACGCTCATGTGTTCCTGTGAAACAGAGAGATCTTTTAAAGTGAAGGAACCCAACGACCCTGTTAAAACTCAAGCAGATAACAGCTCATAGCAGCTACAGAAGTTTACATTACAGTCCCAACCCATTGTCTAAAAAAGTCAATATCACTCAAGAATTGCTGAATGGATAAAAATCTTAAAACATCAGATGAATGGTTGGAACAATCATGGACTTCTGGTTGAGAAGAAGTGTTAGCAGCAGCTGCAAGCCAGCCGCCCATATGATTTGAATGTACAGATCTGAGAGCAATGCAGCTGTGATGTTTGTTTTTGCATCTGCCTTTTGGGGGGAGGTGGGAAACGACAGAGAGGAGAAACTATAATGAAAAACTGATAAAGGGAAAAAGAGCAGTGGAAATGAGGAGATAGTCCTGAGCCTAGGGAAGGATTCCTGACAGACTCCTGATCTCGCTCTGCCTGGTGTGTGCTATAACAGCCCATCGATACTGTCATATTCCATACTTTGGTAATGATTTAATTGTTTTATGAGGCTAGTGTAATTTGTTTCACATTTTTAATTTATAACTAAGCTTCTTAATCCATTGTTTATAGTGAGGATCTAAATTGCCTTCTGTCCCTTATAGAAAGGATTTCAGGTCCCCAATTAGTAATCAGTTGTTTAGCTAAACCTTGTGGCTGTATTGAAGGAAAACAATTCTCAAATATGAGCTGTTACAACTTCTCTGAGCTCTCTGAGAATCCTGCAGGCATTTAATGAGAGCAGCATTTCTCCAAGCCTTACTCTAAGGAGGAAATGAGAGAGGGAATGTTCTTCTTCAAATGCTGTCCCTGTCCCTGTCAAATGCTCGGAGATTTTCGGTAGCAGTGTCTGGTTGGAGTGCGCATGCGCAGTAGCAGTCTCATGGCGCCACTGGTGCCTCATATAGCATGTGTATGGCCCGACCCTTTCAGTTCCTTCTCAACCATCCTCGGCTTGAGATGGAGTCCATTAGCAGTGTCACTGAAAACCTTAAAATAAGATTAGGTTACGTTAGATAGCTTAGTTTTTACCCTTGTTTATTAACAGTTTGCTACTTTTCTTAGTATAGTTAGCGTTAGTTAAACCTAGTTAGATAGCCACTTGAAAAAAAACGTTTGTTTTCCCCGTCCCCCATTTTTCACAAAAGGGATGCCTCAAATATGCCTGGCTCCCCAGCTTTAAAAGATGCACTTCATGCAAGGACACAATGCCAGTCTCTGGCCATTCCTTTTGTATCCAATGCTTAGGTGAGCCACACATACCGCAGAAATGCACTCACTGCAACAATCTTAAAACAAGAGCAAGGAGAGACAGGGATCTTTGCCTTAAACTCATTTTAATGGAGAACTCCTCCACTCCAACATTGGACCCCAGACAACCTGGGACAAGGGACTCCTTGGGTACATCCTCCAGGGACAGATGAAGTGCAAACTCTTCTAAAAAATCAAGGAAAAGGGCCATGTGTCCACCAAGCCAAGAGCCATTGAAAAAGAAATGGTCTCCGGCAAGATTGCTGCCCGCGGTGCCGACCTCCTCCAGAGTGAGCACCTTTGATGCACTGGGCACCTCTCACACCATCCACTCCAGGACCTCTGCTGGCAGGAGAAAGGAGTCAAGTAGCAGGCATAAAACAGCCTGCTCCTCCCTGGCATCGACTACCCCTACAAAGGGCACGGTACTGCAACCTCAACCATCTGTGATGGCTCCCCTTCTAGCACTGAGCTCATCGGTGCCAACCGCGGAACTGCTAAGACCGGCACCAAAGAAGACTACAAAAAAAGGGTTGCCACCAGCCACATTTCCACCGAAGGTGGCAGCACAGAAGGATACGGTACTGCACACAATGGCACTGATCCCTCTTATGCACACATCAGATATGGAAGTGTCCTCTGCTCCCAGATCTCCACTGCTCGGCACCACCTGCTTGCCAGTTCCAACAGCACCGGACCAACCAGAGTCCCCCATTGCTCCACCTTTTTCAAGTGATATGGGGAATGAATGGAGAAGGCAGTTTTCTCATCTGGACACTGCTCTCCATCAGGCACAGAATCTCATAGATCCAGGGAACAGAGCACCAGGGACATGCCCCCATGGCTCGCTAACCCTTGGATGTGCCCTCCCATGCCATTCAGTGACCACAATGGGACACATGGGCAGCCTACAGGTCTCAATTCCACAGACCTCCCACTTCTCATAGGAAACCTATACACTCTGCAATGAGATCAGTACCCAAGCCCTCAGAGGCAACAGAGGAGGTGGGGGAAGACAGGGCTGAGACCACGGAACATGAAATATCCCCTGATCACAACTCCTCTTCCTCCCCTGATGAAGCAGTAATGCCCCCACCTTCCACTAGTACAGATGACTTCAAACACTTTCAGGAGGTATTCAGGCAGGTGGCACAGAGCCAAAATATTCCTCTTGAGAAGGTATCAGAGATGCAACACCAACTCCTCAAGATCTTACATACTACTTCCACAACAAAAATAGCATTCCCTATAAATGACCCTGTGGAGGCCAGGAAATATTTAATAAGGATTTGAAAGGATCTTAAATGTCTGTTAGCTAAGTTAGCATGAGTTAGACTGGTTGTGACCCTAATGATGTGAAATTTGTAGAAGCAAGATAATGTGGTACAGAGTGAACTGTGTGAAAAGTCATTACGACCTTGTAATAAGCAGTCTTGCTTTTTTTTCTAGTAGTAAAGACAAATAAGATAGCGAATAGGCTTATGTATAAACAAATGCAAATGTTTTCTTTTTACTGTCTCCAGGATTGCTAGCTATTGTCTGTAACAAAGGTATAAATGCCTGCAGTGATTGTTTACTAATTGAGAGACCTGTCCGGGGCAAGGGGCAACCCTGTTTCCTAGGACACTCTCTCCCTCTTGTAATTACTAGAGAAAGAATAAAGTATTTGATTTTGCTGCACCCAAACAAAAAGCGAGAACTGAGTTTTTCTTCGACAACCCTTTGATGGAACCTGCAGAAACAGTGTGGCAAACACCTGCTACCATCCCTCCAACCAATAAGCATATGGACAGAAAATACTAAATGCCAAATAAAGGCATGGACTTCCTCTTCTCACACCCGCAACCTAATTCCTTAATGGTGGATGTGGTCAACCAACAAGGTAAACAACCTCAATTCAGATCCACGCACCAAGACAAAAATTGGAAGACATTAGACATCTTGGGGTGAAAAGTTTACTCGTCAGCGACTCTTCAATACTGCACGGTCAATTAAATGGGATTACTCGCTAACTATGATCATGACAATTGTACCAAAATGAATGATTTTGTCCAGGAAATTCCAGAGAAAAAAAGAGACCAATTCTGAGGCATCATGAACGAGGACCAACTTATTGCTAGAACAACACTTCAGGCATCCCTCAACATGGCAGACACAGTGGCATGCACGACGGCGACAGCCATCGTCATGTGCAGAGCATCTTGATTCAGGGCCGCCCAGAGGATTCCGGGGGCCCGGGGTCTTCGGCGGCGGGGGGGGGCCTTCGGTTCCAGGACCCGCCGCCGAAGTGCCCCGAAGACCCGCGGTGGGGGCCCCCCGCCGCCGAATTACCGCCGAAGCGGGACCCGCCGCCGAAGTGCAGCCCGGTCTTAGGCGGTAATTCGGCAGCGGGGGGCCCCCACCGCGAGTCTTCGGGGCACTTCGGCGGCGGGTCCCGGAACGGAAGGACCCCCCCGCCGCCGAATTACCGCCGAAGACCGAGCTGAACTTCGGCGGCGGGTCCCGCTCCGTCTTTGGCGGTAATTCGCCAGCGGGGGGGTCGTTCCGCCCCGGAGCGGAAGGACCCCCCGCCGGCGAAGACCGGGAGCGAAGAAGCTCCTACGCCCGGCCCCGCAAGAGTTTTCCGGGCCCCCCGGAGCGAGTGAGGGACCCCGCTCCAGGGGCCCCGAAAAACTCTCGTGGGGGCCCCTGTGGGGCTCGGGGCCTGGGGCAAATTGCTCCTCTTGCCCCCCCCTCTGGGCGGCCCTGTCTTGATTACACTCATTGGGTATCCCAAGGGAACTTTAGAACAAAGTAGAGGACCTCCCCTTCAACAGGGGACAAGCTCTTCTCTGCTAAGATGGGTGAAGTCCCGGATGACTGGAAAAAAGCTAATGTAGTGCCCATCTTTAAAAAAGGGAAGAAGGAAGATCCAGGGAACTACAGGCCAGTCAGTCTCACCTCAGTCCCTGGAAAAATCATGGAACAGGTCCTCAAGGAATCGATCCTGAACCACTTAAAGGAGGCAAGTCATGCCTGACTAACCTAATTGCCTGAGATTCTATGATTCTATGATTCTAAGTCCTCCATTCCATGATACTGAGGACCCTCGAGATCTACACACACCCTAACAGGAGACGCAAATACCATCCTTACAATCATAGCAGAGACAACACGACACTGTGCTATCAGAGACCAAAGGCACAGACCACAGAGCCAATCTCAGGCTGCAACGTCCCAAGCACCACCAAACAAGACGCAATTTTGAAACGTTGGTCGAGGGTCTCACTGATTTCTCCTGACCACCAGTTCCAATAAGACGAGTATGACAACCTTTGGTCATCAGCTTTGACTATTTTACCATATATGGGCTTCTATCACCACAGACCAGTGGGTTTTAAAAATCATTCAAATGGGTTATACCATCCCCTTTACCTCCATCCCACTGACCCACTCCTCTTCCCCGTCCCTCTTCAGGGACCCTTCTCATGAGCACCTTTTGAGAAAAGTAGTATATCACCTTCTACAAGTAGAGACTGTGGAACAATTCCCAACGCAACACAGAGAGAAAGGATTTTATTCCCTTTATTTCCTGACTCAAAAGAAAATTGGAGGTTGAAGACCCATTCTAGATCTCAGAAAACTCAACAAATTTGTCCATACCCACAGATTCAAAATGGTCACACTGAACTCAATCTTCTCAGCTCTGGAAGAGGGGGACTAGTTCTCAGCCGTCAACCTACAAGATGCATATTTTCACATTACCATCCATCCCGCTCACAGTTGATTCCTACGATTCACAGTGGGACAAGACTTCCAATACAGAGTATTGCCATTCAGACTATCAACGGCTCCACAAGTTTTTACTAAAGCCCTAGTGATGGTAGTGGCGCAATTGCCCAGGCAGAGAATATTGATCTTCCCATACCTGGACAAATGCCTGCTAACTAACTTTCTCATTTTTGTGTAGTTCCCCTTTCTGAATTTAAATGCTGCTGTGGTGGGCTTCTTTGGTATCCCCTCCCCACAGGGATGTTAAATTAATTATTATGGTTGCTATTACCAAGCAGTTCAGCTATATTCACCTCTTGGACCAGATCTTGTGCTCCACTTAGAACTAAATCAAGAATTGTCTCTCCTCTTGTGGGTTCCAGGACTAGCTGCTTCAAGAATGGTGTCAAGAAACTTTATCTCTGTGTCTCATCTGGAGGTAACACGTATCCAGTCAATATGGTAATAGTTAAAATCACCCACTATTATTGAATTTTCTATTTTTATAGCCTCTCTAATTTCCTTCAATATTTCACGGTCACCATTACTATCCTGGTCAAGTGGTTGGTAGTATATCCCTACTGCTATAGTCCCTTAAAATAGGGACATATTGTTATCCCCAGTTTATAAATGTGGAAATGAAGCTACAGCGGAGAAAGTCACCACTGGCCTAGGAAAGTACAATTCCTCAAAGTTAATGTATTGCACCCACCTTTTGCTTGTGGCAGATTTGACCTAGAAAAGTTAATGACCTGGTTTTCAGAGGTGCTGAGCATTCACAGCTCCCATAGAATCAATGGGAGTTGTGGGGGCTTTGTACCTCTGAAAATCAACTCATCACTGACTTGTCCATGGTCATACACAGAATCAATAGCAAAACCAGGAGTGGAACACAGAAGTTCCTGCCTCCCATCTACATGCTAGATCATTAGACAACACTACCTCAAATGAACAGAAAGGATTGTGAAATATAAGACTAGAGGAGCATGAAATGAACCAAAGGTCTGTAGCAATAGCATGGAGATACTAATGTAATTTCTTCTCTTTAACTGCTAGATATGGGGGGTTGTCAGTGTATTTCAAGCTCATAAAGCATTTAAATCCACACATAGTTATTTTAGTATTTTGTTGTTGAAAAGATTTTGGTTGATTTTTGGATCCAACATCTTTCTTTTCCTTAATGTGTACTGCACTGAACTCAACCTTTGAAGTTGTCATCACTGTGTGTCACCAGTGATCAAAATAGCTGATAGATTTAAAAAATTATTATAGTTAAATGAATTATAGAGGACATTTTCTCAGTGTGTGAATTAAACAAGTTGTTTTAAAAAGAAAACTGGAAAATATATTCAGTAATGTGCAACCACAAGGCATTCCCTACATGGGTTATTACCATAGGTGAATCCTGGAGTTTCAAATTTGTAGCACAGACATCTACCACTTGAGCTGCAAGAACAATTGCTATCCTTTATGTGGATGTCACTAAAAGGAGACTTGAGATACACTCTGCAAGGGTGTTACACACTATTTGCTACACAACAGTAATACTGGAGAACAGGAATCCTGTGTTCTACCCCTGGCTCTGGGAGGGGAGTATTGTCAAGTAATCACAGCAGCAGTTGGTGATAGGATAATCAACATACGTAAATTTGGTCCAATTGTTCTGAAAGGCAGTGTGACTGACTGGATGAGACTTGGATTTGTCATAATGTACAGAAATATAAATGGCAGTCAGTAGAGATAAGACTGGAGTATATGATCTCCTTACTTCCAGTTCAGTACTCCTTCCCCTAGACTACAGGGTATTTTCATGAGGAGCACACGTGCTTGCAGAATGTTACTTGATGTGTTGGTGCAGTAGAACAGGCAGCTGGACAGGATGGGCTGGGAAAGTGAATTTAAGTTCCATTAAAAATGTTGAGATTGGGGGAGGGAGGGAATTGATCCAAATCAGGATGAAAAGCCACAGCTTCAAAGTTTTTGCAAAAGTTAAATTCTCAATCATTCATTTCAGAAACACCAAAACTTCCCTACAATGGGAATGTTTTGGTGTTTCCAAAATGAAATATGTTCCTTCACTACTTGGCTACTAAGAGCAAGGGAGCTTGAGCTGCTGAAGAGCCTGGGAGCCCAGGAAGCCCCAGCTCCTCGGCAGCCCACCAGGAACTAGGGAGAGAGGCGGGTGAGTTGACAGGAAACTATTCAGGTTTCCACATGAAGCCTCCCTAGTGTCCTTCAAAATGTTTGTTGAAATTGACATTTCTTTTTTGATGAATTGGCATTTTCTGATGAAAAAAAATTAGACTGGAAAATTTCTAAACAATTCTACAGCTGGATTCCATTCTAAAGTAGAGTGATCCAAAAAACTATGTATACTTGAGAGCTCTGCTAATAACTAAGAGGCTTAGAACAAAGGATAACAATAAAAAGACCAGTGACAGATTGGTTTCATAATAATAAAGAGGAGTCCAGTAAATGGTCATCATCTTCTCTTTGGGCCTATGAAATTCCAAATGCATCATTATAGCTCCTGAACATCTTGATTTGTAAATAACTATGGATAATAGGCAGTTATCTAAGCCACATAATGCTATGTAAGTAAAGTATTATTAGTTTTGACTTTCTCTTTAAATAATGATGATTTAATAATGTATTTCAGTATACAGCACAATCTACTTCAGTAAAATGCTGGTCTACCATGATCCCTTCCTGTTGAATAAAGGTCAGGTACAGACTCCAATTAAGCAGCACCGCTCTGACTAATTGCTAATGGTAAAACTTAATTTACATTACTTGTTGGAGTAGGACATTTCAGTGACATACAAAGGGTCAGAATTCTGAAATGGAGTCCCATCCCACTTAGCAGCAGTCTGGAAAGAACATTGACATTATAAGGGTAACACTTTGGCCTCCAGGGCTGAGTGTCTTCTGCTTTGTTCTTAAAGCATGCTTTGCTGGTCACTCTGAGCATATGTGCACTCTTTCTTTAAATCTGTAGCTGGAAGCATGACAGGAGAGGTTGGGGAAGGCCTAGGCAGAAGGTCTACAGTCAAGTGGGCGGAGGAGCTTTAGGGATATTATCTTATTCTAATAAAGTTCTTTGATAGAAAAATACAACTCTTTCTATGATTCTTTACCACTGCTATATTGACATTCAGTGCCTTTGTGATATAGACAGTCTTGTGGAGGCAGCCCACCATATTTGCCCACTTGCTATCTTATCCCTAGAAGGAAAAGGGGCTTTAATGATGAATAATGAAATAGGAAAACAATGACAGAAAAAGTGTTAAAAAACAGAATCTGTTCTGGTAGAAGAAGAAATCTCCTTCCAGTCTCGCATTTCCTTTCCAGCCTGTTGCAGTTCCCCAGAATGCTACAGGAAGAGTTGCAACCAACCAGAACACTTCATTAGATAAATGCAAATGAACAGAAAAAATACAAATGCAGCAAAAATCAAGATTTGCAAAACAGAATAATGTTTACTAATGGAAAAACCGCAAGAATCTTGTAGTGAGGGACCTGATCTTATTTTTATAAGGAGACTATAAGCATTAGGTGACATGATATGCTTACGGTACAGTAGGTCACACAATAGCCTCATAAAAACTGCCCCTTTTACATTCCCTTTGCTCTCCATTTCCCTTCTACAGTCATTATTTTTATTGTTCACCATGTTGGCTTTTCCATGTGACACTGTGAAGTAAAGAGAAAATGTTGGGCATGTTCCTCTTAAAGGCCTGGTACATAAAAAAATGACCCATTGCTGATGACCAATGTGTTTGTGGTGATAGTACAAAATCAGAGGCACAAGGCAATAGCTACAGTAGATTGAATACATCTACTGCCAGTCTGTATTTATATTTATAGCCCTAGTCTCTGAATGTTCTTTCCCACTTAAGTTGTACTATTGATCTCAATCTTTAACCTTGGTAGTAATGTCACCTAAAACACATAGTGCCTGAAATGGGAACAGTGAAGTCAATGGGAGCTTTATCATTGACTTCAATAGGAGCTGATCAAGCCCACAAATAGTTGCAGATTTACACATGGCAGTAACATTCTGAAGAATGCAAACTTGTTATAGTTTAAAGATATTACACTATGGTCAAAAGACCAGTGTCTAACTTTATCCTTTTTTTTAATAGGCAACTCATCCAACAATCAAGAGACATTCTGCATTTATCATTAAGGTTTAAAAGCAAATCCTTATTGGTAATAAATTTACATCAAGCTTTATGAACTACGCCCAATAACATTGTAGCCTTCAAATACTCAGCAAATCTAGATCTAATCTTTTACAGGGCTTCCTTGAAAATTTTTTTTACCCCTGCCTGCTCTTCTTCATGCCCCTTTTAATTTCCCCTTACTGCCCCACCAACTGCACTGCTTTCTTAAATATTATCTCCATTATCCTTTATATCAGAAAAGGCTGGCAGCTTTTAGAAAACTCTTGACACCATGAGCTGTGCTGTACTGAGCTGAGTTGAAACCCTGTTCTGTATGCTACAGGTTATTAGGGTTAGCAGAAAGAATGTGCATTTATTTACTGAAGGTACTTTATAAATCAATACCTTGTTTTTGAACTCAGGTCAATAGGAATAACACAGAAACACAACGAACAACTACAGCAACCCTAAAACAGCACTTTTAACGTATTGATTTTTAGAGGAGTGTCTTTTCCTGGCATTATTCACAAAACCTCGATAATCAATTTGATGCAATCATAAGTTGTAAAGAATTATATAATGCAAAATACCCATAATACAATGTGTAAGTTACACAGCTAAAATAAAGTCAGGAAATGCAATAGTTACGGTTCTCATAGGACTATTCATGTCTTCCTTTCTGTACTACACAGCACTGAGCACACTATTGTGGCTCAATAAATAATAATATAATATATTTGGCCTCATTGCACATATACATTTTATGGTATTTATTTAATAATTTTAAACAGTGATAGATTAAGACATTCATTTGCGGGAGGGAGAAACAGACACTGAAAATACTACAAGTGTACAACAATGCCAAGTTCAGACAACCTTAATGTTTGCTTTTTCTGACTTTTAAAAATTCTTAACTTAACTCTGCAACTTTACCGTGACAAAAATATTTTTGCAATTAATTTCAAGAGGTTTTCTTCCAAAATGAAAAAAAAATCCATGAATAAACCTCCTCAGTTCAGATTTCTATAAATACTTTTGTAAGTATCATACTGTTACCTCTTTTTAGTGCAATAATGCATTAATCTTTTAAAGGATGTGTACTGAAAAGCTACTTGTGCAGAATTTGCAAGTACTATGCCAGTACTGCCATGAAATCCACTAAGGACCAGACTTCAGGCTTGCATTTAACAAGTGCAAGAGAGCCAGACACTGGCCTCAGAACTTTCTCCTCTTCCAAGAAGGAAAAGGCTCACCACTCGCAGATTTTGGTCAGGGCTTACATGATTTCTTTGGGATATTCCTCAATTGTAACTGTCAGATTGTACATAAAATAGCATATGTGTGTTGGGCTGATTAGGCTCCCTCATCCTAAATCCCTCCTGATTTAGAAGTATAAATCACCTCCTTATGCTGTGGTCTGCCCATATTTGCCAAAAATTTAAAAGTTTTGCAAGGCAGAATTGTCTAGATAAGCCGGAGACATGGAAACTGGTAAGTCCCCAGACTGCATGCATTCTGATGAATTTTGGAACATATATAGCACTTTACATACATTAAGGCCCAGATCCCCAGCTGGTGTAGCACCATTGGCTTTAGTGGAGCCACACACATTTACACCAACTGAGGATCCAGGCTTAAATGCTTAATCACCACTCCCTCTCATTAAGTACATATGTATTCTCTCTATTTTACACCTGGGAAAGCTTGACAAAGGCTGGGGAGGGGAAAGAAATCAGTGTCGGAGTAGGATTAGAATTAGTCCTATAGCTAATGTACTAGATCATGCTACTTTCCATGTTGTTGAGCAGCCCCTCCACTGGCTGTTCAGCAGAGGAGTCAGCTCAACTGCAAGCAGCTGGCTAAAAAAGAGCTTTCAACAACTCTAGCATCATCAGTGGAAGTGTGAATGGCACTGCCCCACTCTCTTCCCGTCCACAAATTAATTTGGATTTCTTTGAAAAATCTAGGGATTTATAGCTTTGGTGGTTTTGGATCCCAAAGGTGAGTCCTGGGTTGTTATAGGGAGAAACATAAATTACTTGTAAACGTTGAGTTAAATCAGTTCATATTGTTTTATATTTTCAAAGATATCTTTGCAAGGAAAAAGTATAGAAACTTGCTTTCTTTTTTTAATGAAACCTGAGATTCTCCATTTCATTTCCAGGTCTCCCAGATCTGGGATGTGGGGGAGGGAATGCTTCATGCACCTGGTTCTGCAGATCCCGGGACAGAGAACGCCATGAAATCCACTAAGGATCTTACCAATAGATCTAATGAACCTGGGAAACAATTAGATACAACAGTAATGGGTGCTTTACAAAACCCTAATATAGACTGATTCCTTGTAGAATGAAGACCTTATCAGAATATCACCAAGTATTTTTTCTCTTGACAAAATATGACCATGTAGATCTTGCAGAATAATCCCAGTTTGTCTCTCCATTATCACTGACACCCAGCACTCACTTTTGGGATACTCACGGGCTATTTTACTTAAGAGACTGACCCTGCAAATCTTTACTCACAAAGATAAGTCCATTTAAATCAATTGGTTTTTTGTTTGTTTTTGTCTGAGTAAGCCCTAGTCACACCAGTTAGAGTATGCAGGACCAGGTTGTTATTTTATTCTAAATAATGGAACATCTGTAAGACATCTTTGCCTTGGTTTGTTCTCTTTTTCACGTGCTTAATATTAACCATCCTAGAATATAGACTCAGAAAAGACCTATTAGAAAATTTTGTAAGTGCAGAGTTGTCCCTTGGTATCAAGGCCTCATTTACTCTGCAGCTCATTGGATCCAAATTCTAGGGAAAAGTCTGCTAACTACTGAGGCAGGACACCCTGAATTCTGCAGGAATATTAATATACTACACTGTCATGCTATACTCTTCACTTTTTATGAAACAGATATTAGGAATAAGCCAAAATGAAAAATTAAGTTATAAAGCAATACGTGTTATTTGCACTGAAGCAAAGGATTAATGTTTGACACATGCAGTTTTTTGAAAGACCTCTGTGTTGATCAGAGAATACAAAGTTGTGTAGTGAAGCTGTTGTGCATCAACAGAAGTTGTGACTGACTTAATACAAATTTCTGCTGCTTCAACCAGCTTTGGGACTCAGACACAGGCATTTTTCCAGAACATGTTGAGATCTTTACTGGATACTTTATTATGAGAGGTTACATTGAATGGTATTGCTGCACTTTAAATATGTTTGTGAGGTTTTTTTTAAGTTATGACATTGGTAACTAGTGCATATTGTGATAAACCCAGGCCAGCTGGGAACAGCAGAGTAGTAGAAGGGAGATATACTGACCACTAGATAAGCAGTTTTCTGTTCCCTGAGTGACCAGAGCAGGGGCTGCTCCAGGCTAATAAGAACACCTGACTCCAATTAACCTGCTAAGAGTCAGGTAAGGCAGTTAAGCAACTGACTCTAATTAAGGCCCCTCTGGTGCTATAAAAGGGCTCATTGCAGTCAGGCCAGGGGAGCCAGAGGAGAGGAAGTGCATGTGAGGAACTGGGAGCAAGAGGTGTGCAAGAAGCTGAGAGTGAGTAGGCGTACTGCTGGAGGACTGAGAAGTACAAGCGTTATCAGACACCAGGAGGAAGGTCCGGTGGTGAGGATAAAGAAGGTGTTGGGAGGAGGCCATGGGGAAGTAGCCCAGGGAGTTGTAGCTGTCGCGCAACTGTACCAGGAGGCACTCAAGACAGATGCAGTCCACAGGGCCCTGGGCTGGAACCCGGAGTAGAGGGCAGGCCCGGGGTCCCCCCAAACCTCCCAACTCCTGATCAAACAGAGGAGGAATTGACCTGGACTGTGGCTTCTACCAGAGGGGAAGGTCTCTGGGCTGTTTCCCGACCCACAGGGTGAATCTGTGAGACAAGCAAATCCGCCAATAAGCGCAGGATCCACCAAGGTAGAGGAGGAACTTTGTCACAATATGTATAGGTGCTCATTTTTAGCAATTTTATCAATCCAAAAAGTATATAAATAAGACAAATAGCTGGTACACAAATTGATCCTGGAATCTTTTATAGAGATCACATGCTTCCACTGGCATAGAATCCCAACTAGTAGTTCAGTTGCAGTAGAGAATCGTGACTGAAATCTGTTCAGAAGGGTGCACAGCGTGGTATCAACCAGAAAATCCAGCGGTACCCATAGTCTGACATATTGTCCATTATCAAAAAGAATTTCCTTAAAAAATGTTAATATTGGTATTTTCTGAAAAATATTGCCTTTCTACCTTTATAATGCTATAATTTCTTTGATAAACATGTACTCTTACCCTTTCTGTAATAAAATATACATTATCAGTATATTCATCCTAAGTCTGTAAAGTCCATTACAAAAATAATTTGTTTAAATGTTATTTGTGTGGGTGGGTAGGTGTATGTGTATGTCTCAGTTATACAATTTCTAAAATGAGCAATAATACTTGTGAAGGGGTAGCTTAATGTAAGCTCCCTTATCCACACCCAGCTTAAAACTCTGTAAAACTGGAGCTGGTGTGCTGATTATGCGTGGTTCTATTAGCAGGAGGGACTGCTGATATTTCAAGTGGTTTAAATGATACACAGCTGCCTTCAAATAGCCATCCGTTTCTACAGGGGTCAAGTAGCATTATTGTCCTCCTTATGGGGTCATTTTCTCTTATACGTTGCAAGTATTTTGTCTTCCTTCTACTTGGCAGGGCACACAGCTTTCTGAACAGTGTCATTAAAGTCATTGTAAGTGAACCGCTTTTCAAGTGCATCCAGAATTAGGTCCATTTTGTGAGCTAGATAAGTGTTGTACATACAATTTTTAAAAGAAGATCATTCAACACATCAGTAAAAGTTGTTTTCATGCATGCTGCATTCTTTGGTGCAAAGATATGAGGAACCTTGAAATCAGTACTATATTCTGAGGCTGTTGCAATTACTATGAGACATGCTAAAAAGAATGTTGACTGTCCAGTGTCATTCTTCATTAAGGAAGCAGAGAATTGCCCTATGCGCTATATCATTTGTCTCATCCACTTTTACAGGTGCCTTTTTGCCAGCAATCACTATGTGTTCAGGAGTAGTTTCACATTCTCATACATATCTGGTGGGGATGTCCTCCTTAACTGAGCTGTCTGAAGTATGGTGCCACTGTTCCTCACTTAATGTAATAGGGAAACCCCAGCAGAGGGATGGTCAGCCTTTTCAAATTGAATGCTTGGATCCTAGCAAATTGTCACAAATTCCAGGGTCATTCTGATTTTGTCTACTTGGAATTCAGCTTGGTATTGAATAATTATTGTTGGACTGCTCTGCTTCTTTCTGGTCTTTAACAAACGCTGTGTTCCACTTTATTAGTTCTAGATTTAGGATGGTCACTATCAGTATTCCACTTCATATGGCTCCTGGATTTAGGATGGTCATAGGTAAGTACCTCTGTGAGAGCAGATACTACCATTTGGGATGCAGGAGACGCAGAAGAGTAACAGTTGAGAAAATTCAGTGAACCGAATTCACAGCAAGAGTTAATCAGCAAGACCATGAAACAGGTAGACCCTTTCAGTCATCCATAGGGTTCCCAGGCATTGGTTTTCAATGGAAATTCCTGGTCTAAAAGGGACCCTGGCAGCTCCGGTCAACACCACTGACCAGGCCACTAAAAGTTTGGTTGGCAGCACAGCGAGGCTAAGGGAGGCTCCCTGCTTACCCTGGCTCCATACAACTCCCGGAACTGGCTGGCAAGTCCGGCTCCTAGGCACAGGGGCGGCCATGGGGGCTATGTGCGCAGCCCCCGCCCTGAGCACCAGCTCCACAGCTCGCATTGGCTGGGAACCGTGGCCAATGGGAGCTGCGGGGGCAGTGCCTGCAGATGCGGGCAGTGTGCAGAGCCCTCTGGCCCTTCTGCCTAGGGCCTGGACGTGCCGGCCGCTTCCGGGAGCTGCCTGAACCTTCTCCCACACCCCAACCCCCTGCCACAGCCCTGAGCCCCCTCCTGCACTCCGAACCCCTCACTCCAGCCCTGAAAAAGAGACGGGCAGAAACTTCATTTAATTGACTGACCGGAAATTGTAGCTAATTTGTTCATTTCATCATGTAACTGTGTTATCTCTTGTCATGGTTAACTCATATGTTATTTCATATGTAATCAATGTGTGCTAAATAGGTTTAAATTGTAGGTATAGATATGAGTAGAATAGGATCATAGGAGTATAAGATTGACAAGTATTTAGGAGTGATGACTGTATATTACATATCCAAGTAAAGCAAAGCTGTTATGCAAGGCCTATAGGCTTAGCCATACTAGCCCTCAAGCTTAAGAAGGCTTGATATAAATAGGTGACCCAGGAATAACTCTCTGCCAGTAAAGTTACAAAGTTACTATAAAGAATGTGCCAATAGGTGGTGTCAGGGAAATATGTTGTAATGTACCTGTCTAGACCACAAGATACCTGATTGTAACATCATGAAAAGTTCTGCTCTTACCATAGATTACCATGCAAACACGTCTGTAGATGCTAATGAGAATAAGAGGAAAGCAGAGCACCCCAAAATTTATGAGGTGTGGAAGTGTAGATAAGGAAAAAGAGGCTGGAACACTGATGCATATGCATACAGTTCTGGGCATGGTTATAACAGAATAAAAAGGGTTCCTGGTATGGATAGGGTGGAAAGACCCCATCAGACAAGACCCCGAGGGAAGACCCCAGCACCTGTTGAGAGATCCACTAGATTCTATAATATCTTTGGGTTAAAGAATATGAATATGACATTGGCTATTGCTTGGGCTTTCTCAGGGTGTGTATATGTATATGTGAGTGTAACATAACACAAACAAGATTTTTTTACTTGTAACTGTGTGTGGTCACTGTATTCATTCTTTGAGTGCTCCTAAGAGACCTCCCAATCTAAGAGAATCATGAAGGGCATCTTTCAACCTATTGATCTGAAAACTGGAGCACCACAGGAGCAGGATTCACTCCCTGGGAGTAGTATAGTTTAACACAGAACTATCAATTCAATGTAAGTAAAAGCAACTAAGTATTTATCAGGAAGGAAGGAGAGCTTAGGCAGAAAATCCAGGCTGCTGCCCCAAATTCAGAGCCCAAGACGGGATCTCAAAAGTCAGGGATGGATTTGAGTTCCCCTCTTCACTCAGTAGGGAGGGATAGAGCTGGTTGGGGATTTTCTGTTGAAATGTTTTTATTTTGTGGAAAATGCAGTTTTACCAACATTAAAATTTTCTATGCGAAAATTTTATTTTGGCAAAAATGTCTGAATTCTTCTTTGAATAGTTGTGGTTGTGTATTCCACTTACGTGTGTGTGTGCCTAGCACTCTGGAGCTGGAGAACTTTGCCTAGCAGTACCTAAGGAGGTAGCATTCACACATGGTGGCTATAGCACCTCCCCAGGCTATATGAGGTGGTGGCACCCCAACCCACTCAATTCCTTCTTACTGCCCATGACTGGAGTCGGAGCTCTGTGTGGTTCTTACCCTCACAATTCTTCAAAAATCCTTTGATTTTCTTGTACCCTTAGTATTAGTTTTAGTTTGCTTAGTTAAATGTTTTTCCCTGGTTCAAACATTGTCCATCGTGTGGGGGGTTATCCCCAACAATGACCCTCACACAGGGTGCTTGCTGTTTAGGCAAGGCTCATGTCAAAGAGTGGTGTTTGATTTGTAAATCGTTCACAAAATGGATTCAGGTGGCTTGAGACCTTTGCCTGAAGCAGCACCTGAGGCCTGCTTCAGAACCAATGCCTACATCGGATCAGAGGTCGTCCTCAATCTCGGTGTATGGTGCCATCTCACTCTACAGCTATTGCCTCTCCGAAGAGGTGCAGAAGCCACTCTCCTTTGAGTGTACCAAAGAAAAGGTCTCATAAGACCACTAGTGACCACTCCAGGCCTCATGGAGACTCTTCTTCCTCCTCCAGAAAGAGTACATGTTGCTGGTATCCAGGATGGAGCAGGTCCTTCCAACCTCTGCCCAGTATCACATAGAGATGCCAAAGGTTCCGTACTGTCGATTTTTTATTTTGGCCATGGGGTGTTCGTTGAGTCAGGTACCGATGAGGGTAATGCTGTTGTTACCCATGGTGTCACTCCCCACCCTCTTCCTCAACATCGTTGGTGGCTTCGGTACTACTGCTGACTTCAGTACCAACACGATTCCTGGCACTGGAGACAATTTATGGGTACTCAGTGCCAGCTGTACTGTTTCCATAGCTGGCACTGGTTCCTCCCTCACTTTGGATGACAGTGAGTTGGACCAATTGCTCACACCCTCAGGCCTGGCTCCACCTTTATCCCCAGATTGAGATCACCCTCTCACACTCCATCACTTAACCCACACCAGGAACTGCTCATGGAGTTTCCTGGATACTGAAATTGTCACTCTTCCCGCAATCAGAACTGCTAGCCTGCTGGCCACCAATGCCTTACCCTTATGCATAGCGACTCCCCTGGAGCTTATGGGATACTCCTCGATTGCAGAGGTTATACTCCTCATCTCACTCTAAGGTGAGATCACCAGACACACTGGTGACTGGGACTGTCAACCTACACAACTTCAGGCACCAGTTGTCATCCCTCTTGTGGAGCCTCTGGAATTGTCCCATTAATGTTCACCTGTCCAGGAGCAAGACCTATCATTGGCACAATTAACTGCTTCTTCATCATCCCTGGATGATTCATCTGTTCACTGGCTCTTCCTTCCCTTCAGTGCTTGAGGATTTCAAGTGCTTGAGACTACCAGGTCCTTCTGCTTCCCTGGGCGTCCAAGCCGAGTTCCTGCATAAGAATACCTATAAATTGTTACACATCCTGCAGTCATCTACCCCCAGGAGAATGACCCTCCCCATCAGCAATGCACTCCTGGAGCCTACAAAGGTTCTTTGGAGCATGCCAGCTTTGGTGCTGCCTACAGTGAAGTGTTTGGAGAAATGCTACTTTGTTCCAATGCAGGAATTTGAGGAGTTTTACTCCCACCTGGCTCCTAATTCCTGGTTCAGGACTGCAGTGAATGACAGACCTCGAAGAGGCAGATTTAAGTCCACACCTAAGGACAAGGACTCTAAAAGGATGGACTTAATTGGTAGAATGATCTACACCTCGTCTTTCCTGCACATGCAGAATGCAAACCAGCAAGCACTGTTGTCCAAATATGATTTTGTAAATTGGACAAGTATGTTTAAATTTACAGCTCAGGTGCCTGAAACCTTCAAGGAGGAATTTTGGGGATTTATTGCTAAAGGCTGGTTGGTGGCCAGAATATAGCTGCAGTCCATGCTGGAAATGACAAACAGTTCGGCCAGAGTGATGACCTCTACGGTGACCATGAGAAGAGCATCCTGGCTACAAAGTTAGGACATTGCTCCAGATATGTAGCAGGATGTAGAGGACTTGCCCTTTGTGGCTGGGTTCTCTTTTTGAACAAATTTAACAAAACTCTGCACTTCTTCAAGGATTCTAGGGCCACCATACATTCTTGGGGGTGTACACACCAGCAATGCAAAGACACTAGTATGATGGTCAGCAATAGCAGTAAAAGTACTGCCTGCAATGTCCCTTTGGGCAATCTTTCACTCCCCTGAGACAACAGGACTACCTCAGAAAGGGGCATTGGTTCCAGAGGCGGAGGTTTTCAGGTTCTGGGTTTGACCAATCAACATGCCGTCTCCCAGGGCCCCCCAAGCGCCCATTTTGACTTATTTGTCCAGAGCAGTGATCCAGTCATGACTTCCATTAACCTGTCGGGGGGACCGGTATCATAGTGTTTGGGGCTCGATTACACCGACAGCTGGGTCCTAAACTCCGTCAGATTGGGCTATGCTATCCAGTTCTTCTTCACACTTCCTCCCTATACCTCTTCAGGGACCCTTCTCATGAGATGCTGCTCCTCAAGCAGGTCCACTCTTTACTAGCTTTGGGAATGGTGAAGGATGTTCCTCCAGAGCACCAGGATCAAGGTTTGTATTCTCATTACTTTTTTGGTTCCCAAATCCAAAGGAGTAAGATCTGTTCTCGATCTCTGCAAACTGAACAAATATGTCAGATGCATGAAGTTCCAAACAGTCACTCTATCGACTATCCTTCCTGTGTTGACTCAGAATGACTGGTTTGCTGCTCTAGACCTTCAGGGAGCTAATTTCCACATGGCAAGTCTCCCTAGCCACAGAAAATTTCTCCAGTTAGTCATGGCAAACCATCATTTTCAGTACATGGTCCTGGGTTTTTACCAAATATATGATTATGGTGACTGCATACCTCAGGAAGAAGGGAATCCCTGTCTTTCGGTATCTGGATGACTGGCTACTAAGGGGAAGGTCCCCAGAAATTTTTCTCACATATTGATTATGCTGCGCTTACTCAAAAGTCAGGGTCTCATCCTAAACACTGGGAAGTCAACATTGGTCCCCACTCAGAAAATAGAGTTAACTGGGATGGTAATAGACTCTACAAGTTCAAGAGTGTTTTTTCTCACTGATCATTTTCAGACAATTTGCCATCTTTGTCTGCAATCTCAGCCCTCCATGACAGTTTGACTCTGCTTGAGGTTCTTGGGCCAAATATCAGCTGTGCAGGTGGTTCAATTTGCCAGTTTTGTGCCTTTGCCTTCTTTAAATGTGGTTCAGAACAGTTTATCATTGTGACAGGGTCCCTGGTGTGCATCCTAGAACTGGGGGACCACTGAGCCCTCTGTCCCAGGCTCCCACTCCCATTGTGATGCTGTGACAAGCTGCAAACCTCTGGCAGATACTGCACTTACACAGACATCCACAGGCAGGGACACACCCAGCTGAGTTACATGAATGCTTCTCCCAGTCACTCATTAATTAAGGATAGGGAGGCTCCAGCCACTTCCCCCCAGTTCCTCAGCCTAGTACCCCTGAGCTGTACTGTCCTGCCCTGGTCAGAAATCTGACCAGTGTAAATTTATAACCGACTCTGCCCCTCCCTCAATCAGCTTTTGTTCCTGAGCCGAGGTTTCCCAAGCACTTCAAGCAAAATATACTGTTTTAGGTAAAGTATAAAACAGATTTATTAATTACAGAAAGATAGATTTTAAGTGATTCAGTGGTAGGCATAAAAGATCCAAGAAAGTTACCAAAGAAAATAAAATAAAAACATACAATCTAAATCTTAAACCTTATTTCTCATCCCAGTGTATGTTACAGGTCTTAATACACAAGCTTCTCCTTAAGTCTGGACAGGTCTCCTCAGATGATCTTAGTCTTCCCAGCATTCCAGTTGCTTCCAGCATAGGTGAGGGAAGAGAAAGGCCAAGACATGCTGCAACTATTCCTTATTTTATACCGTAAATCCATGTTCCTGGAAGACACTTGCCCAGATATGTTCCGGTGAGCTTTGCTGAGTCACAGTGATGAAGTAAACTCCCATTGTGTGGACTTGGGCAACTGTCACTGAATTGTAAATCCCTTGATTACAGCTCTCCTGCTGATTAATAGTCATGGAGCACCCTCCTGGGTAGGGGTCCTTTGTATGTTACTAGCAAATGTAGAGCATATTTCAGTAACAATCATAGAGCAAAATCTCATAACTTCATACACACTAATGATATACATATTTGGACAGAACAATGGGTTTCAGCAGATCATGACCTCTCATAGCTCAGTGGTTTGAGCATTGGCCTGCTAAACCCAGAATTGTGAGTTCAATCCTTAAGGGGGCCATTTAGGGATCTGGGGTAAAAATCTGTCTGGGGATTTGTCCTGCTTTGAGCAGGGGTTGGACTAGATGACCTTCTGAGGTCTCTTCCAACCCTGATATTCTATGGTATGATACCTTACATGGCATGCTCTATATGAAATACCGATGAAGGTTCAGAGCAGGAAGCTTTACTGCATATCAACATGCTGAAGCATTGGATCATCTAAAATGTCTATCATTCTTTTCTTGACCACATCGAGGGTTCAGTTGTTCACTTATTTACCAACAATACCACAATGATGTATTATGTGAACAGGCAAGGGAGTGCACACTGTACAAGGCAATCAGGCTGTGGCAGTTCTGCAACAAAAAGTATCACTCCTATAGCTGATCACTTGCTTGAGGTCCAGAATCATCTCACAGACTATCTCAGCAGGAATTTTTCCCTGAGTTGAAGGGGTCCCTGAAGCCCAGTGTTCTATGAGTCATCTTCATGGCATCCCAACAACTGAGCTGTTCAGTACAAGGGACAACAGGAAATGTCTGTTCTGTTTTGGGGGGTGCCTCAGTCCAGGCTTCCTGACCGACACCTTTCACCTCAGCTGTCAGTCAACTCTCCTACATGCTTTTCCTTCAATCCTGATCATTTCACAGATCATCCTCAAGCTGAAAGTGGATCAGGCCAAGTTCATCCTCATTGCCTGAGCATGGCCGAGGCAGTGTTGGTTTTCTGACCTTCTCACATTGTCCATTTAGCTTCCCATATCCCTTCCTCTCCATCTTGACCTGGTCTCACAGAATCATGTTTACACTTTTCATCCTGCGCTCAGCTCCCTACATCTCATGGTATGGCTGCTCCATGGTTGAATGAGGAGGAAGAGCAATGTTCAGTGGCTATTCAAGAGATCATATTCAATAGTAGAAAATCCTCTACCAGAAAGGCCTATTCGGTAAAATGGAAGCAGTTTTTGATGTGGTCATTGGCCTGCAGAGTTAAGCCTACACTGACTTGTATCCAGGACATCTTGGAATATTTGAGGCATCTTCAGTTGTTGGGCCTTAGGCTTAGCTCGTTGAGTGTGCATCTAAAAGTGATCTCAACCTTTCAGCCACCCATTCATGGAAGATCAGTATTTTCCAATGCCATGATAGGAAGATTCTTAAAAGGAATTCTTCATTTCCATCAGCTAGTGTGGAAACCAGTTCCCTCATGGGACCTACAGTCTTGGCAGCTCTGATGGGATCTCCATTCGAGCCTCTGGCATCCTTTCCCTTTCCTCTCTTGCGGCAAAAAACTGCATTCCTCATAATGATAACATCTGCAAGAAGTGTGTGTGTGAATTGCAGGCCTTGATGGCAGAGCCTCCTTATACATAAATTCTCCAAAGACAAAGTGATGTTGTGGCTGCACCCAAAACTTATGCCTAAAGTGGTCTATCAATTTCATTTTAATTAGGCAGTGTATTTGCCTATGTCTTTGCCTAAGCTGCATTCATCCCTGAAGGAGCAGCATCTTCACATACTAGACCTTCAACAATGTCTGGCATTCTACGTGGACAGGACTAAACACTTTCAGGCTTCACTTCATCTCTTTGTGTCTTATGCAGACCATATGAAGGGTCAGGCAGGTCTCTTCACAAATCATCTCCAAGTGGATAGCTTTCTGCATCAAGACTGCATATGAAACAGCTTCAGTTATCCCCCCTGAATGGGTGTGAGCCTATTCTACGAGAACACAGGCTACATCAGTGGCATTTTTAGGTGGTTTCAATACGGGACATTTGCAGGATTGTCACATGGTCATCGATGCATGCGTTTACAAACCATTATGCCATTACTGCTGTGTCCAGAGAAGTTGCAAACTCTGGGAAGGCAGTCCTGCAGTCCTTGTTTAAATAGATGCCGAGCCCCACCTCCTCTGGGTACTGCTTGTGAGTCATCTAAGTGGAATACATGGCTGCTTCTACTTGAAGAAGAAACTTATTGTAACTGTAGTTCTTCGAGATGTGATGCAGACAGGTGAGCAACAAAAATGATTAAATGTCTAGAAAACATGATCTATGAGGGAATATTGAAAAAATTTGGATTTGTTTAGTCTGTAAAAGAGAACTGAGAGGGAACATAACAGTTCTCAAGTACATAAAAGGTTGTTACAAGGAAGAGGGAGAAAAATTGTTGTTCTTAACCTCTGAGGCTAGGACAAGAAGCAATGGGCTTAAATTGCAGCAAGGGAGGTTTAGGTTAGACATTAGGAAAAAATTCCTAACTGTTAGAATGGTTAAGCACTGGAATAAATTGCCAAGGGAGGATGTGGAATCTCCATCATTGAAGATTTCTAAGAGCAGGTTAGACAAACACCTGTCAGGAATGGTTTAGATAATACTTAGTCCTGCCATGAGTGCAGGAGACTGGACTAGATGACCTCTCGAGGTCCCTTCCGGTCCTATGATTCCATGACCCACCCTCCGTCCCCTGTGCATTGGAGTCTAATCTCTGGGTGTTTGGTGCGAAGGAACTGAGGGTGGTTGGAGCGGCACCACCTCATATAGCCAAGGGAGGACCTATGGCCACAAGATGTGACCACCACCTCCCTACAAGAACAGCTAAGCAAAGTTCTCCAGGTCTGGTGCGCTGGGTGCACACACACCTAAGTGGAATATATGTCTGCATCACATCTCAAAGAACTACACTTACAGTAAGTAACCATTTCTTTTCCCCTCTGGTTGAACCACCATGGTGCATCATGGAAGATGTAGTCCAGCTGTGGAACCAAGCCTCTACAGGAGAATGAGGCCAGAGGGCACTGAGACTATAACTCTCATGAGGCACCATGTGCAGCAGCTCAGGGTCATTGTCAAACCGAGCCAACAGAAACATGTCTGTTTGGTTTGACAACTCACATTTCGATTTGGGAATGTCAAAATGTTTCTTCTTGAAATGTTTCATTTTGACATTTTAATTCAACATACCTAAATCAGAAATTTTGGAATCTTTGCTTTCTGTGAAAATCTTCACTCTTTCAACATTTCATCCAGAATCAATGTCAAAATTTCAGAATTTCCCATGGGAGATAAATTCCAATTTTCAACCAGCTCTGTTGAGGGACTGCCAAGAGACTATCCTAGGGCAACCACACTACAGGAAGTGCAGAAGTTTCCCTCTATCATTATGCCTTCAATCTGGCGAAATGAGCCTGAACAGCCACATACATCGCAGTTTTTTAGCACAGCTGCAGGAAGATTTGACTTCAGTACAAACTGCTCCACTGAGTAGTTCCTTCACAAAGAGAAATGTACAAACAAGATTAATATTGTATTCAAAGTACAAATAAAAAAGAAATGAAAATATATTTGGCTGATATATTTCATAAAATTTACCTGAAATAACCTGAAAACAAAAATTCCAACATTCTTCCTGAGAAAATCCTTTTGAACAAAAGGAAATAATCAGAATAAATACAACCCATCTTCATATTAGACATGGATTTAATTTAGTTTATGAAAAAAGTTAAACTTGTAATGTTTTTCATAGGCATATACATATTCATACCACATATAGATAGTATTGTCTTGAGACAGCCCCAGATTCATCTCATGCACACTGCAGCCCATTTTGTCTGCACCATAATTGGATCTCTTCCTTAAAAATATGATCTGAGTTGGGCTTGATGCGGGAATTACTGGGTGATATTCTATCATCTGAGTTATTCAAGAGATCAGACTAGATGGTCATAATGGGCCCCCTCTGGACTTAAACTTTATTAATTTATTAAATAAATTTGTAAATTCAGTTAAATCACTAATAAATTTGTGTAGTGTATCATACATCTCAAACAAAACTATAAAATTATGTCCTCACTAATTTTTCTCCATTATTTACACCCTTGCAAAACTTTTAATCATGAAAATTTAATTCATAATTAAACATTTTTGGATAATCCGAACACTGCTAGAGAAAATTTAGCCTATTATGTGCATTTATCTCTCCTACCTAGTCCACTATACACATTTTCTGTC
The DNA here is from genome assembly GCF_020497125.1 of Mauremys mutica. Classification (NCBI taxonomy): domain Eukaryota; kingdom Metazoa; phylum Chordata; order Testudines; family Geoemydidae; genus Mauremys; species Mauremys mutica. Next base: position 45,157,939 of record NC_059085.1, read on the forward strand.
TCTCAACACAATTAACAGTAATTACAGATGTAACACATCAGATTTTTTTATCAAGTTACTGAAAGTCTCTGTAACAGAGTATACTGGACCTTTAAAGGCCAGGGGGGAAGTCATGGGGGCCAGGCTACCCTATCCCAGGAGTTCTTCTTCGAGAGCTTGCTCATATCGATTCCAATTAGGTGTGTGCGCGCCGCGGTCACGTTCGTCGGAAGATTTTTACCCTAGCAACACTCGGTGGGTCGGCTGGGTCGCCCCCTAGAGTGGCACCGCCATAGCACCGGATATATACCCCTGCCGACCCAACGGCCCTTCAGTTCCTTCTTACCGCCCGTGTCAGTCGTTGGAACAGTGGAGCACAGCTTAGCTGATCTCCACTTCCCTAGCTACTCGTAGTTTTCTTACTAATTCTTGTGTATATAGTTATAATTTTTCTATAGTTGTAGTTAGTTTTATTCGTTCTATAATATAGTTAGTGTATATAGTTGCGAGGGGTTCAGGGATTAGCCCCTTCCCCACACCCAGTACTGGGGCCCATGCCTGGTTCACCGGGCTTCAAACCGTGCTCGGCCTGCCACAAGCCAATGCCAACAGGAGATCCCCATGACTCCTGTCTTAAGTGCCTCGGGGAGTCCCATCTCTCGGATAAGTGCCGGATCTGTAAAGCCTTTAAGCCAAGGACGAAGAAGGAGCAGGACTTTCGTCTCAAACAGCTCCTGATGGAGGCAGCTCTTACTCCACCGCCCTCAGCACCGAGCGCCGGACAGTCCGCATCAGGGAGAAGCACTCTTACGGTACCGGATCGCCCCAATACCGCTAAGGCCCCTCGGCACTGACCGTCGCCAGCACCGATGTCTGCTCGGCACTGTTCCCTCTCCCTGCAGGTTAAGAAACATAAGACTCCTGCTGCTTCAGTGCCGCCTGACACAGTCGGAGCACCCACCTAAGTCGGACCGCCCGGCACCAACACCTGCTGCGGCATCGCCAGCTTCGGCACCGTCGATTCCAGTCCCGCAAGGGCCGTCGAGTCCGGTGCCTGAAAGCTCCCCGGCGCACGCTGTGGTTGAGCTCACTATTCCCTCCACGCCGGAGACTTTTTCCACGGCGAGGGAGCTGATCGCGCTGACGGAGTCTGCGCTGCCTCAACCCCCGGCACCGCCGGTGCGGGTCATACAGTCGATTGGCAAGCCTGCCCTGCTGAGACCACCCTCTGTCGGCACCGCAGACAGGCACCGATCACGATCGCGGTCCCACCGGTGCTCTCTGTCCCGTCGCTGATCCTGGTCCCGACGCCGCTCGCAGTCCCGGCACCGCTCTCCATCTCGGTACCGGTCGCACTCGCGGCACCGATCAGCTTCCCGTTCGCCGGCCCGGTACTCCTGGCACCGATCCAGCTCCCGGCACCATGCCCAGCACCGCGCCTCTCGCAGCCACTCCAGACGTCGAGCTTCGAGATCCCAGTCGACCTCCCGGCACCGATCCAGTCGCAGGTCCCAGTCTCGTTCATGGTACCGGTATGGGACCCGGTACTGCTCTCCGGTGCCGCACAGAGAGAGATCGTTCAGAGACGGGAACCCTTCCCAGGGCTTCTCAACTCCTCCTTGGCCGTCTCGACACACCTCAGTGTCATCTCACGCAGACAGTGCTTCCTATGCACAGGACCGTGACTCAGACGTGCCCAGACGAGTCTTCCAAGAGACCCAGGCCCAGGAACAAGGACCCCATCAGTGGTCGTTCTGGACACCTTGGGCGTATCACCAAGCCCAAGGCGTGCCTCCAGTGGCATCACGCTCTGTGCCATCTGAACACCGGGTGCCGGAGGCTACTGTCAGCCACCCCCCTCTTGCGGGTGCGGAGGAAGCTCCCATTCAGCCAACAGACTCTCAGGTTCCACCTGAGCCTGACATCACCCAAGAACAGGAGCACACGCAGGACCCTCTTGTCCCTGGCCTTTCCTCTTCCTCCTCTCCAGATGAAGCGGTGGCGGGGACATCCTCCTCGTGCCCTCCCCCAATTGACCTGCGGGCACATCAGGACCTCCTGAGGCAGGTGGCCCTGAATATGAATCTTCAGGTGGAGGAGGTCCTGGAGATAGAAGACCCTGTGGTGGATATTTTGTCAGCTGACACCCCCACAAGAGTGGCCTTGCCATTCATTCGTACTATTCAGGCAAACGCCGATACCATCTGGCAATCTCCAGCCTCTATTCCGCCCATGGCCAGGGGAGTTGAGCGAAAGTACATGGTACCCTCTAAGGGGTAAGAGTACCTGTACGTGCACCCTCCTCCCTGCTCCCTTGTCATGCAATCAGTCAACGAAAGGAAGCGCCATGACCAGCAAGCTCCTGCTCCAAAATCAAAGGAGGCTAGGCGCATGGACTTATTGGGCCGCAAGGTATACTCTGCTGGGGGCCTCCAACTCAGGGTGGCAAACCAGCAAGCCTTGCTTAGTCAGTACAACTATAACACCTGGGTGGCAATTGGGAAATTTACGGAGCTAGTTCCCCAAGACTCCCGCCAGGAGTTTGCTGCCCTTTTGGAGGAAGGGAAGAAGGTGGCGACAACCTCTCTCCAAGCCTCGCTGGACACAGCCGACTCCGCAGCCAGGACTCTGGCTTCAGGAGTCGCCATGAGGAGAATTTCATGGCTTCAGGTGTCAGGCCTTCCACCTGAATTACAACAGACTATACAGGACAACAGGGTGATCATGCGCTCACTCGGAATGCACACACCGGTGACTCAGCACAGGTCCTTCCGTCCTCAGCCTCACCGCCCTTACCCCCTGCCTAGGCCACGACAGGACTTCGGCAGAAGGCGCGGCTGAGGCAATCGCAGATGGCAGTCTGGACCCCAAGGGGGTCAAAATCAGGGTCCCTCCAAACCACCCACGGGACACAAACCAAACTTTTGAAGGCACGCCCGAGGACGGCGTACCAGTTGTTTCCCAGGATCCTTCCCCTCCCTTTTACAACCGCCTCTCCTATTTCCTCCCTGCGTGGACCCAACTAACTTCGGATCATTGGGTCCTACGCACGGTAGAATTCGGATACCACCTCCAGTTTATTTCGCCCCCCCCATCCCCCATCCTCGGCCATCTTCAGGGACCCCTCTCATGAGCAATTCCTCTTGCAAGAGGTACGGACGCTCCTTGCCATGGGAGCTATAGAGGCGGTACCGAAGGACTCGAGGGGCAAGGGGTTTTATTCCCGCTATTTCCTAATCCCCAAGGCGAAGGGAGGTCTGAGACCTATCCTAGACCTGCGAGGACTCAACAAGTTCATGATAAAGTTGAAGTTCCGCATGGTATCCCTGGGGACCATCATCCCGTCCTTGGATCCCGGAGACTGGTATGCCGCCCTTGATATGAAGGACGTGTATTTTCACATTGCAATTTACCCACCCCACAGACGGTACCTCCGGTTTGTGGTCAACCGTCAACAATTTACAGTCCTTCCGTTTAGCCTCTCTACAGCCCCACGAGTATTCACAAAATGCATGGCTGTAGTCGCCGCCTCCCTCCGTCATCGTCGGATACACGTCTTCCCATATCTCGACAATTGGCTCATTCGAGGGACCTCTGAGACCCAAGTCACCCATCATGTGAGCATCGTCAAGGACCTATTCAGGCAACTAGGCCTGATGATCAATATAGAGACGTCCACTCTGGTTCCCACACAGAGAATAGACTTCATTGGGGCCATCCTGGACTCCAATCTCGCCAGAGCTTGCTTACCACAGCCTCGGTTTCAGGCAATGGTATCAATTATACAAGGCCTACAAAACTTCCCGATAACTTCGGCTCGCACTTGTCTCGGCCTCCTGGGTCACATGGCTGCCTGCCCGTTCGTGACCAAACACTCCAGACTACGTCTCCGTCCCCTTCAAACTTGGCTCACCTCGGTATACCAGCCGGGCAGAGACAGTATAGACACGATCCTCACAATCCCCCTGAACATCCTAGGCTCCCTGGACTGGTGGCTGACGCCCTCCCTGGTCTGTGCAGGGATGCCATTCCACCCGCCCCCCAGCCTTCGATTACCCTGACAACGGACCCAATCATCGCTCAGCTGGGGTGCCCACCTCGAACATCTCCGCACTCAAGGCCTTTGGTCAGCTCAGGAACTGGCCTTGCACATCAATGTGCAGGAGCTGAGAGCAGTCCGCCTTGCGTGCCAGGCGTTTCAAAAGCATATACAAGGCCGTTGTGTCTCAGTGTTCACAGACAACACAACGGCCATGTTTTACATAAACAAGCAGGGCGGGGCACATTCCTCCCTCCTTTGTCAGGAAGCTATTCAGCTCTGGGACTTCTACATAGCCCACTCGATAGACCTGGTAGCGTCTTTTCTCCCAGGGGTTCGGAACACTCTGGTGGATCACCTCAGCAGATCCTTCCTGTCTCACGAGTGGTCGATTCGTCCAGACGTTATCCATTCTGTTTTCCAGAAGTGGGGCTCTCCCCACATAGACCTCTTCGCCTCCCGCGAGAACAGGAAATGCCACGCGTTCTGCTCCTTCCAAGGTCTCTCCCCGGGCTCCATCTCAGACGCATTTCTGATACCGTGGACGAGCCATCTACTTTATGCCTTCCCACTGTTTCCACTGGTTCACAGGGTCCTGCTCAAGCTCCGCAGAGACAGAGCCCACCTGATCATGATCGCTCCAGCGTGGCCGAGGCAACACTGGTACCCCATGTTGCTCGACCTGTCGGTGGCCAACCCAATCCCCCTACCTCTTTGCCCGGATCTCATAACTCAGGACCACGGCAGACTCCACCACCCAGACCTGCAGTCTCTTCATCTCACAGCATGGTTGCTGCGTGGTTAAGCCAGTCCGAGTTATGTTGCTCTGCCTTGGTACAACAAGTACTCCTGGGTAGTAGGAAACCTTCCACTAGGTTAACATATCTGGCCAAGTGGAAGCGTTTCTCCTGCTGGTGCGAACAACGTAATGTTGTTCCCACCGAGGTACCAGTCCCTACCATCTTGGACTACCTCTGGTCTCTAAAACAGCACGGCCTAGCGGTATCATCATTAAAGGTGCACTTGGCAGCCATCTCTACCTTCCACCCAGGGAAGAGCGGCCGCTCGGTGTTCTCTCACCCCATGGTTTCGAGGTTCCTCAAGGGCTTGGAGCGATTATACTCACAAGTACGCCGCCCCGCCCCAACCTGGGACCTCAACCCAGTTCTAGCGAAACTTATGGCTGCTCCCTTCGAGCCGCTAGCAACCTGCTCACTGCTATACCTGTCCTGGAAGACAGCTTTCCTCATAGCCATTACATCGGCAAGACAAGTTCCGAGCTTCGGGCTCTCACGGTGGACCCCCCGTATACAGTGTTTCACAAGGACAAGGTACAGCTGCGACCACATCTGGCCTTCCTCCCTAAAGTGGTATCAGCCTTTCATATCAATCAAGGTATCTTCCTTCCGGTCTTCTTCCCGAAGCCACACTCATCACGCCGGGAGCAGCAACTGCACTCCCTAGACGTCCATAGGGCGCTCACATTTTACATCGAGCGAACAAAGCCCTTTCGTAAAACACCCCAACTCTTCGTCGCGGAGGCAGATCGAATGAAGGGCCTACCTGTCTCCTCCCAGAGGATTTCATCTTGGGTGACATCATGCATCCGCACCTGCTATGACCTGGCTCATGTTCCGATGAGCCACCTTACCGCACATTCTACCAGGGCTCAGGCTTCATCTGCCGCCTTCCTGGCGCATGTACCCATCCAGGAGATATGTCGTGCAGCTACCTGGTCCTCAGTCCACACCTTTGCATCACATTACGCATTGGTACAACAGTCCAGAGATGAAGCGGCATTTGGCTCAGCAGTTCTACATTCTGCGACATCTCACTCCGACCTCACCGCCTAGGTAAGGCTTGGGAGTCACCTAATTGGAATCGATATGAGCAAGCACTCGAAGAAGAAAAGACGGTTACTCACCTTTGTAACTGTTGTTCTTCGAGATGTGTTGCTCTTATTCATTCCAAACCCGCCCTCCTTCCCCTCTGTCGGAGTAGCTGGCAAGAAGGAACTGAAGGGCCGTTGGGTCGGCAGGGGTATATATCTGGCGCCATAACGGCGCCACTCCAGGGGGCGACCCAGCCGACCCACCGAGTGTTGCTAGGGTAAAAATCTTCCGACGAACGTGCATGCGGCGCGCGCACACCTAATTGGAATGGATATGAGCAACACATCTCAAAGAACAACAGTTACAAAGGTGAGTAACCGTCTTTTCTGCAACAGACAAAGAGCTAGGGAATGGCAGAAGTGGATGCTAAGAGAGAGGAAGTGGTTCTCAGGTAACAACTGGTGTCTGGGAAAGCACCATGCTACTGACTCTTTAGGGCCTGGAACTAGAAGTCTTGTGATGTAGAGTAAGTCAGAACTCCCCTTCTCCCAGCCAACTAGGACAAGTTATGATAAGTAGGTTAGAATATAAGTTGCCTCTTCCCTCCGACCAAGGAGAGACACTGGTCGGAAGAGAACTACCAGCTAACTTCTCCCAGGCCAAGGGGAATGAGATGAATTATTTTTGAGTCTGCCTCCAAACTGTAGAACAGCATTGGGAAAACCACACACCTACCAGAGATGGTTGGGGAGAAAATGCCAGTTTTGTTTTGTGTATTTAAGAGGCTTTGTACCCAGTGTGGGCAGAGCTGGGTGGAAGTAATTTAAAAGGTCAGCTGAGAGAAGCCATGGTCGCAGCTTGCTACAGTTTCCAAATAATAAACAAGAGCCATTTCATCTAAAGCTCGAGTTCAGTCACAAATTTAATTAATGCATTATTTTTTTAACAAGCGTCATCAGCATGGAAGCATGTCCTCTGGCATGGTGGCCAAAGCATGAAGGGGCATGCGAATGTTTAGCATATCTGGCACGTAAATATCTTGCAATGCCGACTACAAAAGTGCCATGCAAACGCCTATTCTCACTTTCTGGTGACATTGTAAATAAGAAGTGGGCAGTATTATCTCCCATAAATGTAAAAAAACTTGTTTGTCTTAGCAATTGACTGAACAAAAAGTAGGACTGAGTGGACTTTTTCATTGTTTTGGTTTTGAATGCAGTTATGTAACAAAAAAAATCTACATTTATAAGTTGCACTTTCACAATAAAGAGATTGCACTACAGTACTTGTATGAGATGAATTGAAAAATACTGTTTCTTTTATCATTTTTACAGTGCAAATATTTGTAATAAAAAATAATATAGAGTGAGCAGTGTACACTTTGTATTCTGTGTTGTAATTGAAATCAATATATTTGAAAATGTAGAAAAACATGCAAAAATATTTAATCAATTTCAATTGGTATTCTATTGTTTAACAGTGTGATTAAAACTGCAATTAATCACAATTAAATTTTTAATCGCGATTAATTGTTTTTGAGTTAACCGCGTGAGTTAACAGCAATTAATCAACAGCCCTACTGTTTTCACATAACAATACATCCAGCTCACAGGAAATAGCTGAGATTCCAAATAGACGATTCCCATTATCAGTACAAAATTCAACCTTACACTCTATAAGCAGCACCAACAGTCTTTACCAAATGTCTGGGGGCGGGGGGACTCACCTACAAAAGCAAGAAATCCATGTATACCTATATGTCAATGACTGGCTCATTTGTGGGAAATGACCAGAACATGTGCCAGACTCCATTTATCAGATACTCCAGGTTTTCACTTCCCTGGGTCTCAGAGTCAACAAAGAGATGCTGTTAGTACATGCAGAGAGGATAGAATTGATAGGGGAAAATCAAATTCCACAACAGCAAAGGTTTATCTGCCTCAGAACAGATTCAACACTATATAGCAGATCTCATCAACCAACTGTAAGGTCAGTCACAAACACAGACTTCTAGGGCACATGGTCTCCTGAGCATACATAACACAGCATGCCAGATTTCACCTTCATTGCGTGCAACGGTGTTCAATAGGCTTCATATAGACATGAAGGTGCCATAGTCCTACAGTCATTAAACTGGGGGAAGGATCCTCTAAAGCAGTGGTTCTTAACCTGGGGTGCACGCACCCCCTGGGGGTGCGAGATGCCCTTTCTCGGGGTGCGAGACATGTCAGATTTTTTTAGAAGGTAAATCATCGAAAACACAAATTAAGCACAGGAACGTAAGTACAACTACTTTGTTTCATCAAACCTATGTATTTATTAACATTATACATTTTTAAATGATTATTGCATTGAATTTTAACTGCAAAATTAAAATAAGTATATAATTCTATCTCTTTCATTCTATAGTTATGATATATCTAGGTTTAAAGACCTGACCTACTTCAACGATTTTTGATAAGAGGTGTGAGAACATATTTTTGAGAACCAAAAGGATGCAGGCTGCAGTAAAGGTTAAGAACCACTGCTCTAAAGGTATGCAAAGAGCTATTCTTTTCTCCACCATTGCCATCCAAGTTGCTAGTGCTTCTGCACTCAGGTGGAGAGCTTTTAGACCATCTCCAGATGCAAGACCTCTGAATGTCTCAGGAAACCCATCTGCCCATGTGCTGAAATTGAGAGCTGTTTGTCAGACATGAACAGCATTCCTTTCCATACTGATAGGATTGACTGTTCAGATAATGACCAACACCACCACAGTGATGGTTTATATGAATAGGCAGAGGGAAGCAAATCTCTCTCACACATGCTCTCTCTCTCGTCTCTCACACAGTGACAAGAAGCTGTGCATCTTTGAAGCAAGTGCATTTGCCACAAAATTATCCCAGTAGGTCTTCACTTACCAGGCTTGCAGAATGTCCTAGCAGACCATCTCAACAGGCAATTCACAAGTGATCAAAATTGGTCAGCCAAAGACATCACACAGAACATTTTCAACAAGTGTGGTCACCCAATGATGGAGCTGTCACAACAAATAAGAATAAGAAGTATCACACATTTTTCTCCAGAGGGGGGTCATAGCCCAGGTTCTCTGTCAGATGCCTTCCTAATCCCCTGGATCCAGGGTTTATGTATGTCTATCCATTGATACCAAGGGTACTAAGGACATTCAGACAGGACTAAATCATGATGTTCATGCTGGCACTGGCTTAGTCAAGACAATTCTAGTTCTTGGACCTGATGAATCTTTCCATTCATCCTCTAATACACTTACCTCTTCTTTCAGGCATAATCTTCCAAAAAGAGAGGCATATCCGTCATCTGGAGCCAGCTATGTTACACCTAGTAGCATGGATGCTGAACTACCTAAGCATTATGGAGAAGAGGTTTAGAACATACTATTCATAATAGAAAGGACTCTACCAGACTTGCATCTTCCCCCAAATAGAAGAGATTTGCTATTTGAGCCCAACACCAACTATCTTCATTGCAGTTCAGTTACCTGCTATTTTTGACTACTTGTTATCACTGAAGAACTCAGGAGTGTTTATCAGTTCAGTAAGAGTCTACTGGCAGCAATATCCACTGAACATCTCCCTCATTCATGGTTAAGCAGTATTCTTTCACTCTATGGTAACTAGATTCCTTGAGGGTCTTCTTTGTGTGTTTTCCCCCAACTAGGGACACCACCCCCCCTTGTTGGGACCGTAAGGTAGTGCTAGTGGGATTCATGGAACCCACCTTTTGATCCTCTGTTCTCTTTACCACTTATCCATTAAGACAGTCTTCCTAGTGACAATAACATCTGTATGTAAGGTAGGTGGGATACAGGCGATTATAAGTGGACCAGAGTAAAATATATCCCCTAGGGAAAAGGTGGCTCTTGGGCCTCACCCTAAACTTTTTTTGAAAGTAATCTCAGACTTCCATATAAATCAAGGAATCCACCTGCCTGTTTTTTCCCTAGACCACACTCCAACCAAGGAGAGGCTGAACTGCACACTCTGGTTGTGCTCATTTTATTTAGATAGGAGTAGGCCTTTCAGAAATTCCCCTAGGTTTTTTGTGGCTTTTGCAGATAGGATGAAGGGTCAGGCAGTATCTACCCAGAGATTATCTAATGGAATTTCCAGTTGCATCAGAATGGGCTATGAATTAGTGGTATTCAACACTCCAGTAACAATAAGGCCCATTCTAATAGAGCACAGATATCTACTGCAGTTTCTTTAAGAAGCGTACCAATTTCAGAAATCTGTAGAGCAGCAACATGGGAATTGAGATATACATTTACGCAAGATTATTTGGTGATAGTGCCATCAAAATCTGATGTCCATTTTGGCAGAGCTTCCCTTCAGTGACCATTCAAATAGACTCTGAGCACCTACCTCCTTTCTTCTGAGTCACCAAGAGTGGAATAAATATGGAGAGGAAGTCAAAGAATAAATGGTTATGCACCTTACAGTAACTGTAGGTCTTTGAGATGTGCTGTCAATGTGTATTCCATGAACTGTCCTCTTCCTCACTAATATGGAGTCCTTTACTATATGGATTCTATGTTGCTGAAAAAACTAAGTGATGATTGTATTGTGCTGCCCTTTATGCCTTTGTGTGGACATGACGACACCTAGGGCACAGATTTGGGCCCTATAGACATTGCTGGCGAGAAGAGTCTGAATTTGAGCACTTGGGGTGCATCCACACTAAGAGTGGGAAAGTTATGGAGAATACATCTCAAAGAACCACAATTAGTGTACAGCAAGTAATTGTTCCTCTTAATAGTGAATCTATATTTTTCTTAAGATTGTTTCCTCTAGTTGTACATCTTCCGCAGCAAGAGCCTCACGTGAGCATTTGCTCATTGCCATTAACATATACACCTGTTGGAGGAAAATGCTTCACTGTGTCCCAAACTGATGGATTCTTTGTTGAATGGAGAATAGTGCATAGTGTCCATACACTAGTGGTTATCCCAGTTGACTTCAAAAGTACCAGGATAAAAATAGTGCGGGGACAACTGCTATAAATGGAACATATGTAATGAATTCTTTGACTGCTTGCCATATTCCTTTGCTGTTACTTACAGGCCACAGTAATACTGGGGTGCAAAGCTGCTCTAATGTAACCAGGCCAAGTACAGTAAGCATCTTGATAATTCAGTGCATGACACATCTCCAGCTACTAACATTTCCTCTTTGACTATCAAGTTTGCCAGTTTGTCATCTTTTCCGAAGAGCTAGTTGCCTACATTTACTATCCCAAGTGAGCTCTATGATTTCACCTTGAGGTGTTAAGAATTGCTAATGACTATCAGAACTTGTGTAAATTACAGTGGTGCAGACATGCTGAAAAATCAATAAGTAATGAAATAGTACTGTAGTGAAGTAGCCAAGAAAGCAATGGATGGAAAAGTCCCAAGGATTCAGTTTCATTTTGTCAAAGTATAAAAAAAAATGCTATAAAATTCTGCCCACCAGAGTAGTAGCAAGGGTATAGAATGTGCCTCTCTCTGACTCTCATCTTCCATAAGAATTCAGTGGGCTCCATGTAATCCTACTGTGGCAGATTATCCAGTCATTTTGCTTTTCTTTAATGAAGCAATGGAAATGGTTGTCAGTCTTCATGTGCTCTGGACTCAGACATCTCCTGGCTTCTTGCATCATTTCATATCTGCTGTGAATGCCAAAGAATCACCAAATCCATTCTTCCTAACATACTTAGACATATCAGGTTTGGAGGAGTAGAAGTAGCAACAGGAGGACATTTCTCCTTCTGCCATGTAGTTCAGTACCTCAGAACAATTTCTCTGTTAGAAAAATCATCAAAAGATTTGAGGAGTGTGACTTTTGTTTCAGGTGTTGATATGAAAGGGCTCTCATTAAGCAGAGAATATGCAGTCCTAAAATATTGTATTGCACATAAAAAAGAAAGTTTTGTTCCAAAAGAAAAACACGTGAAGATGAAAACGGTTGAGCTGAAATAAGCTTCCAAAAGCTGAGTAGTACTTTTGGATATTCTTTTATTTTAATCCATAAATTGTGAAGTTTCTCTAGAATTAGTTCTTCACACTGAGGAGGTGTTTCTTCTTGAACTTACAGGGTTGATTAAAGTATGTTTTATTTGAACAGAATGAATGACTAAAACCCTAACAAGCCTAGTCATCCTTGTCAAGGAGAAACCTACTTTCTGGTACTAGGGGAGGATCCCCTGCTCTGCCCTGCCCTTTATTATCATGCTCAACCTATTTCCCTCTTTGGATATCTGCCTATAAAAGGAAGTGAGTGTGAAGTATGGTGAGCTGCTAGCTATTTCTGTAGGCCCAGGTCATAGAGAAAGAAACTATAAAGGTATCAGGGGAAAAGTGACAAAACAACTGTCTTTTGTTTTTGTTTTGTTTGTTTTTTTAATGACTCTGCATTCACTTCTCTGGATTGAAAATAGAATGTTTCTCTACTGTCTTTGGGGTTAGGTCTTGTGTCCTTCAGTCCTTTGCTAGCCATGGACACTGAAACTTGAGGAGATGGAAAAACATTGTCTGTAATGTTGCTGGATTATTTTATACAGTTTAATGTTTTCAGTTTAAACAGGTATAGGTCAGTAAAATCCTGCCATAGAATCCCATATACTGATACATTTTGGCTTAAATCAGTGGCTCTCAAGTTGTAGTCTTTGGAGAACTGGCTTCTCATCCCTGGTTCTATCTGCTGCTTTAGGTCATCAGGCTCTTCCTTGTAATTAAGAGGCAACCACAGGGAACTAATTTGTGTGCAGAAAATGAACAACTGCTACCACCAGAGTTGGGAAATGTCCTGAGTGAGTTTGGCAGTTGAACAGACTAGAAGTGAGCCAATAAATTTGGGTCAGGCTTTTAAAGGAAAGACACCCATTTGCTTCAATGAGTTTGGATCAGGCCCTTCGTTCCATCCTAAGTTCTCTGAGTTACAAAAACCAGAGCTCTCTTTTCTTGCCAGATATGTTGGGTGCAATGTAAATACTTGGCTAGATCAAGCTACAGATCAGCAGTAACATGTAAATACTAATGTGATCTCATGAGACACAGTGGGATATACGGTAAAATGCTGATCTTGGAAACAAAAACATTTATATAAATCTGAGGCCCCTTCTTGCTGCTGGTATGTTGACTATCCAATCACATGTTGATTGGAAATTACCAGATAGGGTTCTGGCCATATAGTGTAACCCCCTTGGAGTTTAGAGTGTGTGGCCCCTATAAAACTTTGTTTTGAGTGCAAGGAAGTGGTGATTGTTCCAGGAAGAGGAAGTGCTGTTTGAGGGCTGGGAATGTGGAGAGAGGGAGAGTGAATGGGAGTGTGTGTCTGGAGCTCTAGACAAAAAGGGCAACAGTAAGCAGGCCCTCCCATAGCAAAGCAGCCAAGAGCCTGCCCAAAGCTTAGAAGGGACAGAGCAACCAACCAGCGACACCCCAGGACAGGAGCTAGGAGAAGCACTGTGCCAAGGAGGAATCATCCGAGAAGGACAAACCTGAACTGGACTTAGCAGCACTGCTGTCCAGAACTGCACGAGCTATGAGTACTGGGGCTTGTGACCTTGCATTGAGAATAAGGAGGGAGGCTGGAGCTAGCTAAGTGGGGAGGTTGTTGCGCTGTGTGGCTTTGCAGAGAGCAGCAGAAGAGGCCACCTGAGGGGTTTGTTAGGGAAAGTTCACTGGCGCTGAAGATGACCGGGAGCACCTAAGACTCACCACAGGACTGGAACTTTGCCCAGGACTCCTGAACTCTGAGTGCAGACACATTGCTCAATGTCTGCCCTTTCAGACTGTGCTACCACTGGGCCTGTGAGGCCTTGTGTTGAACGTAACCGTGGTTTACTGTTCCCAACCATCTTCCCCCCTGTAGTTTTTCTCCATTCATCCCTCTGTGAATAAATATTTCCTTCTCCTATATTCATTATACTATTCCAGCATGTGGGTGTTCACTCCAGGGGATTTGGAACAGGTTTTCCTGGGCTGGAAAGGGGTTTCCCTGCTGCATTCCTGCATGCGCCTTTTCTGGCCAGAGCTGCCTCCAGAGCAAACTCCATCTTGGGGTGTTAAAGTAACAATAGTAATACCTTTTGGCTTTTTATCATTTGCTCTCATTTCCATTCCTTCCTTTCAAGAACATTAAAGTTATATACTGTATCTCCTGCTAAATGTTGTGTGTGCTGTTTCCATTTGAAGAGCTTGAGTTTTCCAGGCCAACTTACCTAGGAAGAGACTGCTTCATAAGTTTTTATCAGTCTTTACTAACCCCATCTTCAGCAAGCCCAATTTAAGAGTACCATCTGAGGGTCCCAGGGATGCTATGGCCATTCTCAAGCCACCACAGGAATGTGATAGAAACGTCCCATTCATCTAAGCACTCAGATGTCAAAGCAAAGTAAGCTACAGATAGTTTAGATTGAGTAAGATAATTGTTTGAGAGAATCCTCATTCATCGCAACATCAGGGATACTGGCAAACTCTGTTTTAAAGCTCCAGCCTGCCATTTTATGCAATCTTATGTTATAGCATCATGAGAAAAAGCTCAGAAGGTTAGGTTAATGGGGAGCCCTAACCCGGATGCTCTTGAAATCCTAAATATATGAATGAGATTTTTGTTCAGATCCTGATTAGGAAGACTAGCCCCTAAAAGTAAAGAGATTTGTGCTAAACCTGGCGAGCAGGATTGGGTCCTCAATTTAGTCCACTGCAAGTCTGCCAACTCCATAGGGTCTCTTCAAAGAATGCTGGTTTGTTTAGAATTGGATTTAAAGTCTGATAAGTGGCCAAGGTGAGAGGCAAAGTCCTCTTTTGCATGAAGTGCATGAAATAATCTGTCTGCTGACCAGACCTACCTAATCTCAGACCTTTGGAAGACTTTTGCTATGACGAGGACTTTCAGTGCTGCTGTAAATGCCATGGTTATAGAGGCTGTACACATGGAAGGTTCATTAATGGATTAGAGAAGGAATAGAGAGATGGGTCCTGGCAGGGCAGTCTGCAATCATGCACACTCTGGAATCCTTGATCCCTACTGTTAGAATTTAAAGTCAGCGAGAGTTTATTTTTCTTATTTAAAACAAATTACAATATTTAATGCCTTTCCCCACACTCAAATAGTAAAAAAGAAACCAGAAGTACTAATGAGGTTGTGGGCCTAAGGGCAACCAAGAGGAACATTTCAGGCTTTTCATTTTCCCATTGCACATAGATATGCTGTTGGTCCATATGGAGGGGACCATGGGCACGGCTCCACCCCCACCCTATTTTAGTGAGGTTAGTACAGTTGGTGGCTCTAGGCACTCAGACTGCCTCTTTGCAGAGATAGAGGAGGCAAAGGCTCTTTGCTCCCATTCCTTCCACTTGGAACCCTCACATCTGTGTAGAACTATCCACAATGACTACATTGTTTCTCTCCTTGAAGGCCACCACTGCAGCTTTCTTAGCTAAAGATTGCTCACATTTATTATTTTTTTCTTTTAGTGTAACATCTGTTAGCACTTTTCAAACAGAAAGAAGACTCAGTTGAGAAACTTACAATCTTTAGACAAACAGATATAGTGATACTGAGGACTGGTAGCACTGCCTGCTGTTATGTTTGCCCAACACTTTCCATTATAAGGCTGTGTTTTCAGTTACTTATAACTTTGCCAAATTATAACCATTTGGGCAGAAATTTTAAATGCTAGGTGCCTGCCTCAGGCTGAATTTAAAAAAAAAATCAACAACCAAAACAGTTCAGCCATTTCCAAGAACAAGGCTAGGAAAAATGTTGTTTTGTCCTTGTTAAGAAATTCTAGCGAATTTTCTTTAAGCGCTAACACACCAGTGCTTCCGAACAGAGACTTGAAATTTGGCAGGAGGCACCCTTTGTATCGCAGATGTGTCTGTTGCTGTCCCTGTGAAACTCTGCCCAAATTTCACCAAGTTATAAGCCTTAGAAAAATCACAGATCCCACATGCTCTGTAGAGACTTCTTAAATTTTAACATCTAAATTCCCTGAAGACTCCATCCACACTGGGTGTGCTTCTGTCTGGGGCTGAGCAGGACTTTTCCTGAAATTGCAGCTTTGGGCTGATGGTGGTGGTATTAGGTCTGGGGCCAGGCACCTCAACAGAGACTAAGGACCCTGTCTTTCCTGTGCTCTTAATGATCCTTTCCCTCCCCATCCTCCCTTGCTAGGCCTGGCAGCCTAGATGAGGCAGTTACCTGATTCAAATGTGGAGGGGACAAGAGCTGGACTTGCAAAAGGAGTGAGAGTAGTAGATTGGAACAAGGAACCTGAGGAGGGGGTGGCAGAAACTTGGACTGAAGGATGGTGGGGGCAGGAGAGGGAAACTGGTTTGGGAGCTGGTGTGGGTGAAGAGGATAGGACTGGCTGGGCAAGGACACTGGCCATTGGAACAGGGAGGGAAACTGGTGTTGGTGGGGTGACTGGAAAAAAACATTATGGGATCATGTAATTAAAACTATCTCATCATATATATGCACTTGCAAACTTAGGTGTGGCATTTTGTAACTTTTGAGTGCTTGACTTTTTAATTTTAATAGTATTCTTTTAAAGTGGGGGGGAGTTGAGTGAAATATATAAAGAGAGCAATCAAGATGCTGTGTGGCCACGTCTTGGGTTAAATGGTCAGCTAGATTCCTCAAGTGATATAATAGAAGTGGATTTTCAGCAGAGATTTAAATATGTACTGTGTTATAGGCCTTCCAAATGAGCTCTAAAAGGATGCTCCACACATGGGGGTCAGTGTAGAAGAAGACATAGAGATATTAAGCTTCATACGTGGATTTTTATTTTATTTTTGGTTTGTGTGTGTACTCGTTATTATGTAGAAGGCAGAGTAAGAATGGTGGGAGGGGGTGAGTTGATAGACACAAGGAAGAAGAAATGCAAAAAAGGACACTGAAGGTATCTCTACCCAACCTGCAGGAGCAAGCCTCCCAGCCAGCAATTCTTTAGTCTTCTTAACACCCTCCTCACTCACTGGTTTGTCCAAATTGCCTCTGCCAAACTTATCTCTTTCCTATTATTATATTATTTCCCTATTTCAAGCTCCCCATATACTCACCCTTGTTCTTTGCAACAAATTCAAACTTCATGTCCTTGCCTTAAAGACCCTACATCACTCAACCCCCTCCTGATCTCTGACCTGATCTCCTTTCACATTTCCCTCTATGCTCTGCTAGCAATGTCAGTCTTGATGGCTCTTTTGTCTCCTTCTCACACAAGCATCTCCCAGCCTTATTCTGGCCACCCCTATGCCTGGATCACTCAACCAAAATCTGTTTGCCAAGCTACTGCACTTACCTTATTTAAATCTCTCTTAAAATTTTAATTCTTCCATAAAATATCCTGGACATTACGAAAAAAATGTAAAAAATGTTTAATTGTGGGGCTGATTCATTAAGAGTATGCACAAAACTACGAGTGACTATATAATCTTAATTAATAGCATTGTCTTACCCATCCTCCCCCGGGTGACCGTCTTCACTCTTTCTTACGTCATATCTTAATTCTAGATGAAATATTTTCCATCACAAATACTCATACTTGTACATTTAAAATTAATTTTTTGTGAATTTTTATGCTGGTAGTTTGAACATTTGTTTTCCATTAACATGCGTTCCAGTAAAATCCAACTGCATAAATGTTTGCAGAAAGCAAACACAGAAAGAGTGATAGCATGGCAAAGTACATTCACTGATATGTTCAAGCAAGTATTCCCAGAAAAAAAAATTCAGTATTCACCCAGCTCTGTTGCCAGACTAAGAGAGAATAAGTATGATCTCCCTTCATAATAAAGATTAGGACAACCTAAGCAGACCTTTTTAATGGACTCTGAAGAGAGTTCCTGCTGCTGACATCCAGTTTACCTGGGTTATTGCCAGCAACGGCTCTAAAGACTGAGGTCATAATGTTGGGTGTTTGATGTCAGAAATTCCTCTGTGTGTTTCCTTGCTTCTGTTTCCAACTCTTCCAGATAGTCTTTCTACTTAGAGATAGAGGCCTATAGATGAATACAAAGGGGAACATTGCAGAGGTACTGAACCCAGGCTCTGGAGGGGACTGTTTTTCATCTTTGGTCGCAATGGTTTATAGCATAATTATCAAAGTGTCCTTTGGAATGAACTCCTGGGCACCTGTAGAGAAAAGTGTAGTGTCTTGTTCACCAGTGATAAGATGTTTGCTTTACAGCCACGAGGAAATAAAATAAATAAGAGAAAGTGGAGGAAAATCAGGTTAAAAAGCTTCTGCACCATTTTCTGGTTGGAGTGCTAAAATCTTGAAGCGTTACCGTCAAAGCTTTTCTGAATGACTTGATGAGGGTTTTTTGTTGTTTTGGTTGCTGCACTCTTGGGACTCATTGGAGTGGCAGGATAAAAATTAATTAGAGGCTCTTTGGAGGGGGCTTTGGAGATAGCCTCAGGCTACACTTCATTCTGGTTGTTAGAAGCAATATCATCACTGCCTTGTCTCCCAGTGAACAGACCTGCACTGGTGCAGCTGGGGGGAGCCACAGAACATTCAACACAGACATCACAGCAAAGACTTCCTCCCAGAGAGATTACTTACCACAAAACCAATGGATCTACCTGCTGACAACCCTGGAAATATGTCTTGTTTCATTTTCTGGTTTCTGAGAGGCTGCTTATGAAGCTCACACAATCCTGATGAAATATCGTAGAAGGAGGCACTTTTTCCTCCCCCTTCACCATGAATTATGCTGATAGGGGGTTCTTGGGGGAGATGATAGAGCAAGCTCCATTTCAGTGGCAGGTTTTCTTTTGTAAAGGGTGGATTGACATGTCAGTGCGTGAAGAAAGCTGACAAATAACCATTTCAAGCCAAAAGATCACATATGAAAAACAGCTCAGTAATTTCTCTCTGCCCTCCCCCACCAAAAAAAATATTTTAATCCCAACTGCACAGTCTCTGCAGCTATTAGGAACAAGTCAAACTGGGAATGCACCTGTGGATATTGGTTACTTGTCATGCTGACTTTGAAGCCTCATTCTTGTGTAGGGGCGGGCAGCCTATGGAACTTTGCAGAACTGGACAGACGAATTCAGTCTTGTGATTTGTATCCTGAATTTTCATCAGACTGCTGCATATGCCTTCATATTTAGATAACCCCTATAACTGATATCTAGTGCAAGATGCCCAGCTAATTAACATACTTATTTAGGTATCTTTAACACAATTAAAACTAATTTTAACTTTAATTTACTTCAGTGGGTCTGGCATTTCATGCTTATTTTTTAATGCAGCGGGTTCCTGGATCAAAGTAATGCGAGGCAAAGTTCAAATTGTCTGTGATAGCAATTGGCAGAAAAAAAAGGAAATATTCCCAGAGCAGCAAATACTTTAAAAAATGATAAACTATTTTTATAAACTATAACCGTAGATGTACCACCAGGAATCAGTAAATATCTCCAATTCTCTGGTCTCCTCTGGTTTCCCTTTTGGCCTCTGTACTGTTACTTATCAAAGTTACTTTCAAATCCAAGGAGGAATGATGGTTATTACATACTCTAGCAGCCTCAGAAGAAAGGCGAATACTGTCACATGACTTAACTACACAAAGGTATATCATCTGGTGCAGCTGTTCATAGTCCATTCTGTGGATGAGCACTGAAATCATCCTAGAGTTGTTTTACTTCCACAGGATGTATGCATTCTTAGTTCTAGCTGTCTCTATGGTTAATATCTCCGTAGCATAGAAGGAACACCCACTGCATAGTGTGCCTAATATCAGAATTTTAACACTGACCTAGACAACTGTTCTCTCTTCAGGTGTATGATATTAGTAACAATAATTTTATTATTTGCATTCAGTTACTTAGTGGTTGGCTCTCTCTAATACAGATTAGCTGTGAATTTATAAACTGCCTCATTTCTCCCCTCCCAAGGTTCTCACGGTGCTACACCATCAATTAATATCTGATTTTAAAAGAAAGCAATATGTAAAACACCAAATATACAATATAAAAGCGGATAGGCACATATCATTTGAAACATGGATATTGAAAGCATTGTATCAAGGCAAATAATAATTATTGCTCAGAGTTGGATTTTTAATGTTTTTAATGGAAAGATAGGTTAAGATGGATCTTTCAGGAGCCATGATAACAAAAGCTCATTCATTTTCCAATTTAAAATACGATGATAGGACCCCTAAAAAAGTGGGTGTTTCCAGGGCAGAGGTATCTGTAATGATCAGGCACTGTGAGAAGTTTGAGATGTGATGATTTCTCTCTCCTAATGTTTCAAAAACAAAAAGGACCATTTAAAATTCAATGCATTGCTTTATAGGCACAGGGGAACAAAGAATGTAGGTGAGATTTAGAAATGTGGGACTATATCTTGTAAAGCAGAGACACTGAAAGTGCTATGGGATCATGGTGAATAACCAGCTGAAGAGGCCAAACCGGACAGTCTCTTCGGAAAAGAATAAATGGACACAAATCTGACATCAGGAATCATAACATTCAAAAACCAGTAGGAGAGCACTTCAACCTCTCTGGTCACTCAGTAACAGGACCAATCTACACGGGAGGTCCACTTCCTAGACACCACGGTGCAAATAAGTGGTGGTCACATTAACACCACCCTATACCGAAAACCTACCGACCGCTATGCCTACCTTCATGCCTCCAGCTTCCATCCCGGGCACACCACAAGATCCATTGTCTACAGCCAAGCACTGAGGTACAACCGTATCTGCTCTAACCCCGCAGACAGAGACCAACACCTAGAAAATCTCCACCAAGCATTCTCAAGACTACAGTACCCACACGAGGAAATAAGGAAACAGATCAACAGAGCCAGATGTGTACCCAGAAGCCTCCTACTGCAAGACAAACCCAAGAAAGAAACCAACAGGACTCCACTGGCCATCACATACAGTCCCCAGCTCAAACCCCTCCAACGCATCATCAGGGATCTACAACCCATCATGGACAATGATCCCACACTTTCACAGGCCTTGGGTGGCAGGCCAGTCCTCGCCCACAGACAACTTGCCAACCTGAAGCATAGTCTCACCAACAACTGCACACCGCACCATAGTAACTCTAGCTCAGGAACCAACCCATGCAACAAACCTCGATGCCAACTCTGCCCACATATCTACACCAGCAACACCATCACAGGACCTAACCAGATCAGCCACACCATCACCGGTTCATTCACCTGCACATCCACCAATGTAATATATGCCATCATATGCCAGCAATGCCCCTCTGCTATGTACATCGGCCAAACTGGACAGTCTCTAAGGAAAAGGATAAATGGACACAAATCAGACATTAGGAATGGCAATATACAAAAACCTGTAGGAGAACACTTCAACCTCCCTGGCCACACAATAGCAGATTTTAAGGTGGCCATCCTACAGCAAAAAAACTTTAGGACCAGACTTCAAAGAGAAACTGCTGAGCTCCAGTTCATCTGCAAATTTAACACCATCAGCTTAGGACTAAACAAAGACTGTGAATGGCTTGCCAATTACAGAACCAGTTTCTCCTCCCTTGGTTTTCACACCTCAGCTGCTGGAACAGGGCCTCATCCTCCCTGATTGATCTAACCTCGTTATCTCTAGCTTGCTTCTTGCTTGCTTATATATACACACCTGCCCCTGGAAATTTCCACTGCTTGCATCCGAAGAAGTGGGTATTCACCCACGAAAGCTCATGCTGCAAAACGCCTGTTAGTCTATAAGGTGCCACAGGAGACTTAAAGGTGGCAATCTTGCAACAGAAAAGCTTCAAAAACAGACCCCAATGAAAAACTGCTGAACTTGAATTAATATGCAAACTAGATACCATCAATTTAGGCTTGAATAGAGACTGAGAATGGCTGAGCCATTACACATATTGAATCTATTTCCCCATGTTAAGTATCCTCACGCCTTGTCAAACTGTCTGAAATGGGCCATCTTGATTATAACTACAAAAGTTTTTTTTCTCCTGCTGATAATTGCTCATCTTAATTAATTAGCCTCTTAGAGTTGGTAGGGCAACTCCCACCTTTTCATGTTCTCTATACGTGTATATATATCTCCTTACTATATGTTCCATTCTATGCATCCGATGAAGTGGGCTGTAGCCCACAAAAGCTTAATTTCAAATAAATTTGTTAGTCTCTAAAGTGCCACAAGTACTCCTGTTCTTTTTGCAGATACAGACTAACACGGCTGCTACTCTGAAACCTGAAGAGGAGTGATATTGTGGGTAAGAAGGCTAATACTATCCTTGGATGTATAGGCAAAGGAATATGGAGTAAGAGTGCATACACTACTGGTAGAATCAATGGATTATTTTGTCTGGTATCCACAATTAAAATGTGACAAATTAGAAAGGATTTGAAAAAAGATCTATGGCTTGTGTTGTGCAGCAAATCAGATAAAATGATCACAGTTGTCCCTTCAATAGCAGTCAGTGTATTATAAAATCATAGTAATTAGTCCCTAAAATCTAGATAATCTAATCCATCATGTAGGACAGTGTGGAATTGTTCCAAAGAGATATTTTGCTCATGCTTCATCTAGTTTAGTTTTAAAGACAGGGAATGGATCACTTGATGATTACCTGTTCTGTTCATTCCCTCTGGGGCACCTGGCATTGGCCATTGTCCAAAGAAAGGATACTGGGCTAGATGGACCTTTGGTCTGACCCAGTGTGGTCGTTCTTATGTAAAGACCCCAAAAGATAAGTGTCAAGCAGGACAGATATAATATAACCAATGCTGTCCAATCCAAAGCCTTTCTATGAGGGCATTATTATAATAATTGATCCTCTTGGTCAAGGAGGATCAAAACAGCATAGATTGTTTATTTTTACAGTGACCAAGAGTGTGCTGGGCACTTCACAGAATAAGTAAAAGAGAGTTCCCTGCACAATTTAGATTTTAGAGATGGCACATAAAAGTGGAGTAGGCATAAGGTAGGACAAGGTTTACAATAACAAGGGTTGCTCAGTTTAGCCACATACATATCTTGGTGGTTTGGGTGGATTTGTATTTGTTTTTTAATTTAATACTTTTTGAAGATGATATGGCAGAATTGAGTTTTAAGAGGCATTTAAATGAGAAGATGATCATGGCAATAGTATGTTGCTCTTGAAAGTTCATTCTGAGAACTACACTGTGCAATTAGCACAAGTTACTAAGGGTATGTCTACACTACGAAATTAGGTTGATTTAATAGAAGTCAATTTTTTAGAAATCGATTTGATACAGTCGATTGTGTGTGTCCCCACTAAGCGCATTAAGTTGGAGGTGTGCGTCCAGAGTACCGAGGCTAATGTCGACTTTCGGAGCGTTGCACTGTGGTAGCTATCGCACAGTTCCCGCAGTCTCCGCCACCCACTGGAATTCTGGGTTGAGCTCCCAATGCCTGATGGAGCAAAAACATTGTAGCGGGTGGTTCTGGGTACATGTCATCAGGCCCCCTTCCATCCCTCCCTCCCTCCCTCCATGAAAGCAATGGCAAAAAATCATTTCTCACCTTTTTTCCTGGGTTACCCGTGCAGACGACATACCACAGCAAGCATGGAGCCCGCTCAGCTCACTGTCACTGTATGTCTCCTGGGTGCTGCTGGCAGACGCGGTACTGAAGTGCTACAAAGCAGCATCCCCTTGCCTTGCCTTGTGGACGGCAGACAGTGCAATACGACTGCTAACCATCGTCATCGTCCCGTGGGTGCTCCTGGCCGACCTCGGGTAGGTTGGTCAGGGACACCTGGGCAGACATGGATGCTCCTGGCCGGCCTCGATGAGGTCGGTCGGGGGCGCCGAGACAAAAATGGGAATGACTCCAGGTTATTCTCTTCTTTAAGTTTCATCTAATGGAGATTCAGTCCTGCCTGGAATATCATGCCAGCTGGAGGCTTCTGCCTCAGGCTGCTCTCCCAGTCGGCACCACTGCACCGTCGCACCTACCCCAGCCTACCTCTTGCTTCCATGGCTCGTGAAGCCTGGACAGTAGTAAGGAGCAGTTCAACCATAGGCTGAGCAAGTGCAGAATGGTGGTAGAATGTGCATTTGGACGTTTAAAAGCAAGCTGGCACAGTTTACTGACTCAGTTAGACCTCAGCGAAACCAATATTCCCATCGTTATTACTGCTTGCTGTGCGCTCCACAGATCTGTGAGAGTAAGAGGGAGACGTTTATGGTGGGGTGGGAGATTGAGGCAAATCGCCTGGCCGCTGATTACGCGCAGCCAGACACCAGAGCAGTTAGAAGAGCACAGCAGGGCACGCTGTGCATCAGAGAAGCTTTGAAAAGCAGTTTCATGACTGGCCAGGCTATGGTGTGAAAGTTCTGTTTGTTTCTCCTTGATGAAAACCCACCCCCTTGGTTCAGTCTACATCCCTGTAAGCCAACCGCCCTCCCCGCTCTGATCTCCACTTGCAGAGGCAATAAAGTCATTGTTGTTTCAAATTCACGCATTCTTTATTAATTCATCACACAAATAGGAGGATAACTGCCAAGGTAGCTTGAGAGGGGTGGGGGAGGAGGGAAGCACAGGGGTGGGGTAGTTGTAGGGGCACCCCCTAGAATGGCATGCAGCTCATCATAGAAGCAGCATGTCTGGGGCTCTGACCCAGAGCGGCTGTTTGCCTCTCTGGTTCATTGGTAGGCTTCATACGGCACTGCTGTGCGTCCCTGTTATAACCTCTGTCCTACATGCCCTTGGAGATTTTTTCAAATATTCTGGCATTTTGTCTTTTGTAACGGAGTTTGGATAGCACAGATTCGTCTCCCCATACAGCGATCAGATGCAGTACCTCTCCATTCGGTCCATGCTGGAGCTCTTTTGCAATTCTGGGACTCCATGGTCACCTGTGCTGATGAGCTCTGCATGGTCACCTGTGCTGATCAGCTCGCCACGCTGGCCAAACAGGAAATGAAATTCAAAAGTTTGCGGGGCTTTTCTTGTCTACCTGGCCAGTGCATCAGAGTTGAGACTGCTGTCCAGAGCGGTCACAATGGAGCACTCTGGGATAGCTCCCGGAGGCCAGTACTGTCGAATTGCGTCCACACTATCACAAATTCGACCCAGCAGGGTCGATTTCAGCGCTAATCTCCTCATCGGGAAGGAGTACATAAATTGATTTTAAGAGCCCTTTAAGTCGACAAAAAATGGCTTTGTCGTGTGGACGGGTGCAGGGTTAAATCGATCTAATGCTGCTAAATTCGACCTAAACTCGTAGTGTAGACCAGGGCTAAGCAAAAGTACCATGTCTATGGAAATGACAAGGTCAGTTCAGTATTTATAATTGTGTCCCTTCGATCAGTAGGAAAATGAAGGAAGAAGCATCCCCAATATAGCTGTTAAGAGCAAGTATTCACCAATAACATCCTATGGCAGTGAGTTCCACGGTCTACACGTTGATTGAAAAACAATTGTCTTTTATCCATTTTAATTTGCTATCTTTCAGTTTTATTGAATGTGACTTTGTTCTTCTTTTGTGAGACTGTTGTGCTGTTGAATGCTGTGACTGTTTTATTCTTCATTCTTAGTGCTAAACTGAAGCTACTGCATTCCTGACCAGAGAGAAATCAGTTCTTCTAGCACAGGGTTAGGCAACCTATGGCACGCATGCCGAAGGTGGCACACGAGCTGATTTTCAGTGGCACTCACACTGCCCGGGTCCTGGCCATCGGTCCGGGGGGCTCTGCATTTTAATTTAATTTTAAATGAAGCTTCTTAAACATTTTTAAAACCTTATTTACTTTACATACAACAATAGTTTAGGAGTACTTGTGGCACCTTAGAAACTAACAACAGACTAACAGGGCTGCTACTCTGAAACAACAGTTTAGTTATATATTATAGACTTACAGAAAGAGACCTTCTAAAAATGTTAAAATGTATTATTGGCACGCGAAACCTTAAATTAGAGTGAATAAATGAAGACTCGGCACACCACTTCTGAAAGGTTGCCGACCCCTGTTCTAGCATTTGTCAAATATAAGTGGTCCATTTCATGAAAGCATTTTTATCAAGCAAAGATAAAAGTAAAAGGCAAAGAAAGGATGACAAAAAGAAAAAGAAAATGAAGACCAAACCAAGTACAAAAATATACCAGTGACTAGTGAATTTTTCAAACTAGAAGTGACATCTATAAATGCCATGTGTTTTTCATTAGCTATTCAGGATGAAAAGCTTCCAAGCTAAGGTGCCCAAAAATTTAGAGATACTTTTTTTATGTTGCATTTCTACTTCCATCAAGATGCATTTCAGAAGAGGTCATGACTAATTTTCCTGAATTATTTTTTTGCTAAACAAGTTCACATATTAGAAGATTTAAGTTATATTGCCCCTTAACAGCACTTTTACTTCTGAAGGCGCTTCCCCACTATTCCCCTCTTCCCTTTTCTCACTAAAAGCAAACAGAATTCATTATCTCATCTGGATTGCAGCTTTTTTAAGTTCAATGTCAATAGCTAGTTAGGCGAGGGCAAGCAGGTCAGGGATTAGGACTCCAAACTGTCCTTGACGTTTCTCTGTAGGAAGATCTGCTGTTTGCATCAGGCTAATAAAAAAAATTCCTTCTTCACTATCTCAGGAATGATCAGGACAGGAAAATGTCAGTTTGGGGGCTGACAGAATTCTGATAAGAATAAGCTGGAAATGAGAGACAGAGAGTAAGAAATACTGTCATTTTATGTTTTTAATTTAATTTTAAAAAAACATATGTTTACTAGTGCTTGTGTGCTTTTTACACATAATTTTTCACTCTCTAAGCTTTTTTTCCAAGCAGCTTTATTGTAAGAAAGCTTGTGTCTATTTTTATTTGATTTGATTTTTACAGTTTTTCCACAGCCTTTTAAAGATCTGGAAGGGTCAGTTTTCCTGGCCTGGAAACTGTGAACAAATTCACTCCCACAGAATTACTTATAAGCACAGAAATAGTTTCCACTTTCAGTAGCATCTATACATATATCTGGAGTTACAAAGATTATCTGAATTCTCAGGCTTAATCTAACAAACCTTGGATGGAAACATACCATTCAGATGGAAATACTTTCAAAGTGTGATTAACTTTCAGTATAAATGTAATAATTCTTTTATAAAAAGCTTTAAAGTTAATAATGAGATTTGTTTTTGTTTTCTTATTTTTATTTATATTTCAACTTGATAGTAGAGGAAATATATAATGTTTATCATTCATACAGAATACAGTATTTCACCAGTGTAAAATATCTTGCCCACAAAGATATCCCTTCTATGTAGATAAGTCTCTTATGAATATATTCTGCATCTGAAGATATTCCGTGGAGATTTCTGAGCCACATAAGATGTCTTATCCGTAAAGGATATCTTTCCTTTCAAAGATGGGGTGACACATATGTTTCAGGATGGAAACACAAAATCAATTGTGAACATTTAGGAATAGGACCGTGGACTTCAGAAAAGCAGACTCCCTCAGGGAACTGATGGGCAGGATCCCCTGGGAGAATAATATGAGGGGGAATGAAGTTCAAGAGAGCTGGCTGTATTTTAAAGAATCCTTATTGAGGTTGCAGGAACAAACCATCCCAATGTGTAGAAAGAATAGTAAATATGGCAGGCGACCAGCTTGACTTGCTGATCTTAAACACAAAAAAGAAACTTACAAGAAGTGGAAGACTGGACAAATGACCAGGGAGGAGTATAAAAATATTGCTCAGGCATGTAGGAGTGAAATCAGGAAGGCCAAATCACACTTGGACTTGCAGCTAGCGAGAGATGTTAAGAGTAACAAGAAGGGTTTCTTCAGGTATGTTAGCACCAAGAAGAAGGTCGAGGAAAATGTGGGCCCCTTACTGAATGAGGGAGGCAACCTAGTGACAGAGGATGTGGAAAAAGCTAATGTACTCAATGCTTTTTTTTTGCCTCTGTCTTCATGAACAAGGTCAGCTCCCAGACTGCTGCACTGGAGGTTACCAGCCCTCTGTGGAGAAAGAAGTGGTTCGGGTCTATTTAGAAAAGCTGGATGAGCACAAATCCATGGGGCCGGATGCGCTGCATCCGAGGGTGCTAAAGGAGTTGGCGGATGTGATTGCAGAGCCATTGGCCATTATCTTTGAAAACTCCTGGCGATCGGGGGAGGTCCCAGATGACTGGAAAAAGGCTAATGTAGTGCCCATCTTTAAAAAAGGGAAGGAGGAGGATCCAGGGAACTACTGGCCAGTCAGCCTCACCTCAGTCCCTGGAAAAATCATGGAGCCGGTCCTCAAGGAGTCAATTCTGAAGCACTTCAAGGAGAGGAAAGTGATCAGGAACAGTCAGCATGGATTCACCAAGGTCAAGTCATGCCTGACTAACCTAATTGCCTTCTATGAGGAGATAACTGGGTCTGTAGATGATGGGAAAGCAGTGGATTTGTTATTCCTTGACTTTAGCAAAGCTTTTGATTTTGGTCTCCCACAGTATTCTTGCTGGCAAGTTAAAGAAGTATGGGCTGGATGAATGGACTATAAGGTGGTTAGAAAGCTGGCTAGATCGTCGGGCTCAACGAGTAGTGATCAATGGCTCCATGTGTAGTTGGCAGCCGGTATCAAGCAGAGTGCCCCAAGGGTCAGTCCTGGGGCTGGTTTTGTTCAATATCTTCATTAATGATCTGGAGGATGGCGTGGACTGCACTCTCAGCAAGTTTGCAGATGACACTAAACTGGGAGGAGTGGTAGATATGCTGGAGGGTAGGGATAGGATACAGAGGGACCTAGACAAATTAGAGGATTGGGCCAAAAGAAACCTGATGCGGTTCGACAAGGACAAGTGCAGACGGACGAATCCCATGCACTGTTATAGACCAGGGAGCGAATGGCTAGGAAGCAGTTCTGCAGAAAAGGACCTAGGGGTTAGAGCGGATGAGAAGCTGGATATGAGTCAACAGTGTGGCCTTGTTGCCAAAAAGGCTAACGGTATTTTGGGTTGTATAAGTAGGGGCATTGCCAGCAGATCGAGGGACGTGATCATTTCCCTCTATTCGGCATCAGTGAGGCCTCATCTGGAGTACTGTGTCCAGTTTTGGGCCCCACACTACAAGAAGGATGTGGAAAAATTGGAAAGAGTCCAGCAGAGGGCAACAAAAATGATTAGGGGGCTGGAGCACATGACTTATGAGGCGAGGCTGAGGGAACTGGGATTGTTTAGTCTGCAGAAGAGAAGAATGAGGGGGGATTTGATAGCTGCTTTCAACTACCTGAAAGGGGGTTCCAAAGAGGATGGATCTAGACTGTTCTCAGTGGTAGCAGATGGCAGAACAAGGAGTAATGGTCTCAAGTTGCAGTGGGGGAGGTTTCATTTGGATATTAGGAAAAACTTTTTCACTAGGAGCGTGGTGAAGCACTGGAATGGGTTACCTAGGGAGGTGGTGGAATCTCCTTCCTTAAAGGTTTTTAAGGTCAGGCTTGACGAAACCTTGGCTGGTATGATGTAGTTGGGGTTTGGTCCTGCTTTGAGCAGGGGGTTGGACTAGATGACCTCCTGAGGTCCCTTCCAACCCTGATATTCTATAATTCTATGATTTATTGTCAGGTGCTCTGAAACATAATCTTGTTGTACAGGTGTGTTACAATCAAGACAGGTTTCCAGGATTACTGCTGAAGTTACTGTTGAATTTCAGAGCCTGATGAGAGTACACGAAGATTCAGATTAAGTGCATATAACAAATAAAACTCTGCCTTCAGAGAATTCATCCCAGGTTTTACAAAGGACTCACATGATTGTCCCAAAGTCCTGATTGAAAACATAGGTGGGTGCAGCTCTTTCCAGAATATTGTTATTACTTGTGTAGCATCCTTCAAAAACTCATGGTTTCTCAGAAGTTAACTCAGTTCATTGCTATATTCTCTTCATTTAATTTATTTTTTTCAAATAACATCTTATAAATATGAATCAGATATTCTGAAATTGTGGTCTCTGGCCAACTGGTGGCCTGCAGTGCACTTACTGGTAGTTTAGAGAGTTTGTTTGTTACATGGTGTTGGCTTGACTCTTGGTCTGCAACTGCTAAATTTATATTAAAAGAAGCTAACACCACATTAAATAGTTCCTAATATTCCTTTTCCATATAAGCAATTGCCGTTGCTGCCCCGAGGTTGTTATGGAATCACATATGTAAGGAAAAGTGGTTAACAGGATTGCAGATGACAGAGGAGGTGGTCCACACTATGAAAATTGTGAGAATAACTGATCCACAATAGTGCAGTGTTGGATCCACAACACTGTACTTTTACATTTGTGTGTTTCCTGTTTTTCTTTTTGCCTCTGCTCTGCATGAAATGTAGTTATTTTTCAAATTGGTACCTGGTTACTAAGATTGAACTCAACCAATCATTCATTTGCTGCTTCTGCCCACTGCCCAACCATCTGCCTAGATGTTGGCAGAGATTTATATGTGTCATAAACCAGATCCTCCTCCTTCAAGTAGTGTCCTTATGTGTGGTCCACTTCATGCATCAGGGCCGCCCAGAGGGGGGGGCAAATGGGGAAATTTGCCCCAGGCCTCACAGGGGCCCTCGGCCCTGCCTCCGCCTTCCCCCATCCCCTGGCGCCTCAGGCACTGCATCAGAAGCGGCCCTGGACAGCGCTGCAGCTGCAGGACCTGAGCTCCTCCCACTGAGTCAGAGCCGTGTGATAAGGGGGCGGGACTGCAAGCTCCGGTCCCGCTGGAGCCACGCTGCTGCAGTACTGTCCAGGGGCCAGGGCAGCTCCTGGATGCAGCGTGCTGAGGCTCCGAGAGAGGGGAGAGGTGGTGGTAACCCAGGAGTGGCCCTGGACAGTGCTGCTGGGGGTGATCAGGGGACGGGGAATGGAGGGTTGGATCGTGGGCATTCTGGGAGTCTGTCAGGACTCGGCGGGGGGGTGGATAGGGGTCAGGGCAGTCAGGGGGCGGGGGTTGGTGGGGAGTGGGGTCCTGGGGCGGTGGGGGGACAAGGAGCAGGATGGGTTGGGGATTCTGAGGGGGGCAGTCAGGGGGCAGGAAGTGGGTGGGGGTCAGATAGGGGGCAGGGCCAGGCTGTTTGGGGAGGCACAGCCTTCCCTACCCTAAAGGTCATTCAGCAATTTGAGGCTTGCAGACAGCTATTTAACACAAAGAGCCAAGCTGTTATCTTTTCCCTTAGGGCTACCATCCCTTTCACTTCTCAAATGCCAAATTATAGTCTACATTTAATTTCAGTGCCATAGGGAGATTCATGTCAGGGGAGGGTAGCTTCATTTAAAATTAGCCACTTTAGATTAATGGTGATAGAACCAAGAGAGCCATGGGGGAGGGATCACATGAGAAGAGCAATATCATACACCACCTACCTCCTTCCCAACCATACCAAGGGAGACCCCCCCTCCCCTGCATTCCCCAAGGCTCCAGAGGGGTTAATTCAGTGGTTCTCAAACTTTTGTACTGGTGATCCCTTTCACATAGCACACCTCTGCGTGCGACCCCCCCCTTATAAATTAAAAACACTTTTTAAATATATTTAACACTATTATAAATGCTGGAGGCAAAGCGGGGTTTGAGCTGGAGGCTGACAGCTCGCGACCCCCAGTAATAACCTTGTGACCCCCTGAGGGGTCCCAACCTCCAGTTTGAGAACCCCGGGTTAATTTAATTTTAGCACCCTGCGTCCATTCACATGCATGTGCTATTTTGTGTATTTCAGTTTTCACAACATAGGCTCATCTCATATTCTGGAACAATCTCAAATGCTCAGTTCGTGGAGTATGTACATAAGCTATACTAAAGACAAACCTACAGTAACCGTCTCCAGTTTGTGAGGGACCCCATGGAGTCTCTAGGAAACAGATAAATTCATGGAGGTTAAGTCCATTAATGGCTATTAGCCAGGATGGGTAAGGAATGGTGTCCCTAGCCTCTGTTTGTCAGAGGGTGGAGATGGATGGCAGGAGAGAGATCACTTGATCATTACCTGTTAGGTTCACTCCCTCTGGGGCACTTGGCATTGGCCACTGTCGGTAGACAGGATACTGGGCTGGATGGACCTTTGGTCTAACCTAGTATGGCCATTCTTATGTTCTAACCTAAATGAACCCAAAGTTATGGAGACAGATATGAGTCAAGGAAGCCAGCAGAATATCAGAAACTTGGAAAAATCTCTGACTGGATGGACTCAGGCGTTTGGTCACAAGCTGAGGTGGTTCAAAAGTTTTGGATTTTTTTTAAGCGGAATCTTTTTTATTGTTTCTTTAAACAATCAAACACAGCAAGCAGCAAATATTTGGCCACACACTTCTGAAACCCCAAACCATGTTCAGGTTTTGGCAGACTAATTTCAGCTTTTCAATTAAAAAAAACACAACAAATTTTGAAGGAAAGCAGACATTGTCCGTGATTTTTTCTGCTTTTAAAAAAACCCTAGTTTTCGATCCAAAAAAAGTTTTGATGGAAAATATTTGTCCAATCCTTTTAATGAGCTTTAGTGCCTTTTAGCACTAGCTGATGCTGAGAACCAGTGATACCTTGTAAAGGTGACTTGAAAAGAAGTTCTCTCAAAACTGGGTTTCTGCCGAGATGCGGAAGGTTTTTAAATGTTTATTTTTCCCAGGGCCACCCGGGAGGGCGGGGGGGCGGCAAGTGGGGCAATTTGCCCCAGGCCCCACAGGGGCCCCCACAAGAATACAGTATTCTATAGTATTGCAACTTTTTTTATGGAAGGGGCCCCCAAAATTGCTATGCCCCAGGCCCCCTGAATCCTCTGGGCGGCCCTGTCATGCATACATGTGCCCCATGCAACGCTGATCAGAGATGTTTTGGGAGTAGTGCCTATTTTCCCCACACATGTGCTCCAGGCATCCCCATGCTTTATACTAGTGGTTCTCAACCAAGGATGCGCAGAGGTCTTCCAGGGGGTACATCAACTCATCTAGATATTTGCCTAATTTTACAACAGGCTACATTAAAAGTACTAGCAAAGTCAGTACAAACTAAAATTTCCTACAGATAGTGACATGTTTATACTGCTCTATATACTATACACTGAAATGTAAGTGCAATATTTCTAGTCCAGTTGATTTATTTTATAATTATATGGTAAAAAATAAGAAAATAAGCAATTTTTATTAGTATGTTATGTGACACTTCTGTATTTTTATGTCTGATTTTGTAAGCAAGTAGTTTAAGTGAGGTATAACATGGGGGCATGTAAAACAAATCAGATTCCTGAAAGGAGTACACTATTCTGGAAGGGTTGAGAGCCACTGCTTTATACCAAGGATATATAGAGTTGCCTGGGCTAATCACACTCAGTTCCTTCTCAACCAGCTGCCAGCCTGAGATGGAGCATCTAGTATATCTGCTTCAGCTTTGCTTACCTTAGCCTCAAGTTTTAGATATAATTATAATTTTAGTTTAACTTACCTGATTTAGTTCTTTGATAATTTGCAAAGGGTTCTATTTAGTTTTTTTCCTTCCATCACCTCTTCTTATACCTCAGTTCTGAGGTGTTTGCTTCACAGGTCCATTTGGCCTACACATGCACTCTTATAACCTCATGACACATGCTGAGAGTATATAGGCTGCACAGGCAAACTGCCCTCAGTTTCTTCTCAAATGCCTCGGCCTGAGATGGATCCCTAGTGTATCTGCCTTGTACTATTATCATATTATTGTACAGTTTACTTAAGATTATTTTAGTGTTAGTAGTTTAGTGCTATTTCATTGTTAGTATACAGTGAGATAAGTACTGAGAGGATTGACTTTGTTTTCCTCTCCCTCCCCTTTTCTGGGGAGCCTTAGGGCTTGTCTCCACTTACCAGGAAATGGACGCATGGCAATCGATCCACTGGGGGTCGATTTCGCAGGTCAAGTGAAGACCTGCTAAATCGATTGCTGTTCGTTCTACTGTTGACTCCAGTACTCCACCAGAATGGGAAGCATAAGGTAAATTGACAGGAGAGTTTCTCCCGTCGACCCAGCGAGGTCGAGACACTGCAAAAGGTCAACCTAAGCTATGTCGACTCCAGCTACTTTATGCATGTAGCTGGAGTTACTTAACTTAGGTCTACTGAGCCCCATAGTGTAGACCTGCCCATACTTTCCAGGCTGGATATGCCTGGCTCACCAGGCTTCATATGCTGCCTCTCTTGTCAGGAGGCTACCCATTAGCTATTTTAAGTGTGACCACTGCTTGGGAGAGGTCCACATCTCAAATCCAGAGCACAAAAGAACCAGGAGATTAAATTGAGGCTTATGATGATGAAGCACTTGCTTCAACCCTCCTCCAAGTCAGGTCAATTACTCCTCCAGACATCTTTATCTGGACAGATCGAGTGCCTCTTTGACCTCAGCACAGATCTCCCCTGAGAAGAGGAAGGCTTTGGAGGACT
This sequence comes from Mauremys mutica, assembly GCF_020497125.1. Taxonomy (NCBI): domain Eukaryota; kingdom Metazoa; phylum Chordata; order Testudines; family Geoemydidae; genus Mauremys; species Mauremys mutica. The sequence goes on from NC_059085.1 coordinate 45,192,134, forward strand.
CAGGGAAAGCCCCACAGAAGAGGAGCTTGATATCTTACCACAAGAAGCCAGCTCCCAAAAGACCCTTGTCTCCCACTAAGTCCACAGCGTTGGAACCCTCGATCACTCAGCTCAATACCATAGAGGCAAAAGACTCCCTCCTCTGGTACTGGCAGGGCTGCGAAGTCCATGGCTCTACAGAGAAACATGGCTCCAACAGCCCCCCCCCAGTAACATTTGCAAGACACAGGGAAGCCAAGGGCAAGCACTCCTCCATACCAGTACCATCTAATGCAGACTTACCATCAGTGCCTTCCCACTTGGTACCAGACAAATCAAAGTCTAGACACATTCGGCTCCTGCATCGACACACTCCAAATTGACAGTACTATCGACTTACCTACCCACTTGGAACCAAATTGGTATTCCAAGGACTCATCAGTGTTAGATGAGCCAGAGTCCCCTTTACTTACCAAATGACTCTCGGTACTGAGACCCCAGTCTCTGGATTACCATTGCTTTCTGATACTACAGGACTCTCCATCCTTTTCCACTGGTGTCCTTCCATTGGAGGATATTAAGGAGGATGAAGGAGACTTTCAATCAGTGTCTTCCATATCAGTTCAGGGTTCCCCTTCCCATCCATACAGGAATTTGACAAAGATCCTTATCCATGAAATGGAGGTGGGGTCTACCGTGAATGTCACCCCTCTCCCATATGGTTTCCCTACTGTGGGCATACTGGGATCCCAGGGCTGTATATCTCAGGTTTCATCACATTGAGAGGCTAAGTTGCTCAGTCCCCACAACCAAACCTCCAGTACAAGTGAACCTGTGAAGAATAGAAAACTAGGGCAAATAAGAAGGCCACCCCTCGAACTCTTATTTCATCCTCATCTCCAGAAGAAGCAGTCATTCCTCCACCATCATCTATGGCTGATGATTTTTGGCAGCTCCAATTTCTTGTGAAAAGGGTGGCTGATGCCCTTCAGATACCTCATGAGGAGGTCAAGAACTTGTAACACAAGCTGCTGGACATTTTACAATCAGCAACTCCCACTCGTGTTGTTCTACCCATTAATGAGGTTCTCTTGGATCCAGCTTAGGCTGTGTCACAAACTCCTGCCACCATCCCACCAATTTGTAAATGAGCAGATAAGAAATATTATGCTCTGCCCAAAAACTCAGCATTTTTGTTTCCCACAGCCTACCTATTTCCCTGATAGTGGATACTCTAAATGAGCAGGGTATACAGCATTACTCTGAGTCTACCCCTTAGGGCAAAGACCAAAAGAAGTTAGTCCTTTTTTGGTCAGAAGTCTTAGTCATCTGTGACCCTCCAGTTTCAGATTGCAAACTATCAGGCAATCATGGCCAAGCATACCTTCACAAACTATAATAAATGTGCAGCCTTTATTAAGCATCTTCCACAGGAGCATAGGGAATAATTCCAAGCCATCATGGCGGAGAGTCAGTTATTAGCCAGAACCTCTCTTCAAGCATCCTTGGATGTCTTGGACACTGCCACCAGATCCATCTCCACAACGGTTATTATGTGTAGGGCATCATGGCTCCAACTCTCAGGGTTCCTGAGAGAGGTTCAGAACACTGTTGAGGACCTCCCATTTGATGGTTGAACGCTCTTGTCCATGACCACGGATAAGTCTCTGCACACACTAATGGTGTTCAGGGCCAAGATCTCTGGATATATAGACTACTATGAACAAAAGGAGATATAGTAGGTCTCAAAATGTTCAGAGATCGCATCCTGTCAGTTCTCTGGGTTTCATAGACCCACTGAACCTGCTAGGAAGAGACAAAATTTCCAGACAAAGAACTAACTACTTTCCTTCAGCAAGTACTCAGTGATCATCAAAACAACAATTTTGTTGGGTAAGTCAAGAGTTCGAATCTTTCCTCAATTCTAGTTCACAAACTTCAACCATTGGCCCACCATCCCACTTCTGGTGACCACCTTTCCCATTTTCAATATGTTTGACAGCATATTACAACAGATAAGTAGGTCATAACATCAGGCTATACCATCCACTTTACATCTCTCCTTCTCCCTCTTACCCTCCATCCCTCTTCAGGGACTCCTCTCATGAGACAATACTGAGACAAGAGGGCATTCACCTTTATTTAGGCATTATAGAGCCAGTCGCCGCTCCTCACAAGGACAATTGGTGGAGACTGATCTTAGATCTAAGACTCCTGAACAAATCTGTAAAGTCTCAGGACGGTGGTTCTGGCAGCTATAATTCCTTCTGCAGAGGCAGGGATTCGTTTTCAGCCCTCAGCCTTCAGGACGCTTATATCCATATAGTGATACACACAGTGCATAGTAAATACCTACCTTTTACTATAGGCCAGGATCATTTTCAATACTGAGTACTTCCCTTTGGCCTCTCTTCAGTCCCAAGAGTGTTCTCAAAGAGCCTAGCAGTAGTAGCTGCTTACCTTCATTTAGAAGCGATTTTAGTCTTCCCATATCTTGACGACTGATTACTCAAGGGCTGATCTTACAAAACAGTACTGACTTCCACCCAGATGGCCCTTTCTCTCTTCCAGGAATTGAATCTCCAGCTAAACAAAAAACAAACAAAAAAAATCCACATTAGCCCTTGTACAGAGAATACAATTCATAGGGGCATACTTGGATTCACTGATAGCCCACAGCAAGATTCATAACTTTGTCAACTCTGGTTGGGGACAGTTCAAGGAAGTCCCCAAACTACAATAAGGAACTGTTCACATCCCCTGAGTCATATGGCAGCTTGCATCTTTGTGACTGAGCATACAATACTACACCTCTGCTGCTTTCAGAGCTGGCTCAGAAGGATATTCACTGGCTGGAGACAACTTAGACCAGGGGTCGGCAACCTTTCTGAAGTGATGTGCCAAGTCTTCATTTATTCACTCTAATTTAAGGTTTCACGTGCCAGTAATACATTTTAACATTTTTAGAAGGTCTCTTTCTATAAGGCTATAATATATAACTAAACTAGTGTTGTATGTAAAGTAAATAAGGTTTTTAAAATGTTTAAGAAGCTTCATTTAAAATTAAATTAAAATGCGGAGCCCCCCAGACCGGTGGCTAGGACCTGGGCAGTGTGAGTGCCACTGAAAATCAGCTTGTGTGCCGACTTCGGCACACATGCCATAGGTTGCCTACCCCTGACTTAGACAAAGTGGTCATGGTTCCTACAGCTGATGAACTCTCATTGGGGAAAATCATTCAGGATCATGATGGACAATGTGACTTGCATATTCTATATCAATGAACAGGGAGGAGCAAGATCCTCCTCCCTGTGCACCAAAGGTATAAAATTGTGGAACTGGTATATAGCCTATCAGATGCAAATCTCAGCTTCTTACCTTCCTGGAGTCCAGAATGTCACAGCCAACATGCTCAGCAGGCGCTTCTTCCAGGACTCCAAATGGGAGTTTGACTCTCAAATTCTTTACAGGATATTCCAAAGATGGGGACTTCCAGAGGTAGACCCACTTGCCACATTCAGCAACAAAAAGTATCCCTTATTCTACTCAAGAAGAGATCTAGGTCACCACTGTTTCAGAGATATCTTTTTTATTTCTTGTATGAAAGGTCTGTTCTACTCCAGCATCACTAATACTAGGAGTGATGAACCAGATCAGACAGGTCAAAGCCAAGTTTATCCTTACAGTACAGATATGGCCAAGGCAAGCTTGGTATCCTTACCTGTTTCACCTGTGTGTCCAACAAGTGTTGAAGCTTCGGATCATCCCTGCATCTCCTCTCCCAGGATGCAGGGGATATGCACCACCCCAACCTAGGGTCCTCCACCTTGGAGCATAGCTCCTGGTTCATGGGATTAGAATCCACCTGCTTCACAGAAATACAAGTATTATTAAACCAGTAGAAGGGAATCAATTCAAATTACCTACCTATAGAAATGAAAAAGATTCAACCATTGAGGGCACCACAATTGTGAGATTTTAAAAAATAGTTGCAATTAACTGCAGTTTTAATCTTGCTGTTAAACAATAGTAGAATACCAATTTAAATTTATTATAAATATTTTTGGATTTTTTTCTACATTTTCAAATATATTGATTTCAATTACAACACAGACTGCAAAGTGTACCGTGCTCACTTTATTATTTTTATTTCAAATATTTGCATTGTAAAAAGGATAAACAAAATAAATAGTATTTTTCTATTCACCTCATACAAGTACTATGCAATCTCTCTATCATGAAAGTGCAATTTACAACTGTAGAATTTTTTTTTACATAACTGCACTCAACACCAAAACAATGTAGCATGAAGGGGCAAACAAATGTTTAGTATAGCTGGCATGTAAATACTCTGCAGTGCCATCTGAACACCTGTTCTCACTTTCAGGTGACACTATAAATAAGAAGCAGGGAGCATTATCTCCCATAAATGTAAACAGACTTGTTTGTCTTAGCAATTGGCTGAACAAGAAATAGGATTGAGTGGATTGTTTAATAGTCCAATTAAAACTGCAATTAATTGTGGCTATTTGTTTTAATCTAGTTAATTTATTTTGCGTTAATCGCATGCATTAACTGCAATTAATTGACAGCCCTACTCTTTTCATACCTTAGATGTTGGACAGACATTGGCCTTCTATATATCCCTGTTGCCAAAAAAAATCTCCCTTCTTTCCCACCCTTGCTTTTACCACACTGCCTGTTTCTCTGTTGTACTTGGGCTTTCCCAGTATAAATTACAGGGCCCTTTAGCTCAAAGTCACTAGCTTTTCATAGATTCTAAGACCAGAAAGGACCATTGTGATCATTCAGTCTGATCTCCTGTATAACACAGGCCAGAGAACATAAGAATGGCCATACTGGGTCAGACCAAAAGTCCATCTAGTCCAATATCCTGACTTCTGACAGTGGCCAATGCCAGGTGCACCAGAGGGAATGAACAGAACAGGTAATCAAGTGATCCATCCCCTGTCGCCCATTCCCAGCTTCTGGCAAACAGAGGCTCGGGACACCATCCCTGCCCATCCTGGCTAATAGCCATTGATGGACCTATCCTCCATGAATTTATCTAGTTCTTTTTTGAACCCTATTATAGTCTTCACAACATCCTCTGGCAAAGAGTTTCACAGGTTGACTGTGTGTTGTGTGAAGAAATACTTCCTTCTGTTTGTTTTAAACCTACTGCCTATTAATTTCATTTGGTGACACCCCCCCCCACCTAGATCTCGTGTTATGAGAAAGAGTAAATAACACTTCATTTACTTTCTCCACACCAGTCATGATTTTATAGACCTCTATTATATCGTCCACTGAGTCGTCTCTTTTCCAAGCTGAAAAGTCCCAATCTTATTAATCTCTCCTCATATGGAAGCTGATCCATACCCCTAATCATTTTTGTTGTCCTTTTCTGAACCTATTCCAATTCCAGTATATCTTTTTTGAGATGGGGTGACCACATCTGCACACAGTATTCAAGGTGTTGGCATGCCATGAATTTATATAGAGGCAATATGATATTTTCTGTCTTATTATCTATAACTTTCTTAATGATTCCCAACATTGTTTGCTTTTTTGACTGCCGCTGCACATTGAGTGGATGTTTTCAGAGAACTATCCACGATGACTCCAAGATCTTTCTTGAGTGGTAACAGCTCATTTAGACCCCATCATTTTATATGTATAGTATATAGAACTTCTTCAAAATAATCCCTAGAGCAAATCTTATAGAAAGCCATCCAATCTTGATTTAAAAATGATCAGTGATGGAGAATCCACCATGACCCTTGATAAATTGTTCCAGTAGTTAATTATTCCCACTGTTAAAAATATATACCTTATTTCCATTCTAAATTTGTCTAGCTTCAACTTCCATGTTATACTTTTCTCTGGTAGAGTGAAGAGGCCATTATTAAATATTTGTTCTCCATGTAGGTACTCATAGACTGCAATCAAATCACCCCTTGACCTTCTCTTTGCTTTTGGCAGCCTGGACCTTGTTCCCAGAATTAAACATGGGCTAGTTCAGGTGGGCATTGGTGTGGACCCTCCTTGTGTTGCAAAGCAGTTGCACAGAAAGGAATCTTAGACGGGTTTGGCTATACCCCTGCCCTGTGGACCAGCTCCTCTGGGTATCCTCCAGCTAACTGACAGATGCTTAATCCATACAATCCACTTACCAATCATCCAGGTGCAGTTGTTTTAGCCAGCTCCCATGAAGTCCCTTGGACCAGGCCCACTATATTTTACCCTTTGTATGGAGAGTGGAATACATAGTATTTATAGCAATAATTCATAATATCCATTTCATTAATATGTTTGCCAAAACAATAAAATAAACATGAAAACTGTCTTGAGTTGCTATCAGGATAGGACTATACCTGTTCATAGTTTCCATAAATTATAATTTATAGAAACAAGTCTGAAGGAGAGGAAAGCTCATCTCATAGATTTGTCTAATTGGATTAGACCATGCATTCAAACCTGTTACGACCTTGCATTGCCTCAGTGCCTGCGGTCCTCATGGTACAGCCTCCCAGATTAAAAGCAACTTCCACATCTTGCCAGTGGAATGTCTATAATATAGAGATGTCCTGCAGCTCATTTTAACTATTCACAAAGGATCACTCCCTTGACTTAGCCAGGTCTAGTCAGGAGAACAGACCTGCAATCTTTATTTAGTTAGGGGTTTTTCAGATCCATATCCATGGAAGATAATTTTTCCAAGGAAAACTAATTTTTCAGTCAGACTGTCTGTATAGAGCCACATGCCCAACTTGCCTCTTGGGCAGAAACATCAAACACGAAGTAACCCTATATATGCAGGCAACTAGTCACTCTCACATTCAATTTAATTTCACCTTTATGAGAAGTTAACAACATTTTTCAGTAATCTTTCAGGATACAAGTTGAATGTTAATAAATTAGAAGTATTTTGGCCTAGTTCAGACCATTAAAGTGACTCTCAACAAATGACAAAAAACTTTCAGAAGGATTTCTTTCCCAAAAATGAGCGTATTACCATTAAGAAAACAAAAACATCAAACAAACACTTTTTAAAATATATGAAAAGTTTAAAAATCATTCAAAATTCCACCAGGCCCTCTTGCAACCCAAAATACGAGGGGAGTTTACAATTCCTAATCTACTGTTTTATTTCTGAGCCTCTTAGCTGCAATACCCAGGATTATGGGTAATGGAAAAAACAACCCATCAGTCACAAATAAAATACAGTCAATTTGACTGTATCAGACTAATTAATATTATTCGCTGGTCTTGAACAAACCAGCGCTACTACTTAGAGTGATTGTACATGTGCATCCCATGCTTGGTGTGCACACATCGCACGCATAATCACCAGAAAATTTTTCTTTGGTAGTATTTGTTGGGGCAACTTGAGTGCCCTCTGCTGCTGCATGCCGCTAGCACCGGTATTTTAACTAGTGCTCAGCTGACCCTGCATCCCCTCAGTTTCTTCTTATTGCCCGTGACAGATGCTGGAACTGCTCCTCTGCTCTCACAAGTTCTCAGTGGACATTTCCTATATATAATAAATAGTTTTAGTGAAGTTATTAGTTCATTATCAGTGTTTATCACTTTTTCATCCAATCCCCCGTGCTGAGGGATGCCTTGGTCACTGGGCTTCAAGCCCTATGTCTCCTGCAACAAGGCTATGCCCCTGAGTGACCCACACTCAAGCTGCTTGACATGCCTGGGAGAAGCTGATATTGGGGACTGTTGTCAGATCTGTAAGGACTTTCAGCCTTGCAAAAAGGAGGATCGGGAGGCCAAGCTAAAGTTCCTGTTCATGGAGGATGCATTGAGACCTCCATCTGAGCCAGACCAGTCAGACTCGGCACCAAGTGACTCGGAGTGGGCAAAGAGTGTTCCTCCAAACATACCAGAGTCCTGGCATTGATCCCCATCCCATACCTAGAAAAAGGCATAAGAAACAGGCTGCTGAAAGGAGGCAATCCTTAGCACCAAAGGTTGCCAGACATGGGGATCAGAGTAGAGTGCAGTCTAAACCAAAGCAGTCCTCTACCACGGTACCGCAGAAACTGGCAACATTGACTCTGGCACCTACACTGGTACCATTGAGTCCAGAGCCAGAAGAGTCTTCCATATTGGTAGCACCACACTGTACCGATACTGTCTTGGTACTGACCATGCCTTAGGTATTTGCAATTGCCAGGAATAATCTCTTGCTGTTGGTACTGGTATCACAGTACAAGCGGAGTGTTTTGGCTGGATCATTACAACACTCGGTATCATGCCAATCCCAAGTACCCAGATTGGCTCGCCCTTCAGTACCATCAAAGGGGAAAACCCACAATGCTTGCCTTGGTGCAGACCTATCTGCCCCGGCACTGCTTGCCGGTGCCATTGGAAATGGCACCCCTGTGGTCACCAGGAGTACCAACGAGTGTTTGGCCAGGAGGTTACTGGGGACCTGAACCGATCCAGTGGACCTTTTGGAATCCATGAGGGTTTCCCCCAGTTTCCAGGACATAGTCCAGGTGATCTTATTTGGTGGCCTCAGAAGGACATATGGCATCACTCCCCCAGATGGCATCTGGTCCCAACTCTGGTACCAAGCCTGGTGCCGGCCTCCAACAGCCAACTCAATGGGATCCTGCTGATGCAGAAAAGAAGGAAGAGTATCTGCAGTCTGTGTTGGCCTCCTCTTCCTCCTCCCCTGATCAGGCAGCTCAGGAGGGAGCATGTCACCTCCCCAAGACGACAATAAAGCTCACCAAGAACTGTTAAAGAGGGTGGCCTTGAACCGGGGCATACAGATGGAGGTATTAAGAGTTTTCCCACAGCCTGGTTGACGTATTGACTGCTGCAAGCTCTTCCAGAGTAGCCCTATCTCTCAATGAAATCGTTATCAACCCAGTTAAGATTTTGTGGCAAACCCCCTGTATTCCTTTCCCACCCTTCTAAAAGGGCTGAACAAAAATATTACGTGCCTGCCCAAGGTTGAGTGTTCCTCTACACATACCACCACCACCACCACCCCAAGTCCCTGGAAGTGTCCATTGCCAATGAGAGAGAAAGTCAGGGGCATCAAAGCGCAACCCTGAAATCAAAGGACTCAAAGAAGTTAGACCTGTTTGGTAGGAAAGTTTATTCTACTGGAAGGTTTCAACACAGAACTGCAAACAAGCAGGCACTATTGTGCAAGTACAATTTCAACTTGTGGAAATCCCTGCAAAAGTTCAAAGACTTGCTATCACATACTAAACAGGAGTTCTCCTCGCTTCTGGACAAAGGGGAAAAAAAATTGGTGGCGAGGGCCACTTAGAATCATAGAATATCAGGTATGGAAGGGACCTCAGGAGGTCATCTAGTCCAACCCCCTGCTCAAAGAAAGACCAATCCCCAACTAAATCATCCCAGCCAGGGCTTTGTCAAGCCTGACCTTAAAAATCTCTAAGGAAGGAGATTCCACCACCCGCCTAGGTAACCCATTCCAGTGATTCACCACCCTCCTAGTGAAATAGTGTTTCCTAATATCCAAACTAAATCTCCCCCACTGCAACTTGAGACCATTACTCCTTGTTCTGTCATCTGCTACCATTGAGAACAGTCTAGATCCATCCTCTTTGGAACCCCCTTTCAGGTAGTTGAAAGCAGCTATCAAATCCCCCCTCATTCTTCTCTTCTGCAGACTAAATTATCCCAGTTCCCTCAGCCTCTCCTCGTAAGTCATGTGCTCCAGCCCCCTAATCATTTTTGTTGCCCTCCACTGGGCTCTTTCCAATTTTTCCACATCCTTCTTGTCCAGTTTTGGGCCCCACACTACACAGTACTCCAGAGGAGGCCTCACTGATGCCGAATAGAGGGGAATGATCACATCCCTCTATCTGCTGGCATTGCCCCTACTTATACAGCCCAAAATGCCATTAGCCTTCTCAGCAACAAGGGCACACTGTTGACTCATATCCAGCTTCTCATCCACTCTAACCCCTAGGTCTTTTTCTGCAGTACTGCTGCCTAGCCACTAGTCTGTCCCTAGTCTGTAGCAGTGCATGGGATTCTTCCGTCCTTAGTGAGGGCTCTGCATTTGTCCTTGTTGAACCTCAGATTTCTTTTGGCCCAATCTTCTAATTTGTCTAGGTCCCTCTGTATCCTAGCCCTACCCTCCAGCATATCTACCACTCCTCCCAGTTCAGTGTCATCTGCAAAGTTGCTGAGGGTGCAATCCACACCATCCTCCAGATCATTAATGAAGATATTGAACAAAACCGGCCCCAAAGTCAACCCTTGGTGCATTCTGCTTGATACCGGCAGCCAACTAGACATGGAACCATTGATCACTACCCATTAAGCCCGACGATCTAGTCAGCTTTCTATCCACCTTATAGTCCATTCATCCAGCCCATACTTCTTTAACTTGCCAGCAAGAATACTGTGGGAGACCAAAATCAAAAGCTTTGCTAAAGTCAAGGAATAACACGTCCACTGCTTTCCCCTCATCCACAGAGCCAGTTATCTCATCTTAGAAGGCAATTAGGTTAGTCAGGCATGACTTGACCTTGGTGAATCTATGCAGACTATTCCTGATCACTTTCCTCTCCTTTAAGTGCTTCAGAATTGATTCCTTGAGGACCTGTTTCATGATTTTTTTCAGGGACTGAAGTGAGGCTGACTGGCCTGAAGTTCGCCAGATCCTCCTCCTTCCCTTTTTTAAAGATGGGCACTACGTTAACCTTTTTCTAGTCATCCGGGATCTCCCCTGGTCACAATGAGTTTTCAAAGATAATGGCCAATGGTTCTGCAATCATATCCACCAACTCCTTTAGCCCCCTCGAATGCAGCGCCTCTGGCCTCATGGACTTGTGCTTGCCCAGCTTTTCTAAATAGTCCTGAACCACTTCTTTCTCCACAGAGGGCTGGTCACCTCCTCCCCATACTGTGCTGCCCATGCAGCAGTCTGGGAGCTGACTTTGTTCATGAAGACAGAGGCAAAAAAAAGTATTGAGTACATAGCTTTTTCCACATCCTCTGTCACTAGGTTGCCTCCTTCATTCAGTAAGGGGCCCACATTTTCCTCAACCTTCTTCTTGGTGCTAACATACCTGAAGAAACCCTCTTTTTACTCTTAACATCTCTTGCTAGCTGCAAGTCCAAGTGTGATTTGGCCTTTCTGATTTCACTCCTGCATGCCTGAGCAATATTTTTATACTCCTCCCTGGTCATTTGTCCAATCTTCCACTTCTTGTAAGCTTCTTTTTTGTGTTTAAGATCAGCAAGTCAAGCTGGTCGCCTGCCATATTTACTATTCTTTCTACACATTGGGGTGGTTCGTTCCTGCAACCTCAATAAGGATTCTTTAAAATACAGCCAGCTCTCCTGGACTTCTAGCTCCTAGCTGCTAGTCCAGGCTGGTCTGGGGAGGGACAGGACTTATTCTTTCCCTGCACAGCACTCTCAGGGGGAGATCAGACCCACCTCCAGGTAGCTCCTTCTGTTGCAGGAAGCTCTAGAGCAGGGGTGGGCAAACTACAGCCCGCAGGCCAGATCCAGCCCGTGAGCCGGTTTAAGCCAGCCCGTGAGCCACACCACGCAGGTCAGCCCCGTTCCGACAGGGGCAGTGGGTTCGGGGCTGGACCACATGGCTTGGCCCCGCTCTGGCACTCCAGATGGGGCGGGGGCTGCTGGCCCCGCTCCGGCCGGGGCACTGGGTCGGGGCTCTACCACATGGCTCAGCCCCATTCCGGCTGGGGCGCAGGGTTAGAGGCTGCACCCCGTGGCTCCTGGAAGCCGTGGCATGGCCCCACTCCAGCTCTTATGGGCTCCAATGGGAGCTTCAGAGGCAGTGCCTGTAGATGGGGCAGTGTGCAGAGCCGCCTGGCCACGCCTCCGCGTAGGAGCCAGAGAGGGACATGATGCTGCTTCCAGGAGCCACTTGAGGTAAGCTCCACTCAGACCCTGCACCCCCTGAGACTCTCCCAATGCCCCAACCCCTGCCCCATCCCTGATCCCCCTCCCGCCCTCTGAACCCCTCAGTCCCAGTCCAGAACACCCTCCTACACCCCAAACTCCTCAACCCCAACCCCAATTTTGTGAGCATTCATGGCCCGCCATACGATTTCTATTCCCCAATGTGTCCCTCGGGCCAAAAAGTTTGCCCACCCCTGCTCTAAAGCTTCTGCCAGGGCTTGAGGCACCTGGGATTGGGGCTTCTGTCATAGCTCATGGCTTCTGCCCCTGTGGCTCCTGCCAGGGCTTCCGCCCTTGCAGCTTTTGCCGGGGCTCCTGGCACCCAGGCTAGGGGCTTTTGCTCCCACGGTTCCTGCTCGCGCTCAGGGCACCTGTAGTGGCAGCATTCCTGAGGAGATTGAGGTGCAGGTCTACCCTTATGTGGGTGACTGGCTAGTCAAGGATCAGTCCAGAGCTCAAGTGGTATCCAGCAGTCAAGTCACGCAGTTGACGTTCAGGACCATAGGCCTTGTAATCAATGTAGACAGGTCTACCTTTTGTCCAGTACAGAGAATAGAGTTTATTGGAGCAGTGTTGGACTCTACCCAGGCCAGAGCATTCCTCCCAGAGGTGTGATTCCAATCAATCTATTCCTGGTGGCACATGTCAAAGGTCATCCAATCACAACAGCCCAGAACTGTATGAGGCCCGTAGGCCAAATGGCCTATGCACTCACATGGTAAAACACACAAGACTGCTCCTTAGACCACTCCAGACATGGTTGGCCACAGTGTACTTACCAAGCCATCTTCATTTAGAAACTTTGGTCTCAGTTGGAGCTCTCCCTTCATATCAATGTCAGAGGAATCAGTCATTCGTCTTGCCTGTCAGATATTCCTGCCTCACATCAAGGGCAAAAATTTGTTTGTTCTTATAAACACTTCAGCCGTGTTTTACCTAAACAGGCAAGGAGGAGCGCCCTCTTCCCTCCTTTGTCAGGAAGCAGTCAATGGGAATTTTGTATAGCCCACTCAATCAACCTCAAGGCTCTTACCTTCCGGGGATGCAGAATGAGCTGGCATATCACCAAATCAGGTCTTTCTCCAGTCACCACGAGTGGTCTCTTTGCCCAGATGTAGCCAGAGATATTTTCCAGCACTGGGGGACTCCCCAAATAAACCTGTTTGCAAACAAGTACAGCAGAAAGTGTCACCAATTCTGCTTCCTTAAGGGCCGCTGTTTGGGTTCCATCACAGATGCCTTCCTGCTGACCTGGACAATAGAGTTTTATTATGCTTCTCCCCAATCCCATTCTTCACAGAGTGTTACTAAAAAACAAGTGGGAGCGCACCTGCATTATATTAATCGTCCCACCAATACTGGTTGTCCACTCTGCTAGACTTCTCAGTGGTGACTCTAATCTAATCCCATTACGCTTGGATCTGATCTCCCAGGACCATGGTCAACTGCTCCACTTGAACTTAAGCTTCCTTCACTTAATGGCCTAGAAAGCTCCATGGCTAAATCCCAGAAAATAAGCTTGCTCAGAGCAAGTTCGTTAGGTCTTACTAAGCACTAGAAAGCCCTCCACCAGGGCCATCTAACTGTCAAAATGGAAGCAATTCTCCATCTGGGCTTCCCAAATCAGAGTTTTGCCAATGCATTCATTGTTTCAAAATATACTTGACTCATTTTTACACCTGAAACGTCAAGGCTTATCAATTTTCTCTATCAAGGTCCACCTGGCAGCAATATTAGCTTTCCACTTAACCAATCTGTTTTTTCAAATGACATGACAGTCAGATTCCTCAAAGGTATAGAAAGGTTGTATCCTCATCTGAGGGAGTCTGTTCCCCAGGGACCTGAACCTGGTCTTGTCAAAACTTATAGGACCACCATTTGAGCTGCTAGCAATGTGCTGCTTACTATACCTCTCCCCGACAGTGGCTTTTCCAATTTCCATCATTTCTGCCAGAAGAGTCTCTGAACTATAAGCCCTCACATCGGAGTTACCATACACAGTCTTCTTTTTAAGATAAGGTGTATTTAAGTCCTTACCCCAGTTTCCTTCCCAAAGTAGTTTCATGATTTACTTACCTGTCTTTTACCCAAAACCTCATGCAAATAAGGAGGAGCAATGACTTCACTCATTGGATATTAGATGGGCTCTAGCATTCTATATAGAAAGGACTACAGTGTTTCAGCAATGCAGCCAATTGTTTGTGGCTGTAGCAGACAGAATGAAAGGCCTTGTTTTCCCCAAGACCTAGTTGTGTCTGAGATGCACAATTCTCTGCTGCTTAGCTCCGACATATTTTTACTACAGAGGCCATCAAGATCACCAGAAATTCAACCAGTACTGACAGTTTCACCTCAGATTTCTCCAGGTGCTCCACCATTACCTAGTGAATTGGAGGAAGAGGGTTTTCTGATGAAGACCTTGTCTCAGTTTCCCAAATATCGGTTCAGAGCTCTCTTCTATAGAGGCTGCTTTCCAGAAGTCTCTGATGAGCCTATGACCACTTGTGGCTCAAGATCACAGCCACCATCTCACTGGTGTGACACCCATGGCTGCCCCCTCCAATGCTTTATGTACCACCTCCTTGGCCTTACTGAGACCCTTGGGTGGCCCATCACCAGGAATTTTCCAGGCTTCACACAAAACCCATTGCAGAAATAGGCAGCCTTCATCGCCTGCCCTCTCTAGGAGACCTGATTCTCAGGAAGAAACCCTTGAAGAGCAGGAAGCTAGAGCCAATGAAGAGGTCTCTCTTCCAGCCAACATCTCCTGTTCATCTCTAGATGAAACAGTTATACCTCCTCCTCCATATTTGGCAGATAATTTTAAGCAGTTTCAGGATCTGATCAAGAGAATTGCTGACTCCTTGCAGATCCCTCCCAAGAAGGTTAAAGAACTTCATTATAAGCTGCTTGACATCCTTCATACAGCCTCATCTGCCCACATAGCCTTGCCTGTCAACCAGGCCCTTCTGGACCCTGCAAAGATAGCAGCTGGCATGTGCCGTACAATTCCACCTACAGGCAAGAGAGCGGATAAGAAATATTTTGTTCCAGAAAAGACCGAGGTTGTGAAGGCTAGGACTATAACAGCGTTTAACAGAGAACTGGATAAATTCATGGTGGTTAAGTCCATAAATGGCTATTAGCCAGGATGGGTAAGGAATGGTGTCCCTAGCCTCTGTTTGTCAGAGGATGGAGATGGATGGCAGGAGAGTGATCACTTGATCATTGCCTGTTAGGTTCACTCCCTCTGGGGCACCTGGCATTGGCCACTGTCGGTAGACAGATACTGGGCTAGATGGACCTTTGGTCTGACCCAGTACAGCTGTTCTTATGTTATGTTCTTAAAACAACTCAGCATTTTTATTTTCTCATTCTTCTCCTGATTCTTTGGTGGTTGACGCATTTAACGAATGTGGAAGACAGCACCATGCTAAATCCATATCCCAAGACAAAGTTCCTAAGTGTCTAGAGCAATTTGGTAGAAAAATCTTATTCGTTGGCCTCCTTACAATTTAGATTTGCCAATTACCAAGCATTAATGGCAAAATATAATCATATAAATTAGACCAAACTGAACTCTTTTGTTGACCACTTACTAGGCAATTATTGAGGAAGGCCAGCTGCTTGCCAGAACTTCACTACAAGGCTCCCTTGATGCTGCTGGTACTGCCTCCCGTTCAATCTCTATAATGGTAGTTATGAGAAGGGCTTCCTGCTCCAGCTCTCCAGATTTCCTAAAAAGTCCAGAATATGGTGGAAGACCTCCCTTTTGATGGGCCTAAACTATTTGCGGATAGCACAGACAAATCTCTGTGCACAGCAAAGGACTCCAGGGCTACTTTGCATTCTCTTGGAATCTATATACCAGCCTACAAGAGAAGGTTCAGCAAGTCCCAGATGGCTCAGCGATCCCATCTTGCCCCATTCCCAACCTCCTAGAAGTCATATGAATTGCATCAAAAGAGACACAACCATCCATATCTGAGCTTTCAACTTCACACCTCCAAGCAGCAATTTTGACAGACTGGTCGAAGGTCTGAATTACTATCCTCTTCCTACCAGCTGCACCAATTCACCTCCCTTCCTCCCTTTGGTGACCACCTTTATCACTTCAAGCAGCTTGGGAGTCTATCACCACAGACAAGTGGGTTTTAGAGATCATCTCCACAGGGTACGCCATCCACTTTACTATTCCACTGACCAACTCCTCTTTCCCTCTTCAGGGACCCTTCTCACAAGAGCTTGCTTTATCAAGAAATAGACTCTCTCCTTTGTTAGGGTGCTATGGAACCAGTTCCCATGCAGCACAAAGGAAAGGGATGTTATTCAAGGTACTTCCTGGTACCAAAAAAGAATGGCAGTTGGAGACTCATCCTAGATTGGAGGCACCCAACACTTATGTGAAAGCAAAAAAAATCAAAATGGGGACGCTTGCAGCAATAATTCCATCACTAAATCAAAAAGGTTGAGGGCTGAGAACCAATCCCCAGGATGCATATTCCATATTGCAATCCAACAATCTCACAAACAATTCCTAGGTTTTACTGTCAGCCAGGACCACAATCAGTACAGGCTGCACCCTTTCAGCTGTCATCCACCACAAGGATCTTTTTGAAGGTCATGTCAGTAGTAGCAGTACAACTCCTCAGGAAAGGTACTTTAGTGTTCTCTTACCTGAATGGTTGGCTGCTGAAGGATCACTCCCTGGAGTGAACTTCCTGGGCAATTTCCAAAGCTATAGATATCTTCCTCAAATTGGGCCTACAACTGAACATTTAGAAAGTCACTTTGACCCCTGTGCAAAATTTAGAATTCATAGGAGCTCATCATAAATCATGGGAAGAGCCTACCTTCTACTGCACAGGTTTGTGGCCCTTTCCAACATAGCCAGAACAATCCAGCACAGCCCCACAAACTCCAGTCAAGATCTGTCTTCAGTTATTGGGGCACATGGCAGCTGGTGCCTTCATCATAGCCCAAGCAAGACTCCAAATGCACTGCCTTCAAGGGTGGCTCAGGACTGTTTATTCACCAAACAGACACAGTTTAAATATGCTACTTTTCATACCCACCTGTGTAAAGGAAGCCCTCAGCTGGTAGAAAGACCATCACAATGTTTACACAGGAGTCCCATTTGCACATCCTTCCCCAACAGTCATCATAATGAAGGATGCCTCACAATCCGATCATCATCTCAGCAGCCTATCTTCCAGAGGTTCGGAATATGACTGCAGATACACTCAGCAGGCACTTCTTCCAAGACCACAAGTGGGAAAAGGATTCCAGCATATTACACCACATATTCTGCATATTGCCACAACAATAAACAAGAGATATGCCCAGTTTTGCTCTAGAGGCAGGCTGGGTCACCAATCCCTGTGGGATGCCTTTCATTTTGATTGTTCATCAGATCTACTGTATGCTTTCCCACCGACTCCTGTAATAGCCAAAGTTCTACTCAAAGTAAATGAGGGCAAAGCCAGAATCATCCTAATACTTACAACCTGACCCAGACAAACATGGTTTCCTTACCTGGTACAGCTGGTCATTTGTGCTCTGAGTACTCTCCAGGCCACTCCTCATCTCCTTTTCCAGGAAGACAGGAAGATCCTTCACCGCAGCCTCAGAGTGCTTTGTCTCAAAGAGTGGTTGGTCAATAGTTCATGGGATTAGAGACACCCTGCTCAGAGGAGGTAAAAAGAGTACTATTACACAGCAGAAAACAGTCCACTCACTACACATACTCTCAAAAATAGACAAGATTTGTCTGTTGCAGTGACCTCAAATATATTCCACCAATGACCTCATCGCTGTCAGATATACTGGACTGTATCCTAACACTAAAAACTTTGGGGCTATCGCTGAGCTCCATTAAAGATAACTTCCTTTTTAAAAGTTTCAGGGTTTTTCAGAATTAAAGACAGTGTATGACATTTGACCTGTACAGCCTCCAGAGGAAGATGAAGAGAGATGAGCTCACAGGCACAGTATAGCCAGTAATTCACTGCAAAAGGCTTACTGAATCCCTTTGGAAGGAGACAAAAGGCAAAGAAATGCTCACATTGATCTGTATTTATCAAAAAGAGAACATGGAAGGAACTGGAAAAATTACATGGGGATGTAGTGAAGCGAGACTCACCGGTGCAGCGCCTCCTGCTGGTTGTCCTGTGAACTAGCTCGATTCCAGCCCAGAGCACCCTCTGCAGGCTGTCTCACTTGCCTCAGGCCCTTGTGTCCCTCTATGCCATGCAATGGCGATGGAACCCAATAGGTCTGTGCTCTGTAATGGCAGAACCCTTCACCTTATCACACAGGCATTTTACCATGATTATTTCATATTTGTTTGAAAAACACACCTTATATGTTAAAGCATACTAGGTCTATTGGAGGGAATTGCAAACTAACATCCTTCTGCATGTAAACTGTTTGGAGCAGAGTAAATAGTAAGAATCTTTATCTACCCATGGAAAACACCAAGTAAAATACCAATATTATCACTGTGACCCCCCGGGGTGCCACCTGGAACTGAGGTACCACTGAGCCCCCTAACCCATCAGCCTGGGCTCCCTCTCACACTGTGCTGCTGTGACAAGCTGCAAAGTCCTCCAGCCTGCACTTTCACCAACGTACATACAAATAAGGGACACACCTACCTGCACTTACATGCAGGCTCTCTGACCAGCCTCTGCATAGGAAAGCTACAGTTAAGGCAACTCCCAGCTCCCCAGGCACGCACCCCCTTTGGAGTATAAACCCAAAATTATACCACTTTGCACTGCACAGGGAACTGTACAGCGGAAGCTCATAAAAATCACCCCCCCGCAATGTTTATGCAACAGCCTCTGCCCCTGAGTTATGATTCCCACACAGTTCACTCCAACTCAATGGTTTAGATCAGTGGTCTCTAAAGTGGGTGCGCAAAAGGATCCTTGGGGGTGCGCAGCAGGAGGAGTGCTTTTTTTTTTTTTTTTTTGCTTCATCAGTTCGGGCGGGAGTCCAAGCAGACTCCGGACTCTGCTTATGGAATCGGCTCTGGCCCCGGCACCGGCCCGCCGACCCGACCCGGTGCCGGGCACCGCGTCCTCCGTACGAAGCGAGGCCCCATCCACCAGTCGGTGCCACTCCCCCGCCAAGAAGCAAGGCAAGACCCAGTGGCACCGGGACAAGGACAGGGGTGAGGCCGGACCCAAGTTGGGCAGCCTGCGATCCCCCTCAGGACCCAGACCTCCGACTCATGTGGAGCAGAGTAGTCTGGCCCTGTCAGCACGAGCCTCCCTGACGATGCGGATTCCGTCGATGCCGGAGGCAGCTCAGGCAGCGTGCGACATCCTCATTATGCCGGTACCGAGCGGGCCACCCGAGTTGGGGCCCCGGTCCCGAGGAAAGCCGCCACTGGGCACCCACAAGCCGCCACCAGCCAGGTCGCAGGTTGAAGTCCCTGCTCGATCCGTGGAGGCTTCCTGTAGCCCACTCCAGGGGTCACAGCAGGGCTCCCCCACTATGGGTACTGCTAAGGGAAAAACTTCCGGCACCGGTGCACGTGGCGAGCACGCACACCTACTGTGGAATACACCTGAGCAACACATCTCGAAGAACGCCAGTTATGGAACAGGTAACTGTCCTTTTATTCCTATCCTTTGTTTCCTATCTTTTAGCCAGTTATCAATCCATAAGAGCACCTGCCCTCTTATCCCATGACTGCTTACTTTGCTTAAGAGCCTTTGGTGAGGGAACTTGTCAAAGGCTTTCTGAAGATCTAAGTACACTATATCCACTGGATCCCCCTTGTCCACATGCTTGTTGACCCCCTCAAAGAATTCTAGTAGTTTGGTGAGGCAAGATTTCCCTTTACAAAAATCACATTGACGCTTCCCTAACAAATTACGTTCATCTATGTGTCTGACAATTCTGTTCTTTACTATAGTTTCAACCAGTTTGCCCGGTATTGAAGTCAGGCTTATCGGCCTGTAATTGCCAGGGTCTCCTCTGGAGCCCTTTTTAAAAATTGGCATCATGTTAGCTATACTCCAGTCATTTGGTACAGAAGTTGATTTAAATGATAGGTTACAGATGACAGTTAGTAGTCCTGCAATTTCATATTTGAGTTCTTTCAGAACTCTTGGGTGAATATCATCTGGTCCTGGTGACTTATTACTGTTTAGTTTATCAATTTATTCCAAAACTTCCTCTAATGACACCTCAATCTGGGACAGTTCCTCAGATTTGTCTCAGAATGGCTCAGGTTTGGGAATCTCCCTCATATCCTCAACCGTGAAGACCGATGCAAAGAATTCATTTAGTTTCTCCGCAATGGCCTTATTCTTGAGTGCTCCTTTAGCATCTCAATCGTCCAGTGGCACCACTGGTTGTTTAGCAGGCTTCCTGCTTCTGATTTACTTAAAAAAAAATTGCTATTACTTTTTGAGTCTTTGGCCAGCTGTTTTTCAGATTCTTTTTTGGCCTTCCTAATTATGTTTTTACACTTCATAGGCCAGAGTTTATGCTCCTTTTTATTTTCCTTATTAGGATTTAACTTCCACTTTAAAGGATGCCTCTTTGCCTCTCCCTGCTTCTTTTACTTTGTTGTTTAGCCACGGTGGCTCTTTTTTGGTTCTCTTACTATGTTTTTTAATTTGAGGCATACATTGAGTTGAGCCTCTGTTATGGCGTCTTTAAAAAGTTTCCATGCAGCTTGAAGGCATTTTACTTTTCGTGCTGTACCTTTAATTTCTGTTTAAGTAACCACCTCATTTTTATGTAGTTCCTCTTTCTGAAATTAAATGCTACAGTGTTGGACCACTGTGGTATTTTCCCTCCCACAGGGATGTTACATTTAATTATATTGTGGTCACTATTACCAAGCAGTACAGCTATATTCACCTCTTAGACCATATCCTGTGCTCCACTTAGGACTAAACCAAGAATTGCCTCTCCTCTTATGGGTTCCAGGACTAGCTGCTCCAAGAAGCAGTCTTTTAAGGTGTCAAGAAACTTTATCTCTGCATCCCATCCTGAGGTGATAAGTACCCAGTCAATATGGGGATAATTGAAATCCCCCATTATTACTGAGATTTTTATTTTTATAGCCTTTCTAATCTCCCTGAGCATTTCACAGTCACTATCACCAATCCTGGTCAGGTGGTCGGTAATATATTCCTACTGCTATATTCTTATTATTCAAGCATGGAATTACTATCTATAGAGATTCTGTGGTACAGTTTGGTTCGTTTATGATTTTTACTTCATTTGATTCTACACTTTCTGTCACATATCATGCCACTCCTCCACCAGCACAACCTGTTCTGTCCTTCTGATATATTTTGTACCCTGGTATTACTGTGTCCCATTAATAATCCTCATTCCACCAAGTTTCTGTGATGCCTATTATTTCAATATCCTCATTTAATACGAGGCACTCTAGTTCACCGATCTTATTATTTAGACTTCTAACATTTGTATATAAGCATTTTAAGAACTTGTCACTTTTTAGCTGCCTGCCATTACATGATGTAATTGAATGGGACTTTTTTTCATTTGACTGTTTCTCATCAGATCTTACCTGTATTTTATCATCTTCCATCCTCTCCTCCTTATTATGACATAGGGAATCTCCTTTATAGATCCTCCCCTAAGGGATGTCCGAATCACATGCTCCTCCGCACCTGTCGGCTTTCCCCCAGCCCTTAGTTTAAAAACTGTTCTACGACCTTTTTAATTTTAAATGCCAGCAATCTGGTTCCATTTTGGTTTAGGTGGATCCCATCCTTCCTGTATAGGCTCCCCCTTTCCCAAAAGTTTCCCCAGTTCCTAATAAATCTAAATTCCTCATCCCTACACCATAGTCTCATTCATGCACTGAGACCCTGCAGTTCTGCCTAACTGGCCCTGCGCGTGTAACTGGAAGCATTTCAGAGAATGCTACCATGGAGGTCCTGGACTTCAATCTCTTATCTAGCAGCTTAAATTTGGCCTCCAGGACCTCTCTCCTATCCTTCCCTATGTCATTGGTAACTACATGTACCACGACCACCAGCTTGTCCCCAGCACTACACATAAGCCTATCTAGATGTCTTGAGAGATCCACAACCTTCGTACCAGGCAGGCAATTCACCATGCGGTTCTCCCAGTTATCACAAATCCAGCTATCTATGTTTCTAATGATCGAATTACCTATTACTAATACCCGTCTCTTCCTAATAACTGGATTTCCCTCTCCTGGAGAGGTATCTTCAGTGCGAGAGGATACCACAACATCATCTGGAAGGAGGGTCCCAACCAGGGCAGGCTCTGGCTTTTTTGCCACCTCAAGCAAAAAAAACCCAAAAAACCTGCGGGGCAGCTGGAGCGGCGAAGCAAAAAAAAAACAAACACCTGCGGGGTGGCAGGAGCCAGGGTGCAAACTTTTGGGTAGCAGGACTCCCTGCGCTGCAGACGTGCCCCGGGCAGTGCAGTGTGCACTCCGGCTAACAGAGGGGAGGGGTAGGGAGCGGGGGGGAGAGAAGGTGGGTGGTCAGGGCTTCCTTCAGCCGGGGCGCTCGCCACTCGGCCCCTCCCACCGCACCGCCTGCCGGAAGGGCTCCGCACCGCTCTGGTCAGTGGGGAGGGAAGGACGTGGGCTGCTGGGCTTGCTGCAGATCTGGCACCAGCTGGGGCAGATGGAGCGTGCTGCCGGCTCCCAGCAGGGCGCTCCCCTCCTCCGCACCGCCGCCCCCTACAGGGCAGCCAGAGCGGCGAACAAAAGGGAAAAAAAGGGCGGCCATGCCGCCCTAGGATTGGGCAGAATGCTGCCCCTTAGAATCTGCCGCCCCAAACACGAGCTTGCTTGGCTGGTGCTTGGAGCCGGCCCTGGTCCCAACTATGGGATCATTTCCCTCTGCTCCAGTTGGATGTTCTCTTTCCCTGAGGCTTTCATCCTCCTCAACAGCACAGAGGCTATCAGACAGGGGATGAGACCGTTCTACTGTGTCCCGGAAAGTCTCATCTATATCTCCCTTAGTTCTCTGTCTCCCTTAGCTCTTCCAGCTCAGCCACCATAGGGCAAGTAATCATACATGCTGCATTGGGTGCAATAAACTGGGTGGCCCCAACTCTGTTGCTGGACTTCTGCCTGCATTCTCTTTTTACTCCTGCAGCTGGTTCCTTTGTTGAGGTTTGTTTTTATCAGTGTGTGTTTTTTACTTTAAATTTAAAGACATTTATGGAATGGTAAGTGTATGTAGCCACCCTCACACTCTCCCTGTAAACTCCCTCGCAGAACTCCCCTGTTAGCCGCTCCTGTTTGCTAGCTCCTCCAGTTACTTAGAAGTGGGCTTTTTAAAGCCCTGGTCTTCCTGAATAGCCCCGCCCCTGGTTAAGGGTTGATGGGTGCTAAAGGGCTTAGGAATCAAAGCCTCATTAAGAAGCTCTCAGCCTTGCCTAGCAGGCCACTAGGTTCTGCATCCCACACTGTCAGCACACAGTCCCCTAAACAAACAGACCAGTTGGTATATTTCAGTCCAGCACCAAGCACACTTGCAGGAGATCTGCTTATTTTGTGTCTGTTTCCTACTGGCTATACATAACAAGAGCTTCACAGCACCCCACCTAGACTCTCTATCTGGCAAGTTTAGCCCTTACAGGCACAGTTCCCAATACCGCATATTCCCTTCCAACCCAAAACTTAATAATACAACACTTTAAAAACCAACATAATATAACACACAGTTAAAAATATGTATAGCCAACCTAATAACTAAACTTACTAACACTGTTTAGTTAGTCTTTGAGATTCCCTGCACTGTGGGTTGAACCAATGGGGCTCTGCTAATTTTCGCCAGCAGAATTACCGTCAGGAAGTGGCAGGTTCCCATGAGGTTGTTCCATATCCTGGGACTCTGTTGTCTCAGCCTGCTGTAGTTGCCTGTCTGAGACCCTCATGGGCAAAATGGCAGATTCAGTGTCCCTTAGCTCTCTCCCTTCTGGGATTTGGAGAAGGTACGGTATAATCTATTCCTCCCTAGTATGTGTTTGTGGCTCAACCGCTTGTGGTGCCACAGCTATTTGCAACCATTGTTTCCCATCTTAGAGATGCACAGCATCCTTTGCAGCTCTCAGGGCCCCAAACTGTATCAATTTTTTTGTTTTCCCTTATCTGTCTCTTTATATGTTTGCAAGTCCCCAGTGACTGATGTCCGTTTCTAACAGTGCAGGCATTCTTATTTTCAGATTTCTGTTGAACAAAATTTCAGCAAGTGACAACCCAGGCTTCGTTAGTGCTGTTCTGTAATCTAATAGTGCTGGGTACGGATTAGTGTCTGACTCTGCAGCCTTTTTCGGTAGTTGCTTTATTATTCTGAGACCATTTTTCACCTGTTACATTTCTAAACCCAAAATTTGCTAAACTATAGTCCATTGTCAGATATTAGTGTCAGATATACCGTGTGTAGCAAAAATAGATTTGATATGCACAATCACCTGTTTATCTATAGGATTTCTAGTAAGGCTATCTCAGGGAAGTGAGAATAATAGTCTAGGACAAGTACATAATTTTTTCTAGCCAGTGTAAACAAATATATACTTACTTTGCTCCAGGGGAGCCATTTTTCCTGTACCACCAATGTGGGTTCTTCATATGATTTGGCTTATATTTTTGGCATGTACAACAAGCCTGAACAATGTTGCTGTTCATTTAAGGCCAGAAAAAAAAACTCTGACCCTTCCTTTATGTTTTTCAATCCTAAATGACCTTCCATGATCCCTTTTAACACATTTTTCTGTAACAGTTTAAGAATCACTATCCTGGTGTCTATGACGGCATGTACCAACCTTACACTGGGGAGACAAGAGTTAAGAAGTTGCTCTGAACACAGGAAGCCACACCCCCTTGCTCCTGCTGGGCATTCTCTCAGTGGAGGTTGGGTTCAACAGGGAGTAACTCTGCTCAGTCTGGGCTGACCAAGCAGGAGAACAGTTGGGTCCTATAGCCTCTTGCAGAGGAGCTTCCCAGGCTCCGAAAGGCCAAGATGAGGCCTTACGGTTAAGCCGCAGCAGACCCTTCAGCCGCAGGGGCTGAGAATGCTGAACTGCCACAGACAAGAGGAGACTCTCCAGAGAGTGGCCCGAAAAAACTCCAAGGGGGATCTCAAGAAAGACCAGTGGGCACCCAGCAGAGGATCCAAAACTGGGTTAGGAAATGACCCAGAGAGTAGGTGTAGAGGCATCCGTCTCATGGGCAACAATTTTAATTATTGTTTCTTTGGGTCCCGGGTTGGAACCCAGTGGAGCAAGGAGGACCCATGCTCCCCAGTCACCAACTCTCGGCACTGGACGACACAGCCACTGGATCTCACAGTTAGGCAAGGCAGCCATTGATTTTCACCAGTGGGCACCACAGCTGCTGAATCTCGTCTCTAGGCAGAGCAGCCACTGACTCTCACCTCTGGCTGGTACAGTTTGGATTATTGCCACTAGGCGGTAGTGCTGGCCTCAGACGCAAATCTATTTCCCTATGTTAAGTTCTCCTCACACCTTCTATGGGCCATCTTAATTATCACTTCAAAAAGGTTTTTTTCCTCCTGCTGACGATAGCTCATCTCAATTGATTAGACTCTGCCTGTTGGTATGCATACTTCCACCTTTTCATGTTCTCTGTATGTATAAATATCCCCTGTCTGTGTGTTCCATTCTATGCATCCGAAGAAGTGAGCTGCAGCTCACGAAAGCTCATGCTAAAATAAATTTGTTAGTCTTTAAGGTGCCACAAGTACTCCTGCTCTTCTAACAGTGTCTTTAAACAAAATCCCACCTAGTGAGAACTCCCCTTTAAGTTTATAATAGGGGGTGGGAATATGTTGTCCTGGCCATCTTGGCTAACAGCCTTAGGCCTGGGCTACACTAGCTGGGGGAGGTTTGAACTAAGATACGCAACTTCAGGTACGCTATTCGCATAGCTGAAGTCAAAGTATCTTAGTTCGACTTACCTGGCGAGTCGACTGCCGCGGCTCCCCCGTCAACTCTGCTTACTCCTCCTGCCGAGGTGGAGTACGGGCATCAATTAGCGGATCGATTTATCACATCCAGACGAGACACAATAAATCAATCCCCGATACATCGAACACCACCTGGCGATCTAGCGGGTAGTATAGACGTACCCTTAATTACCCCCTGCAGGGTCTCATTCTGAGCAGTAGCTGTGACAATTACAGTCCATGTGTTGTCTGAGACCAGACAGGGTTTTTTTAATCGGATTGACATTGATATTTAGCTCTGAATTTTGCTCCACTACTCTTTTTGCAAATGGCCTAGAAAGTGTGTCTATACCACCAAATCTGTTCTAGATTTGTATGCATTTTTTCTAATCATATATTTGTAGCTGAAAAATAATTTCTTTATTCTTAAAACCGTGTTTTCCAGGCCCTGTTAGCAATCTCAGTAAGTGGTTTGTGTTCAGTTTCGGATAACACAGGCATAAATAGACATAACTTTTTACATCCGTGGACTAAGGCTAAAGCCTTCTTCTCTATTTTAGCATATTGCCACTCAGTTTTTGTTAGCATCCATGACACGTAAGCCACTGGTCTCCAGTTTTGACTGTAAGTCTTTATCAGAGGACCATACCGATACCCTCCTGGGGAAGCATCTGTGGACATCGTAGTTTTGTGCTTACTATCATAGTACCTCAGGACTGGGGGCTCTTTTTAATTAAATCCTTTAGTTTCTTAAACTCTTTATTAAGATTCACATCCCATGTCCATTGGACATCTTTGCACAGTAGCACTCTCAGATTGCTGGTTTGGGCAGCTAAATTAGGCATGAATTTCCTATATAGTTCACCATTCCAATAAATCTTTGGACCCCTCCCTTAGAATTATAGAATAGCGGGGTTGGAAGGAACCTTAGGAGGTATCTAGTCCAACCCCTTGCTCAGAGCAGGACCAATCCCCAGACAGATTTTTGCCCCAGATCCCTAAATGGCCCCCTCAAGGATTGAATTCACAGCCCTGGGTTTAATAGGCCAATGCTCAGACTACTGAGCTGTCCCTGCTCCTGTTGGGGCAGGCATGCTGGTGATTGCCTCATCCTTACTGTGATGTACCTGTACACTTTGCAATATTAACTTCTCCCTCAGGTATGTTATTTCCATTACATGGAATTTATATTTCTGTTTGTCTAGATTTAGCCCAGCAGCTGTGATTTTTTTCAAATCTCCTCAGAGCCTCTGGTCATGTTCTTCTACATTTTTTCCCAAGATCAAAATATCATCTATATAAACCTTAGTACCCTATATATAATCAACTTGTTTTATTTTCTGGTGAAACACCTTGGGTACTGAACACAACCCAAATGGCAATCTGTAGAAACAGTCTCTCTCCCAAAGGAGTGTTGAATGTACACAAACACGTACTCTGTTTTCTTAAGGGCACCTGACAGAGCCTAACTGATGTAACAACTGTAGAAAGATATTTGACATCAGCCATTTCCCCAAAAAATTCTGTCTTATGGATAATAGAAAATTTTTCTACAACGACCAACAAGTGTACCCACTCAACTGATTCTTCTACTTGCTCTATGCCTCCCAGACCAATGAGTCTATCTAGCTCTTCTTTTAGCCTCTGCCTTAGCGCAAAGGGAACTTGCCTAGGCTCTAGGGTTGCCAGGCGTCCGGTTTTTGACACCCAGTTGAAAAGGGACCCTGGCGGCTCCGGTCAGCGGAGCTAAGGCAGGCACCCTGCCTGCCTTGGCTCTGCGCAGCTCCTCTGAAGTGGCTGGGATGTCTGACCCTAGGCACAGCAGGGGCAACCAAGGAAGCACCCCTGCCCAGCTTCGCAGCTTCCATTGGCTGGAAGCTGCTGACCAAGAGCCGCCTGAGGTAAGCACCCCCTGGCCGGAGCCCGCACCCCAACCCCCTGCCCCAGGTTGGAACCCCCTCCCACACCCTAACTCCCTCCCAGACCCCGCACCCCCTCCCGCACCCCAACCCCCTGCCCCAGCCCAGTGAAAGTGAATGAGGTGGGGGAGAGTGAGCGATGGAGGGAGAGGGGCTGGAGGGAGTGGGGGCGGGGTCTCAGAGAAGGGGTGGGTAGGGGTGGGGCCTTGGGAAGTGGGGGGACAAGTGTTTCCAGTTTTCTGCCTTAAAAAGTTGGCAGCCCTACTAGGCTGTCAGGGGTTGTCTGGATGTCTCGGGCTGCCAGTATTGCCTAATAGCCATGCGCTGGGGTGTAATGCCTGCTGGCAAGAGTTCAAAGGACCACTTCACCTAGCAGCAAGAGTGGGGAAGGTAGGGAAACCTGTGCCTGCCCTACTGTACCGGGTTCCAACCCAGGCCTTTCGAACCAGGGTACCCTGACAAAGGGTTCAGGTCCCAATACCCCCAAATGCGCTTCCTGAGATGCTTCCTACCCTTGTCCCAGTCACTCCAGCTTCATCTCTGGAGTTAGACATGGGAGTCTCTCATGTCCTTTCTGTGTCATCTCCAGAAACTCCTCTGCTGGCCAACAGCAAGCCATCCCTCTTGGCTCTCGCAGTCGGTGGTGTCTCATGGTGCAGCTAGAAGGCTTGACTGTAGTGGCTTAGAGTCCTGGCAGCTTCCTAACAGAAGGCTGCTGCACACAACTGCCCTCCTCTTCAGTCAGCCCAGACTGAGCTGAACTGCTCCATTTTGAATGCTGCCTCCACTGGGAGCATGTCCAGCAGGAGTGAGGGGGTGTGACCTCTTGAGCCAAGAACTGTTCTTTAACCCTTGCTTCGCCAGTTGTTATACGCGGTCACACAGGCACATGAACTGTAGGGTGGTTGGCCTCCTTCAGATCTGTTTTGTACTCCAAGAAATTCCCTACCCCCTGTTAAGACATCTTCAAATCTTCTTCAATTGTTTTGGTCCCCTGCTCCTCCAAAAAGTGCATCCTCTTAATGAGACCAAGGACTTGAAATGCTTTTAACCCAATAATAGGTGTTCTTCTCCCTGGTACTATTATAAATTGTATCTTTTCCAATTTCTTATTTACCGATAGATTTAGTTCCTATCAGTGTCCAACTTAATAAACGTCCCATTTGCCTTCAGGTTGATAGTCCAATCATCCTCATTTGCAACATTATCTGTTGTTCCATGAAGAATTTGTCTGAACTAGTGGTGCTGTTGCCATCCTGTTTGACCAAGTTGACACACATTGCTGGTATGTGCAAATGCTTGAAAAGTGAAGTAATCCATTGCATTTCTTGGATCTTTTCCCATATGCCAGGCATCACCTTGTCTTGTGCTGTTTGCTGTGTGCAGCCCCATGTGCTGTTTTGGATGGACTTTGAGTTTGAGCTCTGCATACGTTTCTGCCACAGATCTCTTTTCTCATAGTGGTTGGGATTTTCTATCATTTCCACAGTGTCAAAGCACTCCATAAGATTCATTCTGGACTGGGTGAGTTCCCTTTTTTTGTCAAATTCTAATTGCTTTGTCAAGAGTTAATCATGGGTCATCCAGTAATCTCTCTCTGAATGTCTTCTTCCAGGTCCCAATCAGATTCTGGCCTCTTCTCAGGGACTCAGTTATCCCCCCACCCCCACCCAAAATTGCAAGATTGGCTCTTCAGCCTTACATCAGTCACACACTCTTCTATGGTTTCACTTTCTTTTTGTAGTCTAGTTAAAAACATGTCTCTTGTGTCATTTTTACATGTAGTGCAGTACTTCTGAAATTTCTGCAATACAGTTTCATAATTAGCATCTTCTGCCTGAGTAATCAAAAACTATTAAACACATCAAGTACTTCAGAATCAGTTTTTGTCAGAAATAAGGCCACCTTCTAACTATCTGCCTTTTTGCTGGCACCCATTGCTTGCAGATACAGAATGAAGTGCTTTTTAAACCTTCTGCAGTTGTTTGCCACATTTCCAAAGGCTTCAGTGCTGGTGGGGCTTTTAACTGCTCCCTTCAGGGTATTTCTTAGTTCCCTTTTACTCCTGCTGCCATGTGGTGTTCAGTGATCATTCAATACTTACAGTGCTTGCAAGAGAGCTGCTTTATCCTCTGTTCAGTTCCAACTGGCTAGGCATAACAAGAGCTTCAGCGTGCCCCACCTAGAATCTATGCCTGGGAAGTTCAGCCCTCAAATTCCAATACCACACAAGGATAAACAACTTCTCAACTATATTAACAGTGTCCCCAGATAATGTTTTATCATCAGTTTGAGGGTTTTACATTGTGGCTGGGCCCTCATACCAGTTGCATTTTCTTCTTTGTGTCCTGGTTCAAAAGAAAAGAAATGAGGAACATTGCATTGAACTATAATGAACTAGACACAACAAGGCATGAGTAGTGTTGGAATACTGCTATATCTAAGATGGCATGAGGTCAAGCGTTGCAGCTACAAGAGGAGTGATGATGTTCCAGTAGAATATGCATTCTGATGTGTCTTACTGGGATTATTAAACAATTTTTGTCAATATTTTAAGTTGAATAGAAAATACAACTATGTATTGAATACTTTGAATATTACACAACACTTTTACAGGAAGAAAAATAATCCCATATGAAAAATGATTTGAACTCAATTTTTAAAAAATAGTAAAATAAATATCTAACTAGAATAATTTTAATCAGTTGGTTCTCATTCTCTTCTAACATTCTCCATCCCTTTGGAGCTTCCTGTCTATCTACAGTATTTATGTACAACAACACTGTAATGTCTGCTAAAGTACTCTTCCAAGTCTTTCATGCATTGCTCATGAAATTCTTCAGTCACCTGCTATATCACCTGTCTATCTAACAAAAAATCCTCTAGATGGCAGATTTTGTCAATTCCCAAGGGGGAGTTTTGCTTATCTTAATTTCTGTATGTTCTCAAAAATGTATAGGATAACAGATGAAAAGTTATATTTTGGTCCCAAAGGCCATTGTCAAGGTATCATTTCATCTGTAACCTCATTAAACATTTTGAAAATCCCATATAAATGAAATAAATGGTTTTTCCCCTCAGCCTCAGGAACAGGCGTAAAAATCAAGGAATAAAGTTGGGGGGAAAGTACACTGTTAGCAGGTCATCCCATAATTATCCATTAAGGGGATTTTAACACCTTTCTTTGAAGCATCTGGTATTAGCCACTGTCAGAGAGCTGGATACCAGAGTAGATGTGGCACTGGAAGGGTGCTGGAACTAGAGTGCTGGGGATGTCTCAGCGCCCCCTGGCTTGAAGTGATTTCCATCATAGACCGGCTTTACAGTTTGGTTCAACAGCACCCCTGCTAGAAAAATTGTTCCAATGCCATCAACCGCTGGTCTGATCTAGTATGGCAATTACTGTGTTCCTCTGTATCTAATAGTTATAGGCCAGACTCTACTCTGAGGCCAGGTCTACATTACAAAATTGCGTCAACGTAAGCTGACTTTTGTCCACCTAGTAGTGCATGTGTCTACACTTGAATGTGTCTTCCATTGATGTAAGTGCCCCATTACAGAGACTCAGTAACACCACCTCCCATAGTCAACTTATTGAGGTTGACGCAGCACGAGTGTAGACACGGTGTTACTTATGTCGACCCAAACAGTCCTCCAGCAGTTGTCTCACAATGTCTTACACCAGGGGTCGGCAAGCTTTCAGCAGTGGTGTGCCGAATCTTCATTTATTCACTCTAAGTTAAGGTTTCGCGTGCCAGTAATACATTTTAACATTTTTAGACCGTCTCTTTCTCTAAGTCTATACTATATAACTAAACTATTGTTGTTTGTAAAGTAAATAAGGTTTTTAAAATGTTTAAGAAGCTTCATTTAAAGTTAAATTAAAATGCAGAGCCCCCCCGGACTGGTGGCCAGGACCCAGGCAGTGTGAGTGCCACTGAAAATCAGCTCGCGTGCCACCTTTGGCACCCGTACCATAGGTTGCCTACCCCTGCCTTACACTGTCTGTTCTGGTCACAACTATGAACTCCACTGCTTGGGGGTCACAGAGACTAGAAGACCTCCCTCCACTTTAAAGTCCTATGAATTTTTGAATTGCCTTTTCCTTATTGTCCACTTGGTGAACACCTAGCAGCTCTCAATTTTTGTGTGCAGTTGCACAGCTGACTATGCCAACTACACCCTCCAGACATGCTCCAGCTTGGATAGACAGGAGATATTGGATCTCCTGGGCCTATGAGGAAAATAGGCTATGCAAGCCTTAGAATTGTGGGCATCCATGAGCAGATTGCATGGGGGATGCAGGAGAAGAGATACAACAGGGACCAGCAGCAGTGCTGCAGGAAAGTGAAGGAACTGCATCAGGCATACCAGAAGGCCAAGGAGGCTAATATCAATCCAGTGCCAAGCCGCAGACTTGACACTTTTACAAAGAACTGCATGCCACATTTGGCGGAAAATCCACCATCACCCCCCACACCCCTGTGGATTCCTCTGAAGAGCCTGAGCCACAGGCCTCTGGTGTGAAGAGTGAGGACAAGAAGGAGGAAGAAAAGGGTGGGGGACATGTGACCAGGCGTTCCAGCTATGCTGCAAGCCAGAACCTTTCTGAAACTCCAACACAGTCCAGTCAGTCCTGGCAGTCAAGCACAAGTGAGCCCAATGCAGGGGAAGGAACTTCGAGTAAGTGTTTAATTGTATTTCGCATTACAGTGATGTACTGATGGTGCCCTCAACTTAGCAGGACACAGCTATCACCTTTTCATTAGTTTTATCATATTAGAAGAGATAGTAGTACAATAAAAAGAGGTAGAATTGTTATCTGGTTTTCATTCCCATGTAGAGTTAGGTAAAGGGATGGGGGCATAAAGAGCAGTTTGTTTATGCACACAGGGATGTCCCTTGAATTCTCCTGAGAGATCTTAATGAAGCATTCATGGAGGTACTTTGAAATCCTCTTCCAAAGGTTCCTAGGGATGGCAGCCTTATTTCTTCCTCTGCGGTAGGACACTTTCCCATACCAGTCAGCAATAACTTTGGCAGTCACCATTGGAATACACAGGCTAGCAGCATATGGGCCTGGGTGGCTTCAGGATGCCAGCAACACCTGTGTTGTCTGTGCCTTTGTTACCCTGAGGAATGAAATATCAGCTAAAATCACCACTGTCTGTGAAAATGGTACCAGTATTCAATGCCATTGCCCTATACTCACGCTACCAAGGAATTCCCTCCTCATTTCACTCACCCCGGTGGGCCATGCTCACCATGGCTGGTGCTGGGAGTGGCACTGTGTACAAACACTCTGAAGCAGAAGTGTCAGTAAAACTTTAGGGGCACAAGGGAAGGGATTTCTGAATCTTATTTTTACTTTCCGTTGTGACTATATTGACAATGATACCTCTGTGTGTTTTATCTGAAGCTGCTGCCACTGTAGCCTTGAGAGGTACCCCCTCCACACTTGTAGAATGCTTGAGCCAGATAAGGGGGAGAAAGAGGAGGACTTGGGATTACATGTTCAATGAGATCCGGCAAGCAAGTACTGCAACAGACTATGAACATTGAAGACAGCCTGGAGAAGGAAAGAGCAGATGAGACAGAGGCACAAGATTTCCAGCAGAAAAAGGAGAGGGATATGCACCAGGACATAATGAGGCTTCTCTATCTGCATGCACAGATGCTGCAGACTCTTGTGGACCTACAGATTCAACAATCATGTAACTCCATTACAGCACCTCCCTACACCACCCCTCAACATTCTACATGGCATCAGGGGCTGCATCCTTACCCCACACTACTCCACCCTGAGGCACATTAAGGACAACCTCAATGTCACATCCACTGACCAGTGAAAGTCATGGTAGCTCTATGTGTAGCTAAAATGGATGTGAATATTCTTTCCCCTTGTTAAGTCCTGTTCCATTAATTTAAGTTTTTGATGTATTTGATTTTAAATTCCACAGATTTTTTTCTTTGCACTGCTTTTGTTACTGAATAAAATACTATTATTTGGAACATAATTCATCTCTATTAGTTCACAACATATGTTGCAAAGTGCCTAGCAGTTCTGAAAGCACCCACTTACTTGTTACTGTACAGTGTAACACAACTCATAGGATCGGTGACAAACATAGTGTAATAATCATATATGTATAGCAAGCACAACAGAATTCATAAGTGCATTGACAGTGTTATAGTCATAGATGTACACCAAGTATCATAATAGGCCCCAAAACAGCAGGGCCAGATAGAGCACAGTACACCACAACGCATTACTGTGCATCACTCTTATAGTGCTCTTTCAAAGCCATACAGCTCCACATTGAGCTCTTCTAATAGCCCTGGTGTCTGACTACTCAAACTCAGCAGACAGCCACTTCACCTCTGCCCTCCATCCGAGCAGCTACTTTTCCTACTTTGCTTCATAGATACTGTGCAGGATACACCAGGCAGCTATAACCATTGGGAGGTCTTTTTCACCGAGAGCCAATCTTGTGAGTGAAAAAGTCCGCATCCTTTCAAGCTATCAAAAGTACATTCAACTGTCATTCTGCACCTGCTAAGCCAGTAGTTGCATCTTTCCTTAGTGCTGTCAAAGTGGCCGATGTATGGCTTCATAAGCCAGGGGAGCAAGTGGTAGGCTGGATCGCCCAGGATTTCAACATCACCAATGGTAATTTGCTGGTGAAGAAAGAAAGTCCCTGCTTGTAGCTTTCTGAACAGTCCTGTGTTCTTAATGATGCATGTGTCATGCACCTTCCCACAATGATGTTGGTGAAGCATCCTTGGGGATCCAGCAACTCTTCCAAAACCATAGAAAAGCAGCCCTTTCTGTTGATGTACACTGTGGGAAGGTGGTCTGGTGCCAAAATAGGGATATTGTTCCACTGCAATTCAGAAACCCCATTGCTGCAAATCCATCCACTATGTCCCACACATTGCCAACAGTTACAGTCGTGTGTAATAGGAAACAGTGGCCCTGCAAACTTACATGACAATAGCCCCCCACAGTGGATTTTCTAACTCCAAAATGATTTCCCACTGACCGGTAGCAAACAGGCATTATAAATTTCCACAGTGTGACTGCCATTCACTTCTCCACTGTCCGTGTAGCTCTCCTTTTGGTGTCTCTGTGCTGGAAGGCTGCACCAAACTCGGCGCACAGATCCAGGAATATGGCCTTGTGCATCTGAAAGTTCTGCAGCCACTGCTTGTCTTCCCAAACTCGTTTGACAGTGCAATCCCACCTGTCAGTGCTCATTTCTCGGGCCCAGAAGCAGTGCTCCACCATCTGCAGCTGCTCCATGAATGCCACCAACAACCTTGAATCGGTTCTTGCTATGTCCCACATAATCTGTCCTCCAAGAAATCAGCATATTCCCTGCTAATTTGGTTGTTCTTACAGCTCTGCAAATACAGGACTGTCATGTAGCCTTTGCTTGCAATGCTTAGGACAATAGTGCAGAGCTATGCAGGCTTTGTAATTCTGTCAGAAATGGTGGACAGCAAGAAGGGCCATTCTGGTTTGTGGGCTTTTTAAAAAAGGCATGAAAATTATGAGATATAGATGACATTATGGGATGGAGACAGTTGCACTATGGAAAGATGACCCCTTGCTCCTAGTCACCCCTGTGATCATGAATTTTGTGTTGATTTGTTTCTAATGATAAGGTTATTAATGCTTCAGTGTTTGGGAAATCTGCCATCTATCTATTTTAGAGTTTTCTATAACATTTATCATTGTAGTATTTAAGTACATATGAAAGAAGTGTGTTTTAAGGAGGGACTTGAAGTAGGAGAAATTGGAGATAAGATAGTCTTGGTCAAAGAGGTAATTCCACAGATGTGTGCAAGTAAAGATTGTTATTTAGTGGCTAGAGTAAGAAATTAGGAGTCAGGACTTCTGGTTTTATCGTGTACTTATTGTGTGACCTCCAGCACATCTCTTTACCCCTTTATCCGTTGCGGAATAAAGATAATACTTGTATCACAGAAGTGTTGTGAGACTTAATTAGTGGATTTTTAAAAACCTGGAAAACTTTAACTGAAAAGTGCAAAATATTGTTAATGTTATGATCAGGCATAAAATGAGATCCTAATCTCTTTGGGTCATTAGAGAGTCCATGGTTCTTTTTCACCAGAGTAGTGGTCCAATGTCCTGACCCAAGTCCATTTCGAAAGGTAATTGCAGAAGAATGAAAGGACTGGAAGCGGATCTGACTGGATCCACTATAGCCCCCTCCCCTCTACGTCCACATATGGGAATGAAGACAGGCAGACAGATTGCAAGGAAGAATGAAAGATGAAAAACTGACATTGACTGTGGTTGGAAGAGTTCCAGGAGCTCACCAGTAAGGGCCATTATCTTAGCCAGTAAGCTAGCCCTAGAAGGTTTAAGTAGTTGTTAGTTACATAAGAACGGCCATACTGGGTCAGACCAATGTAGGGTGACCAGACAGCAAGTGTGAAAAATCAGGATAGGGACTGCAGAGTAATAGGTGTTTATATAAGACAAAGCCTGAATATCAGGAC
Source organism: Mauremys mutica (assembly GCF_020497125.1). Classification (NCBI taxonomy): domain Eukaryota; kingdom Metazoa; phylum Chordata; order Testudines; family Geoemydidae; genus Mauremys; species Mauremys mutica. The sequence continues at coordinate 45,228,456 of NC_059085.1, forward strand.
TGTCCCTATAAAATCAGGACATCTGGTCACCCTAGACCAATGTTGCATCTAGCCCAATATCCTGTCTTCCAACAGTGGCCAATGCCAGGTACTTCAGAGGGAATGAACAGAACAGGCAATCATCAAGTGATCCATCCCCTGTCATCCACTCCCAGCTTCTGGCAAGGCACACTCAGAGCATGGCGTTCTATCCCTGCCCATCCTTGCTAATAGCCATTAATGGCCCTATCCTCCAGGAACTTATCTAGTTATTTTTTGAACCCTGTTATAGTTTTGGCCTTCACAATACCCTCTGGTAAGGAGTACCATGTGTTTTGTGAAGTACTTCCCTTTGTTTTTTTTAAACCTACTGCCTATTAATTTCATTGGGTGATCCCTAGTTCTTGTGTTATGTGAAGGAGTAAATAACATTTCCTTATTTTACTTTCTTCACACCAGTCAAGATTTTATAGACCTCTATTGTATCCCCCTTTAGTCATCTCTTTTCCAAGCTAAAAAGTCCCAGTCTTTTTAATCTCTCTTCATATGGAAGCAGTTCCATACCCCTAAACATTTTTGTTGCCCTTCTCTGTACCTTTTCCAATTCCAATATATCTTTTTTGAGATGAGGTGACCAGATCTGCACGTAATCTTCAAGATGTGGGCATATCATGGATTTATATAGCAGCATTATGATATTTTCTGTCTTATTATCTATCCCTTTCTTAATGATTCCCAACATTGTTTGCTTTTTTGACTGCCACTGCACGTTGAGTGGATGTTTTCAGAGAACTATCCACAATGACTCCAAGATCTCTTTCTTGAGTGGTAACAGCTAATTTAGACCTCATCATTTTATATGTTTAGCTGGGAGTATGTTTTCCAATGTGCATTACTTCACATTTATTAACATTGAAACACCCAGTTTTTTGAGATCCCTGTGTAACTCTTCACAATCTGCTTTGTACTTAACTATCTGGAGTAGTTTTCTATCATCTGCAAATTTTGCCACCTCACTGTTTACCCCTATTTTCAGATCACTTATGAATATGTTGAACAGCACTAGTCCCAGTACAGACCCCTGGGGGACACCACTATTTACCTTTCTCCATGTTCCATGCCATGTGGGTCAGTTCAAGTTTCAGACATTCAGCATTGTCCCTTTCTGTTCTTATAACCCTTATGTCTTTTGTGATGCTGTTGTAAAAGCAGGAGTACTTGCACCTTCCAGAACAAGGAATCCCAGTTTAATAGAAAGAAGACAGTGCTGAAACCATCTGAAAATCACCTGAATCGTCCATTGATAACAAAGGTTTAGGGGGCTTATTTAGGGGTAGGGACTCAGTTTGTAATTTGATTTTCTTTCTTGCCCCCCTGCACAGTTTTTCCAACGCTGCACACATTTCCAAGCATAAAGATGCATATGAACTTGTGCTACATAATAGAGCTAAGGCCAAACCTGATTCCACAGCACAGTTCTGATGAGTTTGAGGGTCCTGCCAACTAAGGCTACCATGTTCTTCTGAACAGTAGCCAAACAATAGCCTCCTGGAATATCATCTGTGCTTCCGACTGTGCTGTTCTACATGTGGGAATTAGAGAGAACAGCAGATCTCAGCCCTGGGGAGGGAAAGAGCAAAATTCTTTAGGAGCTATCCAGTGAAGCCTCCATCAAAGGAGAAGAGAAAGGAGGGAACGAGGGTGTTGAGGAAGGGAGCAGGAACTTCAAACACTTTATTAAGTGTCAGTGACTAACAGATCAGCTGGGTGCAGCCTTTGGAGAAAAATGAAATAATTTGCAAACAGCTTGGATAAAGTGTGCATAAATGATAAAAATGTTAAAAATAAACTGTTAATATGATAAAATAGGAGTGGATGCTACAAGCTGTGGCATGTCATGACTCTCAGGAAATACAGTTCTGAAAAAGTACAAAAGACTTCTGTACGAGGTAATGAGGCACATCTAATTATATTTAAGAAAGAACAGCAAGAACTACTTAGGAACACACACAACCCACCCCTTTCTTCTCTCATAGGCCAATCAGAATTCCAGTCCCAGAGACACCGTTATTTCATAGAAGGGTGAGGAATTTAGAGAGCATCACAAAAAACAAGGTTGTTATTTTCCCATAACTGTGAAAAAAAATAGAAAGAGCTTCCTTGTCTGTTCTCTTCATCCTCCCAATAATTCACATCAGGGGAAAAAAACAACCCCCCCTTCCAAAAAAAACCAAGCCAAAATAAGCCTGACCACCATGAGAAATTAAGCCCATCAGAATGACATTTGACACCATCAGGCCACAGCTGAAGAACAAGGGAAAAGTTTTCGGACGACTGTCACTGACCCATAGTCCCTCACTCCTAACCTTGCTCTCCAACATATGTTTCTCATTTCCTTGCTTATAGCTGGTCCAAGCTAATGATATGTGTTTTGGCAGCCATCCCGTGCTTGGCATACTGCCTGCCTTGTTCTCATTGTCCCAGCTACTTACAGAAATCCCTTTCTCTGTCTTTTTCCTCTCTTTTAGAAAACCAGCTTTAAAGAACAGTAAATATGCAAAACAGCTTTCACTCTATTCAGCTACCATCTTGAATACTCCACTTCCCCCACCACCACCACCATCAAACACATCCTATCAATAGAGGCATGAAGAGACTGGCCATGTAGGAGAGGTAAGTTAACCCAAAAAGAGTGGAAATTCAACAAATTGGCCCACTGGAGTCTTGCATTGCTATAAATATGAAGAACACAGCTATTTTGAGGGTCGATGGCATGGGAAAGTTCTGCCTGGAATCTTGGATATGTCAGAGAAGACAGATCTTTGCAGCAAACATGGGAAGAGGGACTCAGAACAGGACAGAGAGGGAAAAACTTGGCAGCTGCCAAGACTGAATAAAATAGGAATGAGAGATGCCAACGTATTTGGTTTTCTGTCTGAGTAATCAATAACGGGCTGTCAAATGATCAAATGGCACGAGAGTAGGAAGGATGGTCTAGTGGATAGGCTACTGATCTGACCCAAAGACCTCCGCTCAAGTCCCAGCTCAACCACAGACTTACTGTATGACCTTGCTCAAGTCATTTAATCTATCCTCTGCCTCAGTTGAATAATACTTACCTGCCTCACAGGTGTGTTGTGAGGCTTAAATCTATTAAGCATTGTGAGGTACTCAAATACTGTGGTGATGAGGATCATATAAATACCTAGATACATAGATGTTTGGCTTTCAGCTTCTTGTTGGTGAGGGAGCAGAATGATCCCTGGTAAAATAGGGAGAGAGCAGAATGAGCCGTTTTACTGCCCTCTTATTGGAGAGACCTGGGCTCCCCATTAAATCATGTCATTTTTTCATTAGATTTCTGTTATTTGTCATACATTGGGGCTACCAGACCTGCCTGAATAGGCCAACAGACATACCTGTGTTAGGGGAAACTTTAGTTGCAGCTTCACAAAAATCTCATGCAAATAATCGTACATTAAAATTTAAAAATGTGTGATAATAAACCCTGCAGCAGACAGACTGATTGTGCCCAAAAGGCACAGCCCTTTGGCCAGAGGAGGCTGTAACAAAAGAAAGCTGCAGACCTTTTGGAGCGTGCAGGATGTTTTCTCTTTCGTATCCACCTACCTCTGCTGAGTAGGCAGAGCAAGATTGGGGTGATGGCTCTACTGCCTTTTGGGAGGCTAGCATCACAGGGCACATTTGCCTGACACGGTGCCTGTACTCCCCATCTATACCATCTGGACCATATGCAAATGTGAAAGGGAGAGGGGAGACTCTTAGGCCCTCCTGGCCTGCTGTGCATTGCAGAGGGCCACACAATCTGGCCTCAAGTCTCTTTCTTTTCCAGTATATGGAAAGTATTATACTCTCTTTGTATTTTTTATTTAGATTTTTTAATGTGCTGAACGCTAGTCTCCATAGCACATATACAAATTTAAAACAATCAAAAGCATTTACAAATTGGTTCAGTACTAACCAAATAATCTTTCAGCAATATTTAGAGCCTTCCATACTCTAAACCTTTCTCCACACACATGTCTCCCAGGGAAAGCTTCAGAAGAGAGGATGGTGCTGCAGCTTCCCCTAAAAATCATCAAATGTGGGATCTGAAGGAGCCCTCACTGATAATGCTGTGCTAGTGGCAGTTCTCTTGTAAATCAAGGTCCTCCTAGCTCTCAAATGCCTCAGCTGATTGCCGTTGCCTCCGAAATACAGAGGGAGAGAGTCAGTCTCAAAAATAGGCAAGGGCCAAACCATTTAGAGCTTTATATGTTACAATTAACACCTTAAACATCACCCACAAATCAGCTGGTAGCCTGTTCAGATCATGCAGCACTAGTGTAATCCCTGTTTACTAGATGACTGGTAGAATTCAGCACTAGCTGTAATTTTTGTCTAACACTAAAGTAATCCAAGATTGAAGTGACAAAGCCAAGGATGCCTGTGGTGAGTAACAGACCTGAAAGAAAAGGCAACAGCTTTGTTGCCAAACACAAAATATGGAAAACACTTTTGGTACCACTCCTACCAGAACAAGCAGCAGGTGCTAAGAATTTTAACAAGAAATCCAGGCTGAAAGACTGCATAAAAAATGGCAGGCATACCTCCTCAAAAAGGGTTCTGATAAATCTTCATAATTTCTTCTGGTTACTTTCCCCACTGTATCAGCATCATTTCTATTTTATCTGAGTTGTGCTTTAGCCAGTTAGCTCTCATCCACACTCTAGTTTTGTTGAGAAACTGGGCAAGGTGCTCAATTGCATTGTCTGGGTCAGAAGAGATGGAGATACATAACTTGGGCTCATCCATATACTGAAGACTCTACAACCACTATATCCCCACTAATCCTGTAATGGCCCCTTGTATATGTTAAATAGGGGGATGACAGAGTAGTCCCTGTGGAGCCCCACATGAGAGAATCCTGAGGGGCAAATAAGGAATTGCCCAGTACTACTGTTTTCTGTCAGAAGAAAGGGACAGAGCCATACAATAGCTACGCCATCTACCTTTCCTTTGGTTTGTAAAGTGAGTCAACAACACTTCATGAACAAAGGTACCAAAGGCAGATGACAAATATAGAAGAATCAGCATGGACACCATCCATCCCCAGGAGGAAATAAACCAATATAACCCATATGGTGTCTGTACTATTCCAAGATCTAAAACTAAAATTGCTAGAGTCAAGAAACCCCGAGAATTCCAAATATTGACAGAACTGTTCTAGCACAACCTTCTCAATAATCTTCTCCAAAAAGGAAGATTCAGCTCTACGCAATAACTAGCGAGATCATAAATGTCAAGAGACAGACAAACTCTAGGTTACTATGCAAACTAACCCTTCTTTCTGCTTTTTTGCTTTACTAACAGGATAACCCTAACAAAGATTATGTAAACTCTAGCACAAGCTCCCCAGGTTTAGTTATATACTAGAGTGTTTTGCATAGAATTTTTCAGCCCCATCCCATAGTTCTCAGACTATTTTCAGCCTCCTCAAAATCACCAGGAATTAATCTATGGCAACAGCATAGATTTTTACCGATGCCACATTTTTACTGATGTTGTATATAATGTAGTTGTAGCTGTGTCTGTCCCAGGATGTTAGAGACACAAGGTGGGTGAAAAGATATTACCTCACCCACCTTATCTCTCACCTGTTTACAGAGACAGAGATGGTCATCTCCAGCAGAAATCCCAGTTCTTAACCACCCAAGAGCAGCATGGATCTAAGGACTAGTCTACTCAAGGAAGGTTTTGTCATTTTAACTACCAGTAGAGTTAAACTGGCAAAACCCTCTTAGCTAAAACAAAATTTTAGCAGCATAAAAATCCTTGACTAGCATAGATTATCCTGATATAAGAATGTTTGTATCAATGTAATTATGCCTACACTAGGGCTTTTAGTGGCATAGTTATGTTGGCAAAATATCAAGCCTCTAACCAATATAGCTATGCCAGCAAAACTTTCTAACATAGACCTGCCCTAACTTGTAGAGCATAATCTGCACCCCCATCACTCAAGTATCAGTTGCAAACTATTTATTTTGCCTTCTGAAATACTGGACATTAGTATTTCATCACCAACTCATAGTCAGTAAGGTGAAAATGAAGTGTTTTAATTTTTCCTTCTTAATCAATCGCTGTTATCCACGCCACCAGCTGCTCTAGGGCTTGATCCTGCATCACTGAAGCCAATAGGAGTTTTGCCATTAAATTGTATGAGAACAGAATCAAGTCCTTCCTAGGCTCAGAACCTTTGTGTTATACTCAGCTCCGTTCTCTTTCCTCTTACCCATCTCCCTGTATCCAGGCTATTGCTAAATCCTGCCAGTTTTCCCCCTATAATAGTCCCAAAAGCCATCCCTTCTTCTTTTGCTGAAACTTTGCTCCATGTTCTGACTAGCTTGCATGTTGATTGCTACAACCTCTAAATCTCTAGCTGCCCCTGTTCTCAGACTGCATTCCTCAGGTCTACCCAACATGCTACCACCAAAATCACCTTCCTCACCTGGTATTCCAACCATGTCTTCCTCTCCTCCAAAGCTCTGCATTGGATGCTCTTCCCCATCAGACCCCTGTTCTGAACTCAATTCTTTCTGTTCAACAGTCACTGAAGATCCCAGCCTTCATTCCAGATGTTGCCCTCAAATGTAATATTCCTGACAATAAGCATATCTCATGATCTTCCATTGTCACCCTCATGCTTCCATCCCCCTCCCCAATCTACTTTGCCATTATCCATTGCTATCTTATGTCTCCTTTAGACTGTGAGCTCTTCTGGGCAAGGGCCCGTCATTTTTATCTGCTTGTAGAGCAACATGCATGCCTACAGAGCAGTATAAATAGGTACATTATTTTGATTTAATCCCCAGTCCACATTTCATTTTTTGATATGGCTATTCAGATTGTGGGTACTACAGAGTTGCAAACTTTCCGTGGAGATTTGTGTTCAAGGTGTAGAGATGGGAGGAGACTGAATTTGGTTTCTGCAGACAGGGAAGTGTTAGTGGAAGACAGAGGCATCCTGAGGCCTTGATGATAGGCAAGAACCACAAAAGAGTCAGAGAGAGGAATCGTGTGTCTGAGACATTGGCCCTCTCATGTGGAATAGAGTCTTCCCTGCAGTTGCCAACAAAAACAGTTCTGCAACAAGGTTCCTTGAGTTCAAAAGCGCTACCTTTAAAAAATTAAGGGAATTAAGGAAGTGGACTGGACTGAAGAACTCAAGGATATGAATTTGGAGAAGGCTCAGAATTACTTTACATCAAAGCTGCAGGAGCTATTTGAAGTCTGCATCCCAAGCAAGGGGAAACATTCATTGGGAAAGGTTGCAGCCCAAGCTGGAAGAGCAAGCATCTCAAATAGGTGATTAAAAGAAAGCAGAAAGCCTACAAACAAGGGAAGATGGAAGGGATCAGCAAGGAAGGCTACCTCTTGTAGGTCAGAAAGTGTAGGGATAAAGTGAGAACTGCCAAAAAACAAACACAGCTGGACCTTGCAAAGGGAATTAAAACCAATAGTAAAAGGTTCTATAGCCAGATAAATAAGAATAAAAAAAGAAAAGACGTGTAACCTCTAAGCCCTGAGGATGGGGTGGAGGTTGAAGATTATCTAGCCATGGCCCAACACCTATACAGATACTTTGCCTCAGTTTTTAATGAGGCTAATGAAAATCTTAGGGGTAGTGGCAGGGTAGCTAAAGGCAATGAGGATATAGAGGTAGACATTACCACATCCAAGGTGGAAGTCAAACTTAAACAGCATAATGGGACTAAATTGGGGAGCCCAGATAATCTCCATTCAAGACTATTAAAGGAACTGGCACATGAAATTGCAAGCCCAATAGCAAGGATTTTTAATGAATCTGTAAACTCACGGGTCATTCTCTATAACTGGAGAATTACTAATATAGTTCCTATTTTTTAAGAAAAGGAAAAAAGTGATCTAGGAAACTACAGGCCTGTTAGTTTGACCACATTTGTATGCAAGGTCTTGGAACAAATTTTGAAAGAGAAAGTAGTTAAGAGCATAGTGGTGAATGGTGAATCAGGATAAAACACAACATGGTTTTACGAAAGGTAGATCATGCCAGACCAGCCTAATCTCCTTCTTTGAGAAGATAACTGATTTTTTTAGACAAAGGAAATGGAGTAGATCTAATCTACCTGGATCTCAGTAAGGCACTTGATAATGTTCCACATGGAAAATTATTAGTTACATTGGAGAAGATGGGGATTAATATGAGAACTGAAAGGTGGATAAGGAAGTGGCTAAAGGATAGACTACAACAAGTCATAGTGAAAGGTGAACTGTAAGATTGGAGGGAGGTTACTAGTGGAGTTCCTCAGGATTCGGTCTTGGGACCAATCTTATTTAATATTTTTATTACTGATCTTGGCACACAAAAAAGTGTGTGTGCGCCAATAAAATTTGCAGATGACAAAAAGTTGGGAGGTATTGCCAACACGGAGGAGGACCAGAATATCATACAATAGGTGGATGAATTTATAAATTGGAGTAATAGGAATGTGACATGCAAGGTCATGCATTAAGGGACTAACAACAAGAATTTTTGCTATAAGCTGGAGAGTTATCAGTTGAAAGTGACAGAGGAGGAGAAAGAACTGGGTGTATTGGTGGATTACAGGATGCCTATGAGCCATCAATGTAATGCGGCCATGAAAAAGGCTAATGCAGTCCTAGGATGCATCAAGCAATGTATTTCCAGTAAAGACAGGGAAGTATTAGTACCTTTATACAAGACACAGATGATGATCCCTTCTGACCTTTGAGTCTATGAGTCCATCTCTCAGAGTATCCTTTGTGAATAGATTTTAGAGAACAATCAGGTAAGCACTGCAATAAATTGTACGCTGACAGTTCATGCAGGTAAAAGCAGTTGAATTCTACCTCAGATAGTGTAGTGTTCCCTTCTCAGTCCCAAGGAGATCAAACTTTAATGACCAGAGTTAATACTCTAGCAGTTCCAAACTGATACTCATAACAAGATCCATTGACTGGAAGTTGATGTCTGCAAAATTTGAACTGAAAATAGGATGCAGATTTTTAAGAATGAGAATAATTGAAAATTGGATGCAGATTTTTAAGAATGAGGATAATTGACTATTGGAACAGAGTATCAAAGGAACGTGATAAATTCTTCATCACTTGGAGTCTTTAATTTAAGATTGGCGTCTTTCTAAAAGATGAGCTCTAGCTCAACCTCAAGTTGTTGGGCTTGATACAGGAGTTAGTGGGTAAAGTTCTCTGGCCTGTGTTATGAAGGAAGTCAGACTAGATGATCATAATGTTCACTTCTGGCCTGAAAAATCTTGAGATTCTGTGTTGTGCCTCCTGGAGGAACAGCACCTAAGGCAAGGCTCAGAAGGGGAATGGGGGGAGAAGGGGGTTGAATGTGACTGTAAGCCACCAGTGTACCCTCAGGATTTTGGAGTGCTTTGGGTGCTGAAGGTTCCATTGGCATAAATGAGGTTTATGGGTAGTGCCAGACCATGGCAGCCCAGAATCTCTATAGCAGGGTGCACAACATAAATTTCCCCTCCCACCTCCATTACAGCCCCCATGCTGGAACTTGCAAAGAAGCTAAAATACAGATACTTAAAGCAGCCCTATGCTGTGTCTGTACTGGAGGAATTATTTCACGGTTCTTGGGGGGAAATTCTGGGCCCTGTATGCCACTGGGGCAGTGTCTACGGGCCAGAATCTCTCCCTATAAATTTACTGTTTTTCAAAACCTTTAATAAGACCATGCAAAGAAATAGTTCTGCTGGTGTTATGTTTCACTTAGAAGAAGTTTTTGCAGATGCCGTGGCAGGTGTCAGACCAGCAACTTTTGACACTGAAGACATTATTTGAGAGGAGATTTAGCATCTAAATGGTTAAAATATCACCACATTTCATTCTTCTTAGAATTCCCATAAACATTCAGCAAAGCAATTTCACTCAATCACACATATTAACTACTTAAGTTCCCCTCTCCAAGGATGTGTATTGTTATTTTATGCCAAATGTGCTGTAATTAAGTTTGACATAAATTTAAATATGTGGTTTGCGGGGCAAATGGGAGATGGTTTTTTTTCTTTTTCCTGTATGGAGAATGTAACAAAATAATATACTTTTTTTTAAATTCCCTATCTTTTTACTCATTGTCCATTTTATTAAAACCACACGGGTTAATCTGTGGGCTGCTATGTTTCCAAGGCCAGTTTCTTGTCTCTGATTTAAAAAAATAATAATAAAAATTACTGGATCAGGCATGGAGTTTGTTTGTCAGTTTGGTCAGATTAATGGGAGTCTTAAATTTCTAAACCATAGTGAGGACCCTCTTCATTTCACAGTATTATTAATTGTTATGCATTGTATCATTCACTGTGCTTTGTTGTGAGCAAACTATCTATTTTTCAAGGCTGAAGGTGACTTTGGAAGCCAGACCTAATCACTATATTATTATTATTTATTATAGTTATTTATTATTTTTATTATAATAGAACCCAAATTGGGATAAGGGTTTCCTTGTGCATGGAGCTGTGCAAACACACAACAAGACAAGCTGCCTGCCATGAAGAGATTATTATCTGATTTAAGACCAAATACAAAGAAGAATAACAAAAAATAGGGAGGAAAAGAGGTGAGGAAGTTGAGAGTAACAGTAATAAGATCATGTAATTATATAGACAAAGAATTTGAACAAGATAGTTCAAAATAATTTAAAAATATTTTTGAATTATTATCTTTAAAATTCCCTCTGTGCTCCCTTTACATCTCTATCTTCTCTAGAAAAATTGTCCAAGAAGTGTGGGGGTTTTTGTATTATTTTGTTTGTTTTCCCAATTCTATATATTTCCAGTAGCCCCTCTACCTATCATTGTTAGTTCCTTGAACTAAATTCTGCCCTCAGTTACACCCATGCACACCACTTGAATTCAATGGCCAAGATTTGCAAAAGTGACTAGTAATTTTACATGCACAGCTTGAGACACCTTAAAGGGACCTGATTTTCAGAAGGCTCAGTACTGTTTAGAATAGGGGTTCTCAAACTGAGGGTCGGGACCCCTCGGGGGGTCACAAGGTTATTACATGGGGGATCGCGAGCTGTCAACCTCCACCCCAAATCCTGTTTTGCCTCCAGCATTTATAATGGTGTTAAACATATCAAAAAGTGTTTTTAATTTATGGGGCGGGGGTCGCATTCAGAGACTTGCTATGTGAAAGGAGTCACCAGTAAAAAAAAGTTTGAGAGCCACTGGTTTAGAACATAGATGATAGGAGATTGTATCCTGGAAATCAGTGACTCACAAAAAGACTTAGAGATTATGATGAGGGTGACCAGATGTCCCGTTTTTAAAGAGACAGTCCTGTATTTAAGCCCTCCTGCAGGTTTCCCGACTTTTTCTTTAAAAATGGGCAAATTGTCCCATATTTCTGTCTCCCCCCACATCCATCAGTACTGGTAGGTCCTGCTGTGGGCCGGATCCCTGCTTGCCAGCCACCTGCCCACCAGCAGTGAAGGAGGGGATCCACTAGCTGATGACAGTGGTGGGTGTGCAAGGCTAGTGGCAGGGCGAAGATGCAGCGCATGGGGCCAGATGCTCCCCCTGCTGGTCCGTCAGCGCAGCCCTTGCTGTGTGCCAGCTCTCGGCCAGCAGGGCCCCAAGCACAGTCCTGTTTCAGGCCAGCACTGGCTGCGTGCTGCGAGCTGCAGAGGCTGGTGTGTGTGGGCAGGTGCCAGGCGGCAGCTGGTTATGTCTCTCCTCTGCTGCCCACCCATCGACCCTTTATGTGTTCACCCTCTCACTCTCCTCTCATGCTTTGCCCCTTCACCCCCACAGCCACACTGCTCCTCCATATCCCCCCCGGCGGGGCGCATCTCACTCCCAGCACTGTGCGGAGAACCAGCCCCTGGTCAGAGCGCTCAGCTCACCAACAGCCTGGCTGGCAAGCTCCTTCCTTCCCCTACTGCCTCTGGCTGGGCTGGTGCCCCGGGAAAGCCCAAGACCCTCTGGCCCAGAGTGCTAGCCAGGAGAAACCGAGCCCTGCATGTGCCAAAGCCCTGCACACAGCGCCGGCATGGAGAAGCCTCTCCGCCCCTCAGCTAAGCTGTGGAGTGGCGGGGACAGGAGCTATTTCTAGCCTGTTCACACCCCGAACCTGCAGGTTCCATAGCAGCCCCCAGCGCAGTGGCTTAGCACCATCTTCACTCCCCACACCCCCACCCTTGGTCTTGCCCAGGGAGCGCAGGGTTGCTCTGTCCCCTAGGCATCCTCACCTGCTGAGCCACCTCCCTGGCCAGGTTCACTGAATCCCATGCAGTCAGGTTCCTGAGCCCTGGTGCACAATGCGTCCTTAGGGCTTAACCCCTTCCTGCTTGCACTGGAGGCAGCTGGGTTATGTCAGCGGCCTGGTTATGTCAGTGGCCAGCAGCAGTCTGGAGGTATTAACTGCCTTTTGATGCTGTACAGGCAGGAAGGGACAAGCTGCTTCCAGCCACCGGGGAGTAGGGGTGGGGAAGAATCATAGAATATCAGGTTGGAAGGGACCTCAGGAAGTCATCTAGTCCAACCCCCTGCTCAAAGCAGGACCAAACCCCAACTAAATCATCCCAGCCAGGGCTTTGTCAAGCCTGACCTTAAAAATCTCTAAGGAAGGAGGGTCCACCACCTCCCTAGGTAACCCATTCCAGTGCTTCACCACCCTCCTAGTGAAAAACTTTTTCCTAATATCCAACCTAAACCTCCCACGCTGCAATGTGCGATCATTACTCCTTGTTCTATCATCTTCTACCACTAAGAACAGTCTAGATCCATCCTCTTTGGAACCCCCTTTCAGGTAGTTGAAAGCAGCTATCAAATCCCCCCTCACTCTTCTCTTCTGCAGACTAAACAATCCCAGTTCCCTCAGCCTCTCCTCGTAAGTCATGTGCTCCAGCCCCCTAATCATTTTTGTTGCCCTCTGCTGGACTCTTTCCAATTTTTCCATATCCTTCTTATAGTGTGGGGCCCAAAACAGGACACAGTGCTCCAGATGAGGCCTCACCAATGTTGAATAGAGGGGAATGATCATGTCCCTCGATCTGCTGGCAATGCCCCTACTTATACAGCCCAAAATGCCATTAGCGTTCTTGGCAACAAAGGCACACTGTTGACTCATATTAAGCTTCTCCTCTCCACTGTAATCCCTAGGTCCTTTTCTGCAGAACTGCTGCCTACTCATTCGGTCCCTAGTCTATAGCAGTCCATGGGATTCTTCCATCCTAAGTGCAGGACTCTGCACTTGTCCTTGTTGAACCTCATCAGGTTTCTTTTGGCCCAATCCTCTAATTTGTCTAGGTCCCTCTGTATCCTATTCCTACCCTCCAGCATATCTACCACTCCTCTCAGTTTAGTGTCATCTGCAAACTTGCTGAGAGTGCAGTCCACGCCATCCTCCAGCTCATTAATGAAGATATTGACCAAAACCAGCCCCAGGACCAAACCTTGGGGCACTCTGCTTGATACCGGCTGCCAACTACACATGGAGCCATTGATCACTACCCATTGAGCCCAATGATCTAGTCAGCTTTCTATCCACCTTATAGGCTATTCATCCAGCCCATACTTCTTTAACTTGCTGGCGAGAATACTATGGGAGACCCTACCAAAAGCTTTGCTAAAGTCAAGGAATAACACGTCCACTGCTTTCCCCTCATCCGTAGAAACATTTATCTCATCATGGAAGGCAATTAGGTTAGTCAGGAGATGCGCTCTGCTAAGACACTGGCCAGGTCATCCCTTTTCCCCCCCCTCCTCCCTTGCAGCTGGAAGCAGCTCTTGTGCCTTCCCTCCTGCATAGTGCCGAAAGGCTGCTGCTGGCCACATTCTGGTGTGAACCCTAGCAGAAATCTGGGGAGGAGGACATGTGACCCTGTATGCCCCCACACACACACCTGTTGCCTTGGGAAGACACTGCACTAGGTACCAGGAGAGGCAGGTCCGTCCTGGGGATGCAGCCAGGCATGGAGGGCAGGGAGAGTCAGGTCAGTCGGTCACCCCCTCATTTTGTGAGAGGGGAGTGTGGGTGTGTCATCTCTCCATGTGTGTGTATGCGGGGGGTACGGGGTGTGTGTGTGTCACCCCTCCTCATGTGAACCCTAAAGCCTTAAAGATAAGAAGGTAAATAGAAATAATCCAACTATGCAGTATTTCTTTTTATCAGGGGCTCAGTCAACTTGATGTTAATTTGAATGTTTGTACTGCAAAGTTCTGACTGACTGCTGCTGAATATGACTAATTTTACCAGGTGTCCCATATTCAGCATAGGGAAATATGGTCACCCTAATTATGATGGATACTCAACCAAACATGAGCCTCCTGTGCAATATTGAGGCCAAGAGAGCTAATACTATACTTGCATGTATATTGAGTAGGAGTAAGGAGGTGGTATTATGGCTGCATACACCACTGGTGAGACTGTTACTAGAATGGTGAATCCCATTGGTGAGTCTGGTTCTGTCCACATATCTGAAGGGACGTTGAAAAAAGCTACAAGAATTATTAGATAACTGAAAAAGCTACTTTAAAGGGAAAGACTAAGAAGCTCAGTCTAGTTAGTCTATCCAAGAGAAAGTTAAGAGATGGCTTTATCATGGTCTATGAGTGCCTAGGTGGGAAGAAGGTATCTGATGACAGAGGGCTCTTTATTCTAGCAAACAAAGGCATAGCAAGGTTCAATGGCTGGACGTTGAAAGTCAATAAATTCAGAGTGGAGATAACATGCAAATTTTTAACAGTGAGGGTAATACACCATTGCCATAATTTATCTGTCCCGGGTTTACAATGGCTCCAGTGGCTCCATGGAGCTGGGCCCATGCTCAGAAGGGGCCCCAGCCTGCTCCGCTTGCACTGCGCTCCGAGACCCCACTGGCTTCCTCCACCCACCACTTGCTCCTATTGGCCCCAGCCCCTGCTCCTCTCTGCCCCCTGGCCGGACCCCAGTGCACCTCCAGCTCTTGGTAGTCTCTGCTGCCCACCACCGGTCCCTGGAACTGAGCCGCTTGGGACTGGCGCAGAAGCCTGGCCAGTCTCAGCCAGGGTGGGGGGGGGGAAAGGGGATAGTGTGGGGAGCTTGGCTGGGCCCCTCCAGGTGAAGTACGTCTTGAGGGAGCCCAGCCGGGGCAGGCCCTGGCCTGGGTGATCACACTGCTCCTGAGGGGCCAGAGCAATTCCCGGCCCTGGGACTCAGCCTGGTAGACACAGTCACCTCCCAGCAGGGCCAGTGAGTGCGGCCAGGAGGCAGGGCATGGGGGAGTGGGTTTCTTGCAGGGCGGGTGCTGGGCTGTGAGGGGGCAGGGAAGATCTGTGTGTGTTGGGGCACTAGCAAGTGGGGGTTCTGTGGGGGGTGCTGGCAGGGCCGGCTCTAGACCCCAGCGCGCCAAGCGCGCGCGTGGGGCGGCATTTTACCTGCAGGGCGGCAGGCGGGTCCGACGGACCTTCCGCAGTCATGCCTGCGGGAGGTCCAACGGACCCGCAGGACGACCGGACCTCCCGCAGGCATGACTGCTGCGGGTGCGCTGGTCCCGCGGCTCGTGTGGACCTCCCGCAGGCATGACTGTGGAAGCTCCACCGTAGGCGCGGGACCAGCGGCACGTCTGCGGGAGGTCCCGCGGAGGCAGCGCGCCGCCCTGCTTGGGGCGGCGGAATTTGTAGAGCCGCCCCTGGGTGCTGGGCAGTTATAGTGGGCTGTGGGCAGGGGGGCGCTGGTCAAGGATGGTGTGCAGGGCGCTATGCATTTGTGTGGAGGGGGTTAGGGGGGCACTGGCCATAATGGGTCTGCAGGGGCTCTGGCCATAGGGAGTCAGGGGGTGTTGGGCAGGGGGAGCTGTGTGGCGCGGCATGGGCCCACCCCTCGAAGAGAAAGGGCACGCTGGTAGCACAGGGCCGGGCAGGCCACTATGTGTCTGGCAACTGCTGGTTTGTAACTAGTGCCCTCGCACTGGGCTGGGCGGAGCTGGGCCACCCCTGCCATGCCATGCCCCATTACCCTTGGCTGGCCCCTCACTCTGGGGACTGACCTCCACATGCCATGCCCCACTGCCTCCATGGGGGCCCACAAAAGGTTAAGCTGGCCCTGCTGGGGACACATGGACGAGCGGCGGCACTTCGGCGGCAGCTCAATCGCACCGCTTCTTCGGCGGCAATTCGGCAGCGGGTCCTCCCTCTCTTTTCTCTTCGGCAGCAATTCAGCAGCAGCTCAAAGAGGAAGAGAGGGAATGAGGGACCCGCCGCCGAATTCCCACCGAAGACCAGGACGTGTTGCCCCAATACCGGACGGAGTGCCACCCCTTTAAATTGGCCACCCCAAGCACCAGCTTCCTACGCTGGTGCCTGGAGCCGGCCCTGATTCTCTAGCACTTGAAGTGTTTAAATCAAAATTAGGTGTCTTTCTAGAAGTATGCTATAGCTCACCCACAAGTTATGAACCTGATACAGGAATTACTGGGTGAAATTCTTTGTCTGAGTTATGCAGGAGGTCAAACTAGATTATCATAATGGTCCCTTCTTGCCTTAAAATCTATTAGTGCAATTCTTCTTCTTTCCAGAAGAAAGAAAGAAAGAACCATGATGAATCTTTTGTAATCTTAATGAAAAGAGAGATTGTTATTAGTTCAGGACCAGAAGTCCCACAGGAAAAAGCATAGGAAAGACCCTTTCTATCAGAGTATTTTTAACAGTGTGTTCATATATGTGATTGCTTCTTTAGACTATTTCTCAGATCAACCAGATGTAAAGGGAAAAGAAGACACAGAAGGATTGTGCTGAGCTTCATAATACTATCATCCCTCTTCTTTCTTGCAAATTCTGCATGCAGTAAAAAAGTTGATACTTTTCCCACTCAGAAGCCATGATCTGATGTATGTTTGTGGATCAAACTTTCTGACAGCTATGCAGTGAACACGTAAAGAGATACAAAGATTTCAGAAAAGCCTAAGAAATCCTGTTGTCTTCCAAATAAATCAAGAGTGACTAGAAAACATATTATAAAAACAAGCACCCTTTTTGTAGCTACTTATCATCTGGACGCTCAAGGAGAGACAACTTCTACATAGAAGAAAAATGGAACAAACCTAGAGGATTAGGGTCACCGAATAATTCTCCACCAGAATTGCTTTTAGCAGCAAACAAAGCACATGACTGTCAGTCCACGCTGTTGGAAATGCACAGTTGGTTATCTTGGAACAGATTCCTTTTGGCAGATGAGTGACCCACTGATTACTTCCAACCAGTATGTTTCAGACCCATCCCAGACACAGATTTACTGTTTCTCAACAGCCAAAATAAGAAGATGGGAGATACAGACAAAAAAAATGCCTTACGCAAATTAGTGTACTGAAAATATTACCTATTTGAGATTTAACAGGCCTTTATTCTATCTTGTTTCTAGCTCCCAAGAGATTGTGTGTAAACAGAGCAGTTCTGGACCTCAAATTTCTCAACAAACTGAGGATCTTCAAGTTCAATATAGAAATATTGAAATCTCTATTTGATATTTTATTCCAAGGGTGCTTCCTAATTTTGGGCTACCTGGAGGAGGTGTTACCTCCATTTGCCTGTTCAGGCATTAGTTCAGGTGATTCCTCACTTTTCATATTGGGGCAACCATTTCTAATACAAATTCCAATCCTTCAGATTGTCTGTGGCTCCAAGAGTGTTTACCATGGTCTTAGCTTTACTAATAGTGGCTTTTGGCAAAGGGCATTCATGTATATCCATTCCTAGATAACCTATTGATTTGAGTACCACTGCTATAAGAGACCAAATCAGATACTGTAACTCAGCTGCAGTTTCTAGAGATACACATATTTCTCACAAATCAGGAGAAGAACCATGCAATTTCCTTACAACAGATTTTACACCTGAGAGTACTCATAGACACTAGCAAACATAAAGTATCCCAGGAAAGACATTAGAAAATTGGCTCAACAATTCAAGAAATCAAGTACTCCCTAGTTTTATCAGTACAAGTAATAATGAGTCTCCTGCGGTTGTTAGTAATGTGCATCCATTTTCTCACGTCAGATTGCAGATGAAGACTCTACAAAGCTATCTGCTTTCCCTTCCTCCAAAAGTATCCATCTACAAAATCAGAATTATTCAGAAAGTTAACCGTTTTAAAACAGGTAGACAACAAAAACAGGTTCTTAAAAGGATGTGATAGCCAAATGCTCAAAATGAATATTAATAGGGAACATCTTTCTGAAGAGATGGGGCACTCACTATGCAGTAGGCCATGGAAAATGGTCAGAATAGTATTGCTATCAGAAACAATAAATAGTAGCCTCAAGGATTTGTTACCCTGGTTTCAAAACAGACACATTCTCATAATCACAGACATTATGGCCCTCATGACCTACCTCAACAAACAGGGTATCAGATCCATGAGTTTCCCCATGGAAGCATAGCTATTACTCTCTTAGACTAAGAAGAATATTTTCTCTATAATAATACTATGGATCCAAGGAAGAAGACTAGCCCAGCAGACAGATGGTAAGTAGTTGGAATGGAGCCTAAACCTTCCTATATGCACAACCATAATAAAGAGGTTTGACAAGCCCAAGTTAGATCATGGTCTGCATCCAAACAAAATCATAAAGTGCTCTGGTTTTTCATCAGTGGCAATTGCCAAATGGTAATTGCTCTGAATGCATTATTTCAGTCCTGGCCACAAAAATTCCTGTATGCTTTTCCTCCATTTCCAAAATTCTCCAGAAGCTCAAAAGAGAAAATCAATGGTCATTCTCAAAGACCAAGATGCCATGATTCCTTGACCTACCTAGTAAATTAGGGAACGCCAAATATTCTACTGCACAGTTAAGGGTATTTTTGGATAGGAGTGTTATCAGATCAGCACATAGACCCTGACAAATTCACAGAGCTCTTCCTCAAAACTTGAATGTGTTCCTTAATGATCTTACAAAAATCCATTTGAATCAGTTCAGGAAGATTCTCTCTATTTTCTTTTAATCAGAGTAGTTTTTCTAAATTACCCAGAAATCTAAGGATTAACTAAAGCCTCAAGATTTTGTGTCCAGTGGCAAAGATATTGTATCTCAGAAGCCTACAGAACAAGAACCACATCACCTTCCTTTATAAGCCCATGTTATTTGAGTTTTGTAGATCCATAGATTGTTAATTGTCAAAAGGGACCATTGTAACCATGTAGTCTGACCTCCTGCATAACATAGGCCAGAGAACCTTGCCCACTAATTTATTCATCAAGACCATAACTTCTGTTTTAGCTAGCTCAGATATTTTAGAAAGATATCCAGTTTTGATTTTAAAACTTCAAGTGATGGAGAATCCACCACGTTCTGAGGTTTGTTTGGGTACCTGAAAATTGCATTCTTTTAAACAGACAAGTATACAGTTACACTCCAGTGTGTTAACTATTACAAAAAAGGATTATCCTCAGAATGTGGATAAACAGTTCTTACAATCTACATCAAGGAGTTACTAAAGTTTCAATTGACTGATTCAGATATGTATCTGATTTTTTTTTTCTGCTCTGGAAGTATTCACACTGGTGAGTGCCTTAGAGCCCTATACAGTAACACACTGGCCTGGTCTGCCTCTCAACAGTAGGGACTGAATCTCTATTGTTTGTGGACTTGCCTATTCCAATAAACCAAATTTTCAAGTAAGCAAGCATTTTTTCCAGAATGGTTGTGACGGGTTGAATCACAGAAACCCACTGGAAGCTGCTACCTGATGTGACAAGACTACCTCTGCCTCTGCTTTCCCTGCCAGCTCAGGACCCCAACAGCTTACAGAAGTGTTCTTATCTTTAACACTCAGATGCCCAACTCCCAATGGGGTCTAAACCCAAATAAATCCATTTTACCCTGTATAAAGCTTATACAGGGTAAACTCATGAATTGTTCACCCTCTAGAACACTGATAGAGAGGTATGCACAGCTGTTTGCCCCACTCCTGGCTATTAATACATACTCTGGGTTAATTAATAAGTAAAAAGTGATTTTATTAAATACAGAAAGTAGGATTTAAGTGGTTCCAAGTAGTAACAGAAAGAACAAAGTGAGTTACCAAGTGAAATAAAACACACAAATCTAAGCCTAATACAGTAAAACAATTAAGTACAGATAAAAATCTCACCCTGAGAGATGTTTCAGTTAGTTTCTTTCACAGACTGGATGCCTTCCTAGTCTGGGCATAGTCCTTTCCCCTGGTACAGCCCTTGTTCCAGCTCAGGTGGTAGCTAGGGGATTCCTCATGATGGCTCCCACTTTGTTCTGTTCCACCCATTTATATATCTTTTGCATAAGACAGGACTCCTTTGTTCCTTTGGTCCCCCCCGCCCCCATTCCTCAATGGAAAAGCACTAGGTTAAAGATGGATTCCAGTTCAGGTGACATGATCACGTGTCGCTGTAAGACTTCATTACCCTCTTGCTAGCATACACGTATACAGGAAGATTTACAGGTAAAACAGAGCCATCTGCAGTCAATTGTCTTGGTTAATGGGAGTCATTAAGATTCCAAACCACCATTAATGGCCCACGCTTTGCATAATTACAATAGGCCCTCAGAGTTATATTTCATATTTCTAGTTTCAGATACAAGAGTGGTACATTTATACAAATAGGATGATCACACGCAGTAGATTATAAGATTTGTAATGATATCTTACAAGAGACCTTTTGCATGAAGCATATTCCAGTTACATTAGCATATTTTCATAAAATCATATAGCGTGCAATGTCACAATGGTATGAACCTGTTTTCCTTTACTATTTCTTTTACCTCTTTTACAAAAGTTGGCATTTCTGCCCCCACTCCTCCTTTTAAACACTAAAACAAGGATTGAATGAAATTTGAATAATGCTGGTCTAGTCTCAATCCCACTGACTTCAAAAGTTAAACATGTGCTTAAGTGCTTTTTCTGAATCAGGACCATGGTCATTTTGCTTTCAAAGCTTTCTATTTCTTCTCTTGATTATTTTCCTTTCATTGCTTTATCCCATTTGATTCTGCCCAATAGTTTTCTCATTCCTTTTAACATGCTTTGCTGAAATCCAGCAAATTTACTAATCACTTTTTAGGATTAATTTTTGTCCTAATTAAAATTCTAACTGGAATATGGTCCCTGTTTCACATCTCCTCCCATCTATAGTCTTGTCCTCAATATCACCCATATCTAAATGAATAATTGGTTTGTAGTTTCCTCTTTTACATAGCTCGTAAGAAGCATTCTCCTATATCATATCCCACAAACCTACAGTTTTGTTTGATTTTCTCCTTTACATTTTGTGTTTCACTTAGTGTCCATGACTTGCAATTCTCATCTCTACTAATTCTCAGAACATTTCTTTTGTTTAAAAGTGTTTTTATTACAAACTAATATTCAATTTCAACCCTTCAGGGATATACAGTAATAATCTATATGTTGATATTTTTTCTTACCACAACCTATAGTATATTTGCTCTTTGAAGTTTTACTAAAACTTAATCAATGTACAAGTATCAGGTTTTGTTCCTCTTTTATTTTCTTAACACCTCATAGACCTTCACTGACTTGAGTTATCTCTTCATCCAGATACCTCATAAGATCAGACAAATAGTAGCCTATTCACTCTGTCAGCATATTTCTGTGTCACTTTTATTTTTAAACCACAATAAACAGATACCAACCCCTAAGTTCGTCAAGTGCCTCCCAGTTCAATTGCCTTAAAATCTTTCCTTCTTCTCTTTGTTCTTCTTACTTTTCTCCTCAATATCAAGTCTCCTCAAATTCACATTTTTCATTGCCTGTCTTGTAACCTGTTTGTTTTCTTCTGTGAGCCCTAATGCCCCAAATCTAAAACATTCCTAATTGCATCAGTTTTTCAACCACACATTCAAGTTCCTAGTTTTCTATCCCTGTGGCAATGAACATGGCTCTGCATATGCCACTGGTAATTTTTTCTGAACAAACTATATTGTTCTTTGGCTTACTTTCTAATTCTTTAGACTTTTCTTATAAAACTTGCTTTTTATTTCTTCATTGTTGTATGTTCCAACATGGACTAAAACAGTTATCTCCTATCTAGCTGAAGCCTGGACCTTGTCTATATCTCTTCTGCTTTAGGAGCATGGAAACCACAAAACAAAACTTAATGAGACTTTAAGGTGATTTTCAGAGGCACAAATGGGAGTTTGGAGCCTAACTCCCATTAAATCAGTGTAAGATGAGTATCTAATTTCTCGTTGTCCCTACATTTCTGAGTACTTCCCCATTACTAACTTCATTTTCCTTTGCACTCCTCCCCTTTTTCATTTGATAGATATTTGCTCCATGGTGGTTTGACTGTGATTCACTTTTACTAAGATTGATGGCAATTAATTTGTCCTTCTCAGATATTCACAAAATTGAGAACTTGTTACATAGATTTTAAGGCTAGAAGGGACCATTATAATAATCTAGTTTGACATTCTGCAATACACAGGCCATAAAATTTCATCCAATGCTTCTTGTATCTAGCCCAATAACTTGTGGTTAAACTAGAACATATCTTTTATTCAGATATTCGATGCTGCTTTAAAGACTTCCAAGTAACCGAGAATCTACCACATTCCTTTGTAATCTGTTCCAATGGTTAATTAGACTCATTTTAAAATGTGCATATTATTTCCAGTTATAACTTTGCTGATTTCAATTTCCAACCATTGGCTCTTTTTATGCCTTTGTATACTAGATTAAAGAGCACTGTAAGATCAGATATCTTCTCCCTGTGTAGGCATAGTACTTATAGACTGGTATAAAGCTGACTTACTCTCATCTTCGATAAACTAAATATATAATGCTCCTTTAGTATCTCATTGGAAAGCATGTTTTCCAGATCACAAATCATTCTTTTATCTCTGGTCTTTGAACCCTCTGGAATTTTTCAACATCCTTTTTGAAATGTGGACATCAGAACTAGACACAGTATCCCAATAATGGCCTCACCAGTTCGACAAACAGCGATAATACATTTTCCCTACTCCTGCTTGATATTTTCCTCTCTATATATTCAAGTATTGCATTAGCCCTCTTGACCCCAGCATCATACCTATAGCACCTTTTCAGTCACTGATTCCTTTTGAGAGTCACTGTTTTCCAGGATACTGTTACCTATCCTCTGCATGTGGCCTGTATTCTTTGTTCATAGACATATGGCCTTGCATATGACTGTATTAAAACTCATATTGTTTGTTTGCCTTCATTTTGCCAAGTGACAGATTGCGCTGTATCAGTGACCTGTCTAATGTGATCCTCGGATGTATAAAAAGGGAAGTAGCAAGTAGGAGAATGGGGGTGATTTTACCAATACTAGAATACTGCCACAGTTCTGGTATCCACATGTTAAAAAGGATATTGAAGAATTGGAGAGGGTGCAGAGAAGAGACACAAAAATGATTTGACAGCTGCAAAAAAAGTCTTCCAGTGAGAGATTTAAGGAAATCAATCTATTTAGTTTATAAAATAATAGATTGAGACGTGACTTGATTATGGCATATAAGTATCTTCCTGGGGAGAAAGTATCATATACCAAAGGACTCAAACCAAGCAGAAAAAGACATAGCAAGAATCAATGTCAGGAAGTTAAATCCAGGCAGATTTGACTTAGAAATAAAGCACACATTTTTAACAGATGGTGATTAACCATTGGAACAAGCCACCAAGGGAAGTGGTGGATTCTCCATATCTTGAAGTCTTCAGATCAAGACTGGATACTTTTCTGGAAGATCTAGTTTAGCCAGACACAAATTATTGGTCTCAATACAGGGGTAGCTGGTGAAATTATTTGGCCTGTGATATACAGGTTCCACTCAGTGATCTAATGGTCCCTTCTGGCCTTAAAATCTATTAATGCTGTCCAAGAACAACATCAAGTTCCTTTTACAAGACCTATTTTCCATGAAACAGTGTTGATTAGTAATAATTATATTTCCACCCTTTAACTCTTTATTGATAAAGTCCCATATCAACCTTTTCATTGTTTGCCCAACATTTATGTCAGATTATGGGCTTATATTTACCCAGGTCAGTCCTGTGTACTCTTTTTAATACAAGCTTGGCTTTCTTCTAGTCTTGTGGAACTTTCCCAGTTTTCCAAGACTTATTAAGAATTAACCAAAAACCTCTGGAGAACTCCCCAACCAACTTTTTAAAATTCTTGGATGCAAGTTAACCAGACTTGCTGATTTTAAAATGTTTAACTTTAATAAATGCTACTTAACATGCTCCTTCATTACTGTATCATCATCATTCTACTATATGGCTACATCTTCCAGCTTGGTTCCAAATGCACAGCATAAATGTTTATTGAACACTTCCCATTTTTCTGCAACATTGTTGACAATTTTAACATGTCTATCTACTAATTATCTATAGCATTGCTAGGATACCTTTTGTTCCTGATAAATTTAAAAAAAATCTTTCTTACTGTCCTTAATCCTATTGGCCATTGATATTTTTGTTGATACCGTTAGTTTATTTTATCAGTTGCCTACATTTCTTTACTTCTGATTTATATTCATTGCCACAGACCTTTCCTTTGTTCTATTTGTTATATAATGATTTTTTATTTTTATGACTGCTTTCACATCCTCTTTTAACCAAGATCTTTTAATACTTTTTTTGTGAATGAGGAATTATAACTTGTTGAAGCAGCAAAGAGTCCTGTGGCACCTTATAGACTAACAGACGTTTTGCAGCATGAGCTTTCGTGGGTGAATCCCCACTTCTTCGGATGCAAGTCTTGCATCCGAAGAAGTGGGGATTCACCCACGAAAGCTCATGCTGCAAAACGTCTGTTAGTCTATAAGGTGCCACAGGACTCTTTGCTGCTTCTACAGAACCAGACTAACACGGCTACCCCTCTGATACTATAACTTGTTGGTCAGCAAGTAAAGTATTCTTAGACAATTCCCAATTGTCAGTCACATTTTTCTGTTTAAATTTTCTGTTCTAATCCATTTTGCTCACAGCTGTTTATACCTTTGGGTAATTTGCCCCTTTAGAGAACTAGGTATACTAGGATATAAATATACTAGCTAATAGTTGGACTATAATTTGTCTGCACAACATGAAGGTAACCAGTTCATGATCACTTGTAACTAGGGCAGCCACTAATGTTTAATTAAGTGATCAATTGATCTTTTCCTATCACAATGGGGTGTAATATTGTATCACCATTTCACTATGCAACTTCCACTCACTTCCCAGTGACCTTCCCCTCTTCTGTCCATAGTATTGCACTTGTTTATAATTGCTACACAGTCTTCCATATTCAAGCCCAGATCATAATACATTTGACTAAGAAATAGGCTTTTTTTCTACAAGCTGTAACACCTCCGTTTTTACTGTTTAGCATAGTGTTTTTAAAATACCGTAATAATGTCAGTATGTAAAGCCTTGCAATTGGGATTTCCCTCTAAATCCTTTGACAAAAGAACCAAAATATTTTAGGTAGTAGGACACAGTTTGAAAGACAGCACATTGTTATTGCCCTTTGTCATTTCTACCATGTAAATTCATGACAGTGATTGATCAACTATTTGTGATATGATAGTGGGAAACTAACAGTTCCAGCTACATGCAGTAAAATAAATACCTTGAAAAATATTATCCTTTTTAGTTTGCATAGCGAATAATCTATTGGTGAGCTGGGTCACAGTTTTCATTGTCTCTGCCAAGAAAATAAGTCCTGCATTGCAATTTATTTTGAAGGCTTTAAAAACTGTTAAAATTTATAGTAAATTGAATAGTGGTTTGAAGGTTCATAGCCAGTCTGATTAAGAGATGCTTCATGCTCCACAACCAGGAAAAGGTGGGTATTTAATTTTAAAGATTAAATGTTAGAGCTGAATATTGTTAGAAATTGTTGCGTTTCGGTGCACAGTAAATGACTTGGGTATGTGACTAGTGTATCTTGGTTTGCCAGGCTGATGTCCACCAAACCTAGCGATGCATGTATCCTTTGAGTCTGCACTCAAATTTGTGGATACATAATAAATAATAATAAAATATCTGGACAAATGTATCAGTTCAAAATATTTTGCTGGGTTTGAAAGTTGTGGTACTTTGGAATATGGAAGATTTACTGTATTTTGACAAAAGTAAACAGCTAAGGGAAGTAGCTGAACACACATATTATGTAGGGAAATAGTATGATAGTATTGTTCAGTTTTCACCAAAAAGTTTAGTACCAATTGGACATCTAACTTAATGAATAGCAGTGAAAATGAGGTGGGATCAGTGGCTAAAATAGGAAAAGAACAAGTTAAAAATTACTTAGACAAATTAGATGTTTTTAAGTCACCAGGGCCTGAAAAAATACATTCTAGAATACACTAGTTGCTGAGTAAGGAGATATCTGAGCCATTAGCGATTATCTTCGAAAAGTCATGGAAGACAGGTGAGATTCCAGAGGACTGGAAAAGGGTCAATATAGTGCCAATCTATAAGAAGCAGAATAAGGACAACCTGGGAATTACAGACCAGTCAGTTTAACTTCAGTACCGGGAAAGATAGTGGAGCAAATAATTAAGCATACCCTCCTCATTACCAAAATCCTTAGCTTTCCAGATGCCAAAACCGCTTCCCATGGCTTCCTAGGTGCCAAAAGTCCCACTGTCCCCTACCCACCAGTTAACACCCCACCCCCCACCCCGCAACTTCAACCATGTAGTTAGATGTTTTCATAATCTGGAGGGTATAAAAATTTGGGGGCAGCATAAAATAAATGTAATTTTATGTCAAAAGAAATGACACAATACTGTCCTGCATATTATTTATTATACTTAATGGAATGACAGATCTAGCTCTGAATTTACATTAAGCTGCCATACAGTTTCCATTTTGCTTCACCTGCAGAAAACAGGCGCCTTCCTGCAGTGTATCAGTGTAGTGCTCCTCTCCAGCTGGTGACCTCCTTTAATGGCAATCCGCTTACAGGTTTTGATGGACAGGTCTGGGTTCTTTTGGATTCCGCCACCCACTCAGCAGGGTGAATCTTTCTTTTTTTCTATGAAATTATTTGGCGGTGCCTCCACCCTCCTCGCTCCTTCCTGGCAGGGTCACCAGGGCAGCTTGGGCAGAAAATTCTAACTACAGAGTAATCCCCACTTACTTGCCAGATAGTTGGAGACTTCCAAGAAATAACACAAACACATGAAAATATATTCAACACAATAATTATATTAAACAGGAGAAAAATACAAAATAACAGGGTGAAACACTATTTTTAGGGTCACCGGTGCCCACACTGAAAATACCCGTGACTTGATGTAACACGTGTAAAATTAGTGTCCTGTTGGTACGCGTGCTTTGTTGGGGCCCTTGATGACCTATAAAATTCTTCTCTGCAGTGCTTTAGCAGTGTGGCTGACTGGGTTCAGTATAGCCCAATGGACTCACAAGTGGGAGGAAGTGGTAAATCCCTCCACAGGTGTAATATGCAGCAGGTTATAAAATCCTCAAACCCGCACTCCCTGGCTTGAGGACACAGTTCAGGGAGTAGGGGGTCCCCAAAACAAATTCCCTGACTAACTAACTAAAAGATGGTGCACTCACAAACTCCATGAATGATCCTCAGGTTCGAAGATGACGCGGGACTCCTCAGGCAGGAATCAGGCTGCGTCGGTCCGAGGATTTCCCCTCACCACAAAGGGGTGCAGCGCACAAGGTGTAGGTTATACAACTACCTAGGTCTAAAGTATGCATAGTTAATGATACTGAATATAGAGAATATGGAGCTATCGCTTAAATTAATACAGTAAAAGAATATTCTGAAACATGGTATTGTAAATTCTCACACTGTTATTTCTTGTCTCATGATATTTGGTGCTTTACTTGAAACCGAGCTCTTGGAGCCTTTTTAATACATGAGAATTTCAGCTTTTATTAAAAGTACATTTCTAGCCCTTATGGTTGCAGAGAAAAGCTTGACAGGAAAACCTAAAGGTTCAAACACCAGAAGGCAAATTAAAAAAAACACAGAGAAAAATATTTTTAACATCTCATTGTTTTAAAGCCAATTTCATGGTTTGGTGAGGGACTGACTCATGAATTTTGAACATTTGGGATTGCAGCTACCAGAAATATTTCTAGATAGCTGACAAAAATGTTTCTGAAATACATCCCAAAGTTCCTCTAGAGGACTCGTCCTGAAAATTATTAGAAATCTTTTTAGGAACTGATAAATTAGATGGCCATTCTGCCTTCGTCTGAAAGATTTATGTTCCTGGATGTAGATGTCTAAATATAGGGATATTAATCTGTAGAGGGTGTTTGCCTGGGTGAGGGATTGTAGATGTATAAATGGTTTGGTTTGTCCCAATAGTTCTTACATGAAAACATCCAAGATTATATAAAAAAAACTATTTTCTTGACATATCTGTGCATTTTATACAAGACTTCTACGTATCCTAAATTGTTTAGTTGTCATTACGTCTCTTGTAAAAATCCTTCCCATCATCTAAAATCTTATGTAGGTCAGATTTCTTCCATTGCTAAAGAGCACAGAATTTTGAGTTCTAAAATTGCTCCAGGTTAACAAATCTGAAGTTACCATTAGTATTGGTGGTGAACTTTTAACTACGTATAGTGTCTTGACCTGGGGATGTAGGTTTTGTGGATAAATAAATGAAGCTTTCTACTTTTTTACTTTTCATAAAAAGCGTGTTAACTTTTTGTATAAATCAGCTTAACAAAAAATACCACAGGATTTCTTACAAATGTTTGGTCCTTTCTTTACTGACATATTTTTATATTTCTGTAGCTAGACCCATTTTTTATTTTCCTTTCAAAAATATGTTTTTTTTAATTCATTTGCCTTAC
Organism: Mauremys mutica; assembly: GCF_020497125.1. Classification (NCBI taxonomy): domain Eukaryota; kingdom Metazoa; phylum Chordata; order Testudines; family Geoemydidae; genus Mauremys; species Mauremys mutica. The sequence continues at coordinate 45,257,312 of NC_059085.1, forward strand.
CTTGTTTTAAACTTTCTCAACACCAGTGAGACCGCTATGCTGACCATTACTAAGGGATTCATTAGGTTGCATCAGTAGCCTAGCCCAGTATCAAAGGGGTAGCCGTGTTAGTCTGTATCCATAAAAACAACAAAGAGTCTGGTGGTACCTTAAAGACTAATAGATTTATTTGGGCATAAGCTTTTGTGGGTAAAAAACCTCACTTCTTCAGATGCATGGAGTAAAAATTACAGATACAGGCATAAATATATATTGGCACATGAAGAGAAGGAAGTTACCTTACAAGTGGAGAACCAATGTTGAAGGCCAATTCAGTCAGGGTGGATGTTGTCCACTCCCAATAATTGATGAGGAGGTGTCAATACCAAGAGAGGGAAAATTGCTTTTCTAGTGACCAGCCACTCCCAGTCCCTATTCAAGCCCACATTAATGGTGTTAAGTTTGCAAATGAATTATAGCCCTGCAGTTTCGCTTTGAAGTCTGTTTTTGAAGTTTTTTTGTTGAAGGATGGCTACTTTTAAATTTGTTAATGATTGTCCAGGGAGATTGAAGTGTTCTCCTGCTGGCTTTTGTATGTTACCATTCCTGATGTCCAATTTGTGTCCATTTATTCTTTTATGTAGAGACTGTCCAGTTTGGCCAATGTACATGGCAGAGGGGCATTGCTGGCACCTGATGGCATATATCACATTAGTAGATGTGCAGGTGAATGAGCCCCTGATGGTATGGCTGATGTGGTTGGGTCCTGTGATGGTGTCGCTAGAGTAGATATGAGGACAGAGCAGGCAATGGAGTTTGTTACACGAATTGGTTCCTGGGTTGGTGTTTTTGTTGTGTGGTGTGTAGTTGCTGGTGAGTATTTGCTTCAGGTTGGGGGGCTGTCTGTAAACGAGGACTGGCCTGCCTCCCAAGGTCTGTGAGAGTGAGGGATCATTTTCCAGGCTAGGTTGTAGATCGTTGATGTGTGCTGGAGACGTTTTACCTGGGGGCTGTACATGATGGCCAGTGGTGTTCTGTTATTTTCCTTGTTGGGCCTGTCCTGTAGTAGGAGACTTCTAGGTACCTGTCTCGCTCTGTCAATCTGTTTCCTCACTTTTCCAGGTGGGTATTGTAGTTTTAAGAATGCTTGATAAAGATCTGGTAGATGTTTGTCTCTGTCTGAGGGTTTGGAGCAAATGCGGTTATATCTTAGGTCTTCACTGTAGACAATGGCTCATATGATGTGGGTGGAAGCTGGAGGCATGTTGGTAAGTATTGCAGTCAGTAGCCTAGCCCAGAATCCCCTCAGCTCCATTGCTCCATTTCTTCTTGAGGAGACCGATAACAATTATTAATTTTCACAACATCTATTATCTTTTAAAATCTGACTAAATAACACCAGCAACAGGACTGCTAACTATTTGGATCATTTTCCACTAGCATAACATGTGATGTTTTCAGGCTTTTAAACACTAAAGAATGACATAATACCCAACCTCATTTCTTATTTACAAATATTTCATCAAACATAAGAGTTTCCTTTTTTTCCCCTCTTCATCATACAAAGTCTAAAAAATGACCTGGTGCTTAAGGTTAGTGAATTGGCTTCATTTTGGAGGGAGTTTTTACAAACTTGTTAGTGTGGTTATCTATAGCATGGTTGTTGGTTTGTTTGTTTTTTATATCTTTGCACTCTAGCACAATTTTGCTACTAACTGGTACATTTATACTTACTCAGAAACCGGTACAGCCACAATCTCTCACACTCAAGGGTAGCTGCAAAGAGATTTGATGTCTGCATTGAGGCAGAATTGTAAACAGTGTGTTTGTATTAAAATATGCACAGAAATTATTTTATGAGTATAAAGTCAAGAAATTTCACCCTAACCTTACAGTTCTAAGTTGCTTTAGAGTGGCATACCTAACAATAAATTAAAGGCATTAAGCCAGACTCCACATAGAGCCTGATTATTTACTCCTTTGCACCTCGAGTAGTCATTTACACCTGTGCAAAGTCAGTGCAAATAATTTGTAACATGTTACACTTCTGATGTTAGTGATTTACACCCACTTTGTACAGGTGTAAATAACTTCATATGGTGTAAAACAGTGGAGAATCTAGCCCATTGTCTTTATAAGACTCAGAGTAGTGGTGTGAGAGCAGAGGAAGTGTCAAAAAGGGAACAGGAAACAGATGGGAGATGAGATCTCTCAAAACTCCACAATTCTCAGAAATTTCAGGCCAGTCTCACACCTGAGGATTTAAGGGTAGCAAAGAACAAACATTACTCTTTGCACAGATACAAAATAAGAAAGCAGAAATGTGGAAAAGAGGAGTATACTCCTGGTTAATTACAAATGAGCACAAAAATGCACTCCAGTACTTCCCTGTGTGTGAGTTATGTGGAAAATGTTGATTATGTAAATCCTTATTAGCATCAAATAGATAGGACATCACATCAGTCTTTGAATTCATTTAGCACAAGGAAGAATAAGAAGACTAGAGTGGGATTTCCATTCACACTGAAATGAGCTCTGAGTACATCTCTGAGAGCAGAAGACGAAGAAGAGAAAAACGTTAGGAGACCCAAACAGTAAGAAGCTGGCAGAAATATACTGTGTCCTTATTAACAAAGAAACCAGCTAAATCCTGTCCTGCTTTCACTTTTGTTGTATGGTGCACAATGGGGGAATATGTTACAAATTCTGGAGCGAAGGAGGGGAAATGTCAGTGGCATTATGTTACACCAACAAACGGTCCAAAGTCCTCACTGAAATTTATTCTGGGCTGCAATGCACAAGGTTACCAAAAAGTGTCTTTGCATGTTTTGCAATTATAGTGTTAGAGTATCGTAGCAGATTTCTTATTTATGGAGATTGGGTCTGTAGTTTTATTTATATTTTCTTTTAAGAGTGGGGCGTGGCTATTTAACCATGAGGAGAAGTTGAATCATCTTGCTAAGATGCTAAAATCTTGCAATCCAGCTGACCTCCTCAAAACAAATCCAAATAGTAAAGCTGTCCAAAAATCCAAGACACTCTCCCCCCCCACAACTGCATTTCACTTGTGACCTTGCACAGCCTGTGGTCAGACAAGATCCTTTGAACACATCCTCAGAGCTGCAGTGATTAGACAGTCTTTGATTACCTAGCTCAGCTGGTCCTCAGTTCTCTATAATGCTTTCTCCCCCCACTTTGTGCTCGCCTCCCCCGCCGGCGCCCTATTCATTCACAGGCAATATTTAAAGTCAAAGCTTTTTTCCACCCTCTTTTCATTTTCCTAGAGCGTATAAATCTCAATACGTAGTTAACACTAATCCTGATTTATTTAGGATTTATCTGTATTATTAATTCCAGTCATGTTGTGAAAAAAAAGTGCTAAAGATTCTAGTTTGTATATAAAGTTTGGTTGTTTGGGAGAGAGGTTTAGAAGAAGAGTGACCTTTTTAAGTCTTATCTTTTAGCCAAAATCTGAGACTTTCGCATTTTTTAAAACACTTTGGATGGGAACTGGCCACAATAATTTGATTTATATTTTTCAGTAAATACCCTGTCGGGCTATTTCATGCATTAATCTGGATTTAATGTGGATTTAAACATTTACAATGCAAAATAATTTGGGTTAAAAATAATCCCCCTTGATAAAGCTAGAAAAAACCCACAACTGTCACCATCTCTGACAGCCAGGCATTGAATGAGACCTTGAATATGCAAATTAAGAAAAGAAAAAATTCAACAGGAAACACCTAAGATGGCATGTTATATTTTGTATTTCGGTCAATCAAATGTTTTGACTGACTTAACAGTTTGAGGAGTTAGGGTCTTGAACTACTATGTGTCATAAATCAATTCATCATCATTCGTCACCCAAATGGTACAAACTCTGACATTATGGCCTTAGAAATTTTGCCTTTCGAACTGTGCCATGTTGGGCCATACACATGCCCCAGATTACCTGAGTCTGGAATTTTCAGTAAAAAGACTTCTCAGTGGATAAAATAATGAAGTAACCCCACAATTCTCTATTCCTGAAGCCATGTTAAAACAGGTACAAAATTAATCTAAAGTATTATTCCACAGTAGCTGTGAACTCTGAAACCTTTCTTTGAAGAATGACAAGACTGCTTGGCCCACCATATATTTATGGACTCCCAGGTACTCTCCATATTTGATATAACTCATTAACCTACAGTACTCTCCATATACTGTAGCTTTCAGAATGGCAGGGTGCAGATACCTTCCTTATACATTTATAAGAGAACCGTTGGGCTCTGTTAGCATGGGTATTTGCCATGAGCAGACCAGGAAACCACAAAGTCTTCCTTCTTATGCTGCATGGCACTAAAATATCCAAATAGGATGCACAATATGCATGGGATGTAACAAAAATCCTACCAAAGAGCTAGGATTACTGATTTTTCTCCAAAGTCTATTAATGCCTCTCATCTCCTAGTCTCACACTTTGTCATGGTTTTTAAAAGTAATTTCAGATCATGTCATTGAGGAAAGTATAAATAATTCTTGTGTACAGTCCACAATATGAAATTCTCTTGCAGTTGGTCTCACTTCAGTCTGCTCTGTAATCTTCTCAATAGTTCATCAGAGCCATCCATCAATAATAAGGAGCTGAATTCCACTCTGGAAGCTGGAAAATCAGTCATTGGTAATTGTTGGATGAACCAAGGAAGAATATTCCAGAGCTGTCCAGGAACCAGTGGACTGTTATGCTAGCTAGCTTCTTTTACCACTGAACAATATCCTAGCTGCATGTAAAGCTTGTGAGAGATTCGTCAAGTGAGGAAAACCCAGCCGTCAATAAGCAGCTCCGCAGGGTCAGTCAATGAACTGCCTTTCAGATGGTTACCGACCACTGAACTGGTTCTCCAGCAACAATCAAACAGTCTTTAGCTGCTATCAGCCACTTCCATCACCTCTGAGACTGGCAGTTTTCCAATAAAGCCAATATCCCCCTCCCCCAGGGTAAGGTCATCAGCAGGAGCCGGGCATTGTCATTTTACTCCAGCAATTTGACAACAATGTTAGCTTACACTCTATTAGCAGGCAGCTACACCCTGACCCCTGACCCTGACATTGACCGCAGACAGCCCACTAGAAGGGTGGACGCTGATAGTTTAAGGTGGGCTGTTGAAGTTGCTTAGAACAGCCCTCACAGCTACCACAACAGAGGTCTGTCAAGACCAATAGTGCTGAACTGTGCTGATAATCTGTGATATACTGATACACTCCTAATAGTAAGTTTTAAATCATGAAGTTCAGAAGCAGACTGGTGCTGAACTTAACATTCAGCTGTGAATCAATTATACATAACAAAATGTCTGTATAGGAGCCAGTGCTGGATTCTGGGCACTTAGCACAGAATTGAGGATAGCTGTTACCAGATATTTAGAGAGGAAATTGCAAACTGCAGTTTATAAGATAAAAAACAAAGAGTAAACAAAGTGAAATGTGCATTTTATAAGAGTGTTAGTATGAGATATGCTTTTATACTAGAAGCAGTAACTTGTTATGTGTGCTATTCCAGTGCTGTTAAATTTGGATAAGCTTTATACCAGGACTGTTAGATTGAGCTATGTGTTATACAGTACTGGGCTTGTTAGACTGAGTTGCACATTATATCAGGATACAGGGTGCTTTGGGTATAATGGGACTTGAAGTTTTCTGGAATTAAAATAGCAGAGAAAACTTTTAACAGAACGTTCCTTCCAAATCAGATCCTCTCAACTTTCATTTTTTCTGGTCTTTACCCTTTGTCATCTCGCTATAGTTTTTCTACTGAGGACTTAAAGGCCTTCCCCCATCAATAAAAACATTAGCTCACTAACCATTCTGATGGCTTTGCTTCTCTGGATTAACCCTTCGGGAGCTGGGGTTTCCTTTGGATTTGTAAAGATATTGATCACAGATCATGTTTGCCTTTCAAACACTCTCTCTCCTTTAGACTTGATGGATAGTTTCAGTGCTGCAGATAGGCAGCAAATTCACCACAGCTATTCAGCGAAAGTCTGTAGTAAACTGTTTAAAATGTTCTCACTAGTTGGTTAGATGGACAGATAGAAGAGTTATAGCTTTGCAAAGAAACATGCTGGTCATCAGCATCAGGATTAACGTATTGATTATTTTCTCAGGTAATTCTCAAAGCCATTACTATTTTAGAAAAAGTTGAAAGGTTATATAATGTCTGATTAACAAGGCTTTATCATCAAGTTGGCAACAATTGTACTAAATTATATTTTAAAAGGCGGCTTCATCCTGATTCAAAGGTCTCTTTCCTAGTGATCAACCATTTTTCAGAAAATGTCTATAAAGCATGAATAAAATAACTAGATAAACCAATGAGAGAGGGAGGTAGCTGAGCACTGCTATTAGTTAAGAACAAGTTATAGACGCTCTTAGGATAATGATGCAGGAGAAGCCTTGCAAAATGTAAGGGTCACGTTTTCCAACCCAAGTGTTCTTAGCTGGCCCAACTGGCTATGATAGACTATAAGAACTAGTAACCTAACCAGAAAACGGATCTTCTTCCCTTTGAATGCATGTACTAAATTTGTTCTCCCAGTATGCAGAGTCTGACTGAGACCCTGGAATGGAGATTTACATATTCCCCTTAGTTAGGACCATTTTACTATTATACCTCTCATATATTGTGACCCTCCCTTGTATACATGTATGACAATGAAAAGAGACCTGCCTGGCCCTATCTTGGACTGAGAAGGGCTGGTATTCTCTTGAAACCTGGGTGGTGTCCCTGGGTTATTGAGGCCCTGGAACATCATCTCTGGGAACTGTCTATGCTCATCCTTTGGGGATGTTGCATGGACTTGCAAGTTTCTTCATAAAATGCAGTGAGTCTAGCTGCTCTTTTAGGTGGGCTGTATCTTAGGCCTACAGCTCTTTCGTCTGCTGTTACATCATCTATTTCAGGATTTCTTTAGTTTTCCTTCTCTTATGCCTCTTTTGCAGAAGGACCTAAAAATAATAAATACCATTACTGATTCTGCAGGTAAGAAGCTGCCTTTCCCCAACCTACACCACAAAAATAGTCCACACACTATACAAAGTCAAACTCACCCCTTTCCTAGGATTTGGCATTATTTATAAAGAAAACAATAATAAGACTATGTAAAAATCCACTCAGACTCTTCCCTCCGCCCCCCCCCTCCCCCAAGTCAGCTTCTCCTAGGATTCCTGCCTCAGGACTGCTGAGTCTACATCCTCTTTCCCCAGAAAACCACTCCCATTTCTCTTATATCTTGTTGGGGGGAGCAGCAACATCTCCCTCTCTGAGTTAACAGAATCAAAACCTGCCAACAAGGTAGGACGTTTCAGGCAAACGCTGCTAGGTTGTTACAAGCCCAGTATGATAAGATGAGACGTGACCCTATAAACTACAACCTTGGGGCATATATGGCAAAACAGCCAACCAATACAAATACCCTGCATGAGTGAAATAGCAACACCCCTAGAGGTTCATATGTTTCTTCCGTTTCTTTTCCTGTGTCAAAAATATTTTTGGAAATTCTTCAGTACAGTTCCAGCATTACATTTGCCATTTCTTAAAACCACTGCCAAAAAAATCTCTCCCCTTTGTAATGTGTGCTCAAGATAGGCAGCTAATGAGAGGCAGCATAGATTGAAGGAATGATTACAAGGTTGGGAATCAGGCCGTCTTTCCTGAGTTCTAATCCCACCTCTACCATTGATTTGCTGTCTAACCCTCTGGAAATCATATCATTTCCCTACTTCAGAGATGGCAATATCATCTCAAAGGGATGTTGAGAGGGTTAATGAATATTTGTACATCACTTTGAATATATAAAGTACTAAAGCATTGTTATGGATAGCTGTTGTATTGACAATTTCATAGTGCAATGTATTCATTGATCACTCATCTTCCTGTTATCAGTGTGATCACCTACCCTGGGATAGATTTGATCATTTGATTTGAAATAATGTATCTATTTCACAGTCTTACTCCTGTAGAGAGTAGTTGTTTAAGAGGATTTCCCTCTTCATGCAGGGACAGCAGCAGCCATGCCAATCAGGGTGGGGGCAGATTATGGGAGATTGATTGATGGAATATAATCCTCAAGATATACTGATCTGAACTGATGAAGATTGTATTTCAAAGGTAGCAGCTCATCTTCACTACAGGGACTGGCCCATAAATAGGGATTTAATGAGCTCTGACAGGCGTGATTTCTCTGGTGGTACAGTAAAAACCACATGGCCAGACCTGATGGCTTGGAGGTCCTGATCTTTAACAAGGACTTATGACATAGGGCACACTGCCCAGGAGAGATAGAGAGGCACAAGGCCAGAGACTCAAGGTCATCAGATAATGAAGTGGTCAGCATTGGATTTCTGTCATTCACACTAGTTTAAGCATAAGACTGAGAGTGTTTAGTAAAAGAAATTGGTAGGAGCACACAAAGCAAGGAGGTGTGATCAGAAGACCCAGGAAGGACCTTATCACTTGTTGCTTTGAACTAGACTAAATGGTGACTTCTCTATAACTTTAAGTCTTTAAATCAAAGTTTGAGGACTTCAGTAACTTGGCCAGAGGTTATGGGCCTATTACAGGAGTGGGTGGATGACATTCTGAGGTCTCCAATGTGAAGGAAGTCAGACTAAAGGATCATGATGATCCCTTCTGACCTTAAGGCCTATGTGTGTATTTCTCTAGGTTCTTCTACTGGTGCCCACCACTGTGGTATCTGAGTAACTCTGGGACAGAAGGACACAAGCAAAAAGGAAGCTCAGAAAACTAGTGAGTCTCTGGTGTGGAGGAACATGTAATGAAAAGGGGAGATCAAGAAAGGAACAGGAGGTATTCAGAGGTGGTTGCAGTACGACATGTTATTTCTACTCAGCGGCAAAAAGATAAGGAAATTCAGGCAAACCCGTAACTTAAAGTGAGCTTTGTGGTTAGACGTTGAGACTAGGGAAACAGGAAGGAAATGAGCAGTATAGTCAGCATACACAATGTGGATCTGAGTTGAATGAGCATCTAGGTGCTGATTCATCCACATGCTGGTCCAGAGTCTGGTACAAGGTCTGAAGAAAGGCAGCTTGTGCCTCCTTTTCTTTAGATACAGATTAGGGCATTCCTGAGTGCTGCCATAAATTGAAACAGCAGCTATGGCCCCTCTGGGCCTTGGGACAGCCAGGGAATAAGTGGGGAACAGGAATACCCCAACAATGCCTGTTCCATCCTCTGGCATGCTCCCTTCTACCCCTGAACTGTCATCTATGTGTCTGTTTTCTAAGAAAAACTTTCATTTTGTTCTAAACAATCTGCTGAGTAGTCAAACAGCAGGACTTTGAAACAGTCAGAGGAAACTAAGATCTGTTGTTAAAGAGACACTGTGAGGTGATTATGACCATAACTGAAGGTTTGCTTTAAAAAAAAAATTCTGTAAATCCTAATCTTAACAGAAATGTTGTCATTACAATTTTTGTAGCATTTCTCCCTGAAATACAAAAATTTAAATCTAAACATTTGCAGCCCAAACACTGTAGAATTGCACTACTGCATAAGAAGCCAAAAATGAAATGAATTAGAAACAAAAATTAAAAATGAGAAATCTATTATCCAACCTAGTTAACATGCCAAAAGTAAATAAAAATCATTAATGATTAAAAGGAAATTAGATTTTGAAAACTATTATAGACTTAATAATCTGAGATGCTATTTAATTACACAAGGAAGGAAATTCGGTTTTTAATATATGATTTTGACCTTGACAGTCCCTTTCGAAACTTTAAATTTGCAAGCCCTACAAAGATTAGAATAATGAAACAAGACCTGCACAACTGTTTCCTTTCTTATTTAGCCCTTCAGCCTATGGTACTCTGCTACGAAAATTCTAGCTAACTGAACAATGCATCTGTATCAGCTTCAGCCATTGAACGGGTGAAGGGAAGGTAGATTTGCTCTTTAGCTGTTTTTCTCCATCTGGAATCTTAAGGTTCTTTTCTTCTCTGGGTAAATGGGAGTGCTGGAGCCAAGCGACCTGTTAGTGAGTTGAATTGTGAGATTACATTGCAATGTTTTAATTTGTCTTTGGATGAATTCTCATAAGCTTTCATGAGAAAATCTCCCATTAGATTCATTCGTTTAATTTAAGAACAGTTGGGAGTGGATGGGCCCAGATGACAGATGGAGGAATGTGGTCTCTTATAGGGGAGTGCTAGCACTTTTTGTATTTATCTTTTCATAGAACACAGTTGCTGTTCTCTGCTGCTCCCATTCCTTGTGTGCATTTTTCATGCAATATTTCTTAGAAATCACTCCTTTTTTTGTACTGTGGGTCTTAAAGATTTAATTGTTTTCTTCTGTACTGTCTGAAAAGACAGAGCATTGAAACATAAGAATACATTGTAGGAAGTAGACTAGTAGAAACACTGGACAGAAAAATAGGTTAAGCCTTAATAAGTGGCTCTCAACCCAGTTTTGGACTGCAGAATATTTTATAGAAAGAGGTAGCGGGGAAGAAGAACCGTTTTGTTAATTAGATCTGCTCACTGTTGTTGAGTAAATTGGCCAAGTTTTGTTTAAATCAATTATAAAAGCTATTATTAATAGGAATATTTTCATGACTTTTTAAAAACACATCAAGGAAGACATGTTTGCAACCCACGCATTACAGCATTTTGCTGATGCATGAGAATTAGAAAGTGAAATTGACTAGGAAAAAAGGGGAAATGGCTAATCTATTTTCATTGTACAAAATGAATTAAATGCTCTAAGTAAACAAACAGCATTAATTGGGATAAATAAATTATTCTGCCAGTCTTAATAACATAAATTGTATTTAGTAATGGAAACGAGGACAGTTATGCTATCAATATATGGGGCCTGAACATGCAAACATATAGGAGTGTGAACAGTCCCATGTGAATAGTCCCATTGATAACAAGTGTTTGCAGGATCAGTTCTATGGTTTGTGACTTTTGTCCCTTTAAGAGCCTCTTAGTTTTACTAACAGGTAATGATAATAAAATGTAATTCAGAAATGCCTATGCACTGAGATTGCTGGGCACCATAACAGAAAAAACTAAAACTAAATTTTAATAAGCAAAAGAAAATCTGTCAAAAATAAAAAGAGTCACTTCTGTTCTAAGTCTCTTTATGAGGCAACTTTATAAAACTTATTCCACTTTGCAATTTGATCGGTCGAGGGGCTAACATAGCATACAGGGTCAAAATTTCAAACCCTGGAATATGGATGCGGGGGGAAGCAGTAGATATGATAGATCTTTGCTTTAGTAAGATTTTTTACATGGTCTCACATAACATTCTCATAAGCAAACTAGGGAAATGTGGTCTAAATGAAATTACTATAAGGTAGATGCATAACTGTTTAAAAGACTGTACTCCAAGAATAGTTATCAATGTTTCGCTGTCAAACTGGGTGACTTATCTAGTGGGCTTGCACAGGGGTCAGTCCTGGGTCCAGTACTAGTCAATATGTTTATTAATTACTTGGATAAGGAAGTAATATACGTATAAAATTTGCAGGTGACACCAATCTGGGAGGGGTTGCAAGCACTTTGGAGGACAGGATTAGAATTCAAAATTACCGTGACAAATTAAATAATTACTCTGAAATCAACAATTGGAATTCAATGAAGACAAGTGCAAAGTACTCCACTTAGGGAGGAAAAATCAAATGCACAACTACAAAATGGAGAATAAGTGTCTAGGTGGTAGTACTGCTGAAAAGGATCGAGGGTTATAATGGATCACAAATTGAATGAGTCAACAGTGTGATGCATTTGCAAAAAAGGCAAATATCATTCTGTGGCATGTTAACAGGTGTGTCATATGTAAGGCACAGGAGATAATTGTTATAAGAACATAGGATCATAGAAACATAAAAATGGCCATAGTGGGTTAGATCCATGGTCCTGTCTTCTGGTAGTGGCCAGTGCGAGATGCTTCAGCGAAAATGAACAGAACATGCCAATTATCGTGGGCTCCATCTCCTATCATCCAGTTACAGCTTCTGGCAGTTGGAGTTTTAGAGACACCCGTAACATGGAGCTGTGACCCTGAACATCTTGGCTATTAGCCATGGATGGACCTATCCTCCAGGAAAAGCCGGTTACTCACCGTTGTAACTGTTGTTCTTCGAGATGTGTTGCTCATATCCATTCCAGTTAGGTGTGCGCGCGCCGCGTGCACGTTTGTCGGAAGACTTTTACCCTAGCAACACTCAGTGGGTCGGCTGGGCGCCCCCTGGAGTGACGCCACCATGGCCCCGGATATATACCCCAGCCGACCCACCCACTCCTCAGTTCCTTCTTGCCGGCTACTCCAACAGTGGGGAAGGAGGGTGGGTTTGGAATGGATATGAGCAACACATCTCAAAGAACAACAGTTACAACGGTGAGTAACCGTCTTTTCTTCTTCGAGTGATTGCTCATATCCATTCCAGTTAGGTGATTCCCAAGCCTTACCTAGGCGGTGGGGTCGGAGAGAGACGTGGCGGAATGCAAAACCGCCGAGCCGAAGGCTGCGTCGTCTCTAGATTGCTGGACTAGAGCATAGTGCGCAGCAAACGTATGGACCGATGACCAGGTCGCCGCACGGCATATCTCCTGGATTGGTACATGTGCCAGTAACGCGGCAGAGGAAGCCTGAGCCCTGGTAGAAAGGGCAGTGAGGTGTCCCGCTGGGACACGGGCCAAGTCATAGCATGTGCGTATGCACGTGGCTAGCCAAGAGGAGACCCTCTGTGCTGAGACAGGGAGGCCTTTCATACGGTCCGCCACTGCCACGAAAAGTTGGGGGGGATTTACAGAAGGGCCTTGTGCGGTCAATATAAAATGCGAGCGCCCTGCGGACATCTAAGGAGTGTAACTGCTGCTCCCGTGGGGAGGAATGAGGTTTAGGGAAGAAAACTGGGAGGAAGATGTCCTGGTTAGTATGGAAGGCCGAAACCACCTTAGGGAGAAAGGCGGGATGTCGCCGCAACTGAACCTTGTCCTTATGAAAGACAGTGTAAGGAGGGTCTACAGTGAGTGCTCGAAGTTCGGAGACCCGCCTGGCCGAAGTGATGGCCACCAGAAAAACTGTCTTCCATGATAGGTACAGTAGAGAGCAGGTTGCCAGCGGCTCGAAGGGGGGACCCATAAGCTTGTTTAATACCAGATTGAGGTCCCAGGTGGGGGCAGGACGACGAACTTGAGGGTAGAGGCGTTCCAGTCCCTTCCTAAACCTAGCGACCACCGGGTGAGAGAACACAGAGTGACCAGCCTCTCCAGGATGGAAAGCAGATATGGCCGCCAAGTGAACTTTCAGGGAGGATATGGCAAGGCCTTGCTGCTTAAGCTGCCAGATGTAGTCCAGAATTACTGGAATGGGGGTCCCCGAAGGAGAAAGAGCCTGCGACGCACACCAGGCTGAGAAACGCTTCCATTTGGCCGAATATGTGGACCAAGTGGAGGGTTTCCTACTACTGAGCAGAACGTGCTGCACAGGGGCGGAACAGCGCAACTCCGAAGTGTCTAGCCACACAGGAGCCACGCCGTGAGGTGGAGGGCAGGAAGGTCCAGGTGACGGAGAGTGCTGTGCTCCTGAGTTATAAGGTCTGGACAGAGGGGGAGGGTGATCGGTATGGCTACGGAGAGGCTGAGGAGCATGGTGTACCAGGGCTGCCTGGGCCACGCTGGGGCAATCAGTACTAGATGTGCCCTGTCCTGCCGGAGTTTTAAGAGAACCCTGTGCACCAGCGGGAACGGAGGGAATGCATAGAGCAGTTGGTGCTTCCACGGAATGAGGAATGCGTCCGAGATCGAGCCTGGGGAGTGACCCTGGAACGAGCAGAACACTTGGCACTTCCTGTTCGTGCGAGAGGCGAATAGGTCCACCTAGGGAAAGCCCCACTTGCGGAAGATTGCATGGATAATGTCTGGTCTTATGGACCACTCGTGACACAGGAAGGATCTGCTCAGCCGATCCGCGAGAGTATTCCGAACTCCCGGGAGAAAGGATGCCACCAGGTCTATCACATGAGCTATGCAAAATTCCCATAGATTGATGGCCTCTAGGCAAAGAGGGGAAGAGCGGATCCCTCCCTGCTTGTTTATGTAATACATGGCCGTCGTGTTGTCCGTAAACACGGAGACACAACGGCCGGACAGAAGCTTGCGGAATGCGTGGCATGCCAGGCGAACCGCTCTGAGCTCTAGGACATTTATGTGGAGAGAGAGCTCCTCTGATGACCACAGGCCTTGGGTGCACAGGCGACTGAGGTGGGCTCCCCAGCTGAGGGATGACGCATCTGTCGTCAGAGACAGGGTGGGCTGCGGTGGGTGGAACGGTAACCCCGCACACACCATGGAGGAGTTCAGCCACCTGTCGAGGGAGCGCAGTGTACTCGGCGGGATGGTGACTAACGTGTCCATCACGTCCCTGCCCGGACGGTACACCGAATGGAGCCATGTTTGAAGCGGGCAGAGGCGGAGCCTGGCGAATTTGGTGACATATGTACATGCCGCCATGTAGCCTAGAAGACTGAGGCAAGTGCGGATCGAGGTCATGGGAAAGGCCTGCAGACTGCGGATGATCGCGGACATCGCCAGGAATCTTGGCTGAGGCAGACAGGCTTTGGCCAGAGTGGAATCCAAGGTAGCTCCTATAAAGTCCAGCCTTTGAGTGGGGACCAGGGTGGATTTGTCCACGTTGAGCATTAGGCCGAGACGTGCAAACAGGTCCTTTGCCACTCGTATATGTACCCTCACTTGCTCCTGGGAAGCTCCCTTGATGAGCCAGTCATCCAGGTATGGGTACACGTGGAGCCCTTTACGACGGAGGTGGGCGGCGATCACCGCCATGCATTTCGTAAATACTCGAGGCGCTGTGGAGAGGCCGAAGGGAAGGACCACAAATTGGAAATCCCGATGGTCCGCTACAAAGCGGAGGTATCTCCTGTGCGGAGGAAATATGGCTATGTGAAAGTAAGCGTCCTTCATGTCGAGGGCAGCATACCAGTCTCCGGGATCCAAGGACGGGATAATGGTCCCTAGGGAGACCATCCAGAATTTTAACTTTATCAGGAATTTGTTGAGGCCGCGTAGGTCTAGGATAGGCCTGAGACCTCGTTTCGACTTGGGGATCAGGAAGTAACGGGAGTAAAACCCTTTGCCTCATTCCTCCTTTGGCACCTCCTCTATCGCTCCGACGGTGAGGAGCGTTTGGACCTCTTGCAAGAGAAATTGCTCATGAGAGGGGTCCCTGAAGAAGGACTGGGAGGGGGGGTGGTAAGGCGGGGTTGAAGCAAATTGGAGGTGGTATCCTTGCTTCATGGTGCGCAGGACCCAGATGTCTGAAGTCAGGTGGGACCACGCCGGGAAAAAATAAGAGAGGCGGTTGGAGAAGGGAGGGAAAGGATCCTGAACGGGGAGTGGCATGCTGTCCTCGGGCGCATCTTCAAAAGGACGACTTCGGACCCGCCTGTGGCTTTGAGGGGCCGCGGCTTTGACCCGTTTGAGGACCAGAATATCGTCTGCGACCACCACGCCCTCAGCGCCTGCCAGAATCCTGCCTCTGCCTAGGCACAGAGTACGGACGGAAGGTATGGGGGCGGAAAGTACGACGCTGGGTCACGGGGGTATGCATGCCCAGGTTCTGCATAGTGACCCGGCTGTCCTTTAAGCTCTGGAGTTTAGTGTCAGTTTTCTCCGAAAATAGGCCCTTACCCTCAAAGGGTAAGTCCTGGATGGTATATTGGAGTTCCGGCGGAAGAGTGGAGGCCTGCAGCCAGGAAATACGCCTCATGGTGATACCGGACGCTAAGGTTCTGGCTGCGGAGTCCGCCGCATCCAGGGAGGCCTGCAGGGAGGTTCTGGCCACCTTTTTCCCTTCCTCCAGGAAGGCCTTGAATTCCTGGCGGGAGTCTGGGGGAAGCAACTCCCGGAACTTGCTCATCTCCGCCCAGGTGTTATAGTCGTAGTGACTCAGTAGTGCTTGCTGATTCGCTACTCGGAGTTGCAAGGCACCAGCCGAATACACTTTGCGGCCTAGAAGGTCCATCCTTCTGGCTTCCTTGGATTTCGGAGCCGGAGCTTGCTATCCACGGCGCTCCCTCTCATTGACGGACTGGACCACCAGGGAGGAAGGAGGAGGATGTATATACAGGTACTCGTACCCCCGGGATGGTACCATATACTTACACTCGACCCCCTTCGCCGTTGGCGGAATGGAGGCCGGCGACTGCCACAAGGTGTCTGCCTTGGCTTGTATAGTTTTAATAAAGGGCAGAGCCACCCTAGTGGGCGCATCAGCTGTAATGATGCTGACGACGGGATCCTCAACCTCTGGGACCTCCTCCACCTGCAGGTTTATATTGAGGGCAACCCTCCTGAGGAGATCCTGATGCGCCGTGAGGTCTATTGGAGGCGGGCTCGAGGTCGATGTGCCTGCCACTGCCTCGTCCGGTGAGGAGGAGGACGAGACGCCGGGGACAAGGGGGTCCTGTACCTCCCCTTGGTCCTGTGGTGGTTCCTGCTCAAGCTGCGCCGGTGAGGTGGACACCTGAGCCAACTGGTCGTCTGTGCCAGCCGGAGGGGGACGACTAACCGTGGCCTCTGGGGCCCGGTGCTCTGATGAGGTAGCCCATGGTGTCCAAAAGGGCCACTGCTGAGCACCCTGCGCTTGAGAATGGGCTTGTTGAGACAGGCCCTCGGGCACGTCTGCATCGCGGTCTTGTGACTAGTAACTGCCCGCTTGGGATGATACCAACGGATGCCTGGATGGCCATGGAGGAGCAGATAAGCCTTGGGCGGATGTCCCCACAGACCTAGTGTTCCTACGGAAGGGGGACCGGTGCCGTGAAGAATCTCGGTGCCGAGATCAAGACCGGGACCTGCGACCAGCCCGGTGCCGGGAGGTCGACCGGGACCTGGAATAGCGGCGCCGTGAGGGGCTCCTAGGCGAGCGGTACCGGGAGCGGTGCCGAGACCGTGATCGGTGCCGTGAGTAGCAAGATGGCGACCGGGATGTAGAGCGGTGCCACGAGTTGGACCGGCGCCGTGTGGTGGAGCGGTGCCAGGACTGCGAGCGGCGCGAAGATCGAGAGCGGTGCCGGGGTCTGGATCGCCTGCGGGACTGCGATCGAGAGCAGTGCCGGTCAGGTTCGCTGATCGAAGCTGGACGAATGAGGGCCGGCTTCCCGATTGATTGAATCACCCGCACCGGCGGTGCCGGGGGTGGTAGCGGTGCCGGGTCCATCAGCGCGATCAGGTCCTTAGCCACTTCACATACCTCCGGCGTGGATGGTATGACAAGCTCAACCACGGCGGGTGCCAGGGAGACAGGTGCCGGACTCTACGGCCCTTGGCGGACCAGAGTCAACGGCGACGGCTTAGCAGGTGCCGTGGCGGAAGCGGGCGCCGGGCAGTGCAGCTGAGCCGTGCCCTCGTGCCGCGCGTCAGGCGGTGCCGGAGCGGCAGGGGTCTTAGTCTTTTTTGCTCTGGGTGAGAGCGAGCACCTCAGGCCTGGTTTTGGTGCCGGCGATGTCCGGTGCCGAGAGGGCTTAGGCATACCGGTGCGACCCGGTGCCGATGAGGCGCTCCTGGAGTCCGATGGGGCCGCGCTCGGTGCCGAGGACGGAGGGGTGAGAGCCGCCTCCATAAGGAGCTGTTTAAGCCTAATATCCCGCTCCTTCTTAGTACGTGGCTTAAAAGACTTGCAAATTGGGCACTTAGCTGTTAAGTGCGACTCGCCGAGGCACTTCAGACAGGAGTCGTGTGGATCCCCTGTGGGCATCGGCCTGTGGCAAGCCAAGCACGGCTTGAATCCTGGGGAGCCAGGCATGTGCTCCGGTCCCGGTGCAGGAAGGGGCTAAGCCCCGAACCCGACTAAGTCTACTAATTACTAACTTAACAATTGACAATTAACTACACTTATCTAAATTTCAACTATATCTACAACTATCTACACAAACAGAATGAGAACTACGAGAATGCTAGGGAGGTGGAGGTCAGCTAAGCCGCACGCCACTGTTCCAACGACCGACACGGGCGGTAAGAAGGAACTGAGGAGTGGGTATATATCCGGCTGGGGTATATATCCGGGGCCATGGTGGCGCCACTCCAGGGGGCGCCCAGCTGACCCACTGAGTGTTGCTAGGGTAAAAGTCTTCCGACGAACGTGCACGCAGCGCGCGCACACCTAACTGGAATGGATATGAGCAATCACTCAAAGAAGAACTTATCTAATTCTTTTTTTAAATCCAGTTAGACTTTTGGCCATCACATCTGGCAATGAGTTCCACAAGTTGACTCTGTGTTGTGTGAAGAAGTATTTCCTTTTGTTCATTTTAAACCTATTAATTTCATTGGGTGACCCCTAGTTCTTGTGTTATATGAAGGGGTAAATAACATTTCCCTATTCACTTTCATGATTTTATAGACCGATATCATATCCCCCCTGCATTGTCTCTTTTCTAAGTTAAGCAATCCTAGTCTTTTTAATATCTCCTCATATGGAAGAAGTTCTATACCGCTAATCATTCTTGTTGCCCTTCTCTGTACCTTTTCCAATTCCAATATCTGTTTCTGAGATGGGGTGACCAGAACTGCACACAGTATTTAAAATGTGGTGGTGCCATGGATTTATATAGTGGCAATATGATATTTTCTTTCTTTTTGTCTATCCCTTTCCTACTAATTCCTAACATTCTCTAAGCTTTTTTGGCTGCTGCTGCAAATTGAGCAGATGTTTTCAGAGAACTACCCACAGAAAACTCCAAGAGCTCTTATCTGAGTGGTAACAGTTAAGTTAGACTCCATCTTTATGTATGTATATTTGGAATATTTTTTTCCAATGTGCATTATTTTGCTCTTATCAACATTGAATTTCATCTGCCATTTTCTTCCCCAGTCACACAGCTTAGTGAGGTTCCTTTGTAACTCTTCACAGTCAGCTTTGTACTTAATTATCGTGAGTAATTTTGTATCATCTTCAAACTTTGCCAACTTACTGTTCACCCTTTTTTCCAGATCACTTATGAACATGTTGAAAGAACACAGGTCCCAGTACAGATCCCTGGGCACCCGGGTAGTTACCTCGCTCCATTGTGAAAACTGACTGTTTATTCCTACCCTTTGTTTCCTATCTTTTAACCAGTTACTGACCCATGAGAGGACCTTCCCTCTTATCACATGACTGCTTACTGTTCTTAAGAGCCGTTGGTGAGGGACCTTGTCAAAGTCTTTCTGAAAGTCTAAGTATGCTATATCGACTGGATCCACCCTTGTCCACATGCTTGTTGACCCCCCTCAAAGAATTCTAATAGATTGGTAGGGCATGATTTCCCTGACTCTTTCCCAACATGTCATGTCGCGCTGTACTTGGCACTGAGGAGGCCTCAGCTGTAGTACTGTCCAATTCACACTTTAGGAAAGATGTGGATAAATTCAAGAGAGTCTAGAGCAGAGCAACAAAACTGAAAAAAGGTTTAGAAAACCTGACCTGTGAGGAAAGGTTAAAAAACTGGGCAGGATTACTCTTGAGAAAAGACGACTGAGAGCGGAACCTAATAACAGTCTCCAAATATGTTAAGGGCTGTTTTAAAGAGGACAGTGATCAATTGTTTTCCATGTCCACTGGTTTATTCTGAAGCAAGGGAGATTTAAGTTACATATTAGGAAAAACTGTCTAACTATATGGGTAGTTAACCAATGGAGTAGGTTTCCAAGGGAGGTTGTAGAATCCTCATCACTGAAGGTTTTTAAGAACAGGCTGGACAAACAGCTGTCAAGGATGGTCTAGATTTACTTGGTCCTTCCTCAGTTCAGGGGGCTGGATTAGATGACCTCTCAAAATCCATTCCAGCCCTATGTTTCTATGATTCTATGATTCCCACTCTCAGGGGATGCACTAGGTAGCTTCAGGCCTCCTCTCTCACCTTTGAAATAGGGGTTGCAAGTAGCTTGCACTGCTATGAGCCAGCCACCCCTCCCCCCATGTGGAATTTCTGCCACTAGGGGCCCATAGTCTGTATTCTGTTGACAGTGACTCACCAATGGTCTATATGAATAGATGGATGGACACTTTCCTACATCCATCTTTTCCTACACTCCTGATTTATTACTTTGTAAAATAATAAAACTTTTAAAAGGTAGAACCTGAACTAAAGCTGTGACTGTGACACTAATAATCAAACTTTTGGGGAATCATTTTATATTATGTGCCTTAAACATTGATCCAGACCACTAAATATACAGTATAGGCATAGGCACCGACTCCATGGGTGCACCAGGGCTGGATGCGGGACATTGGTGGGACTTGGGGGAAGGGGTCGGATGGGGGCAAGGCAGAGGGTTAAGCACGCTCCGGGCCCAGAGAAAGCCAGCGCCTATGAGTATAGATACTGAATACTGGATCCAGGAAAATGTCTCTACTGCTTTTGATTTCTTTGTGTTCTACAGTATGTGGCCACACAACATAACAGACCATAAAGCAGAACTAATCCTAGCAATTCAGAGAGGAAGACAACCAGTAACTGGCCTGACCTGATTTGCTCAGGAAGGAAGTAAACAGAACAAGGAGAATTTCAGTTTTCTCCTTACACCAGCCAATGTTGCAGTTAGATTATAATAATTTAACTTACATTTTAAACACCTTTAATCCAGAAGGATTCCCAAGTCTTTTACATTCTTTATAAACTGGTTATATGTATAGTATGAATCCCTTCACCCTTTGCAGAAATCCAGTCACCTGTGGGTTGGAACCTGGGAGAAGTTTAGCAGCACACAGTGTTATTACACAAGTTTCAGACAACAAATGGAAAATAATGTGTGCATCTGAAATGGTGTTTCCACTGAAACTAGCTCATGCTGCATCTACGCAGCTTGGTGCAATTATTTCTAGCCAGCTATCACTCTCTGATGGTCAGTATTCTTACACTATTCACTAAAGTGCCACCCTGTTGGCAGAGGCTGGAGCTAGAGAATCTATGCAGCTTCCTCACAGCCAGCAAATGTTTCTATGTGGTTTGTTACAGTGACCTTAGATGGTGGTAGCAGAGACTGGGATAATTTCTTTCTCTGTATGAAGTAGCTATCACAGTACTGAAGATGGGTATCCCACATACTCCTCCTTACTCCTTCCCTTTTCCTGCCATCAGCAGCTGTCCCTAATCATGGGAGGTGCTCCACATAGCTCAGCAGAATGAACAGGGACTGTGCACAGACTCTGAAGGGCTTTCCTGCTCCACCAGCGATCACAAGTGTCTTTGTTATCTCACCTGTCGATGCCCGGCACTCACTTGATGTCTCAGTTCCGGAACAGAGACACTCCAGCTGCTATCTGGGAAGACTCTGGCCCAAAAATATTTAGTTAGCAGCCATTCAGTTAAGTGGAATTGACTTTTTATCGGCTTTCCTCTGTACGGCTGCCACCAGCGAAAGCCGTTTCCTCCTTCCCTCTTCTCCTCCTGTCAGTTCACTCCGCATTCCTATCGGCAGCCTTTAGCTCTGATCAATACTAACCGCTGTGTAACAGCTCACGCACGGCTGCTTTAGTTTGCATCGATCAGACCCTTCTTCCAACAGGTAGCCAGCTATCTGAGGCAATGACTTGAGATAAACACCTACTTTTACTTCAGGCTAATTCATTATAGAGAGATTTCAAGGAGGCCCTGTGCCCTATTTCTGAGACTCGTAGATACCAGAGATTCAAGAGCAACTCTCCTGCTCGAGATTCCAAGAGACCTTTGCTTCCTTCCCTCTCCTGTCTGAAATGCAGCCTATAGAAAAGATACCATCCAAATCATTACAAAAGCCACAGACTGAAAATTACACTTTAAAACATTTTACTTTGAATTAAATGAATTTGGAACTTATGACATGGAAAAGGTAGGAATAGTATGGCCAGGCATCCTCTCAGCTGCCACAAAGCATCTCTGCCAAATCTTCTCCTGACTTGTAGCAGCTCCTGTTATACCAGTGCACGGTCCCATACACACACCTCTACAAATGCTCCAAACTCTTGCACTACAACATCCCTGTTAGTCCAGTGCTTGCTCCTGACACTGCTCTGTCAAAACACCCTCACTCTGGCCTGTAGCAATCCCTGCTATTCCTGTCAAGTGCAAAATTCAAATTTTTATGGAGGTTTTAGTGATGTGAACAAATATACCTTGGAAACTATGCTGAGACTGCCAACTCATTGTATGTAAGTTAGCCAGTTTAATTTACAAAGGCATACAGCACACATCCTTCAACACTGCACCTTCTGACCAGATGGACATGTAACATCTGTTTTGTTTCTCAGACAGCATGGGATGGAAAGTGATATTGAGCAGATCGACGTCAGAGAGTATGGATAGGAGGCATCTCTTTAAGGCTTAAACAGCAATATAGTGGTAATGGTCTTTTTCACATACCTGCTACTAACTATAAAGTATCTGTACTGAGGTAAGTAGAAAGCTTTTGGTAGACGAATCCTAGCAGATAGAAAGATGGAGTCTAGTGAGGGAAGAGGTACTAAGGACTGACAATCTGGTGCACTGGACTAGCAGAAACTGATCAGCTGAAAGACTAGAATCATAGAATATCAGGGTTGGAAGGAGGTATCTAGTACAACCCCCTGCTCAAAGCAGGACCAGTCTCCAACTAAATCATCCCAGCCAGGGCTTTGTCAAGCCTGACCTTAAAAACCTCTAAGGAAGGAGATTCCACCACCTCCCTAGGTAACCCATTCCAGTGCTTCACCACCCTCCTAGTGAAATAGTGGTTCCTAATATCCAACCTAAATCTCCCAACTGCAACTTGGGACAATTACTCCTTGTTCTGTCATCTGCTACCACTGAGAACAGTCTAGATCAGGGAAAGGCAGCATGCTAGCTGATTTTCAGTGGCACTCACGCTGCCCGGGTCCTGGCCACTGGTCCAGCAAGCTCTGCATTTTAATTTAATTTTAAATGAAGCTTCTTAAACATTTTTTAAACCTTATTTACTTTACATACAACAATAGTTTAGTTATATATTATAGACTTATAGAAAGAGACCTTCTAAAAATATTAAAATATATGACTGGCACACGAAACCTTAAATCAGAGTGAATAAATGAAGACTCTGCACAGCACTTCTGAAAGGTTGGAGACCCCTGGTCTAGATCCATCCTCTTTGGACCCCCCCTTTCAGATAGTTGAAAGCAGCTATCAAATCCCCCCCTCACTCTTCTCTTCTGCAGACTAAACAATCCCAGTTCCCTCAGCCTCTCCTGATAAGTCATGTGCTCCAGCCCTCTAATTGTTTTGGTTGCCCTCTGCTGGACTCTTACCAATTTTTCCACATCCTTCTTGTAGTGTGGGGCCCAAAACTGGACACAGTACTCCAGATGAGGCCTCACCAATGTCGAATAGAGGAGAATGATCACGTCCCTCGATCTGCTGGCAATGCCCCAAATGCCATTAGCGTTCTTGGCAACAAGGCACTCTGTTGACTCAAATCCAGCTTCTCGACCATCTGTCCAAGGTACTCATATGGCCCTCATCACTGTAGTATCTAAGCACCTCAAAATTTTTAATATTTTTATCCCTGCAATATCTCTATAAGGCAAGACAGTGCTAATATCCCATTGTACAGATGGGGAACTGAGGTACAGTGAGACTAACTGACTTGTCTAAGGTCCCATAGGAACTTGAACACCAGTCTCCCAAGTTATAGCTCAAACTACTGGACCATCCTCCTACCTAGAGCTTTGAGATCTGCCTGGGAGCAAAAATGATGGGCTGGAAAAAACAGATCCAGTCCAAAAAGCTATAGCTAAGGGGAAAACTGCTAAGAAATCCCCTCAACATCTGCTGACTGAGAGGCATGTAGGACACAAGGAGGGAATATGAGACTCTGCTGTTCTCTAATCTTTCAGGGTATATTCTCCACATCATGATTCCTGCTCCTTCTCCTCACTCTCCTGACGTGGACTTTCTAAAGTTTGCAGGAACTGATGCTGATTTTCAGTTTTTCAGGAATCATGCCTAGTGCAGAATTTATAGCTTACCATCTCTTTGTAAACCTTAATGATATGGATGTGGATATGTTATAGGTAGATATAGACCATGTATGCCCGATTTATCATTTCCAGGGAGCAACATTCTTATGATGACTGACAATGTGTTTTTTTCCCCCTCCACCAGACCTTTTAACAACACATTGACAGATCTCGCTGTAACTGCACTTGCTGTTATTATAGTGTTCAGGTGACAGTCTAGATACTAGAGTGACTGGCACATTATAAATACCTAATAGCTAGCTAGGTTAGATGTATTACAGCTGAAATAAGCAACATATTAACTAGTGTGTGTACACATTTCTGAATATGGAAGGTTAATTGGGAATTCAAATCCAGCTTCATCTGCTTCTTTCCTCTCTTCAGGGAATCCTGAGAGAAGTTCCAGTGACAACCGTTCACTTGTCCTTGTATGAAAGCATTGCTAGGCTGTAACGCTTCCACATTTCTGGATGTCAAGCAATTGCAAAGATTCATACTTCAACTTTCCTGAGCTGCATGATGAGATGGACACAGGTATTGACCCTTGCAGCTGGCCCATCCAAAATGAAGCTGTTCTTTGTGCTGCACAAGTATTTTTTGGCCCCAGTGAGGCATTTGAGAGCAAACCAGGCTATTGCAGACATGAAAAGAGCTGTTTGTGCATCAAACTCTTTGGGAGTCTTCTGAGGGCTCCACAGAAAGCACAGCACACAACAGACTTGTGCGCAGTTCATTCTCATGCTTTCACACACCCTCAACCATAAAAACACTTAATCCAAGCCCACTGTACAGCCTTCACTTTTACTTTTGGGAAGTGGAAAAAAAGCAAACAAAGAAGAGTAAAAGTCTTTGGCAAACATGACTCTTTAGCAGTCCTTAATCAGCTTGTTAAATATTCCACAGATCCTGCACATGCAAATCTGAAATCTCCCTACAAAAAGGGGGCAGCAAGCCTAAAATAAACACGCTGCCATTTCCAGTTTTCATGTAGCCAACCCAGTGCATAGCAGCATAAGGCCTGCAGGGCATCTAGGGTTGTTACAAACTTTCCAGAGAAGTGAGTGTTTATTATTGTTGTAGGTTTGATGTGTTCCCAAAAGGATCTAATCAACATGTAATAAGGCCTCAAGAGAGCAATTAGAAACCTCAGCTTTAACTCTGTTAAAACCACAGTGGAGAGAGTAACTTGCTTCTGCTCTGGGGCTATGCAGCATGATTCCTTGCAGAGGAATAAGTACTGGGAATCTGAAAGCCATTCTTGTACCATTCTTAGTACCAATGTTTGAATGATTTGCTCTGCTGACTGCATGTGCGCAGCCTGATAGTTAGAACCTAGGGAGACAAGGAGGCCAGTGTTCAACCCCTGTCTTTTTTTCTGGCTTTTTCTCTGTGGCCTTGGACAAGTCACTTAATTGCTCTGAGCCTCAGTTTCTCCATATGTAAAACTGAGATAAAAATAATTGCCTTCCCACAGAGGGTTATGAGGCTTAATTAGTTAATGCTTGTAAGTAATTTGAAAAACTTGGATGGAAAGTGCCAGAGAAGAGCTAAGTATTAAATATTTCTCACTGTTATTCAATTTAGCAAATTATCCAGCCACCAGAAAGCAAGAAATTGCTTTAGAAGACAGTTGATCAGGGTAGCAACTGCAGTGAGGACTGGCTGCTCTGGGGCAAGTGTTCCTTTCCAAACTGTCAAGCCAGGAATTTAGAAAAGTCTTGACTATTTCACATCCACCTGCACTGGGACATAGAAAGACATTCTCTGCCTGTGGCACATAATAGTCTATTCTCTTGTGGGCAATAATACTTTGGTCTAATTTCGGCTGTTGGGTTTAGTGCGCATGTGCTGAGTGGTGTTGATTGCCTATGATATACAGGAGGTCAGATTAGATGGTTTGGGAGTCCCTTCCAGCCTTAAACTATGACATGTAAAGAGAGATATCTACACAGAGTATTAGTTTTGAGGGGGAGGGGATGGAGGGCTGCCTTCCATACCTGAGGGGTTTTCGTTCTTAAAAATATGGTAGGATCATGGTAAAAAATTAGAAATTGTCCCCAAGTAAGCCTTCCAAATGTCTTTTCTGAGGGACTCCTGTGCCAGGACCCTGCTGTGGTATAGAGAAAAGACAGGTCTTGTTTGTCCTAAAAACAAATATCACACTTTAACACAAAACATACTGACAAAACCCAAATACTATTAGAATATAAGAAACTGAAAGAATAAAACTTATCCCAGCAGCTAAAATATTAGTTGTCCATTTTGATTCCTTTAGATCTGTCAGCAGCCTTCAGCAGTCTAGACTATGAGGTGGTGTTAGTGTATTTGTAGACAATGGCGGAGTAGACAAAATTGCACTTGTGTAGCTCTGTTTTCTTCTTTCTGAGATAAGTGTTCATTGAATAATTGCTCTCATACCCAAAGATTCCATCATGTGGGGTGATATGAATTCACCCTTCCTATTCAATGTGTATGCGAAGCCAGTGGGGGCGATAGTGAAACAGCTTGGAATGCCATGTCCTCAATCATCAGATGACACTCCACTCTATTACATTTTCATCAGATCTGGATGGTGCTGCCTCTCAGCTGTCACAGTGTTGCTGGTGGGGTGGGGGAAACAATTTGAGAAGTTGGCAGAGGTTGTCTGCTCCTTGGTAGACAAAGATAAACTGCACATATCCTCCAACGTACCTTCTGACCAACTGGCCACATAACATTAGTCTTGCTGTTCAGCCACCATTAGAACTGAAAATAATATTGAGACGACAGACCTTTAAAATTATTGACAGAAGGCATCACTGTGCGGATTACTTAAAGAGAAGAATGGTCGTAATATTTCTTTTTTGCATGCCCACTAAAAAGTGTCCGATGTGGGGTGTCAGTACTGAGTCATAAAGGAATACTTTTAGAAATAAAGACAGAGTAAGTATACTTGAGAGTGCAACAGTTGCGGTGTTGCAGTGATCAGCGAGCTGCCAGTGGACCAGCGAGAAACACAGGTCAAATCAGAACACAAATGGAAAAATGTGATATGGTAGAGACCAGTGGTTTCTACCAGTGCAAACTAACATGCAATAAAATGAAAAATAACCTATAAAATGAAATAAATCTATAAAACAATGCCCAGAGCAGGAAGCCAGTCCCAATCCCACAGGACAGGAGCCGCCGCTGCAGGGTGAGTGCAGGGCAGGCTGTCTCTCCATACACCTGCCTGAGGGCCTCCCACCTCGGGGGCAGGATCTGATACCCTCCCCAGGGCTCCCACCCCAGGAGAAGGCCCCTGACCTCTTCCCACAATAAAAAATAAAATAAAATTACCTCCAAAAACCAAACCAAAACACAAGAATTTCACAGGGATCTAGTGATAAGTAGCGTGTCTCTTCTCTCTTTCTCTCTTTTGACAGCTGAGCGTTGCCCCTCGTTTACCATTGTTACAGGCCATGGCCTACATAGCCCATAGTTAATCCACCACTGAGTGAACACACTGTAAATTACACAGACTTGTACCTCATAATAAATAATCAGGAAGCATAAGACTGACTATAAAAGCATTATAAGAAACAACTCTGTGGGCTTTCTATGCCATGCTAAAAGCATACAAAAGTATAAGTCAACCTGTTCAAATATGGGGGAGTAAAGTCTGAGGTCCAGCTAACTAATTAAGGGGAAAAAATAGAAACTGCATCTACAGATCTGCAAATACTACATGTGCACAGTTACTCAGTTACATTAGAACATAACTAAAATAATTTTCTTGCTACACCATAAAAAAGAACACAACTTCTAATGCCATCTCTTCCAAAGCAGCAAAAACATCCACCATATCAAAGTGCAAAAACTCATGCCAAATGAAAACATACTCCACCTCTAACATCACTCCCAAGCCTCGACAACACTAACCTCCAGAGTAATAGAGCAAACTAGTTTAGACTACAATATGATTCAGGATACCAGATCAAAATCTAAAACACCAGTACAGGGATCACTGGGAAGAACAGATCACAAACAACAAGATAATTAGCTACATATCCCTATGCAGAACAATCACATAATCAAGTACATCACCATGATGAAATATGAAAAACTAAGACAGGCTCTTATTAAATATCAAATCCATGACCAACTAGCAGACACAAAACACTGTTCAAATCCAGTGAGGAATGACTGTACAATATTTTTGACACAGAGATTCTACTCTAGTGTCCAAAATATAAGGGAATGTGAGAAAGGCATTTCCTCAAATTATCAGAAATGATAAAGAAAAACTGTAAGTAACAAGAGAGATGGCAGGAATTGCATTTCACTGCCAGAAAATCAAGAATAGTCAATAACAAAAGGCAATGGCATAAAACCTGAAGTGCATTATAAAACCCTGACCAGGACAGATATTTGATTTATTTTACCTATTTCTGGCAGATACCCAAGGCAGATACACTTTGGCAACATTTGTATAGCTTGTCATGAAATCAAACGTTACTGCACTGGCTTGACAGATATGACAGGCAATTGTGCAACAAACAATGCAATTATTAATGCAAGAATATTATTTTTATTGGAAATCAGAGAGGCTTACAGTTGCTGGATTAGAAAACTAGATTGAAGAGGTGGGAATTACATTTAGACTTAAAAATTGTGGCCATTCTAAGTTCCTATGGAAGCAAATTCCAAAAGCTTGGAACAGCAGCCAAGACAGCTGTGCCTCCTGTGCAATTCCATTGTTTCTAAAGAGGAACACTGTTAAGCACAGTTGAGGATGCAAAGGGCGAGGTAATCCTTTAGGTATCTTGGTTTTAGAGATTTGATGGCCTTGAAAATAATAGTCACAAATGGCAGAATACCTTTTTTGTGGCTAATGTGAGTGTCCAGTTTGAAAGCGGAATCCAGAATAGAACCATAGATGGTTGAATACCTTTTTGATTTGGGGACATCCATCCTCAGTTCTTATCAATATCATGGTGTCTCTTCAAACTTTTTCATTCTGCCTTCAAGCATAACCTGCATCTTGCTTGGATTTAACTTCAGTCACCTCTTCCCCATCCAGGTGCTGATCTCAACTGAGTGCTGGGTTACGTTTGTGTATGATATGAACAATAAATATGGCTGAGGATCATCTGCTTATTGTTGACACAGAATCTGGATTAGATGGACCACTGATCTGGTCACTACAGCAGTTTCTATGTTTCTACAGTTACACCAACAGCTGCATATATATATTAAAGAGGACATGAGAGAGAGTGGAACCTTGTAATACCCTACAGGTGAAGCTTTTTGATAATAGAGGAGCAGTTGCTCATCAGCATCATCTGGGTGTGGCCCTGAAGGAAGGTTTCAAACCATTTAAAATATTTCTCTTTACTCCTGCTGCATCTTTAAAACTGGACAGCAATATTCTCTGACTGACCATCTAGAATAAAGAGGAAAGATCTAGGAGTAAGAGCACTGGTATTTGTCCTTTATTAATGGATAGTTAGAGACTGTCCACAATATCCTGTCTTGGAACAGGAATGATCTTGGATGTTGGCTGTGGACAGACATACTTGGAGATAGCTCTCAATTAACTTTTTCAGAAACTTTTGCCACCTGGTGCTAGTAGACAAGGTCTGTTGCATCTCCTGAAGATTTCTTTAAGGCTGGCCAGATGTATAATATGTCTTAAAACGAGGAGGTAGAGTTCCTTCTTTGAATGAGATGTTGACACTCTTTGTTAGAAGAAGCATGAGGTCATGGCTTTCGTCTCCTTTGATATGTCCAAGATGTCCTATCAGGTAAACAGATCAAATTTAGGGGGGGAAGTGTCATGTAATGGGCAAGTCCAGGGTGATTGGTTCCAGGTATCCTGAGAACCCTTCTCAGATGCAGATAATCTTGGTGCAGAAGTCTAACTGCAGTGAATCATACTGGGTTCTGTTATGGATTGCAGAAAATCTATTTTGATTAAGCAGAAGCCACACTGAATACTTCTTTCAGGCATGTTTTGCCGTCCACTATGGAGGAAGAGAAAAAGATTCTCTTACTATAACAGCCTAAACATAAACTTGTAAGAAATCTTTGTTCTTCAGTTTGTTTGCCTCAGCTCAAGTTTTCTATCACAAATACCCAAGTTATTACACTTTCCACTTCATCTGGTACAAGTTGTCTGAGATCCCTTAAGACCTGCATGGCAAAGAGGAGGAAGGAGTCATTTGGGAGCCATTATTCTGAGGGCAGTGGCAAGTGCTTGATCATGCTGACGCCCCAGATCTGCTGCTCCCTGATAAAATGGTAAACTATTTTTGTAACTGGATATGTTTTGGACCTCTAGTCCGAAGATCACGTTCAAGGTGTATCTGGCTATATGGTCTCGATAAGGAATTACCTGTGAGATTCCTAAAGAAGAAACAAAGTGGAGATGAACTTCCTGTTTCTTGTGCCCAAGGCCCATCTCTGATGACATCTTGTGGATGACTAGCTGTCAGCTTAAGCTCAACATAGTAAAACAGAACTCCTAAAGCTTTCCTTTCAAGTCCTCTCTGTCTGTGGAAAACATCACCATCCTCACTGTCACTCAGGTCTGTACTCTGGCCGTTACCTGTGACTGGCCCTCTTTCTAGAACTGGGGTGGGCAAACTTTTTGGCCCGAGGGCCACATCGAGGTTGCGCAACTGTATGGAGGGCTGGGTAAGGAAGGCTGTGCCTCCCCAAACAGCCTGGCCCCTGCCCCCTATCCGCCCCCTCCCACTTCCCGCCCCCTAACTGCCCCCCTCAGAACCTCCATCCAACCCCCCCTGCTCCTTGTCCTCTGACCGCTCCCTCCTGGGACCCCTGCCCCCTATCCAATCTCCCTGCTCCCTGTCCCCTGACTGCCCTGACCCCTATCCAGAACCGCGCCCCCTGACAGCCCCCCCAGGACTCCCACCCCCTATCCAACCGCCCTCAGCTCCTCAGCCCCTCATCCCCTGACCACCCCCTCCCAGGACTCCCCGCCCCTAACTGCCCCCTGGGATCCCACCCTCTTATCCAACCCCCCCTTCTCCCTGTCCCCTGACTGCCCCGACCCCTATCCACACCCCCACCCCCAACAGGCCCTCCCGGGACACCCACTCCCAACCTTCCCTGTTCCCCACCCCCCAGAACCTCCACCCCATCCAACCACCCCCTCCTCCCTGACTGCCCCCCAGGACCTCCCACTCCCTTACCCAACCCTCCCTACCCCCCCGCTCCCCACGCCCTTACCAGCAGCAGGAGCTTGCAGCCGCAACACCCGGCCAGAGCTAGCTGCGCTCCCCATACTGCCCAGAGGGAGCAGCGGGACAGAGCGCAGCCCGTGCGGTGGCGTGGCTGCGGGGAAGGGGAGGGGCTGGGGACTAGGCTCCCCGTCCAGGAGCTCAGGGGCCGGGCAGGACGGTCCCGTGGGCCGGATGTGGCCCGCGGGGCCTTAGTTTGCCCACATCTGCTCTAGAGCCTCACATCCAGGCTGCATCTAACTCCTGCTCATTCTTTCCACACAACATCTCTAAGCCTTGCCTATCCATCCACACAGCAAAAATTCTTGTCCAAGTCCTCATCATTTCATGATTATTGCAACATCCTCTTTTCTGGATTTATCACATCTTGTCTGTCTTAGATCTACTCAAAATGCTGCTGCAACGATTATTTTCTTAGCTTGTTGCCTTGACCATGTCACCCCACTCTTTGCATGCCTTCACTGGCTCCCCTTTTTCCATTTCATCAAACATAAGCTACTTGTCTTCACCTTCAAAGCTCTTCATGGCATATCTGGACTATATCTATCATCTCTCTTTTACTATTGAGATGTTGTCTCCCATCTCCGATCAGGCAATGATTCATAGATTTTAAAGCCAGAAGGGACCATTGTGATCATCTAGTCAGACCACACAGGCCATGGGACTTCCTTGAATTAATTCCTGCTTCAAGTCTACCAGGTGTGGTTGAACTAGATCATATCATTTAGAAACACATTCTATCTTGATTTTAAAATTTCCACTGATGGAGAATCTACCGCAACCTTTTGTAAGCTGTTCCAAAGGTTTATCACCTTCATTGTTAAAATTTAGCACCTTCTTTCTAGACTGACACTATGTCTACACTAGAAACATAAGTCAACCTATCTTAGGTCGACTTACAAACACCTCAGTAATTACTGTGGGGATGCATGTCCATACTACATTTCTTGGGTCAGTGGTACATGTCCTCACCAGGAGCACTTCTACTAACCTGAGAGGGACAATGTGGGAAGCTGAGAGCCTGGTCTCCCAGCTGCACTGTCAGCTCCCTGCCAGGAGCCTGGCTGCCTCACAGGTTCCCGGTGGGCTGTCCCCCTCGTTCCCCCACTCCCTGTTCCCTGCTGGGAGCGGTGGGAATCCACCCGAGGCTTCTCATCTCCCCATTCCCTGCTGGGAGTAGGGGGAAGCCATGCAGAATTTCTTTGTACACACACCCCCACCTCCAAGCCGTGAAACTGACAGGACAGCACGGCTCCCAGCAGGGAGCAGGGTCCGGCTATCCAGGCTTCTTGCCCCAGCTCCCTGCCTTGAGTGGGATTCATTCTCGCCCCAGCTCCCAGTCAGGACTGGGGTCCAGCTGCCCAGCTCTCCATGGGAGCTGGGGGCAGCTGGGCTCCAGCTGTCCTGCTTTCTTGTCAATTTCACGGCTCCTGCCCTGAAGACAGTCAACAGTCAATGTAAGTAACACCGGGTCTAACTACACCATCACCCTAACTGCACTGACATAAGCCCTACGCCTCTCATGGAGGTGGAGTTATGATGTCGGTGGAGTAGGGTACTGATGTCGGTGGGCGTACCATTCTAGTGCAGACACTGATTTAATTAGGTCAACATAGGCTGCCTTGCTTTGACCTAACTCTGTAGTAGAAACCAGCCCTGAATTTGTCCAGCTTCAGCTTCCAGCCATTGGCTCTTGTTATACCTTTGTCTGCTAAATTGAAAGGCCTCTATATTACCAATTTTCTGTTCCCCATATTGGTAATTATAGGCTTTGGCTACACTTACACTTCAAAGCGCTGCCGCGGCAGCGCTTTGAAGCGCTAAGTGTAGTCAAAGCGCCAGCGCTGGGAGAAAGCTCTCCCAGCGCTGTCCGTACTCCACCTCCCTGTGGGGAATAACGGACAGCGCTGGGAGCCGCGCTCCCAGCGCTGGGGCTTTGACCACACTGGCGCTTTGCAGCGCCGCAATTTGCAGCGCTGGAGAGGGTGTGTTTTCACACCCTGCTGCAGCGCTGCAAATTTGTAAGTGTAGCCAAGCCCATAGACTATAATCCAGTCACCCTTAAGCTTCTCTTTGATAAACTAAATAGACAGCTCAAACACTTAAAGGCCTGTTTTCCAATTTTTAATCATTCATAGATTCCAAGACCAGAAGGGATTATTGTGATCATTTAGGCTCACCTCCTGTATAGCTTAGGCCACAGAACTTTCTCAAAATAATTCCTACAGCAGATGTTTTTAAAAAACAAAACAATCTTGATTTTAAAATTGTTAGCGATAGAAAATCCACCATGTCCTGTGGTAAATTGTTCCAGTGGTTAATAACCCTCAGTGTCAAAAATTTACATATTATCTCCATTTGTCTAGCTTCAACTTCCAGCTATTGGACTGTGTTATACCTTTCTCTGATAGACTGAAGAACCCCGTATTACATATTTGTTACCCACATAGATATTTATAGACTGCAGTCAAGTCACTCCTTAACCTTCTCTTAACATAAGAACATAAGAAAATAAGAATGGCCAGACTGGGTCAGACCAAAGGTCCATCTAGCCCAGTATCCTATATTCCGACAGGGGCCAATGCCAGGTGCCCCAGAGGGACTACACAGAACAGGTAATTATCAAGTGATCCATCCCCTGTCGCCCATTCCCAGCTTCTGGCAAACAGAGGCTAGGGACACCATCCCTGCCCATCCTGGCTAATAGCCATAATGGACCTATCCTCCATGAACCTATCTAGTTCTTTTTTGAACCCAGTTATGATCTTGGCCTTCACAACATCCTCTGAAAAGAGGTTCCACAGGTTGACTGTGCATTGTGTGAAGAAATACTTCCTTTTGTTTGTTTTAAACCTGCTGCCTATTAATTTAATTTGGTGACCCACTAGTTCTTGTCTTACGAGAAAGAGTAAATAACACTTCCTTATTTACTTTTGCCACACCAAGCATGATTTTATAGACCTCAATCATATCCCCCTCTTAGTCGTCTCTTTCCAAGATGAAAAGTCCCAATCTTATTAATCTCTCCTTATATGGAAGCTGGTCCATACCCCTAATCATTTTTGTTGCCCTTTTCTGAACCTTTTCCAAGTTCAGTGTATCTTTTTGAGAAGGGGCGACCACATCTGCATGCAGTATTCAAGATGTGGGCGTACCATGGATTTATATAGTGGCAATATGATATTTTCTGTCTTATTATCTATCCCTTTCTTAATGATTCCCAGCATTCTGTTTGCTTTTTTGACTGCCGCTGCACATTGAGTGGATGTTTTCATAGAACTATCCACAATGACTCCAAGATCTCTTTCTTGAGTGGTAACAGCTAATTTAGACCCTATTATTTTATATGTATAGTTGGGATTATGTTTTCCAATGTACATTACTTTGCATTTATCAACACTGAATTTCGTCTGACATTTTGTTACCCAGTCACCCAGTTTTATGAGATCCCTTTGTAACTCTTCACAGTCTGTTTTGGACTTAACTATCTTGAGTAGTTTTCATAGAATCATAGAATCTCAGGGTTGGAAGGGACCTCAGGAGGTCATCTAGTCCAACCCCCTGCTCAAAGCAGGACCAAACCCAACTAAATCATCCCAGCCAGGGCTTTGTCAAGCCTGACCTTAAAAACCTCTAAGGAAGGAGATTCCACCACCTCCCTAGGTAACCCATTCCAGTTCTTCACCACCCTACTAGTGAAAAAGTTTTTCCTAATATCCAACCTAAACCTCCCCCTCTGCAACTTGAGACCATTACTCCTTGTTCTGTCATCTTCTACCACTGAGAACAGTCTAGATCCATCATGTTTGGAACCCCCTTTCAGGTAGTTGAAAGCAGCTATCAAATCCCCCCTCATTCTTCTCTTCTGCAGGCTAAACAATCCCAGTTCCCTCAGCCTCTCCTCATAAGTCATGTGTTCCAGCCCCCTAATCATTTTTGTTGCCCTCCGCTGGACTCTCTCCAATTTATCCACATCCTTCTTGTAGTGTGGGGCCCAAAACTGGACACAGTACTCTAGATGAGGCCTCACCAAGGTCGAATAGAGGGGAATTATCACAACCCTCGATCTGCTGGAAATGCCCCTACTTATACAACCCAAAATGCCATTAGCCTTCTTGGCAACAAGGGCACACTGTTGACTCATAAGGGCACACTGTTTTGTATCATCTGCAAATTTTGCCACCTCACAGTTTACCCCTTTTTCCAGATCATTTATGAACATGTTGAATAGGACTGGTCCCAGTACAGACCCCTGGGGGACACCACTGTTCACCTCTCTCCATTCTGAAAACTGACCATTTATTCCTACCCTTTGTTTCCTATCTTTTAGCCAGTTATCAATCCATAAGAGGACCTTCCCTCTTATCCCATGACTGCTTACTTTGCTTAAGAGCCTTTGGTGAGGGAACTTGTCGAAGGCTTTCTGAACATCTAAGTACACTATATCCACTGGATCCCCCTTGTCCACGTGCTTGTTGACCCCCTCAAAGAATTCTAGTAGTTTTTCCCCCTAGCTCCCAGCGCTTGCGCCACAAAACAGGTGTTTTGCCCGGCAGGGAGGGGGGAACGTGGCATGCTCAGGGAAGAGTTGGGGCCAGGGCGGGGATTTGGGAAAGGGGTCCAATAGGGGCAGGCAGCGGGTGGAGTTGGGGTGGGGACTTTGGGGAAGGGGTTGGAATGGGGGCAGGGCAGGGGAAAGGGTGGAGTCGGGGCGGGGGGGCGTGAGCACCCACCGGCGCCAGGGAAAGTTGGTGCCTATGGGTTTGGGAATCTCCCTCACATTCTCAGGCGTGAAAAGCAATGCAAAGAATCCATTTAGTTTCTCCGCACTGTCCTTATCATCCTTGAGTGCTCCTTTAGCATCTCTATCATACAGTGGCTCTACTGGTTGTTTAGCCGGCTTCCTGCTGCTGATGTATTTTAAAAAACTGATTTTGTTAAGCTAAATAGCTTTTTAAGCTAAATAGATTGAGGTCTTTGAGTCTATCATTATAAGGTATGTTTTCTAATACTTTAATCATTTTGTCACTCTTCTCTGAACCATCTCCAACTTATCAACATCCTTCTTGAATTGTGGGCACCAGAACTGGATACAGGACTCCAGCAGCTTTTGCACCAGTGCCAAATATAGAGGGAAAATAGCCTGTCTACTCCTACTCAAGATTCCCCTGTTTATACATCCCAAGATCACATTAGCTCTTTTGGCCACAGTATCACATTGGGAACTCATGTTCAGCTGTCTATCCATCATGACCCCCAAATCTTTTTCAGAGTCACTGCTTCCCAGGATAGAGTACACCCTCCTATAAGTATGGGCTACATTCTTTGTTCCTAGATGTATACATTTACCTTTAGCCATATTGAAACGCAGTGTTTGCTTGCACTCAGTTTATCAAGCAATCCAGATCGCTCTGAATCATGACCTGTCCTCTTCATTATTTACCACTCCCCCCATTTTTCTGTCATCTGGAAACTTTATCAGTGATGATTTTATGTTTGCTTCCAGGTCATTGATAAAAATGTTAAATAGTGTAGGGCTAAGAACTGATTCCTGCAGGACTCCACTGAAAACAGACCCAGTAAATAATGACTCTCCATTTAAAGTCACATTTTGAGACCTATCAGCTGACCAGTTTTTAATCCATTGAATGTGTGCTAAATTAATTTTATATTTTTCCAGATTTTTAATCAAGATGTTGTGCAGTACCAAGTCAAACACCTTACAGAAGTCAAAATACATTACATCAACACTATTATCTTTAGCAAGCAAACATGTAATCTCATAAAAAAAACCACATTGGTTTGATAGGATCTATATTCCATAAACCCATGTTAATTGTCATTAATTGTACTGCCATATTTTAATTCTTTATTAATCGAATACCCTATAAGCCACTCCATTATTTTGCCAGGGCTCAATGTCAGGCTGACAGGCCTATAAATATTCACATCATGTCACTTACCATTTTTTAAAATTGGCACAACACCAACTTTCTTCCAGTCTTCTGGAACTTCCCCAGTGCCCCAAGACTTACTGAAAATCAGTGTTAATGGTCCAGCACCCACCTCAGCCAGCTATTTTACAAATTTTGGATGCAAGTTATCTAGACCTACTGATTTTAAAATGTCTAACTTTAGTAGCTTGTGTTTAACATCACTACAGATGCTAATAGAATGGAAAGAGTCTTATCATCATCATATGATGAGACTATATAATCTGTTTTTCCCCAAATACAGAACAGAAAGATGTACTGAACAGCCTTTTCTGCTTTACTATTGATAATTATACCATTTCCATCTAGTAATTGACCAGTACTATTGTCAGGATTCTTTTTGTTCCTAATATATTTAACAAAACTCCTTCTTATTGTCCTTAAGTCAGCTGGCCATAGATTTCTCCATGAGTCATTTTGCTTCCCTTATCAACTTTCTACCATTCCTAACTTCTGATTTATATTCATTACTATCAACTTCCCCTTTCTTCCATTTGTTATATATTATTTTTCTATTTTTATAACTCCCTTCCCCTCTAAACCAGTCAGTTTTTTAACCAGCATGGCCTTCTTCCTCAGTTATGGGATTGTGGCTTTTGGGGCATCTAGTAAGGTGTTCTTAAATGGTTCCCAAATATAATTCACATTTTTCTAATTAAATTTTCATGACTGTTCACTGAACTTTTTCCAGTTTTTCAAAATTCTTCCTGAAGTGTGGATACCAGAACCAGGCACCGTATTCCAGGAGCAGTTGCACCAGTGCCAAATACAGAAGTAATATAACCTTTCTACTCCTAGTCAATATTCCCCTTTTTATACATCCAAGGATCACATTAGCTGTTTTGGCCACAGCATCATTCTGGGTGCCCAAGTTCAATATGGGCAAACAGAGAACAGTTTCAACCAGTAATATACATACTTGGTGCTTCAAAAGGACTAATTTCCCAAAGCTGAGGAAAGTTATGAAATTGACATGGAGGAAAAATTTATACAGAAAAGTCTGAATGAAAATTGGGAGTTCTATAAGAAGAGTTTAATAGGTAGTCAAAAGCTATACCACTGTCAAGAAAGAAAACAACTTGACCTAAAACCACATCCTGGTTCAGTGGCAAAATTAAGGCAGAAATTAGAAATAAAAAAGTAACATATAAAAATGGAAAAAGGGGAAATAGATAGCAACAAATATAAATTAAATGTTATGAAGTATAGAACATTGATATGGGAATCTAAACATATCATGGAAAAAATCTGTGGCTAGCAGCGCTATAGGCCCATTACTAGATGGAGATGGTAAAACTGTTAATAATGATGCAGAAAAGTCAGACATGTTAAATAAATATTTCTGTTCCATATATGGAAAGAAGCAGGATGATGTACTTGTATCACATAAGGATGCTAAAATATTTTCCAGTCTATTAATAACCCAGGAAGATGTTAAATGGCATCTACAAGGAATAAACATTTTTAAATCACCAGGCCCAGATAACTTGCACCCAAGAGTTCTAAAAGACCTGGCTGAGGAGATCTCTGGCCCACCTGAAGTTCATTTTTAATACATCTTAGACTACTGGGAAAATTCCAGAAGCCTGGAAGAGGACTAATGTGCCAATATTTAAAAAGGGCAAGTGGGATGACCCAGGTAACAATAAGCTGGTTAGCCTGACATCAATTCCAGGAAAAATGGAAAAACTGATACCAGATTCAATTAATAGAGAATTAAAGGACAGGTATAGAATTAGTGCCAGTCAACATGAAAAATGGATTTTAGCAAACTAGATTTAATTCTTTGAAGAGATTACAAATTTGGTTGATAAGGTAATTGCGTAAGTATAATATACGTAGACTGTAGTAAGGCATTTGACTCTGTACCACCTGACACTCTGATTAAAACATTAGCACTGTACAACAGCAATAAATCAAGTTAAATGGATTAAGAATTGGCCAACTGACACATCTCGAAAAGTAATCATCTATGGGGAACACTGAATGGGAGATTTCTAGTGGGGTTGTTCAAGGATTGGTACAAAGCGCAACATGATTCAAACTTTCATCAGTGATCTGGAAGTAAATATTAAAACTGCTATTTAAATTTGCAGATTTTATGTATTCTCTCAGGTCAATGGTTAAGACTTTAAATAGTGTAGGGCCAAAAACTGACCCTTGTGGGACCCCATTAGAAATGCAAACCTCCTCAGTGAGGATTCCCATTTTCCATTACATTGTCAGTTAGCCAGTTTTTAATCAATGTGTGTGCCATGCTGATTTCATATCATTCTAGTTCTTCTTCAAGTGCTTGCTCATATCGATTCCAATTAGGTGTGCGTGTGCCATGTGCACGTTCGTCGGAAGATTTTTACCCTAGCAACACTCGGTGGGTCGGCTGGGTCGCCCCCTGGAGTGGTGCCGCTAGAGCGCCGAATATATACCCCTGCCGACCCAACGGCCCTTCAGTTCCTTCTTACCGCCCGTGTCAGTCGTTGGAACAGTAGAGTGCGGCTTAGCTGACCTCCACTTCCCTAGCTACTCGTAGTTCTCTCGTTAATTCTTGTGTATATAGTTCAAATTTATATAGTTGTAGTTAACTTTATTCGTTTATAGTATAGTTAGTGTATATACTTCAGAGGGGTTCGGGGATTATCCCCTTCCCCGCACCCGGTGCCGGGGCCTATGCCTGGTTCACCAGGTTTCAAACCGTGCTCGGCCTGCCACAAGCCAATGCCAACAGGAGATCCCCACGACTCCTGTCTTAAGTGCCTTGGGGAATCTCACCTAACAGATAAGTGCCGCACTTGTAAGGCCTTGAAGCCGAGAACAAAAAAGGAGCGGGACATTCGTCTCAAGCAGCTCCTGATGGAGGCAGCTCTTACTCCTCCACCCTCAGCACCGAGCACTGGATAGTCTTCAACTAGAAGCGCTCCCTCGGCACCGGATTGCGCCGGTACCACCAAGGCCTCTCGGCACCGGCTGTCGCCAGCACCGAGGTCCGCTCAGCACCGATCCCTCTCCCCGAGGGCGAAGAGGCACAAGACTCCTGCTGCGTCCGCGCCGCCTGCTCCGCAGCCTGAGCGCTCTACTAAGTCGGACCGCCCGGCACCGATACCTGCCGTGGCACTGACAATATCGGCACCGTCGATTCCGGCCACGCAAGAGCCATCAAGTCCGGTGCCTGAAAGCTCCCCGGTGCGAGCCGTGGTTGAGCTCACTATTCCCTCCACGCCGGAGACATTTTCCACGGCGAGGGAGTTGATTGCAATGACGGAGTCTGCGCTGCCTCAACCCCCGGCACCGCCGATGTGGGTTATACAGTCGATCGGCAAGCCTGCCTTGATCAGACCACCCTCCGTCAGCACCGCAGAGCGGCACCGTTCCCGACGCTGCTCGCAGTCCCGGCACCGTTCTCCATCTCGGTACCAGTCGCATTCGCGGCACCCGTCAGCGTCCCGTTCGCCGGCCCGGTACACTCGGCACCGCTCCAGCTCCTGGCACCGCTCCAGGCACCGTGACTCTTGTAGCCACTCCCGAGGTCGAGCCTCGAGATCTCAGTCAACCTCCCGGCACCCTTCCGGTCGCAGGTCCCGATCTCGCTCCCAGTATGCCTCCCGGTACCGATCCCCGGTGCTGCATCGAGCGATGTCAGTTAGAAAGGGAGACTCTGCCCAGAGCTTTTCAGCTCCTCCATGGCCATCCAGACATGCATCAGTGTCGTCCCACGCGGGCAGTTCATACGCACAGGACCGTGATTCTGATGTGCCCATCAGAGTCTTCCAGGAGCCCCAGGCCCAGGACCCTGGCCCCCATCAGTGGTCATTCTGGACACCTTGGGCGTACCACCACTGACCGGTACGGAGGAAGCCCCGGTTCAGCCACCGGACTCCCAGATCCCACTGGAACAGGAGGTCATCCAGGAGCACGAGCCCACGCAGGACACACTTGTCCCCGGCCTTTCTTCTTCCTCCTCCCCAGATGAGGCGGTGG
Organism: Mauremys mutica; assembly: GCF_020497125.1. Classification (NCBI taxonomy): domain Eukaryota; kingdom Metazoa; phylum Chordata; order Testudines; family Geoemydidae; genus Mauremys; species Mauremys mutica. The sequence goes on from NC_059085.1 coordinate 45,298,510, forward strand.
CAGAAACATCCGCCTCGGGCCCTCCTCCAATCGACTTGAAAGCCCATCAGGACCTCCTGAGACGGGTGGCACTCAATATGAACCTCCAAGTGGAGGAAGTCTCAGAGATAGAGGATCCGGTCATAGACATTCTGTCGGCTGACGCCCCCACTAGAGTGGCCCTTCCATTCATTCGGACGATCCAGGCCAATGCTGATACCATCTGGCAGCCTCCAGCCTCTATCCCGCCCGCGGCCAGGGGAGTCGAACGCAAGTACATGGTGCCCTCTAAGAGGTACGAGTACCTATATGTATATCCTTCCCCTTGCTCCCTTGTCGTCCAGTCCGTCAATGAGAGAGAACGCCATGGCCAGCAGGCACCAGCCCCTAAATCCAAGGAGGCTAGGCGAATGGACTTACTGGGCCATAAGGTGTACTCGGCAGGGGCCCTGCAACTCCGCGTAGCAAATCAGCAAGTCCTGCTTAGCCGCTACAATTACAACACTTGGGCGGCGGTGGGCAAATGTACGGAGTTGGTCCCTCAGGACTCCCGTCAAGAGTTTGCTGCCTTCCTGGAAGAAGGGAAGAAAGTGGCGAGAACTTCCCTCCAGGCCTCATTGGATGCAGCTGACTCCGCTGCCAGGACTCTGGCCTCGGGTGTTGCCATGAGGCGCATTTCATGGCTCCAGGTGTCGGGCCTTCCCCCGGAGCTGCAGCATACTATACAGGACTTGCCCTTTGATGGCAAAGGCCTGTTCTCTGAAAAAACTGACCCTAGGTTGCAAAGCCTAAAGGACACCAGGGTCACTATGCGCTCTCTCGGCATGCACACACCGGTGACTCAGCGCCGGCCTTTCCGTCCCCAGCCTCACCGCCCTTACCCTGCGCCTAGACAAAGACAGGACTTTGGCAGAAGGCGTGGCTGAGGCGGTCGTAGGCGACTGTCAGGGCCCCAAGGGGGCCAAAATCAGGGTCCCTCTAAACCACCAGAGGGGCCAAAGCCAAAATTTTGAAGGCACGCCCGAGGCCGGTGTACCAGTTATTACCCAGGATCCATTCCCTCCCTTTTATAACTGCCTCTCCTTTTTCCTCCCTGCGTGATCCCATCTAACCTCAGATCGTTGGGTCCTACGCACGATGGAACTTGGGTACCGCCTCCAGTTTATTTCACCCCCCACCTCCCACCCTCCATCCTCGTCCCTCTTCAGGGACCCTTCTCATGAGCAATTCCTCTTGCAAGAGGTGTGGATGCTCCTCGCCATCGGAGCTATAGAGGAGGTACCAAAGGACGAAAGGGGCAAGGGGTTCTACTCCCGCTATTTCTTAATCCCCAAGGAGAAGGGAGGTCTCAGACCTATCCTAGACCTGCGAGAACTCAACAAGTTCATGACAAAGCTGAAGTTCCGCATGGTATCCATGGGGACCATCATCCCATCCTTGGATCCCGGAGACTGGTACACCGCCCTCAATATGAAGGACGCATATTTTCACGTCGCCATTTATCCTCCACACAGAAGGTACCTCCGGTTTGTGGCCAACCGTCAACATTTCCAGTTTACAGTCCTTCCGTTTGGCCTCTCTACAGCCCCAAGAGTATTCAAAGTGCATGGCTGTAGTCGCCGCCTCCCTTCGCCACCGTCGGATACACGTTTTTCCGTATCTAGACGATTGGCTCATTCGAGGGACCTCCAAGGCCCAAGTTACCCGTCTTGTGGGCATCGTCAAGGACCTATTCCTGCGTCTAGGCCTGATGATCAATATAGAGAAATCCACTCTGATTCCCACACAGAGAATAGAATTCATTGGGACCATCCTGGACTCCAATCTCGCCAGAGCCTGCTTACCTCAGCCTCGGTTTCAGGCGATGGTAACAATTATACAAGGTCTACGGAACTTCCCGACAACTTCGGCTCACACTTGTCTAGGTCTCCTGGGTCACATGGCTGCCTGCACGTTCGTAACCAAACATGCCAGGCTTCGCCTCCGTTCCCTCCAATCGTGGCTCACCTCGGTGTACCACCCGAGCAGAGACAGCATAGACATGATCGTCATGATCCCCCCGAGCATCCTAGGCTCCCTCGACTAGTGGTCGACGCCCTCCCTGGTGTGTGCAGGGATGCCGTTTCATCCGCCTCACCCCTCGGTGTCCCTGACGACGGACGCCTCATCTCTCGGCTGGGGTGCTCACCTTGGTCAGTTTCGCACCCAAGGCCTTTGGTCAGCTCAAGAGCTGGCCTGGCACATCAGTGTCTGAGAGCTGAGAGCAGTCCGCCTTGCATGCCAGGCGTTTCAGCAGCACCTACAAGGCCGTTGTGTCTCAGTGTTCACAGACAACACAACAGCCATGTATTACATAAACAAGCAGGGAGGAGCACGGTCCTCCCCTCTTTGCCAGGAAGCCATCCAGCTCTGGGACTTCTGCATAGCCCAATCGATAGACCTGGTAGCGTCCTTTCTCCCAGGGGTCTGGAACACTCTGGCGGATCGCCTCAGCAGATCCTTTCTTTCTTCTTCAAGTGATTGCTCCTATGCATTCCATTTAGGTGTGCGCGCCGTGCGTGCACGGCTCTCCGGAACATTTTTACCCTAGCAACTCTGGCAGGCCGGCTGGGCGCCCCCTGGAGTGGCGCCGCTATGGCGCTGGATATATACCCCAGCCGGCCCGTCCGCTCCTCAGTTCCTTCTTACCGCCCGTGACGGCCAGTTGGAACAGTGGAGTGCTCCCTTACCTCCACAGCCCTAGCGTTTCTCCATCTCTTCCTTTATATATAGTTCATTACTTAGTTGAGTAGTTAGTATAGTTGTATAGTTAGACAAGTTTAGTAGTTAATAGTGTAAGTAGGGAATTAGAGGGGTTAGCCCCTCTTCTTCCACTCCCGGTGCGGGCTTATGCCCGGGGCACCGGGATTCAAGCCCTGCGCGGCTTGCCAGCAGCACATGCCGGTGAGTGACCCACACAACTCCTGCCTTCGCTGCCTCGGGGAGTCACACAGGACTGACAAGTGCCCGATCTGCGTGGCCTTCAAACCCCGAACGAGGAAGGAGCGAGACTCTCGCCTCAAACAACTGCTGATGGAGGCTTCGCTCCAGCCTCCGGCGCCAACTCCACCGGCGCCGAAGCCTTCCTCGGCGAGCAGCGCACTGGCAGCACCGAGCCGCTCCGGTGCCGAGGGCCCTCGACACCCGGCACCGACGTCCCGGCACCGCTCCCTCTCCCCAGGAAGGAAGCATAAGGCGCCGAAGACGGTCTCTGCAAAGCATCCGCAGAGACCGTTAGCCCAGCCGCCTCCGACACAAACGGTTCAGGCTGAGGCAGTGCACAGGCAGTGCACGGTACCGTCGACTCCGGCGCCGCAAGGGCCGTCGAGTCCGGCACCACCCAGCTCCCCGGTACCCACCGAGGATGAGCTGCGGATCCCATCCACGCCTGAGGCGTTTGCGACGGTGAGGGAGCTAATCGAGCTCGCGGAAGCTCAAAGCCTCCGGCCCCCGGCGCCGCCGGTGCGGGCGCTTAAGTCAGTGGGCAAACCGCTGATGATGCGGCCTCCTTCCCCTGACGAGCGAGACGGTCGGCGCTCCAGGATTCGGTCTCGATCCCGGTCCCACTCTCGGAGACGGTCGCCGCCGCGCTGATCCCGATCCGAAAGACGATCAACATCGCGACGCCGCTCCCCGTCTCGGCACCGGTCGCAGTCCCGGCACCGCTCTCAATCGCGGTACCGGTCGCACTCCCGGCAACGGTCCCGGTCCCGGTCACCGAGTCACCGGCACCGCAAGAGGTCCGGTTCCAAAGACTGCTTTCGGCACCGAAACTCCCGGAGCCACTCACGACGACGCCGCTCGCGGTCGAGGTCGAGCTCCAGGCACCGCCAGTCGACCTCCCGGCACCGCCGGTCGACCTCCCGACGCCGTCGGTCGAGCTCCCGGCGCCGTCGGTCGAGCTCCCGGTACCATGCCACACGCAGGTCCCGCTCCCCGATTAGGTCACGCGATGACCGACACCGACCTTCGACACCGGCTAGGCACTTGACGCCGGCATCGGTCGCACGCTCGGGGATCGCCTCAGCTCCTCCCTGGCCCTCTCGTGAGCCCTCCATCGCTTCCCCTGAGGGCAGTGCAGTGGACTTCAGGGCAGAGTCTCAAGGACGGGACCATGGACCCCAACAGTGGGGATTTTGGGTTCCCTGGGCCCAACACGAACGAGGGCCTCCCCTTCCGCCGAGGCAGGCGGGTACGGAGCGTTCGGTGCTGGAGGCCACAGTCAGCAGGCCCCCCCCCCGTTTCCAACGGGAAAGACCAACTCGCCTCAAGGCCCGGCGTTGGGGCAGGAGGCCGTGGCAGCTGATCGCCCAAGGCAGACATCTGACAAGGTGCTGCCAGGCCGCTCCTCGTCCTCCTCACCCGACGAGGCGGTGGCGGGGGCATCACCATCCGAACCCCCGCCTATTGACCTAAAGGCACACCAGGACCTTCTCCGCCGTGTGGCAAAGGCTATTAACCTGCCCATTGAGGAGGTCCCAGAGGACGATGACCCAGTAACTGATGTCGTGGGAGCGGAGGCCCCCGTGAGAGTGGCACTGCCCTTTATCCGCACGATACAGCGGAATAATGCTACAATCTGGCAGTCGCCTTCCTCAGTCCCCCCCACGGCGCGAGGGGTGGAGAGGAAATATTCCATCCCGCCCAAAGGGTACGAGTACTTGTACGTGCACCCAACCCCGGACTCTCTGGTGGTCCAATCGGTGAACGACCGGGAGAGGCACGGGCAGCCGGCCGCTGCGCCAAAATCTAAGGAGTCGCGGCGCATAGACCTGTTGGGGCGAAAGATCTATTCAGCGGGTGGCCTTCAGCTCCGCATAGCGAACCAAATGGCGCTCCTTTCCCGGTACACTTTTAACATCTTGGGGTGCCTGGGTAAATTTTCGGAGCTGACCCCACAAGACTCCCGCCGGGAATTCTCGGCGCTCCTGGACGAGGGCAGGACGGCCTCCTGGACCTTAATTCGAGCAGCCTTGGACTCCTCTGACTCAGGAGCCAGAACTATGGCTTCCGGGATAACCATGCGGCGCATTGCGTGGCTGCAATCCTCCACCTTGCCGCCGGAGGTGCAATACACCCTCCAGGACCTCCCCTTCGATAAACAGGGTCTCTTCTCAGAGAAGACGGACTCGAGAATTCAGACTCTGAAGGATGGGAGGATTGCTATTCGAACTTTGGGCATGCACACGCCGGCCACCCAGAGATGGCCGTTCCAGCAGCAGCCCTACCGGCCCTTCACCCAGGCCAGGTCTAGGCCATTTAACAATCGCCGGACGGCCCCCTACCGCCGCAGGCCGTCGGGGGGTAGGCGTAACCAGACCCAGGGCCCCTCCAAGGCCCCTCAAGGCCCAAAACCGGCCTTTTGATGGGACGCCCGAGGACGGCCCACCACTCTCCCCCCAGGATCCATCCCTATTATTTTCAAATTGCCTTTCCCGCTTCCTCCAGGCGTGGTGCTCCATAACATCGGACAGCTGGGTCCTCAACACCGTCCAGCACGGCTACCGCCTGCAGTTTGTTTCGCCCCCTCCCTCCCACCCACCTTCCCCGTCCCTCTTCAGGGACCCCTCTCACGAGCAAGTCCTCTTACAGGAGGTCGAGACTCTGTTGAGCGTGGGTGCTATAGAGGAGGTGCCTCGCAGCAGGCGGGGCAGGGGATTCTATTCCAGATACTTTCTCATCCCCAAGGCGAAAGGAGGCCTTCGTCCCATATTAGACCTCCGGGAGCTCAACAGACACCTGTGCAAGCTCAGGTTTCGTATGGTGACCTTGGGGACCATTATTCCTTCCTTGGATCCGGGAGACTGGTTTGCCGCCCTCGACATGAAGGATACATACTTTCATGTGGCAATTTACCCCCCCCCACAGACGCTACCTGCGCTTCGTGGTCAACGACGCTCACTACCAGTTTGCGGTACTACCCTTCGGCCTCTCCACCGCACCGAGAGTGTTCACCAAGTGTATGGCGGTCGTGGCCGCAGCCCTCCGCCGTCGTCGAATACATGTGTACCCGTATCTCGACGACTGGCTGATTCGCGGTCGGTCCCAAGAACTGGTAGCGGCTCAGGTCACCGAAATACTGTATCTGTTCCGTTCACTAGGCCTGCTTATCAATGCCGAGAAGTCCAGCTTAATTCCAGCACAAAGGGTGGAGTTCATAGGAGCGGTCCTCGACTCCAATTTAGCCAGAGCCTGCCTCCCTCGTCCTCGGCACGAGACGATGGTCTCGTTCATACGGGCACTGCAGGCCTTCCCTACAACGACGGTGCGATCCTGCCTGCGCCTACTGGGTCACATGGCAGCGTGCACGTTTGTGACCGCGCACGCAAGGCTGCGACTTCACCCGTTCCAAATGTGGCTGGCATCGGTGTACCGCCCCCATCGCGACCCCATAGACATGGTGGTGACGGTTACAAAGCCCACTCTCCAGACGCTCACCTGGTGGCTGGATCCGGGGATTGTCTGCGCAGGGGTCCCGTTCCGCCCTCCTCGCCCGTCTGTCACCCTGACCACAGATGCCTCGGCGCTTGGATGGGGTGCTCACATAGGAGACCTGCATACCCAGGGTCTCTGGTCAGCCCGGGAGCTCTCCCTCCACATCAACGTCCGGGAGCTGAGAGCGATCCGCTTGGCGTGTCTCGCCTTTCGGGCCCACCTCCAGGACCGCTGTGTAGCGGTGTACACAGACAACACCACAGCAATGTTCTATGTGAACAAGCAGGGCGGAGCCCGATCCTCCCCGCTTTGCAAAGAAGTGATGCTCCTATGGGATCTTTGCGTGACCCACTCGATTCGCCTAGAAGCGTTTTTTCTGCCAGGGGTGCAGAACACGTTGGCCGACCATCTCAGCAGGTCCTTCGCCTCCCACGAGTGGTCCCTTCGCCCAGATGTGGCTTACACAATCTTCCAGAGGTGGGGGTTTCCCCAGATAGACCTGTTTGCCTCCAGGGCCAACAGGAAGTGCCACAGGTTCTGCTCGTACCAGGGTCAAGCTCCGGGCTCCCTCTCAGATGCGTTCCTCCTGGCATGGACGGATCCCCTCCTCTATGCGTTCCCCCCGTTTCCGCTCGTACACCGGGTGTTACTCAAGCTTCGGAGGGACAGGGCCCGCGTAATACTCGTCGCTCCGGCCTGGCCGAGACAGCACTGGTACACCCTGCTGCTCGAGTTATCAGTTCGGGATCCCATTCCCCTTCCGTTATGGCCGGACCTCATCACTCAGGACCTCGGCAGGCTTTGTCACCCGAACCTGCAGTCGCTGCATCTTACAGCTTGGTTCCTGAGTGGTTGACCAACGCAGAAAGGGGTTGTTCGTTGGCGGTGCAACAAGTACTGCTCGAAAGTAGAAAGCCTTCGACGCGCTCTACCTACCTCGCGAAGTGGAAACGCTTCGCGATCTGGTGCGACCAACGAGGTCTTAACCCATTCTTGGTCCCCATCCTGACCATCCTCGACTACCTCTGGTACCTGAAAGGTCAAGGTCTCGCGATCTCTTCCCTGAAGGTGCACCTGGCGGCTCTGTCGGCCTTTCGGCCCGCCATAGGAGGCCGGTCCGTCTTCTCTAACCTGATGGTTGCCCGCTTCCTTAAAGGTCTAGACCGTCTGTACCCGCCAGTACATCATCCTACTCCAACTTGGGATTTAAACCTGGTTTTGGCTCAGATGATGAGACCACCCTTCGAGCCCCTGGCCACGTGCTCTCTGCTTCATCTCACCTGGAAGACGGCCTTCCTCGTGGCAATCACATCCGCCAGACGAGTCTCGGAACTCCGCGCCCTGACGGCCGGTCCCCCGTATACCGTCTTCCATGGGGACAAGGTGCAGCTTCGACCGCACCCGGCCTTCCTCCCCAAGGTGGTGTCGGCCTTCCACCTCAACCAAGAGATCTTCCTCCCAGTCTTCTTCCCGAAGCCGCACGCCTCACCTCGTGAGCAGCAGCTCCACACCCTGGACGTCCGCAGGGCCCTCGCTTTTTACATCGACCGGACGAAGCCCTTCCAGCGTTCGACCCAGCTATTTGTGGCGATTGCCGATCGCATGAAAGGCGAGCCGGTCTCCTCGCAGCGGATTTCATCCTGGGTGACGTCATGTATACGAACGTGCTACGAGCTTGCTCGCGTCCCCCCATGCCGACTCACCGCACACTCGACGAGGGCGCACGCCTCGTCGGCCGCCTTCCTGGCCCATGTCCCCATCCAGGACATCTGTAGAGCGGCCACCTGGTCTTCTGTACACACCTTCGCTTCCCACTACGCGTTGGTGCAACAGTCTCGAGACGATGCAGCCTTCGGCTCAGCAGTCCTACACTCGGCCACGTCTCACTCCGACCCCACCGCCTAGGTAAGGCTTGGGAATCACCTAAATGGAATGCATAGGAGCAATCACTCGAAGAAGAAAAGACGGTTACTCACCGTAGTAACTGTTGTTCTTCGAGATGTGTTGCTCCTATCCATTCCAGACCCGCCCTCCTTCCCCACTGTCGGAGTAGCCGGCAAGAAGGAACTGAGGAGCGGACGGGCCGGCTGGGGTATATATCCAGCGCCATAGCGGCGCCACTCCAGGGGGCGCCCAGCCGGCCCGCTGGAGTTGCTAGGGTAAAAATGTTCCGGAGAGCCGTGCACGCGCGGCGCGCACACCTAAATGGAATGGATAGGAGAAACACATCTCGAAGAACAACAGTTACTACGGTGAGTAACCGTCTTGTCTCACGAGTGGTCGATTCGTCCGGACGTTATCCATTCCATTTTCCGGAAATGGGGCTTTCCCCGCATAGACCTCTTCGCTTCTCGCAAGAACAGGAAGTGCCAGACATTCTGCTCCTTCCAAGGCCTCTCCCCGGGCTCGATCTTGGACGCTTTTCTGATGCCGTGGACGAGCCATCTGCTGTACGCTTTTCCACCGTTCCCGCTGGTTCACAGGGTCCTGCTAAAACTCCGCAGGGACAGAGCGCACCTGATCATGATCGATTCAGCGTGGCCCAGGTAGCACTGGTACACCATGTTGCTAGACCTGTCGATAGCCAACCCGATTCCCCTGCCTCTTTGCCCAGACCTCATAACGCAGAATCACGGCAGACTTCACCACCCAGACCTGCATTCCCTGCACCTCACAGCATGGCTGCTGTGTGGTTAAACTGATCCGAGTTACGTTGCTCTGCCTCGGTACAACAGGTACTCCTGGGTAGTAGGAAACCTTCCACTCGGTTAACATATCTGGCCAAGTGGAAGCGTTTCTCCTGCTGGTGCGAAACGCACAATGTTACTCCCTCCGAGGTCCCGATCCATTCCATCTTGGACTACCTCTGGTCTCTCAAACAGCAGGGCCTGGCGGTGTCATCATTGAGGGTGCACTTGGTAGCCATCTCTACCTTCCACCCAGGGGAGAGTGGCTGCTCCGTATTCTCGCACCCTATGGTTTCTAGGTTCCTCAAGGGCTTGAAGAGCTTATACCCCAAGTTCACCGCCCCGCACCAACCTGGGACCTCAACCTGGTTCTAAACAGACTTATGACTGCCCCATTCGAGCCGCTGGCAACCTGCTCACTGCTATACCTGTCCTGGAAGACAGTTTTCCTCGTAGCCATTACATTGGCCAGACGAGTCTCCAAGCTTCAGGCTCTCACGGTGGACCCACCGTATATTGTGTTTCACAAGGACAAGGTGCAGTTGCAGCCACATCCAGCCTTCCTCCCTAAGGTGGTGTCAGCCTTTCATATCAACCAGGATATCTTCCTTCCGGTCTTCTTTCCGAAGCCACACTCATCACGCCGGGAGCAGCAACTGCACTCCCTAGACGTCCGTAGGGCGCTCGCATTTTATATCGAGCGGACAAAGCCCTTTCGAAAACGCCCCAACTCTTTGTCACAGTGGCAGACTGAATCAAGGGCTTACCTGTCTCCTCCCAGAGGATTTCATCTTGGGTGACGTCGTGCATCCGCACCTGCTATGACTTGGCCCATGTTCCATCGAGCCACCTCACTGCACATTCTACCAGGGCTCAGGCTTCTTCTGCTGCCTTCCTGGCCCACGTACCCATCCAGGAGATCTGTCATGCAGCTACCTGGTCCTCGGTCCACACCTTTGCCTCCCATTATGCACTGGTCCAACAGTCCAGAGATGATGCAGCCTTTGGCTCAGCAGTTTTGCACTCTGCAACATCTCACTCCGACCCCACCACCTAGGTAAGGCTTGTGAATCACCTAATTGGAATCGATATGAGCAAGCACTCGAAGAAGAAAAGACAGTTACTCACCTTTGTAACTGTTGTTCTTCGAGATGTGTTGCTCTTATCCATTCCAAACCCGCCCTCCTTCCCCTCTGTCGGAGTAGCCGGCAAGAAGGAACTGAAGGGCCGTTGGGTCGGCAGGGGTATATATTCGGCGCTCTAGCAGCGCCACTCCAGGGGGCGACCCAGCCGACCCACCGAGTGTTGCTAGGGTAAAAATCTTCCGATGAGCGTGCACACGGCGCGCACACACCTAATTGGAATGGATATGAGCAACACATCTCGAAGAACAACAGTTACAAAGGTGAGTAACCGTCTTTTTCTTAATCTAAATGTCATGAAATATTAAGTCAAATGCCTTACAGAAATCTAAGAATATTACATCAACACTATTACCTTTATCAATCAAATTTGCAATCTCACCAAAAAAGATACCACATTGATTGGCATTAATTATACCACCCTCCTTTAATTCTTTATTAATAGAGTCCTGTATCTGTCATTCCATTATTTTGCTCAGGATTGATGTTAGGCTGACTGGACTACAGTTTCCCAGTCACCACACATGCCCTTTTGAAATATTGGCACATTAGCTTTCTTCCAGTCCCCTGGAATGTCCTCAGTGATCCAAGAGTTACTGAAAATCAATATTAATGGTCCAGAGAGTTCCTCAGCCTGCTCTTTTGAAACTCTTGAATGCAAATTATCTAGATCTGCTGATTTTAAAATGTCTGACTTTAGTAGCTGCTGTTTCATATTATCCTCAGTTACTGTTGGAATGGAAAGTATTTTATTATCATTACATTATATGACTATATAGAATCATAGAACTAGAGGGACCTCGAGAGGTCATCTAGTCCAGTCCCCTGCACTCGTGGCAGGACTAAGTATATTGTCTGGCTTTTTCCCAAATATGGAACAGAAATATTTATTGAACAGTTCTGCATTTTCTGCATTATTATTCAGAATTTTTTCCATTTCCATGTAGCAATGGACCAATAACATTGTTAGGATCCCTTTCAGTGCAAATATACTTTAAAAACTCCTGATTGTCCTTAATTCTGCTGTCCACAGATTTCTCCTTGTGACTTTTCCTTTCCTTATCAATTTTCTACAGTTTGTAACGTCCATATATTATATATTAATTATATTATATTCATTATATTGCTATCAGCTACACCTTTTTTCCACTTGTTATACATTGTTTCTTCATAGTTACTCTTACTTCTCTCTTAAACCAGGCTGCAGCTCCACTGTCATGGCCCCCTTCCCTCACTCACTAGCCAGGACTGTGGGAGCTGTCCCCAGCCAGGAACTGTTCAGCACACCCCATAGCAGGGGGCTCATCTTCCTTCTTGCAGTTGCTGGGCCAGGACTGCAGCTTCCCCTGCACCTTGCACCCCAGTATTTTGGGCCTCTTGGCTGTGTAGGGAGCCCCCTGCAGCCCCTGCTGTCAGCGCTGCCCTATCCCAAACCCCGCCCTAACTCCCTCCATTAGTTTCCAGCAACTGTAAAAATAAAAACAGATAAAAATAAAAAATTTAAAAAATAAAAATTGATGATAGAAAAATAATCTTAAAAGTAAAAATCAATATTAATCATCAAAATTAGAAAAAAGTAAAAACCAAATTCTGCCAACCCTACTTATCATGCTGACCAATGTTGTTTCATTGTTTCCTCACTAGCAATTCATTGCTGTCTCCAACAATGCCTCTTTCAATTCCCTTATTAATCCTTTGTCCTTCAGGCATCTGAAGATGAGAAAAAAGTCCAGATTAGTTTCTGTTTGGTTATACATGTTATATAAAGGAATTCAGATGATTTGTATTTCCTGGTTCCTTTCTAGAATTCCAGAATGGAGAAATATATTAATGCTATTCTGCCTCTTCTCTTATCTAGTCAAGACTTCCTGTGTTCTAAATATCCTAAGGAAGCAAGGTGGGTTTTCTCAGGCCTATTGATGTAGTCTACCTACCAGACTGAAGCCTGTATAAATAAGTGCTAGGCAATGAAACTCATGTTTGCAAGAGAAAAGGACCCTTTGTTTCAGGAGGTGATATAGCAGAGGTATTAACCTTGCATTTAGCTATATTAAAATGCATGTTGTTCAAGTGAGACTATTTTACTATGTAATCCAGATCACTCTGTAGAAAACAGGGGCGGCTCCAGGCCCCAGCACGCCAAGCGTGTGCTTGGGGCGGCATGCCACGGGGAGGCGCTCTGCCGGTCGCCGGGAGGGCGGCAGGCGGCTCCGGTGGACCTCCCGCAGGCGTGCCTGCGGAGGGTCCGCTGGTCCCGCGGCTCTGGTGGAGGTCCACCAAAGCCACATTTGGCTCTGGTGGAGGTCCACCATGCCGCAGGGGGCGCTCTGCCGGTCACCGGGAGGTCCACCAAAGCCGCGGGACCAGCGGACCCTCCACAGGCATGCCTGTGGGAGGTCCACCAGAGCCGCCTGCCGCCCTCCCGGCGACCGGCAGACCGCCCCCCACGGCATGCCACCCTGCTTGGAGCGGCGAAATGTCTAGAGCCGCCCCTGGTAGAAATGACTGGTCCTTATCATTTACCACTCCACCAATTTTTGTTATCTTCTACAAATTTTACCAGCTTCCAGATCACTGAAAAAGAAATTAAATAGGATTGGGCCAAGACCTCACTAGAAATTCCCCCATTGCACAGTGGTTCCATAACTACTGTTACTTTCTGAGGTCTACCAGTTATCCAGTTTTTAATCTAATATGTGCTGCATTGATTTTGTATAGTGCTAATATTTTAATCAGAAGATTATGGCCATCAAATACATTTCATTCCCTCCCCACACTAGAATGGAGTACAATTGAAAATGCTGATCAACATAAAATTAGTCAATGCTTTCCATAAAGATTATTTTTGAGAGTTTGGGGTTTTTTAGCTATATTCTTCAAGTGGCCTGTCTCCATTGTTGCAATGTTTTCTAGGTGGCTCAACTCAGAATCTCCTTCCCTCAGCCGTACCAAGGAAGGAGGGATCTTGTAGCCATCTTGTGGCTTTCTCCCCAGGCCTTGGCTGCTGTGTTGTTCTCCACACAGCCCAGCTGCCCAGCCTACAATTCTGCTGCTCCCACTCCCTGGCTGCAAGCTGAACTCCAGCTCTGATTCCCTGTCACCCAGGGCCGGCTCTAGGTTTTTTGCCGCCTCAAGCAAAAAAAATTGTGGCTGCCCCCGTCCCAGCCCTGGGCTCCCCCCCCACCCCCCGCACCCTCCTGCTGGCCCAGCTCTGGGCTTCCCCCTTTCCCCCCCACCAGTGCCCTCCCCCCACCCCGCTGCCGCCCCAGCCCTGGGCTCCCTCCTTCCCTCCAGTGCCCCCACACACACACCTCCTGCCACCCCAGCCCTGGGCTCCCCCACCACCTGCACCCTCCTTCCGCCGCAGCCCTGGGTCACTGGTAACTCGCTCCCAGGGTGGGTCATTCAGCAGGAATTTTGGATGTGCACAGAACACAGACAGGATTGGTTCCCATTTGGTTACAGAGCTGCAGTAAAGTGGAACAATTTTCAGCTTGTGTGATTGGAGGATATCTGGATGCATATTGTAAGACTGTCCTCCATAAATGAGGAAAAGTTGAGGTGCCTTTATTATTCTTTTGTTCCACTCTTTCTTTCTCTGGGGAATTTGCCAATGCAATATCACTGTCTTCCTTTTAAACAAACAAACAACAAACAAAAAAAGGCAATGGCTGTTGAAAATAGCAATTCCAGTCCTAATAACCACTGGGAAGCATTTCTTGCTCAATTTTATCCTACTTTTTCTACAGCAAGTTACAGTGGATCAGTATATGTGATTTGGGAGAAATGAAGTAACAGCTGCCCAAACTGAGCTTGAGCACTCCTGAATTTTGAGGTGTTCAAATCTGGAAGGCAGGTGCTGTGTGTGTGTGTTGTGGGGCTGTGGGCTCCGTGGGGGAGCATGGCAGCATGTATGCAGCAGCGTGTCTGGAACTGCGCGGAGCCAGACACGCTGGTCTGAGTGGCACGGTAAGGGGGCTGGGGGGTTGGAGAAGGGGTAGGGGGCTCCAGGGGGGGCAGTCAAGGGACAGGGAGCAGGGGGGGTTGGATGGGTCAGAGGTTTGGGGGGGGCAGTCAGGGGACAGGCAGCTGTTGGATAGGCATGGGAGTCCCAGGGGTTTGTCAGGGGACAGGTAGGGGGTGGGGTCCTGGGGGGAAGTTGGGGGGGTCTCAGGAGGGGGCAGTTGGGGACAAGGAAAAGGGAGGCTTAGATAGGGGCTGGGGTCCTGGGGGGCAGTTAGGGGCAGGGATCCCGGGAGGGGGCAAATAGGGCACAAAGAGCAGCGGCGCTTAGATAGGGGTGGGGTCCTGGGGGGCAGTTGGGGGCAGGGGTCCCGGGAGGGGGCAGGCAGGGGACAAAGAGCAGCGGCGCTTATATAGGGGCTGGGGTCCTGGGGGGCAGTTGGGGGCAGGGGTCCCGGGAGGGGGCAGGCAGGGGACAGGGAGCGGGGGGGGTGTTGGATGGGGGGGTTTCTGTGGGGGGCAGTCGGAGGGAGTGGATGGTGGCAGGGTGGGGTTACCCTCCCTCCCCATGGAGTGTCCTGTTTTTTGAATGTTAAAATATGGTTCCCTCCCCTTCACAGTGCAGCTCTCCACTCACAGCACACTGCCGCATGAGGTCCCCCTCCATCCTTTCCAGTTGGTAGTGGCCAAGGGAATGCTGGGAAATGTAGTTCTTTCCCTGCTCCAGGGCTGGCTCTATAGGAAGGAGCTAACCAAGGAACTACAGCTCCCAGAGCCCCCTATTGGTTCTCGGCTCCCAGGCTCGATCCCTGCTAGCTGCCGCCTCTGCAAATGGGCTGCCCCAAGCAGGTGCTTGCTTTGCTGGTGCCTAGAGCCGCCCCTGCTGTCACCTTCCAGCCAGGTGGAATAGAACAGCACCGGACATGGACTGTAATCCAATTATCTCCCCCTGCAGGACGAACTGGAGAGCAAGAGGCACTGGAGACAGGTCCTGGCAGGCAGGGAGACAGGAAACAAAATGCTGAGTGCCTGGCTGCAGCAAAAATCCTGAATTCTGTAGCATCTTGTAAATATACTAGATTCTGCAGCCACCTAAGAGTTCTTGAGGCCCTGAGTAAAAGGGGCAGCTGACATATCTTAGAGTTACTGTTTCAGCACCTCAACAGATTCAGGTAGACATCACTACATCAGTTAACACTCTATTCATGTTATCGCATTTATGTCTGTAACCATAAGGGCTAAAAAGGTATTTTTAAAAAAATGTAAGATGAAATCTGGAGCAAGAGGCAAATTTCATGGCTGCAAAATCACAAAATACATGAGGCCCTCCTTACTGATCAGCCCTTTTAGCTCTAGTGGTAAATTCCTTTGGATTTTAAGCAGAAAAAGCAGGGTAGTGCCCCAGGTAAGCATGTGATCTAGTTATTATCTGCTGGCTGCACTACATAGATTAAGGTATGGTCTATCTAGAATGGATGGACTTCACAGAGCAAACTGCCTTTCTCTGATTCAAAGTGAATCTTTTAACAAGAGATGGGAGACAATTACAGTTAAATGTGGGACGTATCAAAACTTTGGTTAAAAAAGATACAAAGTACTGTAATCCATTTGTAAAACTCTAAATGCACACACTGCTCTCTCCCTGCTGCTGTGGAAAATTAGCAGCGGAACTGGGAAATGTGTAAAGACCCTAGCATACCAAGCATTCTTTCTCCTTATTGTGGTTGACTTGCTGCTAATGAAAGTGAGGGACTAACAGTACTGCCTAAACCAGGTCTAGTGGGGAGAAAGCTTCAGGCGCCCAGCTTGGCCATTGCACTTGCAGCCCAACCTGCTATTCTTGTCTTGTGCTCCCACCCTCCAGCTCCACTAATGCACTTCAGTCCTGGCTATTACTGCCCTGTGCTTTCTCTTTCACCTCAACCAATGCCTCAGAACCTCCCCAGTATTCCCACACTGAGCCTCTCCTAAACAGAGGTGCTTAGATAGCAAGGTGATAAGCACCTTCTGAAAATCTGAGAGAGAGAGAAAGAGATTCACTACTGATTGTGCAAAACTCTATAGTTCTGTGATGTGCATAAATACATTAGGTCTGCTTGAGAGCACCATATTCATCTCACGTGTGACCTCAGTCCAATATGAATCCAGATCTGACTCCAGGACTCCTAAGGCTGAAGCATTAGGCCTGCTGCACCCTCTGTTGCCCCCCAGATAGAATACATCCCATTTAAAACGACATTGTGAGCTCCTCCCACAAGTCCAGGAGATGCTTCTCTTTTCAAATATTGCTACTTTTCAGATATTGCAGCTGTTGAGGCCATTCCTGACACTCAACACCAAGATACAGTGACAGATTATATTTGGAAGCTGATAATCAAGGACCCAATTCCTTCATAAAATTTCTACTCTAGTTTATTCACGTATTTTTCCTTGTGAGGCTCAGAAATTGCAAAGAAAAGAGATTCTCTATTAGACAGAGATTTGGAAAAATCCAACAGAAAAGCAAGTGTCAGCTGACATGCAATGCCTGATGCATCAGTCAGCATCTGGAACAGATGTGAGGCATCACTGCAATGATCAGCCTGTGGCAGCTTCCATCAAAAGCACCATCAAAACTGGGACCCCTAACACAGTTGTGACATCATCAAGACATGTATTTCAGCGCCCAAATCCCACCCCACCACCCCACAGTAGAGCTCCGTGATGAAGTGTTTTGTAAAAATTTCATTGCATTGTTACATTGATATGATTAATATGGCACAAACTAGTTTTTTGTTAAAAAATAGTATTAAAATGACATAATGAAAATTTTGTAACATTTTGAAAAACTCTTTTGACACAATGGGTCAGATGTTTCTTTTTACATGATTGTCACTGGCTAAACATTTCAAGGCATGTTTCTCAGATGGTAGGAAACTTTTTTATTTTCTTTTATATCAAATAATGAGTAAATTATATGTTATGCAGCATTGTGGTAGTGGTGTTGGTCCCAGGATATTAGAGACAAGGGGGTTAAGGTGATATATTTTTTTGGACCAACTTCTGTTGGTGAGAGAGACAAGCTTTTGAGCTTACACAGAGCTCTTGACCTGAAGAAGGGCTCTGTATAAACTCAAAAGCGTGTCTCTCTCACCAACAGAAGTTGGTCCAATAAAAGATATTACCTCACCTACCTTGTCTCTCTAGATTACAGGGGCGGCTCTAGACATTTCGCCACCCTAAGCACGGCGGCACACCACGGGGAGTGCTCTGCTGGTTGCCAGTCCCGCGGCTCTGGTGGACCTCCCGCAGGCGTGCCTGCGGAGCGTCCGCTGGTCCCGCTGCTTCGGTGGACCTCCCGCAGGCGTGCCTGTGGAGGGTCCGCTGGTCCAAAGCCGCGGGTCCAGCGGACCCTCCGCAGGCATGCCGCCCCAATCACACACTTGGCGTGCTGGGACCTGGAGCTGCCCCTGCTAGATTATGTCTGTCATTCACTGTCACAGGTAAGGTCCTTGAGTGGATGCTCAGAGGACTTCCATAGATGCATGTTGGAATAGATCCCCTTTGTGAGTGCTGCTGTCTCACATGTTTAGCTCCATTTCTTTATTATTATTTTAAGATTTTTTCCTAAATGAGATAAATTAGCCAGTCGCACTGAAAAAGGCTACAGAGACTGGGAATGGTAAGAACAGCCCTTTGGAGATGGTACCACTTGGAGGCAGATCATAGCAGTCAGGTTTGGGGCCTGATTTTCAGAAGGTCTAAGCACTCACAGCTCTAGTTAATTTCAATGGGAAGTGGAGGTGCTTAGCATCCCTGAAAATCCAGCCGTTGATGTTTTGGAGGCAGGTATTTGGTGCTGTGAGTCTGAGATTGTATTGATCTGTGTTTTCTCTGCTCACGTCTCTGCTGCTGTCACCTGTAGAGCATAAAAGGGGGGTTTCCCAAAGAGGCACAGTGGGATGGAATATTGGTGAAACCAGTTCACGCAACAAGCAGTTGTCCTCTTCTGAGCATGATCCTCCTGTTTTGTGTAATGTACATACTACTGCAATGGTTGTATTATAAAATTGATTAGAGTGGACTTGGCAGAATTCTAGTGATAATGCACCATATTTTTCCTGAATTGGACCTTAAATTTGGACATAAAATGTGACAGTAACTTAGAATTATTTTTGTTTTGCATTGTCCCATGTGCTGGAATGTGCTATGGGCTACACATAAGGAGTCTGTAACAGTGAACTCTTCTGCTTACTCACCTTATTAACAGGTATTAGAACTTGCACAATTTTATGCAGGGATTTAATAGCTGCCACAAGGGTTGGTCAACAGAAGAGCCTTAATCCTTATTATAGAGCTCTGTGATGCAGTCATCTAGTAACCAGTTAGCTCTGATTCTCTTATCTTTCCATGGTACAAGAAAAATCATGTTGGTGGCGCTTTGGAAGCAAAACATGATGCAGCGAATCACCAGAAAGTCCCAGAAGTTAGTGTAAATGTCCCTGGGGTCTGCAATCACATTCCAATAACCAGGTGGTGGGAGCTGGGCATGTTGCTTTCCAACACATTTGGAACCATTCCAGCTTTTTTACAATCTCCCCTTTCCAGCAGTTTATGTTGTCTTTCCAAACAGAAACTTTTCAAACTTGTTTTAAAATATTCTTTTCTTTTGAATTTGAAGCACATTGTGTGTGAATCTTCAAATAAACATTTGTTCTTGTAAGTGCAAAACTTCCAGTGGCCATGCTGAAACCTGATTGTGGGCTTTATTTGAGTTTTGTGATGGTGGTAGTGGCAGAGGTGTGTAAGGGGTGTTTTCCCCTTGAAATGGGATTATATTTGTACCTGGATTAAGCTCTCCTATATCAGTACTGACATTTTTAAAGATGAAAAACAGCACACCAAAGCACTGAAAAGGTAAAAGTGAGTGTGAAATGGCATTTAGCCAATGTTTATGAATCATTGACTATGATCATAAAATCATAAAAAATAATCACCAAAAGGTAAATACATTACCTAGTTTACTACTTCTTCTCATGTACAGTTTGACACAAAAGCTGAAGCCATGAATGATTTATGCCTGTTTTAACAATAATACTCATTTTACTGAAAGATGGTCAGCACTAAGTTGTGCTCAGGGCTCAGTGCCAGTTGTCGAAAGGTTAATGTTTCAGCAGCAATACATTAAATTATGAATAATACCAGTCCCAAAATGGAAGGTTATTAGTTCAGTCTGCTTAATTAGACCTGCTAGAACTTTGCCATCAACTAGCAGTACCCATCTCTACAGTGTGATAATAGGGTTAGAAAATCAGCTGTCAAAACCAGGGAGTTCATATAGCCTGACCTTTCATCATGGCATCTTCTGGGACTTTGTTCTTGTGAGACCCTGGATAACTCCAAGTGGTTAACCATACTTCCAGCACCTCTGAAGCTACAGCCCAACTAATGCCCACATTGAACAGAGTTTCCAATTTTATAGTGTTCATGGATACTAGAAGACACAAAGGAGTAATAGAATGCTAATCTTTCCCTTTTGGAGTCCTGGTAGCCAATTCTCCTGCCAAAGGATGTGAATAACTCTGATAAACTTTGAGAGCTACCTGTATAATTTAATGATCCCAGGTCTCCTGGATTCAAATATGGTTTCGGTCACTCACCTGTTAAATTAGTTTATTTTCAGTCTTGTCCCAAATAGGGGATGTCTGGCTACATCCTCCAGTTTGTCATGAGAGAGAGACAGCCCAGCACATATCTGAAGCCAAGTGTATACCAGAGTAAAGGCCTCTCCACAAGACGCCCAGAACTGAAATAGTAGGGGTCCATAAGTCGAGACTGAGGCAGAGCTGGAGTGGGGAAGTGTCCCAGGTCTGGTATAGTAGGGTGATGCAAGCCAGGACAGCAGGGGAGTTAGTGGGTGTTGGTCGATTTATTTGCATAATATTTGCCTGCCTCAAGACTGGTTCTAGCCTGCAGCATGTAGTCCTTTACTTCCACATGTACTACAATTCGCCCCCTTTTCTCACTCATATATAAAAGGAACAACATATAGTCTGTTAGTCTTTTATTATTCAGATTATACAGTGCTTTCAGAACATAAAATGCTAAGTATTACATTATTAATTATTAGGATTATTATTTATTAAATTCTTGGTTACATTATCCTAAGGCTGGAGCCAGAAGGGCACTATACAAAGGTGATGCCCTGTCTGTGAGATATGCAGCCATGGGAAGCTTCCTTAAGTTATAAGAGGCCAAACTCTGGCTTTTCTGTCTTGTCTTCTCATTCTCCTAGGATGGGACAATTTTGCCATTGAAAAGAGGAAGCTGGAGAAGTGTAAGAACTTTGAGTCTGTGCTCTTTCCATCAGCTAGACGATAACATGCAAAAGTAATTTATTCATCTCCATTCCATCACCCCTCATCAGACTTCAAAGATATTTTAAATCACAAACGAGACTGTATCAAATATAGTAATAGAAATTCACCAAAAGATCTGGTCTGCAGAAACAGGCCCATTTGATTCCAGTGGCTCTCAAGTGTCCTGCAACTCTGGGCCCATTTGACTCCACTGATGCTCATGTGCACCTTTCCAGGATTTGTATGAAAAGAAAAAGTCTGAAGAAAAAGTACAAGACATTCAAGTCAACATAAGAGACGGCAACAGGTAGGGACTAAATCCCTCTTCTTCATTTATCTTACAGTAGTTCTTCCCTCTCCCTCCTTGAGATTTCCCTAATAACCTCTCCTTCACACCAGCTGACCCTCACTTCTATTTGTGCTTTCTGAAATGGGGATGCTGTCATTAGAATGGCTTCATTGGAATTGTAGAGCAGAACCTGTATTATAGACAGAGAGAAAAGGATAGGGTGGAGGAAGGCAAGAAAAATGGATGAAATGATGGGAGATGTAAGAAATAAAGACAGAGGGGATGGAGTAGAAGGCAGAGAAAGACATGGAGAATAAAATATTGTCTATTTATTACAGTTAACTATTATTTATACTGTGTCCAACACATATTAGGTTCTTTATTGAACAAATAAAAAGATAAGAACATAAGAACAGCCATACTGGGTCAGACCAAAGGTCCATCTAGCCCAGTATCCTGTATTCCGACAGTGGCCAATGCCAGGTGTCCCAGAGGGAATGAACAGAACAGGCAATCATCAAGTGATCCATCCCCTGTTGCTCATTCCCAGCTTCTGGCAAACAGAGGGTAGGAAAACCATCCCTGCCCATCCTGCCTAATAGCCATTGATGGACCTATCCTCCATGAATGTATTGAATTCTGTTTTGAACCCTGTTATAGTCTTGGCCTTCACAGCATCCTCTGGAAAGGAGTTCCACAGATTGACTGTGTATTGTGTGAAGAAATACTTCCTTTTGTTTGTTTTAAACCTGCTGCTTATTAATTTCATTTGGTGAACCCTAGTTCTTGTGTTATGAGAAGGAGTAAGTAACACTTCCTTATTTACTTTCTCCATGCCAGTCATGATTTGATAGACCTCAATCATATCCCCCTTTAGTCATCTCTTTTCCAAGCTGAAAAGTCCCAGTCTTATTAATCTCTCCTCATATGGAAGACATTCCATACCCCTAATCATTTTTGTTGCCCTTTTCTGAACCTTTTCCAATTCCAATATATCTTTTTTGAGATGGGACAACCACATCTGCACACAGTATTCAAGGTTTGGGCGTACCATGAATTTATGTAGCAGCAATATGATATTTTCTGTCTTATTATTGTGACAGGGTCAGGCCAGATGACTACAGGAGAGTGATAGAAGGCAGATATATTAGCCCCAGGTTAAGTAGGTCCCCTTTCCCTGGGTAAAGTAACAGGGAAGGTTCCAGAACAATCAGGAACTTTCTGGAAACAATTAAGGCAGAGAGGCTGATTAGAACACCTGCAGCCAATCAAGAAGCTGCTAGAATCAATTAAGGCAGGCTAATCAGAGCAACTGGGTTTAAAAAGGAGCTCACTTCAGTTTGTTGTGTGCGTGTGAGGAGCTGAGAGTGAGAGGCACAAGGAGCTGAGAGTGAGAGGCTGTGCTGCTGGAGGACTGAGAAGTACAAGCATTATCAGACACCAGGAGGAAGGTCCTGTGGTGAGGATAAAGAAGGTGTTGGGAGGAGGCCATGGGGAAGTAGCCCAGGGAGTTGTAGCTGTCATGCAGCTGTTACAGAAGGCACTCTAGACAGGTGCAATCCCCGGGGCCCTGGGCTGGAACCCGGAGTAGAGGGTGGGCCCGGTTTCCCCCCAAACCTCCCAACTCCTGATGAGACACAGGAGGAGTTGACCCAGACTGTGGGTTCCACCAGAGGGGAAGATCACTGAGGTGAGCAAATCTGCCAATAAGTGCAGAACCCACCAAGGTAGAAGAGGAACTTTGTCACATTATCTGTCCCTTTCTTAATGATTCCCAACATTCTGATGACTCGGCATTCCATGTCTAGGTGTCAAAGAGCCCTGTAGTAGACTAGACAGAAGTGGAGAAGGGAGGAAGTGAAGAGGGTTTAGGTGGAAAAATAAGTTCAATTTTAGGCATGTTGACAATAAGCTATCTAAGAGGAATTGTCAGATGCAAGCTGCAGTGTGAGACTGAATAGAGGGAGACATGAGAAATAAACCTACTATGATAACCAGGTCCCCTGATTCAATTAGAACATGGTTGTTCTCTAACTCAGTTACAACAGTTCCAGTTTGTAATCGTAAGCCTTAGACATATCCACAAAAGAGGGGAGGACAATGGATATGAATTAGTGCAAACCAGGTCAACTCTGTAAATGAGCACTGTAGACCTGGGAAGCAGTAGCTAGCTGTTCATGTGTGGTCATTCTAATTTATTGTTGATCTTATTAAAGCCCGGTTCCATAATAATCTTATGCCCAGGTAAATGCAGAAAAAGAGCCTGATGCTCTCAAGCAACCCATAAATAGCAGGCTGAAGACAAAGTGTTTATTTCTTAGCCTCATGAAGGCCATATAAGTGATCTCTCAAGGGGTGGAGCTGTGTGTCCCGGCTGCTAATACTCCAGCTTAGCTTTATTGCTCAAAATACTATAAAACATGGGAATAATTGTAATAGTTGATCTAATCTGACAGAGCTTCATTTTTTTTCTTCCAATCCTTTTCCGGTAAACAGGATCTTTGCCTTCTCTCCCCTTCTTGTCTTTCTTTCACAAGATCTCTCGCAATATCATTACCCTCAGAAAAACTTCCAGGGCCTATGTCTATATAGCACTCTGATCTGCAGGCAGCTAACCAATCCAGCTGCAGTCTTCAATTACAGCCATCATTTGGACTATGGTTGATGCCCCTTTCAAATTATAATCAAAATTAGTTTCTTTTTTAATACATGCAGTTTTTGTAACACCCATTCATTCTCATCCACTCATACCCATATGGGCACACACTCTCCACTCTGGAAAATCAATAAGCTTTTCCTAAAGGAATCTATTTTTAGCTACTCTGTCACCAGATACCTTCAGTCCGTCTCACTTACATTCTTTAAGAAAGAGAACTAGTAATTCTGAAAGCTGATTAAATGTGGAAAAATAAATGTGTTCTACTTGAATCCAGCAGAGAGGGGTTCAAGTGGAAATTCTGTGTCTGAGCAGGAAAACTATAGCGCTGCTGTTCTTGTAAGTAATTTCTAGTCTCAAAGTATGTGTAAACCAAGAAGAGTTCTCCCCCATTGCTCCTAGTCCTAGTCACTCATTGACTCCTCCTAGGCACATTCTGCCACCTTTTTCCCCAGCATGTCATAGGAGAGCTGCAGTGGGACATCTTGTTTCAGGTTAGCCACAGGAATCCAGCTGAACTGGCATTCGGTGGAACATCTCACTTGAATTGCTCTGAAGAGCTCATCACTTTCAGAAGAATTTTAACTTTCATTTACGAAAAAAAAATGGTTCTTCATTGTGAAAAAACCCCTTTCTTGTTATGAATCTGTACCGCACAATCTGAGACTGCACATACATAGCCAGAAACAGTAGCTCAGAGAGGGGTGAACTGTCCCATTTGGTGCTAAGTTGGAAACTTCATGTTGACAGTTTAAATGGCAACACAGCTAATTATTCCCTGCTACGACATAGATCTATGTAGAATGGGTGCTGTGGTATAAAGGTTCTATCACTATGACTTTGGGATGGTCCCATTATTTACAAGTGGTGACACTACAAGTGAATTATGCAGGTTACCCCAAATGTTTGCTGATAAAACCTTAATATCATATAATTGTGTCCTGTATAAAACATATGTTATAGAAAAGCAATTTTAGGAAGGTTTAGAGTTTTATAGGTTTTATTGGAACTATTTTTTGTATCCCTCTTCTTGTAAACCCAGGTGCCTTTGTTACCATGAATCCAATTGCACAAGACAAGAGGGACCCATAAAAATGTCTATAGCTTTCATAACTAAAACGTCACATTTAAAGTCAAGAAATCTCAGCATCTTCCAGGCTAGAAGCAGGTGCTGGGTCCCCATGGAAAGCTGCAAGTCTTCTCTTTCCAGTGGGATAAAGCTCCTTTTTCTGGTTCTATGGTCTTTCAGGATATTGGGTTTTAACATCCATTATATTTTTATGTATAGAAAAGCTGCCACTAGCCCAGCCTGGGATATTTTGGCAGGAAATTCTTCTTTCGTGGAAGAGGAAAACACTTCTCTGCCAGGCTGATTTATTTTTTATTCTCAGCCATTTGAATCTGTTGAGAGGTTTCAGTTGTTAAAATAAGTCTTGAATAAGTGAGCAGAGGGCAATTGAGAGTGGGTAAGGGTGCAAGATAACTATATATATATCACATGGTTCTGCAATTTGTCATATAGCTATCATCTCCATCTATATTGTTTGCATATCTGTATACAAGCATTTAGAAAACATCAATGGAATTTACAAAAATGTAGGGCTGTCGATTAATTGCAGTTAACTCACGCAATTAACTCAAAGCAATTAATCGCGATAAAAAAATTAATCATGGCTAATCGCAGTTTTAATCACACTGTTAAACAATAGAATACCAATTGAAATTTATTAAATATTTTCAGTGTTCTTCTACTTTTTCAAATATATTGATTTCAATTACAACACACAATACAAAGTGTACAGTGTAATATTTTTATTACAAATATTTGCACTGTAAAATGATAAAAAAGAAATAGTACTTTTCAATTCACCTTATACAAATACTGTAGTGCAGTCTCTTTTTCATGAAAATGTAACTTACAAATGTAGAATTTTTTTGTTACATAACTGCACTCAAAAATAAAACAATTTAAAACTTTAGAGCCTACAAGTCCACTCAGTCCTACTTCTTGTTCAGCGAAATCACTAAGGGTACGTCTATCCTACCCGCCAGATCGGTGGGTAGTGTTCGATGTATCGGGGATTGATTTATCGCATCTCGTCTGGACACGATAAATCGATCCGCGAATTGACGTCCATACTCCACCTCGGCAGGAGGAGTAAGAGGAGTCGACAGGGGAGCCGCAGCAGTTGACTCTCTGCCATGAGGATGGCCAGGTAAATCAAACTAAGATACTTTGACTTCAGCTACACGAATAGGATAGCTGAAGTTGCATATCTTAGTTTGAACCCCCCGCTAGTGTAGCCCAAATTTAAGACAAACAAGTTTGTTTACATTTCCAGGAGCTAATGCTGCCCTCATCTTATTTACAATGTCATCAGAAAGTGAGAACAGGCGTTCACATGGCATCATTGTAGCTGGCATTGCAAGGTATTTACGTGCCAGATATGCTAAACATTCATATGCCCTTTCATGCTTCGGCCACCATTTCAGAGGACATGCGTCCATGCTGATGACACATTAAAAAATGTGTTAATTAAATTCTGATTCAACTCCTTGGGGGAGAATTGTGCGTCTCCTGCTCTGTTTTATCCTCATTCTGCCCTATATTTCATGTTGTAGCAGTCTCAGATGATGACCCAGCACATATTCGTTTTAAGAACATTTTCACAGCAGATTTGACAAAACACAAAGAAGGTACCAATGTGAGATTTCTAAAGATAGCTACAGCACTTGACCCAACATTTAAAAATCTGAATTGCCTTCCAAAATCTGAGAGGGATGAGGTGTGGAGCATGGTTTCAGAAGTCTTAAAAGAGCAACACTCCGATGCGGAAACTACTGAACCTGAACCACCAAAACAGAAAATCAGCCTTCTGCTGGTGGCATCTGACACAGATGATGAAAATGAACATCCATCAGTTTGCACTGTTTTGGATTGTTATTGAGCAGAACCTGTCACATGGATGCATGTTCTCTGGAATGGTGGTTGAAGCATGAAGGAACATATGAATCTTTACCGCATCTGGCACGTAAATATCTTGAGAACAGGCTAGAACTGTGTCACGCTGTTCTCACTTTCAGGTGACATTGTAAATAAGAAGAGGGCAGCATTATCTCCTGAAAATGTAAACAAACTTGTTTGTCTGAGCATTTGGCTGAACAAGAAGTAGGCCTGAGTGGACTTGTAGGCTCTAAAGTTTTACATTGTTTTATATTTGAATGCAGGTTTTTTTTGTACATAATTCAACATTTGTAAGTTGCACTTTCATGATAAAGAGATTGCACTACAGTACTTGTCTGAGGTGAATTGAAAAATACTGTTTCTTTTGTTTATTACAGTGCAAGTATTTGTAATAAAAAATAAATATAAAGCGAGCACTGTACACTTTGTATTCTGTGTTGTAATTGAAATCAATATATTTGAAAATGTAGAAAACATCCAAAATATTTAAATAAATGGTGTTCTATTATTAACAGCATGATTAATCGCAATTAATTTTTAATTGCTTGACACCCCTACAAAAATGTTACTGAATTAAGCCTCACAGTTCCCCTCTGCTTCTCTTGGCCCTCCCCGAAGGTCAACTAGAATTATTGTCTGTATTGTACAGAAACTTAAGGCAGGTCCACACTTAAAACACTGCATCAATGCAGCTTCACTTAAGCAAAGATGCTACTACACGGATGGGAGAGCTTCCCCCGTCGGTGTAGTTATTTCACCTCCACGAGTGGCAAAAGCTATGGCAATAGGAGAAGCTCTCCCATCTAATAGCACTATTTGCATGGGGGTTTAGGTCAGTATAACTACCTTACTATGGGGGGTGGATTTTTCACACCCTGAGCAACGTAGTTATACCAAAATACGTCTGCAATATAGACTTGGACTTGTGTACAAAGTCTGTCTGGCTATATCTTTGTTTTAGGCATTTGTAACTTACCTGTTAACATTGTATCTTGGCGCTGCAGGCCAGACAGTGAATCTGAGGCACTACAAGTCCTGACTCCAAGTCTTGTGGCTAAGGAACAAAATCATTCTTCCTTCTGCAACCATGCTCATTAATATCTTGTTAAATGATTTTGCACACAGTTGGCCCCTTCCACTGACCAGATGTGTTCAAAGCCAGCTTTGGAAAGAGAGATGTTCGGACTGTGCTTTAGTGGAGTGATGATGGGACAGTGCTTTTCTATTTCTTTCTCACTGCAGGGTATGATTTCCCCACTCCCCTTTCTCTCTGAGGAAACAACAGTTAGCAGAAAACTACAGAGAAGGTTCATTAGGAAACACTAGCATGACATTAGCAGGAGAACCCTGCTAAGAAATGCAGCAGATAAAGAAACGTCTCATCTATGAGCATAAACATTAGGATCCTCTTCAGTTAGCCATGAATTACAGAATTCTCTGCCATATCTCAGACACGTTTTATCTTTTCTTCACATTTGCTGCAACTTTTTTCTGTCAAGTACTGAGTGGTCTCACATTTACAACCCCCTGAGACCTTTGTTGTTGGCCAATTTCATTGCTACTTTATTAATATAGAAGTTTTACCAGATGCACCAATCAGGAATTGGCCCCCACTGTGCTAAGCCTATACAGACCCCTGCCCTGAATTGCTTCCAGGCTAAGACAGTGATAGTTCAAGGCCAGAAGAAGGAGGATACACTACAATTCATACAATGTTTCTAAAAATAGAGATTTGATTTTGTTGTAAATTGATGAAGAGTTGATTTCCCCCTCCCCCACATCCTAGCCATCATTAATTGGCTGATTGCATTTAGGCTGATTTATCATTGATTGTGATAATACCCAAAATGTGCTCAGTGTTTTCCAGACAGAGGAAGACACGGCCCCTGCTACAAACAGTGAACAATCTACGTTTACACTTACCTCTGGAGCAATCGATCCAGCAGGGGTTTAGATTGATTTAGTTGGGTTTGGTCCTGCTTTGAGCAGGGGGTTGGACTAGATGACCTCCTGAGGTCCCTTCCAACCCTGAGATTCTATGATTCTATGATTTATCGCATCTAGTGAAGATGCGATAAATCGACCACTCAGCGCTCTCCCATTGACTCCGGTACTCCACTGGAGCAAGAAGCGCAGGCGGAGTCGATGGGGGAGTGTCAGCAGTCGACTTACCGCAGTGAAGACACTGCGGTAAGTAGATGTAAGTACGTTGACTTCAGCTACGTTATTCACATAGCTGAAGCTGTGTAACTTAGGCTATGGCTACACTTGCACTTCAAAGCGCTGCCGCGGCAGCGCTTTGAAGCGCTAAGTGTAGTCAAAGCGCCAGCGCTGGGAGAGAGCTCTCCCAGCGCTGTCCGTACTCCACCTCCCTGTGGGGAATAACGTACAGCGCTGGGAGTTGCGCTCCCAGCGCTGGGACTTTGACCACACTGGCACTTTGCAGCGCCGCAATTTGCAGTGCTGGAGAGGGTGTGTTTTCACACCCTGCTGCAGCGCTGCGAATTTGCAAGTGTAGCCATGGCCTTAGATTGATTCCCTCTCCCCCGCAAAGTGTAGACCAGGCCTAAAAACACAAAATCCGTGTCTACACAAAGAGTTAGTGAACAACAAGCTAGGGTGTAAATCCACAGCATGCTAGCCTGCTGCACACTAACTGTCCATGTGTACCATACTACCATGCACTAAAAGTTTCCTACTGCACTTTTACCTACTGCTGTTTGAAACCTCAGTAGGTAAAAGCACACTACGGGCATGTCTACACTGCAATTAGACATCTGCAGCTGGCCTGTGCATCCTGACTCAGGCTTGCAGGGCTTGGGATAAGGGTGTAGACATTTGAGCCCAGGTTCTGAGAGCCTGCAAGGTGGGAGGGCCCTACAGCTCAGGCTTCAGTCCAAGCCAGAATGTCCACACAACAATTACACAGTACCCAACCCAAGCCCCACGAGTCTGAGTCAGCTGGCATGAGCCAGCTGCAGGTGTCTAACTGCAGTGTAGATGTACCCTAAGGAGCTTTTAGTGTGCAGGGTTCCCACAGACAGTTAATGTGCAGCAGGCTAGTGTGCTGTAGATTTACTAACTCTCTCTCTAGACAAGCCCTAAGGCAGAAAGTGATACAACAAACAAGAAAGGTCATCAGAGGATGATAACCATGGAATTAATAAGTCATGGCCTATGGTTTGGGGGAGTTGTTTTGTTTTAAGTTATACATACTATTCTCCCTCTCACAAATCAGCCCACTGATCTCCCTTCCACACCAATTGCCACCTTTAATTCTAGTGTCTTTATCCTCCCCCTTTCCAGTTCAGCTCCCTCCCTCCATATAAGTGAACAGTTCACTCATGAGACAAATAAACAAAATAGCCAAGTAGAAGATTAGAGACACAAGGTGGGTGAGGTAATAGCTTTTATTCAACCAACATCTGTTGACCAACACAGCTACAGCAACACTGCATACAACAATGGAAAATAACAAATTTTGCTGTTTGAAATGGAAACACCTCAACATGAAGAAAGAGGAAGCAAAACTTAACAGTGATATCTACTTCCTGAGCAAATGTCAGAAACAAAACATCTTCCCCAGAGGTCTCCCCAGCTATAGCCCTCAGACTGCTACCTACAACTCCAAATGTGCTGAACAGCTCTGCAGCTGGACTTCTGAAAACCGAGAAACCACTTACTACACCTCCCGTACTCCAGAAGGGACTACCTCCGACAAGAAATCATCATATGCTTCTACACACAGGAAGGGGGAAAAAATACCTGGAAATCATGCAAGAAACACAAAACAACAACAACAAAACCCCACCTGATGACACCCATCCAACACAAAAACAAGAAGTGGAAAATACCAGTTGGTCCAATAAAAGTTATTACCCTAACCTCACCCTCCTTGTCCCACTAATATCCTGGGACCAACAGGGCTAAAACAACACTGCATACAACAATATAATTAGAAGATTAGTTAGCTAATTGCTTGTAGGTATTGCAGAAACAAAAGGTCTTGAGGAAGAATTTAAACATCTGTGTGGGCAGCTCAGGAAGAGTGGTGCATGTATGCGGGAACCAAGGAAGTTAGGATGGGAGTGAGCACTTCCCGAGGAGCCCCACTCAGTCAGGCTCCATACAGAAAGCATCTGTGGCTGCTTTAAAACTTTGAGTGTTTCTCTTTTTTCTCACACACCATCTCTAAGTGGTAAATGTGCCTGTTAAAGTGCTAATGTCCTGCAAGTGGAATCCCACCTCCAAGTCTATTAGGATAATGAGTTCACACCTAACTAATGGAGACTTAATAGACTCACTAATGGGCCACCTTTTCCCCAACAGTTTATGACCCCTTAGGATGGCAGTTATTAAGGGAGGAAAAGGTTGAAGGATGAGCTCTGTCCTACAGCCTATGAAGCCAGCTCTCTTTTCGTCTCTGGCCTCCTTGGCTTGCTCTGGCTCTTAAGGCAGTTTCCAGGGACACCATCTCTCTACCTTTCTGGAGGAAAAGTAAACATTTTGAGGCTCCTGTGTCTTTATTAAACATTTCCTTTTAACTGCATACTTTGGCTCTGTGCCCAACTACAGGGAGAAAGCTCCCACAGAGCAGCACAAGCCCAGAGCCCTGCCACATGGTTCCCAGGATAAATACCCTTTGAAAAGTCAAGCACCTGTGTTGGAGGCTCCTCCCTTAGTTGATACCTGCAGGGGGTTTCCCAGCTCTCAAGGGCTAGGCAAAGAAACTCCTAGGAAGTCATCTTGATTTCTTGTGTCACTGATCCTCAACATACATATGGAGAAAAAAATAGAGAGGAGGGACCAAGGCAGCCATTATGCACTGGGGTAGGGTGACCAGACAGCAAATGTGAAAAATTGGGATGGGGGTGGGGGGTAATAGGAGCCTATATAAGAAAAAGACCCCAACATCGGCACTGTCCCTATAAAATCGGGACATCTGGTCACCCTACACTGGGGAAAGATGACTGAACCCACCTAATTCCAAATGCTAACTGCTGGAGATCGGGATCCAATCTGGCAGGGGGAGGGAGGGAGGCAATTTACCTAAGGGAGCTAAATTTATGTACTGATGTCAGGGGGAAGGGTGGGCATGATAGATATAAAAGGGGATTAATCCAAAAGTAACTGTAGATAAAAAGCCCAAACAATTTCTTAAATCCACAACAGCAAGGGAATTTATGCTAGTACTTATTGTGCTCATGCTCCCCCATCCACAACTGACAAGCAATTTTATTGGGTCTCAAAGTCCCATTTAGCTTAGGGTCTGTTCACACTTCAAGTATAACTGTGTGCTAGTACAGCTGTTGGTCATGATCTAACACAGGGGGTCTCATATTGGGGGTCAGGACTCCTCTGGGGGTTGTGAGGTTATTACATGGGGGGGTCACGAGCTGTCAGCCTCCACCCCAAACTCTGCTTTGCCTCCAGCATTTATAATGGTGTTATAAATTAAAAACACGTTTTTATATAGTTAAGGTGGGTCACACTCAGCAGCTTGCTATGTGAAAGGGGTCACCAGTACACAAGTTTGAGACCCACTGATCTAACATGACTTTTTCTTGTTAGTGTAGTTGGGACAACATGGTTCTTTAGCTGTGCTAGGGAACAGTGTTACAGACTAGGTCTTGACCCAGGAAAAGCATGTAGGGAGAGAGAATCTGCAGGAATGTGTAGGAAGAAAAGGGGGAGAGAATCTTCAGGAATGGGGTGGAGGAAGGAGAGAATGAATGCAGAAATGCATAGACGGAGGATGTGTGTGTGTCTGTGTGTGTGTGAGAGAGAGAGAGAGGGAGTCTCCAAACAGCCAGGCAGAGAGGGAGGGAACACGTATGAGAGACACAGTGATGTCAGCATTTCCTTGTGGATCGGTCATGTGGTGCTTGCCAGGTAAACAGTCTAGAAATAGATGAGAGGAAGGCAGCGTATGGCGTGTAGAGCAGGGCCAGAGGAGCTCAGGCTCCTTCACCCTTTCCTTTCCTTACTGCTGCATCTTACACAAACAGCTTCCATGGCTCGAACAAGATTCTCTAGAGCAGAATTACCAAAAAAAACAACCCCTGAGAAATAAAAGACTAAAGATTGATTTAAGATCTTAAATATTTAATGATCATTTTGATTTGAAAACACTGACAAATCAAAGGAGGTAGATTTTGTTCTTTCACAAGACCTTGGTTACAGCACATCCATTTCAGCCCTTCTTGCATTGGAAGGGTTATATTACCCTGAAGAGGAGACAGCCGAGGGGGCTGGGAAGGTTCTGATTTAGGAAAACATAATGATGATGTTTCTTTTCAGCAAGGGAAGAGAAAACTTTAAGGGGACTCAGTGGAAAAGATTCCAACTGCTGAAGGGACTCGTTAAAGTGGAAGGAAATAAATTGTTCTCAGAGCTGAGAGGGTGAACCTCAGGGAACAACTTAAAATGAGAGAATTTATAGCAAACATGAATTTTATTTAATGAGTTATTTCATGACATGTAAGTGAGGTCACAGCAGATTATGCATATGAAGTTTGGTGAAACCCCAAGAACAGTCTCCTCTTCAATGTGCCATTTACCACCTCCTCTTCATTCAAATCCCTCCTTGAAACTGGCTCCTTCTGTGGTGCCTTTCAATGTAATCCACCAATTACATTATTAACAACAACAAAAAGCTACCTGTGCTGCTCGGAGACTTCACCTTCTAATCTCTGGTCATGCAATTTATAATGTCTGGACTGGACTGACTGTCAGTTGAGAGCCTGGTCTTTAAAGGTCCTGTGTGTACTCAGTTCCCATTGATTTTAGTGGAAGAAAAAGATGCTCAGCACCTTGCTATTAGATTGTCAATTGCTGGGGGCAAGGGACCCTATCTTCTCCAAGTGTTACAGAGTATCCTGCACAGCGTTGGCGCCCAGTAATGATATGTAAACCATTTTGGAGTGGCAGAGGGAAACTGAAAGAATAGCGAGCTGGGGAAAGGTTAAACCAGGGACAGTTTGATGTGTAGCTGGTCTGTTCCTGCCCCGCAATTTCTCTTACCCTACAAACCCCCTCACAAAACAAAGCTTATAGAGAGAGCATGCCCCTCAAATGCCTTGTATTCTGACTGGAGATTAGTGGTCATTTTACAAGGCCTCAGGGTTGGACTGCAGGGTGCAGCACTCCCTTGAAAGGGAACAGCAGACACTTCACTTGGAAACAAGTTTCCCCTTTACAGCAGTTTATAGCTGGAGCAGTGTCAGATTGTGGCAGAAATATACTGTCCGCCTTTGGGCTGAAAGATGGATACTTGATACCTCGCTCTGTTGCTGAAACACATCACCCAGACAAGATTCCCAGATCCTAGTATAGTTATTTTTTGAAGCATTATGTAATTGGATTGCATGGTCAGGCGTGCTTCTTTAACAAGCCTTTCAGCAAGCCCTCTGCATTTGCCTCAGCCAATCCTCAACTCTTACACACGTACTCACACTCAGTTTAGAGTAAACTTGCTGCAAAATACAGTTAGGAAACAGATGAAACCAAAGCACTGAACAGATAATCTGCTTCCCTCACAATCTGGGATTTCTGGAGAGTGATTCGCAGAGCACAATCCAGTGTCTTACTCTGCAAAAAACAAAACAAAAACTGGGGTGAGGACAGAGGAGGACAGCTAGCAGTAGCTTTCTGAACTGAAAGAGACCACTAACCCTAACCCTTTACCCTCCCTGAGGTGAATGTCTTTAAAAGATTGCCATTGGGCCTATCTGTTGCATTCAAACAGTGTGAGTGGGCAAACAGGGGGGTTTGTTTTCTATTTTCCTGTCCTCTCATCACCACTCATAGGAGCATAGATTTTGCCATATCATATCAGACCATTGGTTCATCAAGTCAGGTATCCTGCCCCTGGTCCATGCCTGATGCCTCAGAGAAAGGTGTAAAATCCCCATAGGATATTTAGCCAATTATGCAATACAGTATAAAGTGGGTGGGGAAGGAGGGGAAAATCCTTACTGAGCCCTGTCTTTTATTCCTGTTCTATACAGTTTTATCAGTCTCTTACCACTATTGTCAGTATATTGGTTATGACTCTGCTGAGTCATTCCATCCTGTTTGTGAGGGACAACTGACTAGTGGCAGCAGCTACAGAAGCAATTATATATATAATTTCCTTTTTTTTTTTTAAGTGAGAGTTTTTGCTGGGACCAGAGGATGCAACTGGGACTGTGCCAAGAGATACACTCTGGTGGGCAGTAGTTCAAATAGATGCAGAATATTACAAACCTACTAGTTTCTTATTGCAGGAAGGAGAAAAATATCACCCCCAATCCTCCATGAATACTGTTGGCCTTCTATCATTATCTGAATCCAAATCAAAATTGTTTCCTAATTTCCAAAATGCACCCTGGTTCTGCTCCACCCTCCTTTTCTGTCTGTTCCCTGCATCCTTCCACTCTTGGCCTTTTCTCCCTGTGGCTCTCAACTGTTGGTGAGGAGTTAAAACTTTTGTTTGCACTTAATCGATGATTGACTCTCTTTAGAAATGTTTTTGATATTATGTAAGAAGAATGCTTTAGAAAAAACTGTCAAACTAATAGGAGTACTTGTGGCACCTTAAAGACTAGTACTCCTGTTTTTTTTGCGGATACAGACTAACACGGCTGCTACTCTGAAACCTGTCAAACTAATGTTATTTCTAGGGCTGTCAAATGATTAAAAACATTAATTGCACTGTTAACAATAAGAGAATACCATTTATTAAAATATTTGTGGATGTTTTCTACATTTTCAAATATATTGATTTCAATTAGAACAAAATACAAAGTATACAGGATTCACTTAATATTTTTATTACAAATATTAGCACTGTAAAAACCAAAAGAAATAGTATTTTTCAATTCACCTCAGACAAGTACTGTAGTGCAATCTCTTTATCATGAAAGTGCAACTTACAAATATAGAATTATGTACAAAAAATAACTGCATTCAAATATAAAACAATGTAAAACTTTAGCGCCTACAAGTCCACTCAGGCCTACTTCTTGTTCAGCCAAACGCTCAGACAAACAAGTTTGTTTACATTTGTAGGAGATAATGTTGATCCCTTCTTGTTTACAATGTCACCTGCAAGTGAGAACAGCGTGGCACAGTTCTAGCCTGTTCTCAAGATATTTACGTGCCAGATGCGGTAAAGATTCATATGTTCCTTCATGCTTCAGAGGACATGCAGCCATGTGACAGGTTCTGCTCAGTAACAATCCAAAACAGTGCAAACTGATGGATGTTCATTTTCATCATCTGTGTCAGATGCCACCAGCAGAAGGTTGATTTTCTTTTTTGGTAGTTCGGGTTCTGTAGTTTCCACATCGAAGTGTTGCTCTTTTAAGACTTCTGAAACCGTGCTCCACACTTCATCCCTCTCAGATTTTGGAAGGCAATTCAGATTTTTAAACTTTAGGTCAAGTGCTGTAGCTATCTTTAGAAATCTCACATTGGTACCTTCTTTGCATTTTGTCAAATCTGCTGTGAAATTATTCTTAAAACGAACAACATGTGCTGGCTCATCATCCTAGACTGCAAGAACATGAAATATAGGGCACAATGCGGGTAAATCAGAGCAGGAGACATACTATTCCCCTCCCCCCCCAAGTTCAGTCACAAATTTAATTAATGCATTATTTTTTTAATGAGCATCGTCAGCATAGAAGCATGTCCTCTGGAATGGTGGTTGAAGTATGAAGGGACATATGAAGCTTTAGCACATCTGGCATGTAAATATCTTGCAATGCTGGCTACATCGCATTATCCCCCGTAAATGTAAACAAACTTGTTTGTCTTAGCAATCATCTGAACAAGAAGTAGAACTGAATGGACTTGTAGGCTCAAAAGTTTTACATTGTTTTTGAGTACATAGACTCATAGACTTTAAGGTCGGAGGGACCATCATGATCGTCTAGTCTGAACCTCCTGCACAACGCAAGCCGCAGAATCTACCCACCCACTCCCGCAACAAACCCCTAACCTATATCTGAGCCACTGAAGTCCTCAAATCATGGTTTAAAGACTTCAAGGTGCAGAGAATCCTCCAGGAAGTGACCCATGCCCCACACTGCAGAGGAAGGCGAAACCCCCCCCAGGGCCTCTGCCAATCTGCCCTGAAGGAAAATTCCTTCCCGACCACAAATATGGCAGTCAGCTAAACGCTGAGCACGTGGGCAAGACTCACCAGCCATACACCCAAGAAAGAATTCTCTGTAGTAACTCAGATCCCACCCCAACATCCCATCACAGGCCACTGGGCATATTTAGTGCTAATAGTCAAACACCAATTAATTGCCAAAATTAGGCTATCCCATCTTACCTCCCGTCTATAAACTTATCAAGCTTAGTCTTGAAGCCAGATATGTCTTTTCCCTCCATTGCTCCCCTTGGAAAGCTGTTCCAGAACTTCACTCCTCTGATGGTTAGAAACCTTGTCTAATTTCAAGTCTAAACTTTCTGATGGTGAGTGTACAATGTAGCAAAAAAAAATCTACATTTGTAAGTTGCACTTTCATGATAGAGATTGCATTACATTACTGTATAAACTGAATTGAAAAATACTATTTCTTTTATCATTTTTACAGTGCAAATATTTGTAATAAAAATTATAATATAAAGTGAGCACTGCACACTTTGTATTCTGTGTTGTAATTAAAATCAATATATTTGAAAATATAGAAAAACATCCACAACTATTTAATAATTTTCAATTGGTATTCTAGTGTTTAACAGTGAGATTAAAACTGTAGTTAATGTTTTTAATCGTGATTAATTTTTTTGAGTTAATCACATGAGTTAACTGTGATTAATCGACAGCCCTAGTTATTTCCTTTTTTTTGGTGGAAAAAGTAGATGGGGACAAAAAGTAGAAATGTACGCAGTAAATTCCTGATAATACAGATCTAGATACAGCATTTATGAGGAATTCTGTATACATGCTTGGTCTTTTCATATTATGCCACTTTGGCCTTTCATGGTCCTAAAATGTCCATGCAATTGGTTTAGCTGGTGAGAAACATTTTTCCATAGCTCCTTCCTCACTTGAGCAGTTGGAAACCTTGACTGTAGATTCAGCTCTTGGTTTGATTATTATGATGCTGCTTCTCTTTTTTCTAGTCACTGAGACACTTATATATGGCATCCAATTTTTGCCTTAAATCCATATTAACTGAAATGCATAGGCTGAAAATAAGACCGCAAGTTGTTGGGCCTGATGCAGGAATTACTGGGTAAAATTCTATGACCTGTGTTACACGTGAGGGCAGAATAAATAACCACAGTGGTTGTTCTAGACTTAAAATCTGTAAGATTGTTTTCAGATGAAGAAAAAAATCTTAACTTTTATACCAGAGCCTTACACAGTTTTTACCATGAGTAACAATGACAGGCAGATAAGACTGACAGACAGCTTGGAGGACAAGCATAGAAAACATACACGCAAAATGTCAAAAAATAATTTTCTGCACTATTTTAACAACTGCCAAAAGCTAGAAGCCGTATATACAGATAGGGGTGGATGAGGAGGAGAGGCTATCGTGAACAACACAGTTCAAGTTGGCAAAGAGCCCTTTCCTGAAGAATGTACGTTTAACCTTTAGCATTCAAGTGTCTGGGCTTAAGTGTCATTATGAGCAATACTTTCCTCTAGCACAGCCTCCCCTGACTGTGGGAAGAGGGTTTTGTACAAACCCACCATCTTTCCCCCTTCTTTTTCTAGAGGATAAAAATATTTCAGCCACCTCTGTCACTTTTAATGCCAAATACAAATGTACTTTAAATGGAAGCTGCTGACATGCCATTTATTTCTAACAAAACCAAGGTGCTGTAGTGTTTGCAGATGGGATGCTCTTTGGTCCTGCTCACTCCCTTTGCCAGTGGAAAGTGCTGGTCTGGTCTTTGGGGGTTCTTGTGCTGCTATGGTCTGACAGAACAGACTCTTTGCAGATCAATAATGTGTGACTGGAGAACACAACCTATAACCAAACTAATGCTTATGGTTTGAATCAAAGGGTTGGGATTTGATGCAGCTGCCCACAACTCAGTTCTTTGCAGTCTTGGCCTCACACTATGGAATTCTGAAACTGGTGGCAGCAGATACCTGGTGGAACCTTTTTTTAGGGGGTGGAAAGAAAGGAAGGAAGGGAGAGGGGTTACTAGTGACTCCTCTCTGCAGGAAACAATACAAAATGGGAAACATTGGACCAA
Source organism: Mauremys mutica (assembly GCF_020497125.1). Lineage (NCBI taxonomy): Eukaryota > Metazoa > Chordata > Testudines > Geoemydidae > Mauremys > Mauremys mutica. Next base: position 45,337,213 of record NC_059085.1, read on the forward strand.
TTTCTCTGCCTCTCTAGCACAGAACATTTAATTTAATCTTTTGGTGAACACAATACATGAAATGTTAGAGACAGCAACAGACAAACATCAGACCCTGCTGCAAATGGACAGGCTAGAATGCCCCCAAATCATCTCCATCTGTAAAACACTTCAGGACTGATAGAAAACACACACATCCCAAGCACTGACCAGATCTGGGAGGCTGCATTCCAAGAAAAAATAGAGGGGGGGAAGTAAAGGAAGTGGTAAGTGGTAAGAAAAGGAGATCCCTGGTTTGATTTTGGTGCTGAGAGGAGAATCCTTGCAGTGAGGCATTTCCTTTCAGCCCTGCAGTCTACTCACATCTCATCCATCCTCTTTGCTGTTCTGGTGCAGAGCTTCTTGCTGATCAGAACAATTGCTGAGGGAGGAGCAGGAAGCCTCCTTTAGGGTTTCTGTAGCTCCCTGATGGTCAGTCCCCACATCCCAGCCCTCAGAGGGCACTAATCAGAGCAGCTATACTGTCTATTAGGGGAGGGCCAGGGTTTAGCTGCAGGGTACATAACTGACTGAAGTCACATACTGGATCCCACTTTCAAATAGGCATGTCACAAACAAGACTCCCTCTTTTGCAAATGTTAAGACTTGCTTATATTATATATGGGAAATATTCTGAAAAAACATACAAAAATGTAATTCTTTGAAATGAACTTTGTGTGAGGTATTTTACATGTATGTATGATTTTATAAAATAAGCACAAATCTTTGTAAACCCCCTTCACAGCAGCAGATTTTTTGTGCAGTTGTAAATTAGACTCTTAGAGAGAAAACATCTATTTTTAGTAAAAGGTAACAAGATGAACATATTTGACTAAGACGGATGTAGGTGGACCTTGTCCCCATCTCTCACAATGAGTATCTCACTATTTTCCAACTTAGAATTTTGGAAGCAAGGGGAGTAAGGCTGGTATAATATAAGGTTAGCAGGCCAGGCACCGGCACCTACATTATTGAAGAATCTGTTGACTCAAGTTTTCTCTCTTAGGCCTCCCTCTCACTCCAAAAGAATTTTAGGGGGAAGATTTTCAAAAGCACAAAGGCCAGTTAGGTGCTTAACTCCCACTGGAAACCTTTTAAAAATCTTCCCCTTGAAGATCTGGTGTCTTCGATTTGAGGAGGTTTATGTGAATTGTGGATGAGTCTCTCTCCTTTGCAAGATTTCCTGTGGAAGGGCCCTGACTGTTGAAGAAATGCAGATTCTTTTTAGTGTATTTGATACATTTATACCAAATTGTGAGAGAACTCTTTTGGAAAATATAGAACCTTTCATTTATCCTTTTGCCTTGAAAGCAAAATGTCTATTTTATCTTTTTAATTGTATTACTTTGTAACTTAATCCCACCTTTTTCATTTAAAATTGTTCCCAGACATTAGTTTTACTATGACCTTATTTTGATATATTTTTTAAAAAATCAGGGAAGTGACCATAACTCAGTGATTTCTGTAAATACTTTAATAAATTCTAATATTGAAGATGACATCAGTACAACAGGCAGAAGGTGTACAAGCATAAAACAAGTACAACTGCAGCAAATATCCATAAAGTATTTCAGGCATAAGCTACAGCTCAGAGGGAAATGATGCTCAATATTTATATCAGGTTAGTGAGTCCTGATTAAATGTCAAGATTTTTTTCCTCGGTGATTCTTTTTTAAAGGTGTATTAATGTATAGCTACATAATGAGTCCATTTTCCCCCATCACAATAAAAATCTACCATACGTTGCATTAAAACCTGCAAAAATAGGCAAATATATATGTTTTAAATCAGTGTTTCTCAATGACTCATCTGTGGACAGGCACTGGTCCCTGAGATCTCCCTGACACAGTTTAGGAAGGCAGCAAACCGGTCCCTGGTATCAAAAAGGTTGAGAAACACTGTTTGAAATAACAGTCCCTATTATGAAGCTGCTCTACCCCTGAAGGAATATTTATGTGCTATAAACAGTGACAAAGGCAAGGGTGTGAAATAGCTCTCGTAGTCCACTGATGCCTTTCATTCTTAGTGACTAAGATAATTTCGGTGATGAAAAAAATGGATGTCCGAATCTTTAAAAAAAAAGTCATTGAATAAAGAGTATCTGGGAAGAGACATGAAAAAACAGGGAGAGAAAAATATCCCCCTGATTTTCCTCACTCCAGAGCTCGCTCGCTCTAAATCCTACAGCAGGTATTTCTCAAGAAGAAATACATACATCCCTCTAGCATATCCACATATACATCTCTCAGCAATAAAGGAACTCAGCCTCCTGTCCATTAAACAATACACGCATACACGCCTCCAGAAGAAATTCATACATCTGCTAGAATTGCTCAGCAGTGCGTCTCTCTCTAGCCCTCTGTTTATCTCTCTAGCCCTGCTGCATTTCTGCATCCCAACAATGAATGTGCTGCCGTGGCATATCCCTTTCCATGCCTCTTGCTAAACATATGTATATGGGCACAATGCATCAGATCACTTGTGTGGCTTGCATAACTCTTTTGCAAGCGAATGCTTTTGATTATTTGTGCTGTTTGTACCCGTAGGAACCCCTACATTAATGTAAGTATCAGAGGGGTAGCCGTGTTAGTCTGGATCTGTAAAAGCAGCAAAGAATCCTGTGGCACCTTATAGACTAACAGACGTTTTGGAGCATGAGCTTTCGTGGGTGAATACTCCAAAACGTCTGTTAGTCTATAAGGTGCCACAGGATTCTTTGCTAAATTAATGCACCAGCTTGATCTATTTCATGTTAGCTAACCTCCCCGTCTCTCCCCACATTCAACTTGATATAAACAAACTCTTAAATAAAAATACAACCAAAGCATTGTGCAGGTGAACTAAAATAAATGCTGAGAAAACCAGACCCAAAACTCTTAGTGCTAAGGTTTGATTGCAGATTTCCATTGCAAAGGAGCAGAGAACTGGAAATTTGACAAATGCCTTCAAATTGACCTGTATTTTCACAATGCACACTGTGTTTAAAATGAATGGCAGACTTTATCACTTGGAGCTACTTCAAGGACTCTGGGCCTCTGTTTTATTCTGATTCTTTAAACATATTTCCAAGAAGCAGAAAATCATATCAACAATTCATATTATGGACTTTTTCTAAGCTAGGTTACATTTTACAATGGGTTATTGTCTTATTTAAACAGGAATTTTGAAAAATAGCTTGGAACTCTCCCTTTACATGCAGGCATCATTATCATGAACTGCTCCGTAGGGCTGATGGATTGGAAGATCTAATAGGTCTTTTCTATCTTTAGCATCAATGACTTCCACCTCACCCAAAACACTAGAGTAAGTCGTATTCAACCAGTTTGGGGTTCTGTTTGAAATTGTGACATGGTTGCCGCTCCCTGCTGACTGACTCCTTGCATTAATCTGATTTCACTGGGGCCATACCCGGATTTCTGTCCCACTCATGCTTTAGGGAGGACCTTGTTGGGTAGCCAAACTGCATTTCCACGGAAGGACCCTGCCTCCATACAAGACTTAGGGACCCAGAATCATGCCCCAAGTCTATTCACCATGGAAAACCACCACTCATCTGGGAACTCAGTCAGCAGAAAACTATAACCGATGGATCAGGAATTAAGCAGTTTCCAGCCAGCGCGTTCCTAAAACTCTTTAGTCTTCATGCAACTTTTTAAAGAAAAGCAAATTCTGTAAATATATTTGTTAGTCTTTAAATTGTACAAAACTGTTTTTCATTCCATTAGTGCAAAATAGATAAATGCAATGGTATATGTCTACATACATATCCCTTCGATATGCAGGTCAAAAAAAATTAGATGGATAAAGAGTTTGTATTTCTTGATGCAATTATTCATGTGTTGTTTTTCTATATGAAAATACTTACATTTTTTGAAGTCTTATAAGGTGAGTTTGAGAGCTTTCCATTAAATACATGAGATATCCAAACAAAAGATTAAATACTTTTATATTAATGTAAAGGTGTGTATATAAATAAAATGGAGGCAACCCTAGTGACTCTGCAGTTGGGATTATGTTGATTTCCACTTCAAAACCAGGACTAAAACTGATATTTTATACTTTAATGATAGAATTTAGTCTCCAAACTCTTTTGAGAACAATCGCATTTTCTAATTACTATTACCAACCTGTACATATAAAATGTACTATCTGCATTTGTAACCTTTATCTACAGCTATTTCAGCACCCTTTAGTCAGATTTCTGTGTTTGCATAAGGGTTTAATAACTGCAGGACAGTTCAGATGACTCAGTAAGCTCTGCACACTGTACACTTAAAAGGGGAACTCTTCCTTTTTTTCCTTCTATTTCTCCTCATCTATCCTATTGGTGAGGCTGTGGCAGGAGGGAATCTATCTCCTCATCTTAGTCTGGCCTTATTTCTCTCCCCAGCTCCCTTAATTCCCTTCGCCTCATCTTCTGCTCTTTCCGGAGGCAGAAGAAAGGCATCTTCGGACTTGACCCCCAGAGCAGAGCTGCTTGTGCCTGGACCCGGCTCTGGGAGGAAAAAGAGGAAGAGTAAAACCCTCTCCCCTGGCTTTTCTGCTTAACCCTTTAGTTACTCTGAAATGGAGAAGTAGCATTAGTGCCTCTAACCCCAGCCGTGCTGCTGCCCTCATCCTTTCGTGGGCACTTTGGATCACTTAGAAAGCACAGAAGAACAAGAATGCAGGAGCACTGAGAGACTGTCACAGGAGGGGCGAGAGCAGCAGAGCCAGAGGAATACCCCAGAGTTGCCAAAAAGAAGGATGTTTGGTTAGTGTTGAATACCCAGACACGTGCACTTCGGCATGTTTGCATTTACAGAACTATACGTTTTCATAGGAAGTGAATGGACAGTAACCGACTAGACTGCCCAGAGAAGTGTACATGTCTAATAAGGTGTGTGCACACGTTATTTCTAAGGCACCTATCACCATAGTATCTGGTATTAGACTTCCTTGCCCCTTATCCACATGTTTACTTTTTCCTGTACCCTGGAGAAAAATGTGCACACAGAGAATGGGTCCTGCCTGCCTGTCCCACTACATCTACAACCTTTGGAGAAAATACGCTCTCCTTAAAAACTGTACCGCGAATTAGCAGGCAATTGTTGCCTTTATTCTGTTCTCCTAGCTTCACTGTCATCAAAGCAATTTGTTTTATATTCACAAAGAATGACAGCTACAAATTCTGTGCACCTCTCTAGACAGCACATGGAGCAGCCTTGCAAAATTCTGCTTGCCCGAGGCAAGTAGGATTTTTTTTTTTTAAATAGGCAAGTTGTTTTTTTCAGTTATCATAGTAAGAATGGGCAAACAGATTTTTGTGCAGGGACAGGTAAATTTCCATGACTGTTTTGCAAGGCTGACAGAAGTACATGCTTGCATTCATATACTTACTGATGTGTGTAAATTCACAAATGACATACAGGCATGCAAATAGTTACACACCCTCCATGCATAGCTCTTAGTGTTCATAATTTACAAATAAAATGATATACCCATTTAAATGCCCATTTTCTTATATCTCACAAACATCCCAAAACTGCAAAATTCTTTTATTAATTTACCAGATAATAGCTGTTCTTTGGATTTCTAGCATTCCTTCACCTTTCCTACTAAAATTGTAAAGACTTCAAAATTACCACCTCAATATTAAATAACGTATGCTTGGTAGGATTAGAGAATTAAAAATACAAATATTTACTAGTTTTAACATGCAGTTTACTATACTACAATTTGAAATCCATCTGTATTCAGAATCTCCCAAATGGAAACACTGACTGCAACTGGATTCCTTGTTCCGTAAACTAAAATCAGGAGGTTTTATTTTTTTAAATATAAATTAATGACATTTTAAAGCTTCTCTACATCTTCAAGGAGGAAGACATAAATTGGCTGCATTTTTTTCCCCAGAAAAACTAACATTTACACAGGTTCTTGGAGACCGAGAAAAGGGGGGTGGGAACCAACAACAAAATTGTAGACCCTTTTTTGCCTGGTCCATCTCCTAAAAATTCAAACCCCAGGTTCCCTCTAGTCAGCTAGATTTTACAAGGACATTGGGCTGGGGGAAAAAAGAGCGATTAACTGTTGCAAATGGAAAGTTTAAATACTAATCACAAATGGAACAAATTGAAAGCAAAAATGTTACCGTAACAATAAAGAAATATTTAATCAAAGCACAGGTTCTGTTGGGACTGAAGGAATGCTACATCCTTTCCTTAAAAAAAAAAAAGCAGGGGGGGGGGGAGAGAAGAAGAGAGAGAAAGCAAGCAAGAAAAAAGGCAGAGGCACAGCCGCCTCCTGGAGTTCCCCATTGTCCAGGGCTATAGAGAGCCCCAGAATGGCATTAACCTCACAAAAGGCACATTGTGCTGAGGACAAAAAAAGCCCCTTCTTCTACAATAACTTTTAGCTTTTTATTTTTAGAAAATGACAAAGCTTTTGCAGCAATGGCTGGTGAAACCTGTAGCCCGATTTCCAGCGAGGCTGGACTTGGCTTTATTGATCAGCTGTCCCGCTTGGAAAAGCAGCCAGGAAAGTTTGAATGGGAACTCGCTGTTGGTTCCTGGAGAGAAAAGCCCCGATTTGTTAAACTGAGCGTTCTGCATAAAACCAGCTTTATTGCCCAGCGAGGGTCGGGTCGGGGCGAGCCCAGCCCGGGGGGGGGGCTGCCCGAGCCGGGCAGGAGCGGGCTCTCCGCACCTGGCGCTGGGCGCCCCCCGAACTCGGCTCCCGGAGCGCAGGGGGAGCTCGGCGGCCGCTCCAGGACACGCGTGCAAGTGGCACTGCCAGGCTGCTAAGGCAGCGGGCGAAGTTACACAAGTGCATCCGTGTCATTCAAGCTCGGGCAGCAGCGGGGCGCTGAGGCTCGGGCCGGAGGAACACGGCGGGGTTCGCCGGGCTGGGGGCAGGTAGGGCGGCGGGGTCCGCGGCTGCCGCCGGCCTTTGCAGCGCTCTCCTGGGGCGGCTCCGCGCCAGGCCCGCAGCCCGCGGCGCTCCCCCTGCCGCGGCTCCTACCCCTAGAGACGGGCAAAGTTGCGCTTGTTTCCAGCTGCAACTTTCCCAGCTCCTCGCGGGAAGTTCCCGGCGCTGGGTCTCCCGGCCCGCGCGGCGCGGCGCGGCGGGGCCCCGGCGGGCCTGGCCGGGCAGGTGGCCGGGAGCGCAGCCCGCGGGCAGAGCGGGAGCGGGTCAGCGCCCCAGCGGGTGCGTGTGCGGGAGCCTCGGCCCAGCCCCCTCCGGCTGGGCGGCGGCCGGGCCCCCCCGGGTCCCGCGGGCCCCCCCGGGCGGCGCCGGGGGCCGGCCACATGCCCCAAGTTTCGCTGCGCTGCTGCCGCCGCCGCCGCCGCCGCGCTCCCCCCGCCCGCTCCCTCGCTCGCTCGTTCGCTCCCTCCCCCGCCGCCTGGGCTGAATCTTATTGATCCAGAAGGTGGCTAATTAGCCCTTCCCGTCGTGCCTGGGTAATGAGGCACATGCGCACTGCACTAATCAGCCATTTTTTGCAGGAAACTAATTAGCAGAATAAAGATCCAAAGAGTTTTTTTTCTTCCCAATCATCAGATCTGAGTCCGGGCGCTTCCTGCTCCGGCGACCGCCAGCCCCGCCGCCCGCTCCGCTCCGCCCCGACCGCCGCTGCTGCTGCCGCCCGTGGCCCCCTCTCTCCGGGGGGCTGCAAACTCCCCAACAACGATGCTGCTGCTGGGCAGCGGCGGCGGCGGCGGCGGCTCCTGCTCGGCTCCGGCTGCTGCCTCCTGCTCCCGCTGCTGCTGCCCCGGGCTCCTCCTCGGAGCGCGCCGCTCCCGCCGCTGCAGCCGCGGCAGCCTGCATGGGATCTGTGGCCCCCGCGCCTCTGCCCAGGATTAAAAGCGCCGCCGCCGCCGCTGCCGGAGAAGCGACCGCGTAAGTGGCAACTTTCCTGCCCTGTCCCCCGCTCGGGCTCCTCCTGCTCGGGGCGCTCGGGCTGCTTTGCATGGGGCTGGTCCTGCCCCCCTCCCTCCTTCCCTCTCTCTCCCACCCGCCCAGCTCGGATCCCGCCGCAAACTTTGTGCCGCTCGCCGTCCCGGAGCCCCGCCGGGGAGCTGCCCCGGGACAGGCGCCGCGACCGCTGCCGCCCGCTGCCCCGTTCTCCGGCTGCAGCGCGCAGGTGTCTCGGGCTCGGGGATCGCTCCGGCTCCGGCAGGCACCGCACAGCGCCGCGAGCCCCCGGGAGGCGGGGGACTCGCCTGCTCCCGAGGAGATGCCCAGCGCCCCTGGACTGCTGCGTGCCCTGCCCGGCGGCGCCCGGGACAATGGCAGCGAGCGAGCGGGCTGCGCAGGGAGGAGGCTGCTTCGCCTGCCCAGGGCTGGGGTGACACCGGCGGGGTGCGCAGCTCCGCGGAGCAGCAGCGAGCTCGGGGCGCAGGGTTAGGTTACGACTTACACCGCCGAAATTCACTGCGGGACAGGAGCGGGCTCCCGGGCTCGCCTCGAGGCACCCGAGATTTTTGCCCTTTTTGAAGAGTGCCTGGGGAGGGACAGGAACTTGGTCTGAGCGGGTTCAAACACAGGTTTGTGGGGGGCGAGAGAACATTGATCAGAATAATCTGCATAATCGATAGGGCAATGTGCAGAAATCGTGTCCCTCCATTTACTGTAAATTTCTCTAATCTCTGCAGCGAGGCTGCCCGAGTGCAGCTTCCCTCTTCCTAGTGTGCAATTTCCTTGCAGCCAGCACCCCCGAATTTACAGCCGGCTCTCGGCTACCGTCTCTGGGAAGCAGAGACACTTTGTCTGCCTCGCTTCCAAATTCCGGCCCTTTACTTTCCTCTTCAGGGGTGTCTCTCTCTCGGTGTGTGTTCCGGGTGGGTGTTGAGAGGTTTAATAGGAGATGTCTTTAAACTCGACCAGTTCCTGAATGTGGATTAATGTGGTTGTTTCCTAGTCTTTCAAATGAACAATAACACTTCCTAGGATCCCGTCTCTGTTAATCTAGGGTTAGATTTCAGCTGTGTTAAGTGTCATATAATTCTGTACAATTAATACACCAAAAAGCAATTTAAAAAATATTTTAATTTTTTTTAAAAATTGTTCCAATGCAGACACCATACCATCCTTGTTGCCAGTCCCTGTAATCCTGCTGCCTTAGGTGAATTTGTGTTTGGGATGTATTTTGAAAGAGAAGTTCAACTTAGTCTGGTTGGTCCTTTATTTTATTAAAGTGTACATGGAGCTAGTTTTGAAGATTGTGGTTAGGGGGATGGGAGAGGTGAAGGCAGAAAATGCCACTGTAGGCCAGTCCCTCCTTTCTCAGTTTCAGTTTTTAATTACTTAATGCTGAATTGCACAGTGCTTATCTAAATATTTGCAAATGCTCTTTCCTATTGATTCCTCTGAATAAACTGTCCTCCTTTGCTTTAGAGAGGAGGTGATTCATGCTCTTTTAAAATGAAATCTTTAGAGCAGTGTGTGTATATTATGTGTATAAAAACACACATTTTAGTTTTAATTTATAAATTGGGGGTGTGTTTTTGAAACGGTGTTAAACTCTTTTTGGGCTCAGGGAAAGATTTGTTTCTCTTTTGAACTGTGCTTGAAGCTGGTCTTTGGTAGCTCCAGGACTTGCTGTGTATATGTACATCTCTGCCCGCTCTCTTTTTCTCTCCCTCTTGTTTAATATGGAGCAATTTTCTGGAAGCTCAGTGACTCCCTCCTTAGGGTCACATTGAGTTCGAATCTCACTGAAGGTGCAGGAATCCTGCAAGGGGGGGAAGTAAGAGAGTAGAGAGAATGGGGTCAGGTTGGTTCCTTAGAGGCCAAAACTCCCATCGCTGCCTTAAAATAAATAAATTTAAAAATTTTGCTTCCCCTGCCATGTTACAAATTGCAGTCTCCCCTTTCAGGGATTTGCTTTACAGCTTAAAGCTGCTTCTCCCTCTTTTGCCCCCCCCCCACAAAAAAATGGAGTGGGGAGAAGGGGAAAAAATAAAATCCATTGAGTTTAGGCAAATAATGTTCAGTCTCCATATCCTATTACAAAGCACTTTGAATATGCAAGACATCACACAAGACCAGTTATTCCAGTTACAACAAACTTAAAAAGAGAGAAAAAGGAAAGACAGGTTTAGATTGACTCTCTCGCACTCACAAATTACATATTTAAAGCTCTCTCTAATTTTTTCCCATACTCGCATAGTATCAATACTTTTTTTATGTCTTGTTCTTTCATTACAATCGTTCAGTTGAGTTTAGGAAGATTGCTGCAAGCAACGCATTTTCTGTATTTTTGTTCCTGTATCTTGGAGGAGAGTTGGCAGACATTCTGTGGTTTGCAGTTACACAATATGTTATCGTGTTTTTAATCACTAAATCATTGCAGTGGTTATAGATTTACAGTCTTAGGGTATTACAGAGGAGAAACAGAGGCTATATGTAATTTATACGTATGAGTGTGCCTGTGTGTTTTGTGAACTTTTAAATTGTATTATTTTTCTTTTGTTTTCTGAAAGAGAAAAAAGTTTATATATTTGTGCCAAGTCTCCCCACGTGCTTCAAAAAAGTTTGTAAAATCTTCTGACCCCAACAGGGCAGGAATTCTAATTATTGTTATGTGAAATGTTGGAGTTAAACTAATGTCGTCGTTGGGATTAGCGAAAGGCAAGCAGGCTGTTCTCTTGTTTTAATATTAGCCACCTGCGTTGGGATTCGGCACTGATTGGAAATGGTAATGTGGGGAAGAAGGACCCATGTCTTGTAGATGTCGGTGACCTACTGTGGCATGTCATTGGTAGCCCACTTTCTGCGGCTGTTTTCATATTATTATGTAACAGAATCCTTGGTAGCATTAAAAATTCAGTATTACAAGCTGATTGTAATGCTCCCTCATTAGGGAGCACTGTCTGGTCCTGTATTAAGTGAAACACAGAGCATGGCTTTTAGATTATAAACACCAATAAATATTAAGTATCAGCAGAGGAAAAAATAAAGTCAGCTGGGCTTTCGGCCTCCTCTTAGTTCTCTCTCCCTCCCCACCCCACCATATTTGTCTGTGTTTTTTTTAGTGTGAGCTGTATATCTGCTTTCCAGTGGTGACATTTTCTGTCTTTCTTGAGCGAGGTCTCTTGTATACACACAAGGTTTAGAAGTTTGTTTTGTTTTGATCTCTATTAAACGGGTCCTTCAGTTTGCTGATGTCATTTCCTTTCATATTTGAGTTGTTTGTTGTGCCTCCGTCCCCCACCCCCACCCCCCCCAGCTGGAGCCTAGGGCAACGTGGGGAAGTGCAGCAGCTGAGTAAGTTCTGGGTTCAAAGGCTGAGGGTCGTATGGTGCCTTTTCGTCATTCTCTGATTTGCCTGCTTGGAAAGAAGCTCCAATCCCAATATCTGGTTAAATGCTCAGACATCAACTTTCCGTGGCCTGTCCATGGGCTGCAGTGGCAGGCGATGATTCATCTCAATTTCCTTTTCTCGCTCGCTCCCCTTTTTAATGCCTTTAATACTCCCCTCTGTCCCTCCCACCCTCCCCTCCCCCGCCAAAAAAAGTTCTGACAACTGCAATTCACTTGCAAATCTGGGGCCAGCATTAGTGGGGCTCCTGCTGTGAAAAGAAGGAAAGTGTTTCAAGTCCCCCCCCCCCCCGCTTTATTTCTGTTCTTCATCTCCAGTTAAACATTTCTAAGTGGCTTTTTCCTTTCCTTGGTCAGTTGACTGACTTCAGAGGTATGGGCCCTGTTCTCCTGATGTTACTAACATTGCTGTCTAGCCCAGTTCTCTCCTCTGCAAGCATTCTTCAGTCAGTAACAAAAACAAACAAACATAGGAAAGAGGAGGAAAAGAAAGAAACCAAATTTCTAACGGCAAAGTTTTTTTTTTTTTTTTAAATGTCTAGTTATATTTGGAAAGGAGTGGCCATTTGGCTGTTTGCTTCAGGTTTTCCGTATCCAAGCTGGAGTGAAAAATGAGCCAGCATTGACACTTGGCTTGATGTGAAACCCTGGGTAACCTCTTTCCCCTTCCATGGCTCTGGCCTTTTGTTCCTGGAGAACTGAGTTAAGGTGCTTTTCACTCAGACCAAAGGCAGCACGAGAAGTCTCCCTGTGTGCGTAGCGCCTTTGGATGGCCTCCTCATGGTTATTGTCAGAGCAGAGTCTAGCAAACAATCGTTTTGGCGAGACACAAATGCAAAAACATTTGTCCATCTTTTAATCTCTTTGTTTTAGGATTTTTTATCTCATTCTTTAAATTTCACAGTTTCAGTTTGTGTCTTGAGAGGGATGAGTGGAACAACATGGAGCAGATTTACCGTAGGCCAGGCCAGCAGTTGAACAGATTCAGTAGAAATTGGTAAATCCTAAACTGATGCACATATGGCTGAGTGCATTAGTCTCTCTGTTAACACTTTCTTCAACTTTTTAAAATAAAAATGTGCTGAAAAAGTAAAACATGAAACGACTTTTATTTTAACTTGATTTTGTATTTTATAGGCACCATTTTTTATGACATTTTACTGCACATACACCACACCCCCATCAGTTCTAAGCTTGTCTGTACTGGAAGAATTATTAGGCAACCATCTTATTCTAGGTTGTACTATGGCTTGTATGAGTCGTGTTTCTGATATAGTAATTTAATTATAAAGGTGTCGTAACACATACTGCACATAGGAGAGATTGGTGCATTTTAGAAAAGACTAATTACACCCCCCCCCCCCAAACCTCTTAAGGCTCTTAACTTTGTTTTTTAATGTAATACCACCTGCCTTTGTGTGGTTTGTACGACGCTGAATATAAATGGATGCATCAGATGGGAGAGATGGTCCATGAACAAAGCAGGAGTCCGATTTTCCCATCCTTCTCCTCTCTTCCCCCTCGCCCCCCTTAATATATCTGCATCAACTGGGATGCTGTATTTAGAGGTCTGTCAGCTTTTCTGTTATGAACTCTTAAATTTTGCAGGTTGTACCATAGAAAAACCTCCTGGGGATAAGATGAGGTGTTCGTGTGGTATGCAAGAATACTCTATTTTTTGTTTTTTTTGTTTTCCTATAATTCAGCCTCTTCTTCCCCTTCCTTCCCCCACCCCCTATTTGGAATTGTACTGTAGCCCATTAGTCCCTTATAGGAGATTTATACCTCTGTATTTTGAGGTGAGGAAAAGAGAACTAGATGAAAGAAATTCTTCTAGTAACAGACTGTCTTCAGCACCTGCACAGAGCTTCCTCTGCTTCCTTCGTTTCTTTTTCTGTCATTTTAAACTTGGATAGGATTTTTAATCTGTGGAACTATCACTGCCACGATGGAGTTGAGGGCTGTCGTGTCAGGAGAATGGGAATCCAAACATCTGTGCATAGGCCTCGGCACAGCAGACTCTAATGGTTTTGACGGAGCTGTTGTGGTCTGTTGTCTGGAAAATCTGCATTCTACGTAGTGCCCGAGGGGGGCCTCGGTACCACAGATCGTAATGTGTACCTAAATATAACTGCCTAGGCACAATGGGGTGAGATAAGGGCAGAACAAGAAGCTCAACTGAATGTCTGCCTCTTGTTTTATCACTGATTTACAGTTTGTGTGTGTGGTTTTTTTAAGTGTAGCAAAGGATTTGCAAGAATAAATATATTAAACTCAGTTATGTAAGAAAAAAGCACATAGCTAAGGTTTCCCTTTTAGATAAAAATGAGGGAGCTCCTACTCATTGTCCCTTATTTCAGGAATTATATCTGCCCTCGGTGAGAGAATGCAAACAGGTTATGTGTACTCATTGCATATGTGTGAAGAAATCTGGTTGGCACAGTTTTTTTTTATCTTGGTAACTTACCAGCTAGCTGAACCTCTGAAATGGTAAGTCTCCCATTTCCGGGGCATGTGAAGCCAGCATTTTTGTTAAAATGTTTGTATTTAGCTGTTGTCAGTTCATGCATTCAGATGCAACTGGATTAGTTTCTAAAGGACTGGAATTGGAGAGGAGTGACCATTTCCAATACTATTATTTTTCTTGTTGGTTCTGCAGGACAGAAAATGTCCATCTGTTGGTGCAGGGGAGGTGAAGTATTTATCTCCAGAGCAACCAAGGTTTAAAGAGCAGTGGTATTCCATACCAGGTGTACATTGTGTATATATTTTCAGAGAAAGGGTGAAACATACGGGTAAAGTTCAGCCTTGTTTGAAATTATGTTTTGATTCAGGGGTGTCGGAATGGGGGAGACCTGCAGACTGATTCTGTAATAGGAGCAGCACAACATTCAAATTACCTGCCTGTTTCTGCATGTAGCCCAGAGCGTCTGCTCATAGCAAGTGTTCTGTGTCCAGGGGGATCTCAGGTTATTTGTGTCCCCGTTAGTTAGGTCTGTGAGGTGGAAGAAGCAGGTTCTGGTAGCCATCGTTAAAGACTTTCTCTTTTGCTGCTAAATCTTGATGTTTATGTGGCACTCCAGGTGTCTCTGTTTTGCTCTTTAATTCGTTATTATGTTTAACTGTTAATTGTCTGGTTTTTGGTATTATCAAATTACAAACGTGCTCCTTGTTCAAAGAAAGCAACAAAATTAGATTTTTTTTCAGCACTCAAACATTTTCTTATTGTCCTTAATTGTACAGTTTGTGTTCCCAGGAAGGTGGAAAGTGCAAGCCCAGAGTACTCAGGCTTTCAAGTTTCATGTTTCAGAAGAGAGGCGAGATTGGAGGGATGAGGCTCTGGTCTTTCTCTATTTCTTTGGGGACGGGTGAGGTTTGGGGTGTTGGTGATAGTAATACTGTGTGTTGCAGTCTATCCACAGAAAATCCCACCCCCCCAAGTTTTCATAAAAAACATTTCCGCTTTGCGGTATGTATAGTCTTTTCAGAACCATAACTTTGGTATGAATACACCTGTAGAAAAGTAATCTCCTCCTATGACTGAATAGAAACAGATACGTCCTGGGAAGTCTCAGCTCACTGGAATGCTGTTTTTCCTCTGAATACTCCTGACTATTCTGTCCCTCCTAGTGCCCTGATAACCCTAGGGTAGTTGTCCCTGCTTCTGGAGTGTTGGCTGGGTAGGAAGTGGATAGAATTACCACCTCTCTGGAATAAAATGCGGGTGCTTCCTTCTAGGGGCTAGCCTGGTGTCTGTACCAGAGAGTGTTGGCTTCTTCTAGCCAATGATACACTAATGACAAAACAGCTTGTTAGGTAACAGGGAGTTTCAACACCTACCTCCCCCCCCCCCACATTGTAACCATGCTTTAGTGTGTGCAAAAGTACTAATATACATATACACACTCCGAGCCATCTAAGCATTTATACCAGATGTTCTGGTGAGGAGCATGGGATAAATACCTGCACAGATTGCTGGAGTATCTGAGCACCTGCCTCGTTGCTATCCCGTGAGGTGCCCGTAGCTTTGTGTTCTCTCTGTATGATGCAGTACAGTGGTAAAAGCAGAATACACGGGCAGGCACTTGAGAAGCCTGAAAGGTTGCAGTCAGATGAAATAGTGAAGGGGTCAGTGCGGGGTTCCATTTTGGCCTACCAAAGATATCTTGTGTGGTGAAGTGATGGGTACCTGAAAGATGGGGCTGTAGGATAGAGTCTGAGGTGGGAGGTTGACTGAAGGCAGAGCCCACTACTGTTGTAGGCAGTACAGGAAACAGAACTGCACTGATTTTGTTGACGTGGGTTTGTGTGTGTGCTGCCAACTAGATTGGTTATGTTATCATCATGTTTTATTTATTTCATTTGTATTGCAGGAGTGCTGCTCGGAGCCCCGCTCATACGTCAGGAGCCATTGTGCTAGGCATTGTTACAGATGCATAACAAAGATGGTCCCTTCCCCCAGACTGTTCACAATTGAAGCTCCCGCTGTCTGGTTACTGAGATTGTAGGATGAGGCCTGGTCCCTTTTAGAAGAGTGAAGACTTTTATTTGAAAGCAGGAAGCATCAGTGCACGCCAGTAAGAGCCAGTTCCAGCTGAGCTGACGCAGTGTGTTCTGTGCTGTTGGCCAGGCCAGGAGAAGCCTGCTAATGGTTGACGGCCAAGCATAGTATTGCTGGGGACACTTGACATCCACTAGGTTTACAGGAGCCCCTCCTGGTTCCAGAGAGGGGTCCAGTCACAGGCTGAAGTGGATTTGTGCCTGCCTGGTTTGTGTGTTTGAGAGGCTGCGCGCTCGCTGAAGGAGCGCGAGAGCTCCTGGCTGCTGTGTACCCAGCGTCCTTGCGTGCGTTTCCGATTAGCCGCCCCTTAGTGTGCCAGACAGAACTGTAGATGTCAGGCTTTGCACAGAAAGGAGAGCGAGGCAGTGAGGGAGAGACAAGCCTACAAGCAGCAGGGCTGTGAGTTTCAAATTAACCTTCTGCTTTGTTGATGTCTAATGTGAAGCCCCCCCTTCCCCTCAGCCCCCTCCCAGTGCAGTGCACGCTGGCAAATTGTGAGAGCCTGGCTTAATTTACATAAAGCTATTACCAGAAGCTGGGCAGCAGGAAGACTGCGTTCAGGCGGTGGCCCTCGGGGGGACGGCAATCGGAATCCCGCCTTGTGCCGACTGGGCAAGTCCCGCAGCTCTCGCAGGCAGTGGGGGGAGGGGAGTTTCCCTTCCAGAGATGGTTTGGGGCATGGGGGATTTGACCATCTCCCTTTCAACACGACCGTAGCAGCTGACGATGGAAAAGACCTGCTAGATTGTCGTGTCCCATGCAGGATTGCTTTTTATACTAGGTTGTCCAGTTTAGTTTTAAGCAATGGGGATTCCACCCTTTCCTTTGGGAGATGATTCCACAGCCTTAAAACATCCGCTCCTAGAAAGTTCTTTCAGATGTTGAGCCTAAGCCTCCCCTTTCTGAATTTCACCCCTTTACTCTTAGTTATGTGTGTTCCTATCCTGAGTTCTTTTCCCTCCCTTCTGTTTCCATCTTTCAAATACCTGTAGGCTGTTAGAGATGCAGATTTCTGATTAGAGCATGGATTTGAAGTCAGGAATGCCCAAGCCTAGTCATGATGCTGACTTTGAGCAAATCACTTAACCGTTGTGCCTCACTTTCCATCTGTAAAATGAGATAAAACTTAGTTATGTCACAGAACTGTAGTAAGGATTAATGGTAGAAGGTTTGTCATACACTGACTATGGAAAGCACTTCGTTATGTCCCATCCCCTTGCCGTTCCTGTTGCTTTGCTGTGAATAGCCTCCACTTTGTCAATGCTTTTCTAGTAGTCAGGTGCTTGGAATTAGCCATATCCTAGGTGTGCTCAGACTAGAGTTATTTAGAGAAGGACACTCTCCTCCTGGATCCATAATCTGCATTTGAGTATGAAGCTATTTCTTAGCTTCATAATCTTCCCTTATCTTCTAAATAATTCCACATATTGGAGGCTTTATGAATTGTATTCTTTCATCTTGGAAAAGAGAGCAGGCCAGCTAGTGTAGCAGGTTTGGGAGCTGTGTTGGTAACAGAATGATTCCCCGGGAAAACATCTGCTCACAGACCCGTAGAAACTGCCCAGTGTCCGTTTTGCCTGTCAGATAGAAAGTGACTGTATACGGAGATCTCCTAGTCTAGTCTTGTTATCCTTCCTCCGCTTCTCTTACCTTGCTGCAGTCACGGCTGCCACCACCTCCATTCCTGGGGCCTCATTCAGCAGGACCATTATAGACACGCCTGGGGCTCTGGTTTAATTGACCTTTATTTTGGAATGGGGGTGGGATATGAATCTTCTTGTCTGAGCAGCTGTGCTAGATTTTTATTGGATCACACTTGTTAGTATGTGTTGCCTCATCTCGTGGAAAGAGGGCAGTGACAGTGGCTGTAAAATACTTCTACTATGATAGCAGTTATGGTATGGAGAGGAGTGGATGTGCACATCTGGCAAAGGTGAAAGGTCCATCTCTAATCCAGAGGGGCTGTCTGACTGCTGTGGGGAAGGGGATTGCTTTGGAATCCACGCTTTACCACTGCAGAAATGTCATCTTTAATCTCTTCTGCTCCCAGTGGTTCCTGGTGTGTAAATTCTATGTGCGGAGGTGTCCAGGTTAGGAGAGCCAGTGTAGTAGTTTAAAAGAGAAGACTTCAATCAAGTAAAACTGTGACAGATCTAAAAGGGCAGGCCGACATACTCTACTCCTAGCCGTACCGTCTCCCCCAAATTGAGCCTTAAAGGTATTGCTGGGATCTATGCAGAATACCTGATTTGGTATATTCTGGGGTCAGAGAGCAAGGGGAGTTTGGGAGGCGCATGCCAACTACTCTGTTAGTCTGTTTGCAGCATGAAGGAGTAGGGGAAAAGGAGGCAAGATGTCTGCTACATGATTATCTTAAGACCGGTGTTGGAGAAGGATGCGCTAACTGCCGGTCAGGTGGCATTGTTGCAGTCCCTGACTAGATGAGGAGGGGGGATGAGGTAGAGTGCTGGGGAGTTTCATTCTTTTTGCTTAGTGTAGTGTCCTAGAAGGGAGGTGTGCTGAGTACAGTAGAGCAATACCTGGCTCCCTCCGGTAGAGTGTAAATGGTTTCTCGTCCCCACTGTTGTTTGTCTGGTTGATGCATTTTCAGCCTATGGTGGCATCTGCTGGGAGGGAGCTACTGCAACCTTTTTCCTTGGTTGTCTTGTTGCTTTAATCAGTCTCTTGACTGTTTTCTCCTTTGTTTTAAGCAGGCAGGAGCTCTTGTTGGTCAGCATGAGATCCTAGAAGTGATTGAAGTGGATCTGATGCCAAAGCAGTCATGCCTAAAAAGCTCCCTTCCTTGCAGGCTCACAACAGTTTCATCTGAAACTGCAAATGTTTAAGCATCTGAGCAGAATTTTGGAAGAGTCCAGGGAATTACTCAAAACAAATGGCTAAAGAAGCTTTAACTCTGTCCTAAGGAGTGTCAGTTAGTTATCTTTCTCTGGGTTTAACAAGAGGCAGTGAAACCACTTTCACCTTAAGGAGTAAACCCCTTGATTTCCCCCCCCCCCCCAAATCTCTCAGCTGTTTTGAAGTGAGCTGTCTCTGGGCTCAGGACGAAGGGCCTGGCTGGCAGCAGCTCTGCATCTGGACCATGTATGTTGCTGGCATACGGGGAGTGTCTTAACTATACTGCAGTCGCCTCATTCATGTGTTTTTTCTCTGAAGATTCTTCCTCTTACTGTGAGTCCCTTTGTGAATTGTAATTTTTGGAGCTGAGCTTTGTAGAAGGTGGGAAGAGGGAGACTAGTTTGGGGGAGTTGACGTTTCCTCTTCTCCTTTTTTCTCCATTAGTCTGAGAGGCCACTAGGACATGAAGCATCAGCTCGTTCCTCCATGCAATAGGCATCCTGTCAGGATTCTGGATGAAACTGGTTTTTCTTCCTTTTGCATCTGAAGGTCATGATACAGTCAGGGAACACAAAGATTAATGAGGCCTGTGAAGTGAGCATCTCGAGAGAGGCATTGGACGGCCCCCTGGGAATCTTGAAGCTCCTAGCTGCTCAGTCATTAGGCTTCAGCGTTATGCACCTCTCTCCTGTATTTAGTCCTCTCTTATAGGGGCATCTAGGGTTCTGCTAGCAGTGCTCCAAAGTAGTGACACCTCTTCTCCTCCTCCCAACCCGTTCTCAAGGCAGAAGAAATCTCCATGTGCATAGACCCTTGAGGAACGCTGAGAGCCCAAGCCAGATGGCCTCCCTCTGGACCTTGCGAAAGGAGCTAGGATTTGGACCCTCTTGACTTAATGTGAAAGTGTCTTGTGGGAGTTTGGCATGCATGGAGTGGAGAGAGATTCCCCTCTGAGTGCTGGAGGCAGGGGGACATAAGCTTAACATTAACAGAGTAGCTGGCATGTTAAAATATTTGAAATGATAGTGGAATTTTCATCTGCTGCTGACTTCCTGCTGTGTACTGAGTGTTCTCAGTTTCAGAGCCCTGATTCAGCAGTGAAATTGTGCCCCCCCTCCATTTTTATTAACAGAGGTTAGTGACTGCTCAGACCTCGTACATGAATTTCTGGGGGTGAGGGTGAGGGGCCGGATGGAGCTGGGAATAAAGCTGATATGTAGTGCCTGGAGGGGGCTTTGATGCGGGACTGGATCTCCGAGTTAAGTGTAGGAGAGTTGAAGGAAGATTCAGTGAGAGCCTCTGTTCTACCATTGCAATGCTCAGGTTCTTAGTATTAAAATCCAAGAAGTGGAATGAAACCAAGAGTGAGTCATAAAGCTCAAGCCTTTAACATTCCCTTTGAAGGTGCCCAGCAAAGGAAGAAATAGTTTTGCATCTGTCTTATTTCTCTCAAATTATTTTTTTCTTTTTTCTTTAGAAATATTAGGAGTATCAAATTTGTCTTTCCTGTTTTTTGCTGGAAGTCTCCTTGAGGGAACCAGAGAAGTGGAATGGGAGCTTTCTTAGCCTACCATTGAAGGGGTGAAGTGTTTAACAAGAATGATACTTCCCCCAACTGTTTATCAAGTCTTTGAGTTAAATATATATGAACACAGATTTCTAAAGAGCCTTCATACCCCTTTCCCTTTCAGTTCAGGTTTCAGTCCCTAGCTACTGTACTGTGATATCCTACTAGTTTTCCAGTCATGTCTAGAGCCTTCCAGGAAAACAACAGACTGGGGTGGCCAGACTTACTGACCCTCTGAACAGCATATGACAATCTTCAAAAGTTCGAGAGCCGGGGCAACCTGCCGGGGCTCGGGGCATCAGCCCTGCAGGTGGTTCCTGACGGGGCTTGAGGCTTCCACCCCACTCAGCTGAAGCCCCGATCCCCAGCAGGTGCACCCTGTGGGGCAGAAGCCCTAAGACGACACCCCCCTCCCCTTCCTGCTGGACAGAAGCCCCTACCTCATTACTCCACTGCAAGGCAGAGGTCCTGAGCTCCCCCTCCCCCCGTCCTGTCTGTTAGGTGAAGAATGGGGGGGTGGCATGCGGGACTCTGAGCCGCACTTTAAAAGTAAAAGAGCCACATATGGCTCACGAGCCACACTTTGGCCACTCCTGGAATAGATAAAACCTGAATTTCTAATGCTCGGTGTTAAGGGAGTGATTCACCTTCCTTCATATATTGTAAAGAAGCAAAAACAGGGCAACTTCCCCTTCTCTTGGCAGATCACCTTTACACGGAGTGACAGCGTGATGTGCGATTTCATTCCCAGCATTAACTACACAGAGTGAAGCATCGACAAATGCTTTACATGGTTTTTATTCCCTCTTCAGAGTTTAACACATGATAGTGTTGTAAGAATCACCTTGATGGGGGTTATTTTTAAAGGGGTAAGTCAAGCTCAAAATCATGCTTCTGTCTGAAAATTGATAGAGGCAACATCTCATGAGGTGTTAATGGGAAGCCCAGAGGTTTTCCCTTTGTTTACAGTGCGGGTTGGAAAGTGCTTTGTGTATTTGACTTTCTCTGATGAGTCAGTTTCTTCATTGTTGGTGTGGGTCTTTCACACAGTGGAGGAAAGAGATGTAGTTTAACAAAAATTGAAAATACATTTCCTAAAATGAGAATTCCCCGTTGGATGTGTAGGACTTGAAACTATTTCTGTTTTTCTTTTAAATTGACCGTATATCATATTTGTGACATCCCTGTTTTAAGTGACTTAAACAATAGAGAACAGTTTTACTCTGAAAAACCATTCATAAAAATGCTGTGATGCATCTCTGGATTTATTGTTTCTAAGATTTCTATATCAGATATGCTCTCTTTTCTCATTGGTAACTCTGCAAACTCAGCCTGTGTTGTCAGATGCAAGCTGTTTTTTTAAATGTCCCTTATCTGTAACTATAATGGTTCTTCTGGCTAAAGGAGGCCCTCATTCACACCTGTGCAGCTCTGGTGCCTTTGGTGGATTTGCATAGGTGTGATTTATTGGAATAAGGTTAGGCCTGTTCTACCCAGAATTTTCACTAGTTTAATTTAAATGGGTTTAAAAACTGGTTTATTCAACCTAGTTCAAACCCCTGTGTGGGGTGGACACTCTCTTTAATTTTGGTTTATGGGTGGCTTATTTTGGTTTAATTTATATCTGTTCCCAATCAAATTAAGGTAAACCATAAAGGACTTTTAAAAACTGATCTGAGTGTCCATACAGGGATTTTCACTAGTAAACCAGATTGAATTCACACCTTAGATTAAATTGGTGCAATTTTCCCATGTAGACAAGTTCCTTAGGAAATAATTCTGTTGATGATCGACAAGTAGGAATAGAATCCAGCTCACTCAGTCATAACTGTATTGACTCTGGAGGACTAATGGGAACCAAAAGCACAAAAAGCTCTCACTGGAGTGGGCAGGTACGATTCTAAATATGCACGAGGGGGGACATTTGTTGAACAAGACGGTGCTGTTTTTCAGACTCCTTTCAAAGTAAATAAGAGATTTTAATTTAACATAAGAATTTTTGTAAAGCTTTGTAGGACTTGCCTTTTAAAAACTTTACAAGTTTGGCTTCCAGTTTTTTTGGTATGGAAAAGCTGATTGATTCAGTCCTGTGGACCCCTCTGAGGAAGTATCATTCATAGGGCACCCCCTCCACTGAGAGAACCAGTAGTCCTGTTCATGGAACAAGGATGGCTAAAAATGGCAGTGGAAATTTTTATACTCAGCTGTTTAAGGTAGTGTATCTAAGCACTGCAGTTCCCCCTTTAACACTCCCTTTTGAGCTTGGTTATTGCCAGGGTGTCTGTGCTGAAATCGCAAACAACATAGGCTGAGGGTGGGACAGATTTGCAGCCTGAGGTCTTGTTTGTGCACTCTTTTGCACCTGGAACTGCACTGGTGCAAACCTGTACTGTAGATGCAATGCTGTAGTGTCATCTGTGACTTGCACAAGTATCTCACCCCTGCCAAAGCTAGGCTGCTCAGAGCAGCTCTTAACAGCGCTTTTGGTCCACTTCATTAAAAAATGTTTACCTTCCACATGCTCTTTTGCAGTAGCACTGGTCTATTGAATTCGGTATGAATGCTGTCCCATTCTCCTAACACCCCTGCTAGGTATGTTGGCTGCGCACATTCCTCTTCCTGCAGCCTGAACTGCCCAAGAGCAATAACCTTTTTCACTTTTCCTTAAAAACAACTCTACTGCTAAATTCTGCAGTTGCAGAAAGTGTATCTAGGCTTCTAATGTGTTTCAGGCTCTTTGCTGTTCTAAAATGAATTTTTGCTGCAGGCTTTCAGATAGTTTCGTTCCAATTTAAACAGCCCAGTATTAACATTTGGAAACTGGCTTCTTCACATCTGCATTAACATTGTAAAGACTCTGCAGCACAATCAGGCATGATCCAAAGAGAGAGAGAAACATGGATTCAAACAAAAATGTAACTGTGTCTGGGGGAGAGGGAAGAATTGCCTGCCTTTCCTGATAGCGGGCTATATTAAGGTTGAATTGTACTGTTGGATGTCAGTTATGTTAGGGTAGAACTTTATTATATTTTTAAGTTGTCAGCAGTGCCTAGAGTATATGGTACATACTGGATTTTTCGTGTATTTAAAGCTAAATATTAAATACCGTTAGAGTGCTGACTCACAGAATGGCCCTGACTTTAATTTCACTCTGGTTCTTGTACCGGTGTAGTACCATCCACTCCAGTGGAGTTACTCCTCATTTACACCAATGTAATGTTAGAATTGGCCGAGCTCTGTGGTGCTCCCATCCCAAACATTGCCATGACCAGCTGTTTTTATATTTATTATAATGGAGCATCGACTTTTTCTTGACACAAAGTTAAAGTTCTGTGCTAAGGCCTAGCATGCAGGAGAAAGTGTACTAGGTTAGCTAAATTGCTTTAGAAACTAATGTAGATAAATTAGTGCACCTCCCTTGTAGTAATGCCTCAAAGCAGTTTTAGCTTTTTGATACAAATACTGACTTAAGCCAATTGATGTAAGGCATTCCTAAATCAAAATGAGTATCCACACAAGAGAGTTGCACAAATTTAACTAAATCAGTTTCTATAGTGATTGGCTAAATTGGTACAGCTTTAGTGTGTAGACAAGGCTTAAGTGATGTGTGAGGCCGCCATTCCTCTGGAGTCTCAGTAGGGTATCTTTCTGGTGGCCCCCATCTTCCTAACTGTTCAAGAAAAAAATGCTGATCACAAAACCATCAGATTGTAACTGCGCCAGCTAATTACAAAGAGTAAATCACTAAGAAATGTTTGCGTTATGTGTAATAAATAATAATTAACATGCAGGCTTGAAACTGTGATTTTAACAATGGGTTGTGCACAGTAGGACTGAGAGGACTAGAAAGGCCAGTTTCCAGTGGCTCGTGGGGGAGGGGCAGGAGGTCTCCTTGTGCTGCCCTCGCCTCCGGGCACTGCCCCTGCAGCTCCCATTGGCTGTGGTTCCCTGTTCCTGGCCAATGGGAGCTGTGGGGGTGGTGCCTGGAGGCGAGGGCAGTGTGGGAGACCTTCTGCCTCTCACCTCCAGAGCCACTGCCAGACGTGATGGCCGCTTCCTAGAGCGGTGTGGGGCCAGGCAGGCCGGGAACCTGCCTTAGCCCACCAGCCTATTAGCTGCAAGAGGGTTGGCAACTCTTTCGTGATCTAGGGGTTGGTGACCACTGATTTAGAAACTGTTAATTGGGCGTAATTACCAAAAACGTTTACATTATAGAACTTCAGGACTTTGGAATGGTTCTCCAGCTGTCTAATGGAGAAGCTGCTCCTTTTGGTCCCGCGCTGACACATCCCAGCAGCATCAAGTTAAATGATGAAGTGCAACCTCCACTGAGAAAGCTGGCACACATGCTGACTGAAGAGTCATTGATTCCAAGGCCAGAAGGTACCCTTGTGTTCATCTCGTCTGACCTTCTGTGTAACACAGGCCAGAGACCTGCTGAAAAAAGATGTGATAGATCTTTCTAAAAACTATCATGGATTTCTAAAAACTACTTCAAAAATTCCTGCTTGTGTGTATCGTAGAAAATGTTTCCTATGTGAAGAAAGCTCTATGAATTTCAGACACTCGCTAGCAAGAATAAACCTCCAAGCCATAGGTGGAGTGAAGTGTTCATTCTGCTGTTGCCTGGGGAAGCTCTGAGCAAAAGCAGAGGAGACAGTGGAGCTGTCTGCAAACTCGGAACACCATTGCATAGATTTGCACTCTGTTAGCGTTGGAAGGCAATCTCTAGTTAAAATGGCTGGAGACTTCACTTTTTTATGTGAAAGCTTAAATTTTGTAGGTCTCTTGCTAGGGAGGATTTTCCAGTGGACATTAGTGAGTGGATCTGTAAACTACTAATCTCTAGTCTTCCTTTAACTTAGTTTCCAGTCAGGGAAAACAGTGGGACCACCAGGCTGGGCTTTGGGAATGGGAGAAACAGGAAAAGCACTGGATGAAGTGTCCTCCTCTACCGTAATGGGTGACTTGCTGGACAACATGAATAAAGTAGAGAGTGCTGATTCATCCCCTTTTACTGCACATCTAGGAGGGGGATGGTGAGAGCTGTCCCAGAGGTGAACCCACCTGCAGTCCATGTAGTTCATGCAGCAGAAGTTATGAAATTCTCATCAGCAAGGAAGGAAGCCAAAGGAGGAATCAAATCCACCTGATTTGGGTGGGGAGAAGAGAATAAAGAACCAAGTGAGCAATAGAAGTAGCCCAGAATTGTGTTCTGTTTTAGATTCTTCTACTCCGCCTAACATCATGGCTTCTGAGCACCTTCCAGTGATGCATTAGGCACCGTGACTGGCGCAACATGCTTTGTATTTGCATGGCTAGTAACCGTTGTGGCAAGGTTGTAGGAGGCCGAACCAGTTGCTTCATGTGTGCAGTGTATAGTTTCCTGACATGGTTCTAGCAGCCTGCAGCAGGAGTTCACACTTAAAAGAAAACGCCCTACCGCGGAGAACCTCTGGCACTCTGAAGCACAGGACCTGTACCCACTGGAGAGAGACTGTGCACTGCTGCATAGTTCTTGATGACTTGCAGCAGAGCTTTGTCTGCTTTCTAATTCCCTCCAACCGTTGTACGTCTTCTGTAGGGAAAGGGCTTCTCCTCCTGACCCTGCACAGTTTGTTTGGTATTTTGCAGGTAGGAAATTGCTGCGTGTTAAACAGTTTCTGGGACCTCGGCCCCCTGTTTCCTAGGCGCCACTTGCTCACTTAACACAGTTTTCAGTTTTCTCTTCTTGACCCTCCTTGTTGTTCTGCATTTAAATTCTACGTTTTCATGTAGCCGCTCTTCTTACTAGGCTGGGGGTAGTGTTTCTTGCCACACTTGTGCCACGGGATTCAGTAGTGCAAATGTCTGTCTGAATTCAGACCCTTTCTCTGTTTCCCCTCCCCCAGGAGGAAGTTGGCAGGCTGCCTCCAAAGTGAACACCTCATCTCAATGACCCACCTAGAGCGGCTGTCCAGGGTGGATTTGTATATGCTAATAAGCCTGATTTGTCCTAGCTTGTTTGTAGTGATTTGTGACTGCATTTATATGCAAATACTAACAACTTGCTGCTGAGTTAATTAGCATTTTTTCTCTTTGCTTCCTGCAGCTTTAGGAAAGGGGCTTTATTCTTTTGATTCCAGTCGTCTGACCTAACCCCCCACCCACGTGTAATTGGGGGAGTGCCAGACCATGCCCCTCCCTTCCCTCTGTAGGAGGAATAGAGGGGCACCAGAGTGGTGCTCTGGACTCAATCTAATCACTAGATAAAAGGAATATGGCTGCAGCTGTGGAGGTCAGCTGCCATGCAGTCAAAGTTGCCAGCACTTGTCACTGTAGAATTTTCACTTTTCCTGGGTTCTGAACATGGTTGTGCAAAGTGAGTGGGGGCCAGCAGCTCACAGCTCAAGGAAGAGTTTTGTACCTTTTCCAAGTGTTGGTATAGGAAGTTCTGGTTCTCTTGGCTGCCTTGATTGCGTTCTGCTACAGAAGTGTCTGGTGTTTGCTAGTTACTCTCTGCAACCAAGTGATGTCTGGTGTTTTTAAAACAAAAACCCCAAGCTATCCCGAAAACACAGAATTTCTTCTTTCACGGCATGACTGGAAACACCAAATACAATCAGATGAATGACTCCCAAAAGGCAGTGTCTTCATGGTTGTTTTCTTGTGGCCCAGTTATTGCAGAGTTTAGAGTGCGCTGCTTGTGTGTGGGGGGAGTTGGCCTCCACCTGATGCTTTGAAACTAATTTTTGGACCCCAACTACATTGCCTGGGGTACGGATCAGAGGTTCACTTGTGTGCCTGGAGGATTTTACTCTTTGAATTTTGTCATCTTTCTCATTATTGCCAAAATACAAGGTTTGGATAGTCTGCCCCATTCTGGGGTACTTGCTTTTACTTGGCGTGCTAGTAAGGTTTACACGTGAAATGAGTTAAATGGCATTAGCTCGCTCTCTTGACACCCAAGGAAAGGTCCGGGTCTGTACAAAGAAACCCTGGAGTCGGATCTCGCCATTTGCCATTTTACTTGCTTGATCCAAATAAATGCAATAGGTGCAATTCCTGACCAGCCCTGAGAGCCTTAAGTGCCTTGTTGCTGGTGTGTATCCTGTGCTGAGAGTGCTTCACTCTCCTCCTTGCCTGTCCCTCCCTTCTTGCTGCCCTGAAGCAAAGTCTTTTTCACAGTTACTGAGTCAGTGAGAACAGTGGTTGGTTTTTTTTTTTAAGCCTTTGTTTTTACTCTTGAAAGGTAGGGCCCTGGCTGCACAGCTGCAGGCGTGGAGCAGAGGAGACCACGCTCCCTGCAGCCTCTAATCTCTGCTAAAGCTCCCACCTTCTTGCCTCTGTGTGGGAGGGAGGGAGTCGCACAGCACATTTGGCCTATCTGGAAAAGAGGGTAAATCTCCACAGGGCCGTGTTCTCTCCTTGGAGTTTGCAATACAGTAACTCGAGCTAATTGGAGGTACAGGATTAATTTATTGGGTGAAAGGGGTGCTAATCTCCAGCAGTGACAAGATTTAGGGAGGGTGGGGTCTCCTGAAGAGACAGCACTGTGAGCTTCTCTTTCCTACATGGGCTGTGTCCTGGAGGCAGGAGTTGTAAAGCAGAGCTCTCTCTGAATCACTCCATTTTCTTTTGACTGGAGGCTAGAGTCTCAAGTTGCATTCTTTTATTCCCTTTGTCCCACCTCTTTTCTGTATGTTGTCTACATAAATTGCAAGCTCCTTGGGCAGTGAAGTGTCTTAAAGCAGCTAGCATGTTTTGGGATACAATTTAAATAATGGAAAGAGTGGATTAGAAGCCTGAGGCAGGGGGCTGCAGACGAGGCAGGCGGAAATAGAAGTCAGTGAGCCCTTGTTCTAGCCTTGATTGACATTTTTTTCCCTGGTGTGTGTGTGTGTGTGTGTGTGTGTGTGTGTGTGTGTGTGTGTGTGAAAAGTGATGTGACTTCTATTGCATTGGGCCCTGGTAAGAGGGAGAGGACCACTCTGTGTCCTGTGGCATTCGGGCGGAGGGGAGGAAAGGGAGAATTTACCTTGGTGCTACTTGGTTATCTATTCGCAGCCTTTTATCCTGGTGGCTTTAAAGCCTTGAAGGGGTGGGAAAAGAGGGGCACGCATTGCCACTTGCACCTGAAGCCTTCGCATGCAAAGGGGATGTTTTTCTGCAGTTTTCCTCTTCTAGCCCATCCTCTTGTGCAGAGTCGATTCCACTCTTCTCTCCTGGTACTCATGATGCATCAGCACTCTGGTTTGATTTTTGGCCTAGTAGGCAGATTTTCCTCTCTTTAAATCCCTTGGATGCTTTTTCCTCCACCTCCTTTTATTTTCTTATTTCACATCCTCAAAGACAATAGGGCCTGGAAGCACAGACCTGTCCTGCTGCATTCCTGAGTAATTTGGTTTTGATTAACCCAAGGGAGAGAAGTTGGTTTCTCATAGCGACCATTGGGATCAAAGTGCCAGGAGAAGCAGTTCCTGTCCCACTGTCTGGGGTGGCCTTTTCAACCCAGACTACTTTAGCAAGTTATTTCCACTTTTCTGATTTTTCATGCTAGTGCTAAGAGAGCTTTTGATAGACAGAAAAACTCCTCCCCCACCCCTCTTCTTTGCGTTTTCTTCCAGGACTCCTTTTCCCTGCAAAACACATTCTTGTGCTAATCCTGCTACAGGAGGAATGCAAATACCTCTAATTGTAAGACCTAGGATGGCTCTTCCATATCTGTGCATCTTTTCTTCTCCTAGGAGATGGCTAAGCATTTCACTTTCACAAAGCACTGGGCACTTTTCCTTCTCTGTTGGGACAGTTGTCAGGATTACCAGGTTCAGGTCAGATGCAAAGAGGGGACAGCAGTAGGTTCCTTCCTGGAAGCATAAGTAATTTCTTTACCTCTTTCATGCTCCTGGGTTGAGTGAGAGAGTTTATACATCTGCCACTCCTGATGGATCTAGTTGGATGAGTGTCAGACGCACACTAGGAGCAATGAGATAATTTCAGCTCATGGCAGTGAGAAACCAAGCTGGCGTTATGATAGAGGAGACCTTATTCAGGATAGAAAGCTGCCATGTTGTGGGAGCTGGTTACAAAACTGTACAGCAGGGTGTCAGTCCTTCCATGGAAAGGGACAAATGTATTTTTGATTATGAGCAGTGGGTCATGGTATATAGTTAGGACTACATATGACCCATGATCCACAATGAATCTCCTACTGTTCTGAAAGAGGCTTGCACGAGGATCACGTGGAGAACTTAGCCATTAGTAATTTAAACTTTTAATCATCATCATTAAAGAATCTTATTGTTTTTGTCTAGGATCTTATCAGGTTCCTATTGCCATAGTATCTGAGCACCTTCTTTTAAAAAAAAAAAAAAAAAAGAGAGAGAGAGAGAGAGAAGAAAATCGAGGTCCAAGAAGCAGACTGACTCTTTCTTCTCCTTTGGTCACTCTTTCCTCCTCCAGAAAGGAAGGAGGATTATGCATTTATAGGCAGTCTATGAGAAAATATTTCTCCTTGGGCACTATTACAATTTATGTCCTTTGCTTGTCTGTCTTCCCCAGCCTCCTTTCTTTGTGTCTTCTCCTTTTCATTTAAATCAAGATTAGATCTTTCTCAAAGATAAACTCTATTCAGGTTATTGAGCTTGATACAGGAATTGTTTGAAATTCTATTGCACATTTTATACTGGAGGTTAGACTAGACCATGATTGGTTCCTTGTGGATTTACAGTATAAACTTTAACCTGCAGGGATTGACCAGGTTCTGTAGCAGCCTGGTCTGGGGTTGAATATCAGTATTGCCCAGTGTAGTCTCACCAGGATGAAAATGTCGCTCTAGTCCCATATTGCACTGTTGGGAGGTTACAGAACCATGGGCTTGTGGAAACAGTGGCTGGATTAGACTCTTGATAGATGTCAGAGTGATCCAGTAGGACAAGAGTTTATGCAAATTATTTTCTAGAAATAAACCAGCCCAGGAAGCACTTGAACACAGTAAAAGCTCAGCAAGAATAGTTGAGTCAGTTCTTGCTGAGGTGATACTTGAGGAACCTGAGGCAAATGGCCCCAGCAGTAGGAGTCTTCAGGCTGGTGAGTTAAGCCATGTTTCAGAGATGATATGTTTGGGCTAGATCGGTCTGTGCCCCCTCCCCCATCATCCTTTATTTAGAGATGTAGTGACATTGGTGTTGAATTGTGCAAAGCTTGCTTTCTCTCTCGCTGTCTGCGGGGAGGAAGAGGGGCTCCAGTAATGGAGGTAATGGTGCTGAGCCAGCCTTTCAGAGAAAAGAGCTGGGGGACACCTGGTGGAGGTGGCATTGGCATCCTAACAAGACCTTGAGGGAATGACCGCAAGGGTTTGGACAAACGAGCAGTGAAGCATAAGAAGCAACAAGAGTTTGGTCTTGCTCAGCCAACGAAGGTGATAGCACTGAAGGCTTGGGTAGGCTCCTAGGGTGAGTTTGGAGTGGCAGAGAGGATTTCAGCAGGTTAGCTGTGGGTGTGGTGAGATTGAGGAAGCATCTGGCAGCCTGGGTTTGGGCATACGTGTGGAGCCCATCGAGGTTGGCTTAGGCAGCAGCACGGTCTCAGTCATGATTTATTAAAAGGCTTGTGTATGGTGCTTACTGCTGAGCACTTCATGGACCACCCTTGTGAGGCAGGAGAACATTCTCCTCATTTTACAGCTGAAGAATGGAGAAACAAGTGCATCTAAAGCAGGGATAGGAAACCTATGGCACGCATGCTGAAGGCGGCACGCGAGCTGATTTTCAGTGGCACTCACGCTGCCCGGGTCCTGGCCACCGGTCCAAGGGGCTCTGCATTTTAATTTAATTTTAAATGAAGCTTCTTAAACATTCTGAAACCTTATTTACTTTACATACAACAATAGTTTAGTTATATATTGTAGAGTTAGAGAAAGAGACCTAAAAACGTTAAAATGTATTACTGGCACTCGAAGCCTTAAATCAGACCAGAGTGAATAAATGAAGACTCAGCACAGCACTTCTGAAAGGTTGCCGACCCCAGATCTAAACAGGATTTTCATAACTTTTCTAGCCCTTGGTCTAACACCAGTGCAGCTCCGCTGGCCCTAGCAAAAGTGGGAATGCTGCTGTAGAATGGCTGCCAACATTTTTACCATCATGTTATCTACAGCTGCTCTGAGAAAAGATAGATGATGCACTTGTAAAATAGCTCGCTAGTGCTCCCACCTGTGCTACAGTGGGAGACTTCCCTAACATTGTCAGTGTAAGGCCAGAGTGACTTGTCCAAGATCTCTCAGATCTCCTGAGCATGTCAGTTGCTTTAACCATAAGGCCATCCTTCCTTTCTTCCCAGAATACTGTCCTGTCAGAGGAGAATTCTAAAACACCTGGGATAGCTCAGTAGTTTGAGCATTGGCCTGCTAAACCCAGGGTTGTGAGCTCAATCCCTGAGGGGGCCATTTAGGGATCTGGGGCAAAAATCTGTCTGGGGATTGGTCCTGCTTTGAGCAGGGGGTTGGACTAGATGATCTCCTGAAGTCTTTTCTAGCCCTGATATTCTATGATACCTTTGCTCTTTCAGCAGCTATATCTCACACTGCTCTTCAGAGAGAGCCAGGCTAGACAAAGTGCCTTCAGCACTAGGTATCCTGGGGATGGCCTCCATGTAAATGCTTATGGGAAGTGGAGTATTGGGCCCCTTCCAAAGGGGCTGTCTTTGCTCCAGACACAGCTCAGGTAAATAGAGAGCCCCCAGAGGGCTTAGCGTGAAATCTGTGCTACAGAGGGTGCCATTCTTTTTCCAGGTGGGACCCTCTGAGGTTTTCATTAACTGCTCTTTACAGGCAGTTATAATTGGGAGAATCAGGTAGGTTGGAAACTCCAAACTGCCCTCAGCCCGTGAAGCTGTGGGAGGAGAATTTAGTGCCTGTTCAGTGCTTTGGTTTGTGCTCTTACTGACGGTGCATGGCTTGAGCCCTGTGCCTTCCAAGCAAGGGGTGAGCTGGTCTCTGTTTCTGCCTGGGTTTGGAGGGAGACTAAAGAAAGGCGCTGGCGCCTGGCCCCTGCTGAGGGTGGGGTGAGCTGCAGCTGCCTGACCCTGGGTGAAAAGTTCAAATCTGCATTTAAAAGGAGGAGAGCCATTAAGTGGCTGGGACAGTCTCCAGTCAAGTCGAAACGTTTTTTGTTTCTAAAAGACACTGAGCTGGCCTCTTGTTCGGACTCCATGCTGCCCTGCGTGCTTTGCCGGTATGCCACCGTTGCTGTTCCTAGTGGCCTCGGGCTCACTGGGGAGCTTGGGTTCGTGTAGGGATAGAAATGGAACCCATGGCCTCATGGAACTGGGGCTCTGCTGGTGGCATTCAACTCCGAACCCATCTTTTGGTGGCGTTTCCCTGAAGATCTAATCCTGTATTCTGTGCTTCTCGCACCTTTCTCTTACAAATCCCTGTGCAGTACAGATGGTGCAGTGTCTTGCCCCACACAGCCCGCAGAAGTCGAGTACAGAACCCAGGTCCCCCAGCTCCCTGGCCTGTGCTCAGACCACTAGACCAGGCTCCACGGCTTCACGTTTGTTAAACCCCATGCATTGG
Source organism: Mauremys mutica (assembly GCF_020497125.1). Taxonomy (NCBI): domain Eukaryota; kingdom Metazoa; phylum Chordata; order Testudines; family Geoemydidae; genus Mauremys; species Mauremys mutica. The sequence goes on from NC_059085.1 coordinate 45,370,075, forward strand.
CCAGCAGGCCTGAAGCATTGCTCCTGCCCCCCCCAATATATTAAACTGCTGGAGCTCCATGGTAACCTTGTGTGGGATTGCAGCCTTCCCCTCCCCCACTTAATGTTCACAAATGCACACTGGGGCAGCCAGACATTAGTATGAGCAGGACTTGTGTCTCCATGGTGATTCAGCCTGCCCCACAAGAGGGGCGGGGTGGGGGGGAAGAGTCCTGTATCTGTTATGTGCTAGCAGTTTGAAATGAGCTCCTGGGTGTTAAGAATGAGTTGGGAAGCTCTGTGTTTCCCTTCAGGCCAGACTGTCCCTCTTACTCCTGCTTAAAGACCTGGGTCAGAGGTTTCTCACCTCTAAACAGCTCTGGCATCTGGGAAACAGCTGGAGGGTCTTGGCTTGGTGTCCTGAGCCGTGTGGCAGTGCCCTAATGGGGAAGAGTCTTGTTCTTTTTAGTCCTGATGCTCCCTCACTGAGCTATATGCTGCATTAGTTTCTTTCTCTTCCTACCCTTAAAAGTGCATTGGACTCTGCAGAGGATTTGAGTAGCACCTAGTAGATTTGGTTTGTTTACAAGCAGTAGACAAATGTAAATAGTTTAGCTTCTCTCTTGACTATGAATGGAGATTAAGGAGGCACCTAGGGTTTCATTCCTTCCTGCTCCATTCGGATGCTAACAGGTTGGTCTGTAACCTGGGAGGAGCAAGATACAGCTCTTGAACATTAGGACTCTGCCTTCTGGACTACAGAGAAATGAGTTTCATGACCCTTATTCATATGGTGGGACCTGGTGCAGAGTCTGGGGAACAGAAGTCAGAGGAGATGTCGTGTGTGTGTGTGCACTCCAGCAGCTTCAGTATTTTAATTTTGGGGAAAGTCACCTGAGGGGGGCTGGAAGAGCTTTTCACCTACAGCAAGCTGAAATTCAGTTAATTTTCAAAGGAAAAACTTTATTGTAGCAGAATCTGCAGTTCTTTGCTTTTTCACATGCTGAGTTTCCAGCTAGGTGTCAACACAATGTGTTCCGTTGAGTGATGTGGGGATTCCTGGTTTATCAGGACTAGATTGGAGAGGGAGAAAGGACTGGAAAATGAAAGGTATCAACAGACTTCTTGTTAGATGTTTAGGCCATTGTGTACCTTCTGGAAAAGCAAGCCCACTATAAGAGTGCTCATCTTTGCATGTGTTCTGCATTGTCCTCATATTCTGGACAGTATTGAAGTCTGCAGCCAGATATTTGGCTTGTCTGCTTTTTTGTAAGAAAGAGGGATGCACTTTGGAAACCACAAAAGTCCATGTAGGGCCTAGCATGCATTAGCATTTTTACATATCTGCACTTGTGCACCTCCTCAAGAGGTAGCAGTTGTTGTGAGCTCTAGTCATTTGCAACATTTTATCACTATATTTGGTAAACCTGACGAGGAGCAGCTGCACTGGTACTATGGACAAGGTTTCTGCAACTTGGAGTTCCTAAACTGTGCCTCATAGAGTGAGAGTGTTGGTGATACTCTTAAAAGCTGAAACCCAGTTTGCCTGTTAAATTCTAGTGTTCCACCTCTCGGTTTTTGGATCAGTAGTACAAACCTGGCTGCATTAGGAGAATAGCTGGATTTCCTTTTCAATCCCAGTATAACCACAGTCCTTGCTTTTTGATTCCAGGAGTAGAAGGGAGCATCTCTGGAACGGTCCTCTCATAAGAATGTTCCTTGCCCAGGAAGAGGGAGTTAGTGGGAATTTTCTGGCTACCAGATCAGTTTATAAATGAAACTCTCTGGTTGCTGCATCAGGCCTGCTGCGGGGTTATGTGATATTTGATATTTCTGTTTGCAGATAGACATTTAAGTCTTGTCCTGCTGCTTGCAAAAATGTTTCTGGAATACTTGAAGGGGGAGAAGTCTCTCACGTTCTCAGTGTGGCAGTATTTCACATTACCATTTGGGGGCAGCAGCTCCTCCTGGGGACAGGGTGGGGCTGGGCAGCTGAATTCCTTGTCTGAGGTCATTGGTGCCAAGGTAGGGCAATTTAATTAGCAGAGCCTTTGTCATTAGTGAGTTATTTTTGTCTGGAAACACTTATATTTACTCCTTGTCTCAACAAAATGCAAAACAGCAGTTAAGCAGAATTTTTTTTTTGTATGAATCGGGCCAGTCAAAAAACAAGATGTGATTTCCCCCTGAACAAAATAAATGCTCTCCTCATGGTGAGGAGGGGTGAGGAGGGATGCCTGGTGGTAGGGATGCTGTGCACCTTCTCTTCTGGACTTAATCCACAGTGATCTAGTGCATAAGGTGCTGTTCTCTAGTGTGCTTCCTGGTGTTCATATTCCTTCATCCTATGCCAGACCTCTGGTAGCGAGGGGTTTCATCTCCTCTCCTTTTCTACTTTCTGTAGGAATGAGGGCGGAAATGTTATTTGACAAAATCCCCATTAGCTGCAGTCTCCTAGGAGTTTGGGGTGAGGGGAGAGCTGGCAGTGTGAAGTCCTCCTCTCTTTAAAGTCTTCTTGTGAGCTGATGAGGAAGCTGAACCTGTGCGAAACCCAATGGGGGCCCCTGAATTTGGGACTGGAGTTTATTAAATACATATTCTATGGTTCAAATCACACTGGTTGCTGGATGAGGGGTGGTTCCTGTCATAGAAACTATCACTGTGTTAAAGGTCTAAGGTACAGGGAGCCACTTGAAAAGGCTGAGAGTGGCATGTGAGGAAGCAAGTTAATTCTTAATCATATCTCATATATATGTATATATTAGCCTCCTTTGTAGCAGATATGTCTGCTGTAAAATGCTTAGTGTTGAGAGCCCGATTGGGCAGCACACACTAAACGCTCAAGCTCCTGCCTGCCTTTTTTCTTCAAACAATATCTTATGGCTTCCAGATTTCTGATAAATTGATAAGAGGAATTGCGTGAGTCAATAGAGTTGTAGACACTTTGCCAATATAACCCTAGCGCTATTGATCTGCCAGTAAATTAAAGTCTTACTTAGAGGCTGCCGATATTTCTAATCTCCTGCTTCGCCAATTACAACCTTCCTGCTACCTGGAAAAGAGAGTGAAAGGGAGATGGGGCTTTTGAATTTTTGTTGTTGTTGAGCTAGCCTGTTGATGAGGTAGGAGGAAAGGGAGTGAGGTGGAGGGGGTGGGTGAGTTGGGGACTAGCTAGCAGTACCTCAGACATCAGTTGTTGAGTTCACCTCTGTGCATGTGTTTTATTAGTGGAAAGAACTCTCTATTTCAGTTTAATAGTGAATCTGTCACTCACCTCTCCAGGAGTTCTATGTAAGGCTCCCCCGAGGTAAGGCTTTCTTATGCTATTTATTTCTCTTCACCCAGACACTTGGGGGAACACTGCCCAGTGAATGATGCAGAACGCAGTGTGACCACATCGCTAGCCTTCAGTTTCGTGTTTAGGATCCTCTCCCTGTCTGCGCAGAGTTAGAAGAATAGTGCTTTCTCTCACTCTCGCCCCCTCCATTAATTCTCTTTCATGAGATAGAAATTGGACAGGTTGAGATATGAAACCATGGCTTTGCTGTGGTGATGGGAAGGAGCGGGAATGGGACCTTGCAGGTCTTGCCAGAAGAGGCAGAGCAGTGAAGAGAAGTGATACGTTTCTGGGAAAAAAAGACATGTGGAAAACCTTTTATGCCTTGGTCAGTCTGTCTCTCCCCTCTGTGCCCTCTTGCCTGCTTGTTTGAAGTTGGGCAACAATAACAGTTGCTTTCAGATGTCCGAGGAGGAACAATGGGATCATAGAGCTCCCTGCCGGGTCTCCCACTCTCCGTGATGATGGTTTCAGCCGATCGTTTGTCCGATAAGCTCCTTTCAAGTCTCGTTTCTGTTTGAAAGTCTGCAGTTGGCTTTGGGAAGAAATCTCCAGATAAACGCTGTGTTCTTTCTAATACCCCAGAGCGAAAATCAATGGGAGGGATAATTCCTTCCCTTGTCCTACACAGACTTTCGTGTGTTTGTGCCTCCAGCGGCACCTATTCAATACATAAAGAAAAGGGAAAAGCCCTCCCTTTGGTGCTGTTTGCGGGACAGACTGGCTTCTGCTGAGGGTGCCCCGATGTGCAGAGCAGTATGGTCTTCGGAGAGGCTTCCTCAAACAATGTTTGCTTTTATTATTTTATTGATGGTTGGCCGCAAGTGCGACATAGGTGCAGACCTAGGGTCAAGTGCTACAGGGCTGCTTACATAAAGGAGGAGTGTGATCTAGGCAATGTAGGCTCTAGTCTCGACTGAGGTCATGCAGTGGCTAAGCCAAGTGACTTTAACCTCTTCCTATTTCCACATCTGTATTAAAATGAGGCTACTCACCCATTCTTGTAAAGTGGTGGAGTAGCACCTGCATCATATCCTCATTATTGTACAGTCTGTTTTGGGTGCTCCAGGCAGTGAGGAGGAGACCAGTATTGCCAGCCCCAAATGTTCAAAAATCACGAGTTAAGCTCACCAAAAATCATGAGATTGGCTTTAAAATCAGGAGATGAAGTAAAAATTGTAGACTTGGTGTTTGTTTGCCTTCTGCTTCTTGAGTCTCTAGGCTGCACTGGGGTCATATTTTGAAGCTTTCTCCACAGTCATGGGGGCTAGAAACTTACTTTTTCTATAAGAATGAAGGCTGAAATCCTCACCTAGCCACTTGACTCCAGGACTTGGAGCTTTAAGGAAAACAATTATCTTGAGACTTGTGACAAAATCATGAGAGATGGCAACACTGGAGACCTGTTGTAGCGCTTATTGTGGAAAGAGGCTGAAATCCCTGTTTGAGAGCACAGCATGAACTCCCAGAAATATCCTGGTGTGGCTGAAATTTTATCTGTTGGAAGAAAAGGTAAAGTCTGTGCCAGCCTGGGACACGAACGTGTTTATAAAGATGTGTGTTTCTGAAGTGAGGTTACTTGCCTGGCTCTGTGTGCAGATCACATATGTTGTTGAACGTTGTGCCTTCACTGACGATGAAGACTTTAACCACTCCAGCTTTCGCTGGTTTGTCATGGAGGTGCTACAAGTCCTGTCCAAGGTGCGGCGCTGCGGGGTAGGCACAGTCTCACAGAGTGCCTGTCTGTAGGGAAAATGGGGCATCGAAACTGGCTCTACACCAAGATTTTTCTTCAAATTTCCAACAGCTGTACTTCCAGTAGTAGCAACAGTGGGCACGCAAACATAGGCAGGGCACCAATATTTTAACCACCAGGTTGCCTAGCCCTGCTTGGAAGAGGCCAATAGTACCCTTTTTACCCTAGGATTCCTCTCTTTTTAAAGCGGATTCAGTGGCAGTGCAATGCTCGGAAATGGAAGAAAAATCCTATAGTGTGGAGGAGCCCAGGAAGAGGGAAATGTTTGGCCAGGGTCTGCTATTGAGAGTTTTGAGAGGTGGGGAGTGACCGACTCTCTCCTTTGTGCATTGTATTGTGTGAGGTGTTCGACTCCTGCTCACGTCTGGTGGTGGTGATGCGCTGGCATAGATGCAGACTGGAAGTTGCTTACTAAAACCACAAACTTTATTGTAGCAACTTGTTAATGTTCAGTTACCCAAATAGTGGGTGCTCTGAAGCAGTGAAAGGACATTCTGAATGTTATGCACTGCTTTTTTGCCTTCTGTTGTCCTGGTAAATACAGGAGAAACCTAGAAGGGTCTAGAAAGTATTTTACTAACCTAAACTGGTACACAACAATTAGCACGATCAAAACTTTCAGCTCCCTTTTTTCTTTTTTTTTCTCTGCACCCTGGGGTGTGATATAACTGGAGTGATAGGGCTCCAGTGGTTGCATGATAGATGGCTCACGTGGGTAGGAGAACAAATCTGCGTGGCTTCTCCTACCTATCTTCCCCCTGGCTTATTCAGTACTAAGGCCAGGGGCACAGTGTCATTTGTCAAAACCAAACCCAGCATCTGGCACTGTTTCTGGATTCTGTTGGATTTGCTTTGTCTTGTGGTCTGGCCCTTGCAATAGCTTCAGCCTCATAAGAGAGAGGCCTGATTTAAAACTCCTTCAGGCTGTGGGAGGAGTCTACATTTGGGTTTTTTTGTGCTGCCCCCTTTACTTGATCATTTGGACAATAGTCCTATCTAATCTCCATGGGCGGGGGAAGGCGGGCGGGGATATGCTACTTCAAGATGCTTTTGTAGGCATGTGGCTCAAAATGGCTTTAACTTTAAAAAAAAAAAAAATTCAACGAAAGTCTTGGAATGTCTGAATTGCCAGACTGGAACTTCGTCTACTCCAATAATGCTGTTTCTGACTGGCCTATGCCTGGTGCTTCAGAGGAAGATGCAAGGACCTCATTGTAGACAGCTGTGGAATAACCTACCCAAGGGGGAAGTGTCTTCCTAACCCTCAGCATTTAGATGTTGGCTTATACTCTGAAGCAGGAGGGTTTATATCCTTTTAAAAGATATTTTATCCAGCCTAATGCAACCTCTAGTATATGTTTTGAATCCTCCTAATTTCTTGGATTCAGAGATGGTGGTGAGTTTCATAAGTTAATTATATTTTGCTTTTTGATTTCATTGGCCATCCACTTGATTTTGTAGTATGGGATGGGAGCACCTCTTATATCCTCTCTACCAGTCATTATTTTTTCATACATCTATCTTGTTTTCTCTTACTCATCCTTCTCTAAACAGATTCAATCTTTTATACCTTTCCTCAAATAGATGCCCACCCGGAACCCCCAACAACTTTTATCCTCTGTCTCTGCTACACCCTTCTTGAGATAGGGTGACCAGAACTGAACACAGTACACCTCTACCCCGATAGAATGCAGTAAAGCAGCAGGGAGTCCCGGGCCCTTTAAATCCCCGCTCGAGCCCTGCTGCTTTACCACGTTGTATCCAAATTCGAATTTGTGTGGAGCCCCGGGCCCTTTAAATCCCTGCCTGAGCCCCGCCGCCGGTGCTCCAGCGGTGATTTAAAGGGCCCTGAGCTCCCCGCTGTGGCTGGAGCACCAGGCCCTTTAAATCACTGCTGGGGAAGCCAGTCCGGCACAGTGTACCGGCCCATACCCGATATAACACGGTCTCACCTATAAGGCGGTGAGATTTCTCCCAGGGACCGCATTATATCGGGGTAGAGGTGTATTCCAAGTGAGAGAGTTATATAATGCCATTATAACATCCATTTTTTTATCCTGTTCCTAATCATCCTAACATTTTCTTTGCCTTTCTGGCCACAGCTGCATGTAGAGCAGAGACTTTCATTGAGTTGTCCACAGTGATATCCAGATCTTTCCTGAGAGTCCACAGTTAATTAAAAACCCAGCAATGTGTGTGAGTAGTTCATATAAATTCTTCCAGTGTGCATCACCTTGCTACTGTCAACATTGATTCACTGTTCACCCCTCTTCCAAGATCACTAATATATTAAAAAAACACTAGTCTTAGTATGTCACCTTGTGGCTCCCACTGTTAACTTACTGATGCATTGAAAATTCATCATTTATTCCTGCTCTGTTTCTTCACTTATTCATTTGTGTTTTACCTTCCAAATATAATGGAAATTAGGATTAAATTTAAATTCAGGAATTTTGGAAAAAATAGTTAATATCAGATATCTGGTTTAAAATAGACTCCAAGTACTAGGCTAAAATGTATTCGAGTTAATGTGATCAGTTTCACACTGCTAACTCTTGCCTTATAGCTTCTGCTTGCATTAAGTACTTAAAAAGGGACATGTACAGTGGATCTAGAATGATGATATGCAGAAAAGGAGAAAGGAATTGGGAGTGGGGGGTGTGTCTGTCCCGTAAGTGACCTGTGCTGGCACAGCCTGTGAAATATTGCCCCTGGTGGCCTAGCGGTGGTCTGCTGGTGAGCTATGAAGAGTGCAGACGCCCAGCAGTGTATTAAACACTAGTTGAGTACAGGAGGGCAGCATATCACAGGAGAGAGATAAGCAAAGTTCTCTGATTGTGGATCAATAAAGGTTAGTGACATCATATATCCAAGTGAGAGAACCTGCTTTCTGCAGAGCTATTTATCAGATTGCAGGCTGGGATAGAGTTAACCTTTTCCTAACCAGATATCAGTTCTTCATCTGACTCCAAACAGGATAACCTTTCTCTCGGCAACAGAAGAGTCTCTGACCTCACCTTCCTAATCCTGGACATAGAGCCATCCTCACATCAGGCTGGCTTACATCTGGAAACAGGCAGGGTTCAACTCTGAACAATCCCCGATGTTGTCTGACCCTGCGTCCAGCCAGCACTACCCTAATACCATGCTGGAGTGTTGGGATGTGAAACCCTGCACAGCTGGGAGTCCTGGCACTATTTAGTGTCCAATATTAACCTTCCATTCTCTTGCCTTTTGTGCGAGGAAGGGAGCTGGAGCTGCGGGACAAACACCAGGTGTAGGTGGCAGCAGACACTAGCTGCACTGGGTAAAAGTCGAACATTAGGCTGTGAAGCTGAGCCCCAATGGAGTGTCTGGCTGTGAGGAATATGAAGCTGTTTCCCAGGCTAGTCCAAGTTTCCAGCACAGAGCTGTGGAGGAATTGTGTGCAGCGTTTCCCTGAACAGTTCTGCTACCCTGGTGGTGTGGGCCGCTTAGAGCCAGTGTCCACAAGTGGCTACTTTTTAAGCGCTCTAGTCACAATGGACATCAGCGATGCTTTCCAGATGAATGAAAGGGCAGGCGCCTGCCCTGACGAGGCTACACCCTAAGTTAGACATAACACAGCAAAGTGGGATGAAGGTGGGAGGATGGGTAATTCCCGCAATGAGCCTGTATATCTAGAAAGGAAACACCCGTTTTCTTTAGCAGAGGCTGAGATTTTATCCATAAAGACTTTTGCTTGATTTTGTTTCTGCTGTGATCTATTGCTGGGAGAGAAGGCCCTTGTCTGTGATTGTTTCTTTTGGCTGTGCCTGACAATACGTTGAGGGCAATGCCAGTTACATCTCCTAGTGGGCTGGGGGATGATTCTAGCCCAGGCTAATGGGCTGATGTCCAAGCAGAAAGTGTATTTTCAATGAGGAAGTGCTGAGATATTAGTGGAGCTTGGATTACTGTGTGATTGTGCTGTCAATACTGCTGTATTGAGTCCGAGAGAGCCTGCACAACACAGGGAAACACTTAGCTCACTAGTGCTGCTTATTGAGAAGCCAATAGCAATTTACTTGCTGACACATGACATCAAATCCATTCCCAGAGGTGCAGCTCCTACTAAACCATTGCCAAGCTCTCCGTTACACCTGCCTTCCTACCTTAACTTTAAACGTGCAGGTGGGAGGGAATAAATGAGATTGTCATTTTTTCCATGCATGCCTGCCCACAAGAAAGTGAGGATCTCTTTTTAAGTTAGTACCTCTTCTCTCCCCCTTACTCGTTTGCCATGCTCTCCTCGCACTGTCAGGAGCTAGGACAGGGGTGGGCAGCCTATGGCACGGGCGCCGAAGGCGGCACACGAGCTGATTTTCAGTGGCACTCACACTGCCCGGGTCCTAGCTCTGCATTTTAATGTAATTTTAAATGAAGCTTGTTAAAACATTTTAAAAACCTTATTTACTTTACATACAACAACAGTTGAGTTATATATTAAAGACTTATAGAAAGAGACCTTCTAAAAAATGTTAACATGTATCACTGGCACGGGAAACCTTAAATTAGATTGAATAAATGAAGATTTGGCACACGACTTCTGAAAGGTTGCCGACCCCTGAGCTAGAATGTGCTCCTCTAAGCCCTAGGATGTGAGAGAAATCTTTACCCTTCACGTGGGATCAACATCTGTAAAAATGTATCTCCTCTTCCACGCCTGCGTGATGTAGAGGCACAGAATATGGGGAGGTTAGAACTGCTAATCTGATGTGGGGGAGGGAGAAAAGGAGTGCCTGGAATCTATGGAGCGGCTGGATTTCTTCCTGCCACGCTTCCCACCTCCTGTGGGATGGGGACACGTGCCCTGACATGCTCATTCTCATCTTTTGGGGAGTGCTCGTTGCAACACAGCGCCCACAGACAAGTACCAAGCCCAGGTCCTTTGCCTGAAGAGGTAACTCCCTAAATGTACAATACACAAAGGAATGGAGGAGATGTGATGGAATCACTGATCAAGCAGTGATATTAGGTGATCTGAAAATGGGGCCTATTCCCCCTTCTTTAAAGCTACAAAAACTCCAGCAATGCTTAAAATCTAGTTAGGAATACCAGTCCAATCTTTCCTCTTCCTGCAAGAGGTCATTTGGAGGGTTCAGGTAATGTAAGTGGAGAGCTTTCTCGTTCCCTAATTGAAGGGAGAAGTGTTTGAAACTAAAGGTGCTTCTTTCAGCTTGTCTGGTTTGACTTATTTAACTCAGTTGACTGACAAAAAGCTTTAAACTGTCTGAATAAAAATCTCTCCCATTGTACTCTGCTCAGGTGTCACTTAGCGCCAGAGTTGGTGTTATCCCCTTAGTTGTTCAGTTGTTTATAGGCCTTCCAGGACGAATAGGACACAGGAAACTTGAATTCTGAATGTAATAACGAAGCAGAACAAAAACCTATTTTTGTTGGATGAAGACATTTTGGACTTTGCTTCTGTAGGATTTAAAAAAAAGATGCACATGCTGTGTTTCTGATTTCAGATCACACTTACGCATGTCTGTCTAGCTCCATGCTTTCTGTTTCTATGTTTTTTACATTTAACTCTTTTTTTACCTGCAGGGTGTGGAGGAGAGGGGTCTGCTTTCCTCTTACCTTAAAGCAGTTTGCAGCTGCACATCAGTAGCACCTGGCAGAATGGTGTCTGTCTACTTTGGAGGCAGGGAACGCAGTGTGTCCAGTTGGTAGAACAGCTGGAATTCCTGTTGAGAAGGAGAATCAGATCACAAATTGAATAAAACTGTTTAGAGGGTTGAGAAGTAACACATACAAGGAAGTTGGAGTTTCAGAGCTCCTACTAGCAACTTAATTCACTTCAGGCAGCCTGCTCTGGTCTTTGGGGCATACCTGCCTGGATGTTTTCACGCTGTTTTTAATGTGAATTTGTTTTAAAACGACCTTAGAAAAAGGGAATCGGACTAGAAGTGAAAGGCAGGCAGCAGCTCCCTGGTTTGCCTTGCACCTGTACTGAACCTTCTCTGTCTCTTCCAATTGAGATAAGTGCCTGTGGTCCCATTGCATAGCATATAATGTAGCTTATTGGCTGTCTCCGACATTGACCTCCCTGCTTGAAATGTAGCTTTCCGGCCAGTAGGATTCATGCTGTCTCCCTTGGTTCTGATTCAAGCCCAGACCTCACATCTAGATTGACATGGCCCTGCCTAGGAGGGGATTCTCTGAGCTCCTGAGCCAGAATAAACAGGAAGTACTGGCTTTGAAAACTTGTTGCTCTCTGCCTGGTGGCTTTAACCAGAAGATGATGGTGATGTGACAGCTAGAGTCCTTGGTATGTTGGCTGGGGAAATGCCAATTCACAGTCTGCATTTTGGTACTGTAAGTTGTCAGAGTGCAGTTGGAAAGACAGGGTCTCTAGCACAAAATAAAATAATAGGCCATAGGATTAGATTTTTACTGGTAAACATTGATTTCACTGTGTACACACACAAACCAGAATTTTTTTTCCCATAGGTGATGATTGAAATTTACAAATAGACAAAGTAAGAAGAATCCTCCTTGAGAACTAATTAGAGTGTGATTTAAGGATATTTACTTTGTGAACATCACATATCAAAATATACAGTTGGTGGCTTAATGGTTATAAAGCATTAACTTTGTGAATCTCATCGTCTACTGTCATTAAATAATTCTGACCCCCATGATTTCCTGCAACCGTGAATTTAAATCAGTAGAAATAAAAAGCTTAAACTTCATAATTTTGCATAATGGTAAAAATTTAGTGACTGAAAAAATGCTTTAAAATACATCAATATCTGTAAAATTATATAAAAATGAATTCTGCCAAACACAACAATATTGGATGATATGACAACATAGGAGCAGTGGCATGGGTTTCCTGAGGGTGAGGGAGTGCAGGGCAGAGGGAACGTGGTATCTGGAGTGAGGAGAGGTTAAGAGCTAGAGTTTTGAAAGCCTGTGTATGCTCACGCTGCCATTATGTGCTTTTTTTTTTTGCCCTCAGAATGACACTTGGTTTTTAAATGCCCTTATGTACCCATTGGGTTATCGGAAAATTAGGCCTGAGAAGTGTATCCAAGAACGGCATGCACAAATTGAAGAGAGGCTGTAGGGAGCAGAGGCTGTTTTGATGCCTGTTTGTGTGCATCTCTACTCCCCTTCCTCTGCTTCTGGTCCCGGAAGGGAAGAGAGCAGTCAAGGCATTGCTAGCCTGGTCTTTCTAAGGAATACAAATATTAACTGTCGGACAGTTGGATAAGAAACTAAATCAAAGATTAAAATACTCTACCCAGTAGGCTGCTTCTCCTGCAAAAGAAATAAGGGAAAGTAGAAAAGGTAAGTTGTAAACTAATAAATTGTTACTTCACTTACACTAGTGTGGACTGAAATTTACATGGTGACTGCTGGAATGGTATCTTCCAGAAGCTGGACTCACTGAGGCAGTGGTTCTCAGCCAGGGGTACGCAGAGGTTTTCCAGGGAGCACGTCAGCTCAGCTAGATATTTGCCTAGTTTTACAACAGGCGACATAAAAAGCACTAGTGAAATCAGTATAAACTAAACTTCCGTACAGACAATGGCTTGTTTATACTGCTTGGTATACTATACGCTGAAATGTAAGTACAATATTTATACTCCAGTCCATTTATTTTATAATTATATGGTTAAATGAAAATTAAGCAATTTCAGTAATAATCACTTTTTTTGTATTTTATGTTTGATTTTGTAAACAAGTAATTTTTAAATGAGTGAAACTTGGGGTACGCAAGACAAATCAGATCCCTGAAAGGGGTAGAATAGTCTGGCAAGTTTGAGAGTCACTGCACGAAGGAAGTGGGGGAGGGGAATATTTAATTGAATTTGTGTTGTCTGGTAAATTTTCTAGTCACTTACGAGATGGTATTATGTGAACAGGCCGTTGATATGCTAGGGGCTGCTGTACACCTAACAATGCCTCAGGCAAAGTGTGGGCTGAAAGGCTTGTGGGTGCAGCCGATTCCAATGGTCACCCCATTTGGTATGCTGTCCCTCGCCCATATTCCTCCTGAGAGTAAACTTGCCACTTGTTTCTGGAGCGTCCCTTCCCAACCTGCTCTGACTCCATCCACAGCGCCCCAGCCATCCTCTTGAGCAAAAGGGGCTGAGTCAGCAACCAGTGGAGGGCTGCTTGGTAGCTGCCTCCATCTGTGTCTGCCAGAATCACAACTAGCTCGTTGCTAATGTTGACCTTATGCAGCTCTAAAGTTGGTTCCTAGGGGGGCCCCTGCCCTCTCTATGCGTTATCAGCTGCCCCTTTGAAAACCCTTTCCCTAATGGACTTGCCTGAGGTCATACAGCAAGTCAGTGACAGCTGAAATTTCTGGCTTTACCTGTTAAACACTGCTGAGGCCTTGTCTGCACATGACAAACGTATCCCGCCATAGTGTGTCACTTAGCGGTAAAAAAAAATAAATAAAAAAAATTACACCACTGTAGCTATACCAGTATGAGCCTTAGCGTAGATGTACTTGCACTGGGTATGCTGTTGCCAGCGTAGCTTATCTCTCTCAGGAAATGTTATAAACGATGCCAGCATAAGCACTTCTACACCAGTATAAACTGTGTCTGCACTCTCAGGGATTGCAGGTACACTTTTACCACTATATTTATGTCTGCAAACTTTTTTGGTGCAGACAAGGCCCTGAAACTGTGAAAGAGGGGAGAACCAGTGGAGTGGTCCCCCACTAGGGGCAGGAAGGGAAAAGTTAGGTTTTCTCTGCTTTGAATGTTCTTGTCATGTTGCTGAAAAGACCCTAAGCCAGCTCTTGGTTTTTAGCTGTCCCTAGAAGGGGTCAGGCAAGTTCACCTGCCCACCCATCGTATTTACTTGGTTCAGTAAAAACCAAGTCACTGTAATTTTGAAGGATTATGATATTGCCCAAAGCTAAATTCTCGACAAATGTAGAAGAAGAGAGAATCCCTGTCCCAAAGACTGCAATCTAAATAAACAAGACAGACCCAGTAGGGGAAAGGGCTGCACTGTCCAGGCAAAGTGAGGTGTGCACATGGCATGTAACCATGGTGTGTGTGTCTCTCATGGGGGATCTGATTGGGAAGGGTTTAGCTAAATAGAAAGAAAAGAAGGTGGGGAGAGGAGGTTGAGCTAACAACCAATCAGCACCAAAGAGAATGTTCAGAGTGAAAATGCAGCAAGCAGGCTGTCATCAGTGTATCCTGCTTCAAGTGCTTCTGGAGTTGCTGTGCCAGCTGCTGTCTCTGGCTGACTCCTTCCTGCAGTTTCTGTCCCCTGAGCTGCATCGGTGGGGGGAATCTGTGTGGTCCTAGTGGCCCTATTTTAGCAGAGCTCAGGACTTGAGGCCCGTGGATGATCGATGCCATTCCAAGCAGCAGGCTCTGCTGTAGTCTGGGCAAAGGACTATCTGTGAGGAATGTTTTAAAGCCAAACCATGCAGGAGGTGAGTTCCCAAGTGTCATGTGGGACACGGGGTGAGCTGGGAAGTGCCTTGTCAATCAACAGTGACTCTTGGTGAGTGGGTTTGGTGAGCGTCTCTAACGAGACCGGTACTGTTTTAGCAGGCCAAGGGCTACAACTCAAGAGTTCAAGGGCTAGAGGTAGAAAGCAAGGCCAAACAAAGGGGGTTTCAGGGCTCTGACAGAGACGTTAAGAGCCCTTCCTCACAAAAGGAACACTGCAAAAAAGTGTTGATCTGCTCAGAGCCTGGCTCAGTCACTCTTCAGAATGAGACTGTTCCTCAGGGCAGTGGTGATTCATGCCAGCAAAGTTCATGTGCTCTGGAGAAGGAAGATCTGCACAGGAAAAATGCTCACCTCATGCTATAAATGCGAACTCTGTGGAACAGAGGGTAACCAGAGATCAAGTGCAGACAGGTAAATCACTCTTCTTCTCTGTGCTTGTGAGCATGGTTGGGAGGGTTGTAGGCAGGTGTGTGCCCCTCTACCCTGCAATCATAGACTGGTGGAGTTTGTGCTTGTCTCCCCAGCCATGAGGGCTGGGATGCTGGGGGACTGTTGGCATGACTGGTGAGGTGCGTGCCACACAAGCACAGTGGGTTTTTGATGTGAGTTTAGCATAGGTGATGTGGGTGGCAGGGGGAGTCCTTTGATAAGGAGCCATGGCACTTCAAATACACATGCAAGTGCAGTTTGTAAAGGGTCACTTGAGAGTATCCCTCTGTATGTTCTCAGCTGAGGACTCGTATTAAGGTGCCTGTTGAAATGTACTGTGACTCACCACGGCAGCACCTCCTGCTGGCTGGTTTGGGAATTAGCTCTTTCAGCAGTACGCCTTCGCTAGTGGTGTCTCGCCCACCGTGACTCCCTCGGTCTCCGCTGTCCTCACAGTCAGACCCACATCACTCCCGGACCACGGGGTCTGCTTCCGGACACTGCCCTCCAGCTGTGCCTGCTCCACCCCCCCGTTCCGGGGGACCGGCAGCTTCTGGTTCTATCACTGGCCTCAGTGGCTCACTGCAGTCCTCAGTCTAGCCCCTTCCCCCAAGGGCCAGCTGCAGCCTGGCTTAGCCACTCATCACTGGCAAGTGGGGGGGGGAAAGAAGGGGAGCCCAGGCCTGCCTGTTACTCTGGGCTCCGACCCAGGGACCATCTAGCAGCAGCCACTTACTGCCCTCCTCCAGCTCTCCTTTACTGCCTGCTTCCCTGGGCCACTTCCCCGTCGCCCCAGCACCTTCTCTGCCCCTTTGTGTCAGGGCCCCAGTCTGGTAGCCATTAGCCCTGAGCTCCCCCAGCCTCTGCTGCCCCTGCCCCTGCCCTGCTCTGCTCTGCTCTGCTCTGCTCTGCTCTGCTCTGCCTTAGGTGCTTCTCTAAGAGCCAATTCTTCTCCCTTTGCCCTCCAGGGAGAGAGTCGGCTTCTCTCTGCCCTGCAGCCTTCTTATAGGGCCCAGCCTGGCCCTGATAGGCTGCTTTCAAACCTCCACTTGATTGGCTTCCAATAAGCCCTTCCACGATTGGCTGGGGCTCTGCACAGCCTCTCTGGCTTGCTGCAACTCCTTCCATGCCAAAGTGGGGCAGCTGCCTCATGCAAGTACAAGTAGGTATTTTTCAGTGCAGGGGTGTTGCTCCACAGCAGATACCCAGAGAACCTCTGCATACTCCTAGTTTTTGGATGCACCCACGCTTTTAAAAAGCAATGCCTTTGGGAGCCTCTTGGTGGCACTGAATGTTCAAAGCTGAGGACGAGACCATGCCGTTCCCAGCTCATTCCTTTCCACAGCTACTTGTAGGTGTAAGGACCTTCACCCTGTCTAGAATCTTGGTTTATTTTTTCACCAGACTTCTAGCTGCTTAATGACAGAAACGACTCTGAATTGTGCATCGTGAGTGGAGCCTTTATGCAATATGTTTATCAAGCTGGGCAAGCTTCAGCTTAGTTCTGGGGCATTGTCGGATTTGGACCTCAAAAAGACTGTTTCATGCTTCTGTCTTCCTGGAATTAGTGCCTTAAGGAATGATGTGCTGTGGACACATGTTCAGTGTGCTTTACCTTTCTTTTACTGGCACTCTTAGCTCCTGTGAGTGCTGATGGACAGTGTGTCTGCAATGCTCAACCCCAACAGGCTATGGAGTAAGGCACTCAGAATTTATCTGGACTTTGTGTAGCTTTTAGAGACCAGTTTAAAAGGAATACCTCTTCTGTGTAATGCTATCAAAATAGGTTAGTTTAGACCAGTGGTCTCAAACCTTTTTACACCCAAGATCACTTTTTGAATTGAGGTGCAACCCAGGATCTACCCTGCCCCTATTCTGAGGCCCCGCCTCTCACTCCAGCTCTCCCTCCCCCTCGTTCACTTTCACCAGGCTGGGGCAAGGGGTTGCGGTTCAGGAAGGGGGTGCAGGCTCTGGTCTGAGGCCAAGGGGTTCGGAGTGTGGGAGTGGGCTCTGGGTTGAGCCTGGGGCAGGGGGTTGGGGTGCAGGAGGGAATATGGGGTGCTGGCTCCAGGAGGGGGCTCAGGGCAGGGGGTTGGGGTGTGGGCTTCCTCTGGGTGGCACTTACCTTTTGATGGTTCCTGGTTGGTGGTGTAGCAGGGCTGCCGCTAAGGCAGGCTCCCTGCCTTCCCCAGCCCCAAGCTGCTCCCAAAAGGGGCCCACACACCCCTGCACCTCTGTGCACTGCTCCCTCCTGCAAGCACCGCCGCCACAGTTCCCCATTCCCCACCAATGGCAGCTGTGGGGGCAGTGCTCGCAGGCAGGAGCTGCGCATGGAGACCCTTGTCTCCCCCAGGGCCGCGGGGGCATGCTGGCTGCTTCCAGGGGTGGCATGGGGCTGGGACAGGCAGGGAGCCTGCCTTAGTGGCAATCTCACTGCACCTCCTGGAGATCGCGATCAACTGGTTGGTGACCAGTGGCTTAGACAATGAAATGTGTTACTTCCTGAGAGTCTGAGGGCTCACTCTGATGGGCTAACACAGCATTGCCCGCCTGCCTCGTAATGTTTCTGTCCTAGGAATCTGCAGAGCTGCTGTCTGAAGTTAGTCACAAATGTACATGGCGCTGTTGTTTTGACTTGGTATCTAGAGCTAGTGCTCACTTTGGGAGGGCAGTTCTGCAATCCTTGTTTAGTTCAAATTGCATATTTGTCTGTCTTTGTGGGGTTGTACTGCTGACTAGGCTCTGAGCACATGCAGGGACCATGTCAAAGAAGAGAGGTTGCTTTACTGGTACCTGGTTCTTAGGATTGTCTCTGTATACTCTCAACCAACCCACCCACTTTCCCTACACACTCATTTGAAATCCAGATCCATAATGTCTTCTGTGCAGGGCATGGCTGGGCTGTGGGCAGGCTGGGCTAAGTGTTTCTTTTGCCCTGCTAGTGTGATTTCTGGTTCCCTGGGTTGAGCTTCACTTATTTGTTTTTCATCCTGTTATCTCTGTTATCTGGATGATGATGATGATGATGATCAGCATATTGGTGTTACTGAAACTCTCTATATGCATGTTGACAAAGAGGGAGGGGACAGGATTAATTCTGATGGGATTCTACAGGAGTACTCCTGGAGCAGTTGCCTGTCACCTGCAATCGTTAAAAGGAGTGACTGAAATTCAGTTTGGTGCTGTACTGTTCATTCCCATTGTATTTTGAATGTAGGTCACCAGCACATCCTGGTCAAAGGTGTTGAACGTCCCTGACAGGTTGAGCAGTCTGATCATTGAGGTTTGGCCTCTGTCTGCCATAAGGAGATCACCAATCCATTTGTATTACTAGAGCCATCTCTGTGCTATGCCTAGCCTGAGTACTGATGTACGAAGTGTCCAGGATGTTAACAAGCAGAGGTGGGGTTCTGTTGGACCTGGTTCTCAACGCATTTGGTGTGTTTGCCTGGGAATCGGATCAGAAACTGGTTGGTAGTTGCAAACTCATTAGCATTCACTGTGTGTTTTCTATTTTGATCATGTCTCTCCTTTCTTTGCATCCCTCTGCTGGCTCCCTCGTCTCTATCACCTCATACATGCTCCAATACGTCTGTTAGTCAGTAAGGTGCCACAGGACTCTTTGTTGCTTTTTACAGATCCAGACTAACACGGCTCCCCTCTGATATTTGATGTCATACATAAGCTGCTTGTTTTCACTTTCAAGGCCCTTCGTGGCCTATTCTGACCCTTCCTGTTATCTCTCACTCACTATCCACAGGTCCACTCCCACCTCCAGTCAGCCTATGATGCCAGCCTCCATCACTTATGTTACATTTTCCAACAAGCCCCTTTGTGCTTTGTCCTGTTCTGCCCCTCACACCTGAGAGGAGCATCTGGTAAACACCTGCAAAACCATTTCATTGTTCTTCTTCAAAGCCCTCCTAAAACTCTCATTTGCCAGGATGCCTGCAAAAAAACACTTGACAATGGCTTGGCTGCTGGTGTGCTGAGACCATAGCCTATCATGCTGACCAGCATTGTTTTGTTTTTTACTCCTTTGTTGCCTGTATTCAGCTGTTGTCTCTTGTCTGTCTTAGACAGTCCCTGCCCCAAAGAGCTTACAGTCTTTCTGTTCTCTTTGTATCGTGCTTAGCACAACGAGATCCAAGACTAGGGCTCTTGAGCACTATGATAATACGAATAATGATGATCTTCTAATCATCTTTGCTAAACTTGTTCAAGGCTTAGGTAGGTTGCTCTCTTTGAAGGAGAGATGATCTTGCTTAGCTGAGGACCCGTGAACAACCATGATAGGTCAAGGTGTGAGGTGCAGGGACAGGTCCTGATGTCCCTTGGAGCTTTTAATGCTTTGCTTGTTTGGTTGAACCTCTGATGAAAAGTGGGATGATCTTTGATATGTTCTACAACAATATCTTTCATTCCTGAGAGACTGTCACTTATTCAGTTGATATTTTTATAGAAGTAGTCAGAGGCTTCGGTGTAGTCAGGGTTTATCATTCAATTGACTGCTTGGAAAAAGTCCAGCTGACTGTGACTCGGCAGAGTTCGCTGTGGAGAAGAAAGAGGCTCTTTGTTTTCTTCTTAACTGTGGCATATTCCTGTAAGAAATCCTTGTGACGGGTGTTATGGAAGGAAGCTGGAGTGGGGTTTGTGTCACCAACATTTCAGCCTTTTACATTCGCTCAGAGGAAGCGAACTGAGTGAGCCCAAACTGACTATGTGGATGGTTTGGGAAGGGGTTGTCTTTGGACCAAGGTGTCAGTGGTTGTGGCCACTAGATGGCTGAAATGCTCCACCAAATTATACCATTTAACTCCTTTTTATCTTTCCTTAGGATTCAGGCTCCTCATCATCTGTTGTTGGGTTTTTTTAAATGTCTCTTTTGGCATTCCAGCACCTAGAACTGTGTGTAGTATTACAGGTGTGGCCACCAGCACTGTACCAAAGGAGATATTACCTGCCTGTTCTATGATGTGCCACAAAATTTCACTGGCCTTTTTTCTGACTTCTGCATTATGAATGTGCCCAACTTGCTGTCTTCCATCACCCCTCATCTCACTCTCACATCTCGCTTTTCTAGATAAGTATTAGCTTTACCCACTCCACATTCACCTTTAAAAGGGAATGCACACTGTTTAGAGCAAAGTCCTAGCGCTCTGAGCCAATGGATTTTTAGACCTGATTCAGAGGACCAGGGCTCTAACTCTCTGCTGCATCAAGAGTTCTCTCACGCTTGGGTTGTGTTCAGCACCCAGATCATTGACAGGTTAAGTAGCCTGAGTTCTGAGACTTTCAAGCTGCTTTTCATATGCAGATCTGAGGTGTGATTGACAGTTGTTGCAAAAGTATTCTATCCTAATAGGCCTTTTCTACTACAGCAGTTTCATTAAAATCTCATACAGCTTCACAGGTGGCAGCGTTGGCTAGTGTAGACTGGGGATATTATAACCAGCATGTCATTTTAGACCTGCTCGGAGTAGGTCAGACAACATAGTAGTAAAAGAGTGTAGAGAAAGCACAGGTATCGCTTACACCATTGGTAGCATAGGCAGAGCTACGGTGGTACAGAAAAAGTTTACAGATTTTCCCAGCATAGATTCAACCGTAAAGCACATCTTTTACCAAGTGCCAACGCGCTGGCAAGGGAGTAGAAATTAGCTCCTTTCAGTGGAACTGTGGGGACTTACTGGCAGGCTTCTGGAGCAGTGTTACTACAGTATTTCCCTGACATTACAAAGGGATCAATGCTTAATGCCAGAATCTAAACATGATGCCCCAGTGTAATTGGTAACAAATACAAACCTCATTGCAACTGCTCATAAGATATCCTAAAGGTAACACTAATACCATAATAGAATTGGAACAAAACCGAGGTCACCATTCCGCAGACTGGAAAATGCGCTAGGAGTAGCCATGGTGTGACAACAGCGGGATGCTGGTATCATTGACTGGCATTTCATCAGGGCAATTTAATCTGTCTTCTCCACTGACCACATCTTTAGTAAACAGTTGTAGTCAGTCTTCTCCTGTGTGTGGCTGCATAGGTACCAGAGCCCTGGAAGGAGCCACACAACAGGCATCTGAGCGGGCAAGCCCCTCTTCTTAGTGCCATAGTGACGTGTATTGACACAGATAATGTTAGTCTGACCGTTCTTTTCCCGTTAGTTGTTTTGCCTCCAGAATTCACACGGGTTCGAGCGATTCAGTCCTGGAAAGCTGAGACGGCAGATATTTTGAGAAATTTGAGCAGGCGGACAGCCAGCTCCTAATGTAGTTGGCAACCCAGATTACACATACTCAGGTGCTGCAAAGATTGGAAGAGAGCTGATGGCCTGAGGCTACCACAGGAGTGGGCAGGATGCCACTGCCTTTAAGTACTTTCCTGTTCTTGTCTCTGTCTGTCTGAGCGCAACAGCTCAGGCTTTCCAGTTCCACAGGCTGCCAGCTCTGCGCCAGAGCATCTCCATAGGCAGGCTGCGTGGAAGCCTCCTCCTCAAACTGCAGCCTGAGTTTCCATTCTGCTAGTGGCAAGAGTGCAGGTACATTAAACCTGAGACTGCAGCCTCTAGGGCAGCTGGTGATCAGGATTATTGGTAAAGCAAAGCAACTTTTTGACCCTTTTCCTATCGCTGTTGCTTTTCAGTTTTGTCTTTATCTGTCAATTTTTGAGGAGTGCAATTACAACTGATCGATTGAGTTTGGAAAAGGAAGTGCAGCTTAATGATCAGAGGCTGAAATGTTCAGAGCTTCTGCTCTCTGGACAGGTCTGACAAAAGAAACTCGACCAGCCTGCTGCTTATCTTAGGCTATGTCTACACTATGAACCTGAGGGAGTGAGTCCCCTGCTTAAGTATGCATACTCGTGGTAGCATAAGAAGCAGTGTAGCTGTGGGAGCGTGGATAGTGGCAGCAGAGGCAAGGCCACTGTACAAACCTGATCTGCAGGCTTGCAACTCTTCCCATGCTCCCCAGGCTGAGGCTGTGGGATAGGAACTGGAGGGATTCACTGTCTGAAAGGAGTATTAGCTGGAACTGTAAAGACTAGTTACTCTATGTACAGAATATTTCTTACAAACAGTATCATAAAATGCTTTCATTAAAAGAAATTTTACAGAGGAAAATAATTTTTTCAGTTTTTTTTTTATTATTATTAAGGGGCTAGGGGGACTAGCAGGTAATTTAGCACCCAGGTTCTGTGCACTGGTCGGGGAGTTTTCAGATCCCTAAATTAATTAATACTTTTTGTCACAACTGTTTTTAAATTCTAACAGACAGCAGTTGAATTGTGACTGTTCCCTGCAGCGTCTGCAGCTCAGACATTCAGCATTGTGCTAGAATGAGACCCAAAAGTGAAACTGGCTAGTCTGTTTTCAGTGTTTTAGCTGAATGAAATGCAAAAGTAAACAAACAAAAACCAAGACAAGTAAAATTAGTTGAGATTTTTAAATTTTCCAGTTGTGATGACCTAAGACAGAAGCTCTGTGGAGAGCAGGCTGGTCATATGGTACTGCCTTTCATCTTTCTCTTCATTCCCACCTACCATACTGCAGTAAAATACAGCTAAAAATGCACTATCCTTTTTCATGCCCACAATTGCTATCATTGCTGCAGGGGTACTTTCAGGATCACAAATGGAAAGGAAGGTGAGAACTGTAATCATAACTGGGAGGGCAGTCAGTCATTCATGGGACAATCTGTATTAAAATATGGGCCACATTATGAAATGTCTTCGACCCCCTGCTCTAAGGTGATAAAGGTGAGGAAAGGCAGTAGTTGTCTTTTACCTGAGAGTGTTCCTTTTAAGAGCTAAAGGCGTGAGAGATTGAATTGAGATTTTAAGAGAGAGCGTATTGATACTTGGCAAGATCCAGGATGGCTGTTCCAGATGACAGGAGTTTCAGAGAAAGCTCTTGCATCATCGGGGGGTAAGAAACAAATCGCTCACTGAACCTGCTGTCTCTGGTTGGACAGATTCAGAGATCTGAATACTGGTTTATGTCCCCCTAGGAGCTGAGAGGTCAAATATAGGCTAACTGGGGTCCAGTTGACTCTTTCTGCAGTTCGGCTGGTGGTTTCATGGAAAAGGAAGGACCTGAAGGAAGATGGAGATATAAGGGAAAGGAAATTCCCTCTAAGGATGATCAAAATGGTTTGAAAAGGCAACAGGTTCATATTTCGAGAGAAAACCCTACAAGTGTAAACTGATGTCCTGACCTGAGAACAGAACACAGATGCAGTCAGCATTGGCTTTCTTCCAGGGGTAGTGCTTCTAACTAGGGCCTGGTCCACACTGGGGGGCAGTGTCGAGGTAAGATACGCAACTTCAGCTACGGGAATACCGTAGCTGAAGTCAAAGTATCTTATCCCGACTTACCTCCCGTCCTCACTGCTCGGGATCGACGTCCGGGGCTCCCCCGTCGACTCCGCTACCGCCACTCACTCCGGTGGAGTTCCGGAGTCAACGGGAGCGCGTTCGGGGATCAATATATCGCGTCTAGATGAGATGCGATATATCGATCCCCGCAAAATCGATCGCTACCTGCCGATTCGGCGGGTAGTCTGGACATACCCTAGAAATCAAAGAAAGTTAACTGGAGGTCATGGAGCCTGAGCTTCCCACAGGCATTGTCCCAAGCAGCCGCGTCATTTGTTTCCCCAGAGCATATGAGCAGGGGATGAAGGAGGCTTAGCTGAGAGAGAGGGAATTATGATTTTGTTAAGTCACTGAACTGGTACGTGGAAGACTTGGTTCAATTCCCAGCCCTCCCATAGGTTTCCTATGTGAGCTTGGGCAAGTCACTTAATCTCTCTCTCTGCCTCAGTCCCCTGTTTGTACAATGAGTTGAAAACTTCCCTACTTCATGAGATGGTGCTGATGTAAGTACCTAAGTAACTAGGCTAACCCAGTGAGTCACTCTTCATCTCAGACCCACTTTGTTGGGCGGTGAGAGACCCCACAGTCCTGTGCCACTTACTCAATATATGAGGCAGAATAGGAAAAGCCTGCAGAATGGGACTTCTAGTGCGACTGAATAGGAGAACACAGGCTTCCCTATCGGAAGAGTACACACATTTTGGGAATGGATTCCTAGCAATGAGATGTTCTTTTACAGTCTTATTTACGAATTACAGTCCAGAAGGCTCCCAAGCCCCAGACACAGCAGTTAGCGGTAGTTCACAGATAGCTGACCACATGGTGCTGGCTTTCCTCCTCATTTCCGATATGCTGTACTGAGGACAACTACATACATAACCTTACTGATGTTACTTTCCACATAAGCAATTGCTGTATTTGCCATAGCAGGAGGTGGCCCATGTGACATCTCTTTAAAATGTGTTCCACATTTTGAAAAAGTTTCTCTCACACACGCACGCAACCTTTCAGTTTGGCAAGGAGCCAGGATTCTAGTTTAATTTCCAACTCTGCCACTTACCATGTGGCCTTCCACAAAATGGGAGTAGTACTTCCAAGAGTCTGATGAGGTTTTTTCTTAACATGAGAGCACTGTTCAGTGTTTGAGGAAATGCTTCTGTTAGTTACAGTTTTGTGATAGTTTCTTTCGGGGAACATTTGTAAACACAAAAAGTTAAATCTCTCCCTTAATCGCGAACTAGGAATCAGTCCTTGAGGCAGAGTTGTTTTCTGGGCATGAGGAATTTGGTGTTTGGACTGAGGCTCCTGAAAGAGGATTTCCTGCATGCTGTTTGGCCATCTTTGTTCAAGGACTGGTGTACATAGTGTAAATAAAAAAAGTTACACAAACTAAATACCTATTCTCCATATCACTGACTTCTGTTCCAGCGGAAACTGGCTTGCAAGCTCTGCCATTTGCTGGTGTTCATCAGAGGGGAACAACATTAACCCAGGGTTTGAAAAAGATAACCCTCCCATTTGCCAGTGACAAGTGGAAACTTCCAGCTGTCTAATGAGCGAATGCAGACTGCTTCCAACCTTCTCTTCAGAGCTACTGATCCCAGTGGGTCTTGTTGAAGCAGAGCAGTCCTTTTCTGGCTTGTGGTACACAGGAGATCAGGCTAGTAGATTTAATAGTCCCTTCTGGCCCGAGACTCTCTGAATCTGTGTGGCCATTTCTGGGGTCTGTTCCTTTTTTGTGTGCTACTTTACCCACATAGCTTAACAACTTGCCTAAAAGAGAGCAGAGGCACGTTCCCTCATAGCTTCTAGGGAAGATGTGGGGGAGGAAGAAGATTTTTATTGACACATGACGCTTCCTAGCACCGCCTCTGATTGGAAGAGGAAAGAGAATGTGAAAGAGGACAGGAGAGAAATTGACTGTCGCCAACATTCTAAATGGTCGGACATCTACTAGACAGAGTGGTTAACAGCCTCTCCTTGAACCAGGATTAGGGACTGCACTCTGCTCAGAAGCCCAACAAGCAGTCATCTGGAGGCTGGGAGGATGAGAGACTTAACAAATATTTACTTTGGGATCTTCAGTTGGAGGTCTCTGTAGAAAGGTGAAATGTTCTCTTTATGGTCTGTCCATAACAGAGTGTTAGAAGGGGATCTTGACTTCTGGATGCAACAAAAATGGCCTTTCCCACTGTGTTTAGTGGAACGAAAAGGAACTTAGTTATTAAAGGGACAAGATCCCATTTCTCCTATTAAGTTGAATGCCCACCAGTAGAGGCAGCGTTTGTAATTCTGAACCAGAGTAGAGCTCCTACCATGTGCAAGGCTGGCTATAACTGGCTAGACCAGGGGTAGGCAACCTATGGCACGGGCGCCGAAGGCGGCACATGAGCTGATTTTCAGTGGCACTCACACTGCCTGGGTCCTGACCACTGGTCCAGGAGATTCTGCATTTTAATTTAATTTTAAATGAAGCTTCTTAAACATTCTGAAACCTTATTTACTTTAAATACAACAATAGTTTGGTTATATATTATAGACTTATAGAAAGAGACCTTCTAAAAACATTAAAATGTATTATTGGCACGTGAAACCTTAAATTAAAGTGAATAAATGAAGATTTGGCACACCACTTCTGAAAGGTTGCCGACCCCTGGGCTAGACAGTAATACTTCTGAAGAGGATCTGGGGGTGATAGATTACAAATTGACTATGAATCAACAATGTGATGCATTCATGAAAAAGGCTGCTGTCATTCTGGGGTGTACTAACAGGAGAATGGTATGTACAACATTAGAGGTAACTATCCTGCTGTACTGGTAGTACTGTGTTCAATCCTGGGCACCTCATTTTGGGAAAGATGTGGATAAACTGGAGAGAGAGAGCCCAGAGGAGAGCATCAGAAATGATAAAACAGTTTAGAAAACCTGAACTAGGAGGAAAGGTTAAAAAACAAAACTGGGCATGTTTAGTCTTGAGAAAAGACGGGTCGGGGGAATGTGATAAGTCTTCAAATATGTTAAGAGCTGTCACAAACAGGATGGTGATGAATCGTTCTCCATGTCCACAGAAGGTAGGACAAAAAGTAAGTGTCTTAATTTGCAGTAAGGGAAATTGAGGTTAGATATTAGGAAAAACTTTCTTACTATAAGAATCGTTAGGCTATGAAACAGGCTTTCAAGAGAGGGTGTAGAATCCCCACCACTGGAGGCTTTAAAGAATAGACTGAACAAACATCCATCAAGGGATGGGTTTATTTGGTCCTGCCTCAGTGCAGGGGGCTGGATTTGATGCCCTCTTGAGGTCCCTTCCACCCCTGCATTTCTGTGTGTGTGGTGGTTTTGTTGTTGTTTGTTTTTTATATGGCATATGAAACCTGAGCCTAACTGCAAGGCAGCTTTCTCAAAGAGGTGAGGCACGGGGCTTCCAAGAGATAAAAGCCATCTAGGATGAGATTCCTTGACAGCAAGGCAGCTGGAAAGAAGTGTTGTGGTTCAGAGGGTTAGTGGAGAGACTCTGCCCAGTCACTGTGTGCAAAACTCTGATCATGCTGCCGTTTGAATTGAGGGCATTGTAAATACGCGTTATACTACTAATGTCCAGACAGAGGGATTACTGTAGCTGTCATGCTGTCTCCCTAATGCAGTTTCTCAGCCTGAGGATCATGTCCCACAATTGGTTCACTGGAATGCACCAAAGGATCATGGGCTGGCTGGGCTCAGCTTTCCACTCTGGGCGTTGTGACCAGTGCATAGGGTCCCAGCACTGTTCAAATTTGGCCCAGCCACCCCTCTGTCACAATGACCAGGGCTAAATTTGAGTGAGTGACTCCCTGCCTTCATGTTGGCAAAATATTTCCACTCACAATCTCTCCTCCTTACACGCTCACTGAAAGGTGCCCAAACAGTCTGTTCTAGAAAAGGGACTGGCCTTCACCACTACATGCTACCTCATTGATTCCTGAGCAGTGCCATTCAAATCTCATGCCTAGTTGACTTAAAGAGGGGTAATTTGATTTGTTGTGTGACTGATGTGGTGATGTGTCTAGCCTACAAGACAACCTAGCTGGGTTAGTTCAAGCTTCTGTGCAGACTGAGGGCAGTGCACAGCAAGTGGCCCAACAGGCTGGTAGGAAACCACTGAAAAAGGAAATGAGCCCTCCCTGATTCTCCCACTTGTGCTAAATGAAGTTTCAGGTCTGCAAAAGCCATTGCTCCAGGCTATTATATGAACCGAAGAGGGCCGTATTCCTGTTGCTAATGGTAACCTGTCAGACCTTTTTTGTCGCTTCCAGTGATGTTCATCATGATCAGTGTCAACACGTTCTATAGTCTCCCAGGGCCCTTCTGTAACATGCTCATACGCTTGGCAATTGGGAGTGAAGATCTGTTGGGTCATCACTTGGGAAAGAGCTCAGAATGTCTATAGAGTACAGCAGAGCTCTCTAGCTAAAGAGTTGGGCGGCTTGTCCTTGCTCATACTCTGAAAGGCCTCTCTCACTGCAAGACATCACTGGACAATGGCCCCTTCACTTGTGTACTAACCAAATAAGTGACCCTTAGTGGCTCAAAGTTCTTAAAGAAGACCTAAGTGAGTTCCAAAACTAATTCTATTTTTAACAGAGTTGCTTAGAGAGAGCTTTTTGTGGTAGTAAAATCTCAATAGCTGCTATTAACCACCTTATGAGAACTAAACTGACTTTGTCCCTGGAAGGTGTGTTGGTCTCTAGCTTTCTCTGATAACACTGGAAGGCTTCATCTAGTGGGGCGTGGCACACATGCCACTGAAGAAGATAAAGACTAGTTTCAGTTGATCACTCTTGAAGAGGCTTTGATAGATGAGATTGTATATTGCTCTTTGCTGCTCTCCTTTTCATCTAGCATTTTGTGTCTCTGCGTTTGGGATGATCATTGCCCTTGTTCAATCTCTCTTGGCATTTTGGACCTCCAGAGGGAAGGAATAGACAATCTATGGAAGTGGATTTGACTTAAATCTCTGATGATTTGGTTTGTCTTCGGCCGATGGATTGAGAATTTTTTGTCTCACAATTCTGCAGGCCTTTATCTTTGTTCGTGTGTATCCATCAGGCTTGATAAAGCCCTGGCTGGGACGATTTAGTTGGGAATTGGTCCTGCTTTGGGCATGCAGTTGGACTAGATGACCTCCTGAGGTCCCTTCCAACCCTAATATTCTATTCTATGATTCATCTCTCTTACGTGAATGTACATTTTAGTTCAGTTGTTGACCAGGGTTCATAAGATCTTGCTTCCAGACTGTGAATATTTGCTCCCAGTCAGCAACTGCTGTTTCTCATAACCAGGTGGAACAATCTCTTTTTATCTGAGATCTTGCTTATTTGTCTTCCCTGGGAACTCTTTCAAGATAAAGGACTTCATATTTCTTCTACACTGGTATTTTGTGTTTAATTCAATTAGTCAAATGACTTTCTCTGCCAGCAGGTTTTATGCATACTATGCATAAAGGCTCTGTACTGGGACCAGTGCTGTTCAACATATTCATAAATGATCTGGACAAATGGGGTAAAGAGTGAAGTGACAACGTTTACAGAGGATACAAAATGACTCAAGATAGTTAAGTCCAAAGTAGACTGTGAAGACTTACAAAGCGATCTCATAAAACTGGGTGACTGGCAGATGAGATTCAGTGTTGATAGGTGCAAAGTAATGCATCTTGGAAAACATCCTAACTATATATACAAATGCTGGGGTGGAAGTTAGCTGTTATCACTCAAGAAAGAGCTCTCGGAGTCACTGTGGATAGTTCTCTGAAAACATCCACTCAATGTGCAGTGGCAGTCAAAAGCAGTAACAGACTGTTCAGCACCCTTAGGAAAGGGATAGATAAGACAGAAGATATCATCATGCTACTATATAAATCCATGGTAGGCCCTCATCCTGAATCCTGTGTGTAGTTATGGTGACCACATCTCAAAAAAGATATACAGTAATATAATTGGAAAAGGGCAACAAAAATGATTAGAGGTATGGAACAGCTTCTGTATGAAGGGAGATTAAAAAGACTGGGACGATTCAGCTTGGAAAAGAGATGACTAAAGGGGATATTATAGAGATCTATAAAACCATGACTGGTGTGGAGAAAGTGAATAAGGAAGTTTTATTTACCTCTTCACATAACAAAAGAACGAGGGGTCACCCAATGAAATTAATAGGCAGCAGGTTGAAAACAAATATAAGGAAGTATTTCTTCACACAACACACAGTCAACCTGTGGAACTCCATTGCTGGGGATGTTGTGAAGGCCAAAAGTATAGCTGGGTTCAAAAAAGAATTAGCTAAGTTCATGGAAGATGGTCAGGGCTGCAACCCCATGCTCCGGGTATCCCTAAACCTCCAACTGCCAGAAACTTCTGGCACTGGCCACTTGGCAGAGAGAGGATTCTGGAGTAGCTGGATCATTGGTTTGACCCATTATGGACATTCTTTTGTTCTTGCAATCACATTTATAATGTGTAAGCAAAATAAAGTCCAGACCAATAATATAGATATTTCTATTGGAGATATACCAATCTCCTAGAACTGGAAGAGACCTCGAAAGGTCATCGAGTCCAGCCCCCTGCCTTCACTAGCAGGACCAATTTTTTGCCCCAGATCCCTAAGTGGCCTCCTCAAGGATTGAACTCACAACCCTGGGTTTAGCAGGCCAATGCTTAATAGGGCCAGTTTCTCAAAGCTGAAAACAATTCTGCCAGATTACTTGGGAGGAAGAATTTGATCAGAAATATGTAAATGGTAATTGGAGATCATATAAGAACACCTACTTAAATGCCCCCAAAGTCACAATTGAGGAAGAAGGTCATTTTGGTTAAAAAACTGACGTGGCTTAGAGGAGAAGTGAAGGCAGCTATAAAAAAATAGAAAAATATATAACAAATGGAAGAAAGGGGAACTTGATAGTAATGAATATAAATCAGAAGTTAGCTGTGGAAAACTGATATGAGGAATCTATGACCAACAAATTTAAGGACAATATTAGGAACAAAAAAGAATTTTGACCATGATATTGGTTCATTACTAGATAGAAATGGTAGCATTATCAATAATACTACAGAAAAGGCAGAAGTAGTCAATAAATCTCTGTTCTGTACTTGGGGCGGGGGGAACAGATTGTGTAGTCTTATCATGTAGTAATAGCACTCTTGCCATTCCACTAATATCTCTGGCTGATGTTAAACAGAAGTTACTAAAGTCAGATAGTTTCAATCAGCAAGTCCAGATAACTTGCATCCAAAAGTTTTTTCAAAGTGCTGGATGAAGAGTTTGGTAGACCATCAGTGTTGTTTTTTCAATAAGTCTTGAAGCCCTAGGGCAGCTCCAGAAGAGTGGAAGAAAGTCAATGCTGTGCGAATTTTTAAAAAGGATAATGTAATGTACCTATTATGTAATAGGATGACCCACATAATTATAGGCCTGACAGCTATCCCTGGCAAGATAATGGAACATCTGATACAGACTTGGTTAATAAAGAATTAAAGAAGCATAATGTAATTAATGCTAATCAACTTAGGATCTATTTTCCATAAACCTATCAAACCAATTTGATATCTTTTTGATGAGGTTACAAGTTTGGTAGCTAAAGGTAATAGTGTTGATGAGGTATCTGTAGACTCCTGTAAGACATTTGACTTGGTACCACACAATATTTTGATTAGAAAAGTAGAGCAGTAAAAAATGAACATGGTATACATTAAATGGATTAAAAAATCACTAACAGGTAGGTCCAACATAACTGTAAATGGGGAATCATCAAGTGGGTCTGTTTTCAGCAGGGTCCCTCAGAGATCAGTTCTCAACCATATGCTATTTAACATTTTTATCCATACAGTCATCACTGATAAAGTTTGGAGATGACAGAAAATTTGGAGGAGGGGTAAATAATGAAGAGGACAGATTGCTTATTCTGAACTGTCTGGATCTCTTAGTAAACTAGATACAACCAAACAATGTGTGTTAAATATGGCTAAATGTATACATCTAAGAGTAAAGAATGTCAGCCATACTTACAGGATGGGGTACGCTATCCTGAGAAGTAGAGACTTTGAGAAAGATTTGAGTCCTGGTGAAAAATCAGCTGAACATGAGCTCCTAGTGGTACCTGTGGCCAAAAGAGCTAATACGATCCTGGGATGCATAAACATGGGAGTCTTGAGCAGAGAGGTTGTTTTACCTCTGTATTTGGCACTGGCGTGACTGTTGCTGGAACACTGTTTCCAATTCCGATGCCCATAACTCAAGAGAGATGATAAATTGGAGCGGGTTCAGAGGAGAGCCACCAGAATGATGAAAGGATCAGAAAACCTGCCTTATAGTGATAGACTCAAAATGCTCAATCTGTTTAGTTTAACAAAGACAGTTGGCAAAGGGGTGACTTGACTGTAAATGTCTAAATGGGGAACAAATATTTAATGGGCTTTTCAGTCTATCAGAGAAAGGTATAATACGATCCAGTGCCTGGAAGCGAGAAAACATCAGACTGGAAATAAGGTGTAAACGTGTAACAGTGAAGGTAATTAACCACTGGAGCAATTTACCAAGGATTGCGGTGGATTCTCCATCACTGATAATTTTTAAATCAAGATGGGATGCTTCTTCTCTAAGATCAGCTGTAGGGATTACTTGGAGGAAGTTCTGTGGCCTATGTTGTACAGGAGGTCAGACTGGATGATTGCAGTGGTCATTTATGGCCGTGCAATCTACCTGATCAGCTGTAAGTGTTCTAGAGCTGGTAAAGATTCCATCCGTGTCATGGGCAGGCGGTTTGGAGTTTGTGTTTGTGATGTAACCCCACTTTCTCAAAATCGAGTAGTCAAATAACGTTTAACTAATAATCATTAATTTTAAAAGGAGAACAAGGGGTTCAGTATTGTCATGGTCGAGGACCTCACATACCCTAAGGTTGTGCCATCACAATGGGTAGCTCTGTCGTGGCAGTTTGCCTGGACAGCTTTTGGCGCATATAGCCCCATGTTTGTTTTTCCACCCTGTGGTGCTAATGGGCATCTGGCAAAACACCACAAAAGGGGGATTAGACTGCGCAGTTGAGCCCCTGTTAGCTGTCACAGAAAGGAGACATTTGCCTTGGGAACCACACGGGGGTAGCGGTCTCTGAACTGTAGTGCTCTAATCATTCAAAAGAGTTGTAGTTAAACTTGCTTTCTTTCTTAGCTCACTCATTTATCTTCCCTGGCTGGCTTATCTGGGCATGGGTGCACAGGCATCAAGAAATAGGTTGGCTGTTTTTTCCTTCTGCTCAAAGGAGTTGTCTGTGTAAACCTTCTACCTGCTGGAGAGGAGTCCTGTGTGTTTCCAGATTTGGGAGCCAGCACTGTACCCCTTGGGGCTTTTGGAGCAAATCCCAGCTTTAGCTTGTTCCAATCTCTCTCTCTCTCCCCCATGCACTTTCCTTGCCTGGAGCCAAAGCAAGAAGCCAAGAATTAACTATTTTGTGTGTTTCCCTTTTCCCCTTGATGCATCAGGGTTTGATCAATAACTGGGTTGATTGGACAAAAACTTTTCATTTCCTTCCCCTCTCCCTTCTGAAGATACATTACATCTCCAATGTGTGTGGAGAGCTCAGTAAATATCTGAACACAGAGCAGGTGAGATGGATCCTTGGATTCATACGCTTTCTGGACTCCCCAGAGCTAACAGCATTAGAATTAGATGCAGTGGGGTCATCCAGTAATATTAATATTTAGCATAGCCTGTGTTCTTGTACTTACTAGAGCTGTCATTGTGTCCAGTATGTAGTAGTGTCTAAGCTACAGCTAGCAGGCGTCCGTAAGTACAGAGGGGGCTGAGCCGTTTCTATTGTAAAGTTCTATGCTAATCCCGGACTTGAGAAATGTGGTATTGCCATAGTATGAGCGACACACGATAGGACTTGCTGTTTGTGTATGAGTCATGAACACGGGTATCTTTAGGGATTTTGCAGATTTTGACTTTTCAGACTTGAGTTAACGAGCAAATTATTTACAGTTCAGAAACCCATGAATTAAGTTCAGGCCATCCCAGAGAATGTGAAAAAGGTTCTAGTCTTGGGAAAGAATCTGAAAAGGTGGCCTCTTGGTCACCTTGTGGGGTAGGACCAGGAGCACTTCTGGAGTAGCTCCTGGCAGCAGGAAGGGATACTGCAGATTGTGTTCTTGGGCTTGAGGGCTTTGTAAATAACACATTTCAGAAGAATGCTCTTTAGACTATATCTGAGCACTGGCTGAGTGGGGAGTGGTCTAGGGTTCGGCCAAACCCCAATTCTCATTTTTTATCAGCTGAAAAAAGTTGGCGCTGCCATTACTTGTTTGAAGTTTGAAGTCCGAATCTGAGGTTCAGACCTGGATAGCGTGTGGTATCATGTGTAGGCACTGGGGAACATTGTTGGCCAGTCAAATAAACCCTTTCCTTTCTTGGTGTCCCTTTTGGAATCCTTCCTTCTTCAAGCTTGAGTGGTGGAAGCTGGGATGGTGCATGGCTTGGCTTTTTGAAGGAGGCCAAGTCAACTTAATGGAGCTTACTGCCAATACTTACTTAGGAACGGCCATACTGGGTCAGACCAAAGATCCATCTAGCCCAGTATCCTGTCTTCTGACAGTGGCCAATGCCAGGTGCTCCAGAGGGAATGAACAGAACAGAGAATCATCAAGTGATCCACCCCCTGTCGTCCATTCCCAGCTTCTGGCAATAACAGGCTAGGGACGCCATCCCTGCCTATCCTGGCTAATATCCATTGATGGACCTGTCCTCCATTAATTTATTAAGTTCTTTTTTGAACCCTGTTATAGTCTTGGCCTTCACAACATCCTCTGGCAAGGAGTTCCACAGATTGACTGCGTTGTGTGAAAAAATACTTCCTTTTGTTTGTTTTAAACCTGCTGCCTATTAATTTCATTTGGTGGCCCCTTCTTGTGTTATGAGAGAGTAAATAACACTTCTTTATTTACTTTCTCCACACCAGTCATGATTTTATAGACCTCTTTCATATCCCCCCTTAGTCATCTCTTTTTTCCAAGCTGAAAAGTCACGGTTTTATTAATCTCTCCTCATACAGCAGCCGTTCCATATCCCTAATAATTTTTGTTGCCTTTTCTGAACCTTTTCCAATTCCAATGCATCTTTTATTTTTAGATGGCTTACCATATCTGCACGCAGTATTCAATATGTGGATGTACCATGGATTTATATAGAGGCAATATGATATTTGTCTTATCTATTCCTTTCTTAATGATTCCCAACATTCTGTTCGGTTTTTTGACTGCCGCTGCACATTGGATATTTTCAGAGAACTATCCACAATGACTCCATGATCTTTCTTGAGTGGTAATAGCTAATTTAAACCCCATCATTTTATATGTATAGCTGGGATTATGTTTTCCAATGTGCATTACTTTGAATTTTATCTGCCATTTTGTTGCCCAGTCACCCAGTTTTGAGAGATCCTTTTGTAGCTCTTCGCAGTCTGCCTGGGACTTAACTATCTTTAGTAGTTTTGTATCATCTGCAAATTTTGCAGCCTCACTGTTTACCCCTTTATCCAGATCATTTATGAACATGTTGAATAGGACTGGTCCCAGTACGGACCCCTGGGGGACACCACTGTTCACCTCTCTCCATTCTGAAAACTGACCATTTATTCCTACCTGTTGTTTCCTATCTTTTAACCAGTTACTTACTACTTTAGTGTCTTGAGGCAAGTCTTTAAGGAATTTGAGTCATCATAGTAATTGCATTCTATGTTGGATCTTTCTCTCAGAACTTGCGCTTGACTTTTTGAGCTCTTGGGCCAGTGAAATTGTGTAAGGGTGTCCTTGTATTATTCAGAAAGCTGAGCAAAGTGTGTGGCTAAGTGAGAAACAGCAGGCCATACACAGCCTGTGGTGCAGGGCAAGGGAGTGGAAGGTCTCTTTGTCGTAGTGGCAGGATGCTAAACATCAGTTGATTTCACATTTGTGACTTCAGCAGAAAGCTCATGTGGCAGGAATTCCAGAGTGGGCGGCTGTCCGTGGGTCCCAGCCTAGCTTTTTGATGTTGGGGTCTGGAAGTTTAGGCATGTATGGAAAGAGCTAACTCTCCTTCCCGTCTCCATGTCCCAGAGGAGAGGGAGCTCTCTGAACCTGGAATGTGGTAGACAGGGTGGGCTGCTTCTAAGCCAAAGAAGACCCAGCCTGGCTGTGACCTTTAGGCACTATCACAATATAAATGTTGAAGAATAATGTCAGAAGCGAAGAGGTGCAAGGAGGATTGATCTGTGCCAGTGCCGCTTGGGTACTTGTTTTACAGTAGCTGCTGCCCGCTGGGTAGCCATCTGAAGAGTACCTGCTCAAATGGGCTTTGTAGTGCTAAACCGCTGACTGTCTGAGTTTCCATTTATTTATTCACTTCTTTTTGTAGCTGTCTTATCCTCATCCCCAGTCTCACTTTAATTAAGAGCTGGGAAAGTGCTGGTGTCTCTCAGAAATGTTGCTGAGTCCCTCCTTTGGATGTAAGCAGATGCTGCTGTATGTGGGTTAGGGTCCCCAACAGGACCCCTGGGGACCCTTTGCAATCTTGGTCCAGCATATTCAGAGGTTGCAATTACTGCTTTGTTACTAATTACTTTGGCTAGCATTAGATGAGTTACATGGGGAGCTTGGAGACTGTCAGCAAAGGTCAGCCCGAGGGCCTTTTACTAAACAGCCCTCCTGTGATAGCTCTCCTAGCAAAAACCACATGAACAGTGTGGCAAGCTTGTGAAGATGTGTTGGAATGCTGTAGCCCTTTCTGTGCTAGGCGCTCTGTATTTTAGGGATGCATAAGGTGCCCCTTGTGACTGATCGGATTGCTGGAGAGCTCTTTTCAGGAAGCTGGGAGGGAGAGGTGCCTGCATTTGAAGTAAGGCTCTTCAGTAACCAGTTCTAGGACCTGAGTTTGTCTTGTCTTCGTGCTCTGAAGTCAGCTCCTGAGAACAGTGCCTCTCTTGCTAATAGAAGTGGCTTTTTTGTGAAATTTTTCACTGTGGGGGAGGGAGGAAATGCTACCCTTTTCTGACACGCTCTAGTTACTACTCCCTGATTGGCCTGTTTTTCTATTCAGATGCTCTCTGGTGGTGGTGTGCCACCTATTTCTTCCCATCATCTGAGGGTACTCTTCACAATCACTGTTCCTTACAAATGGATGGATTGGAGCAATGGAGCAAGGATTCTGAAATAGTTTTCTGTGAATGCCATGTTCCATGGCAGTAGCAGAAAGATGGCATCCATTTCATTGGACTTGCTGGGAGCAACCTCCTCATGCCAGGCAGCTTGGACAATGGCATTAAATGCTGGTTTCAGATTTCAGCCACTTTCTAATAACTAACCCCTACATCAACCCAATTGTGTGTAACTTGTCCGGTTCTAGACCATGTGTCATGTAAAGCCATTCCCTGGTTCATTGCCTCGTGCTGTTGCTGATCAGATGTGTGAAAGAACTGTGGGGTTTATGATAAAAGTATGTAATCTGCCAGTTTTAGGGCATGACCTAATAATGATTTTCAGATATGTGGCCATGGCCAACTCATGCCATGTTGGCTGTAGCAGCCATTTTAAATTCTGAATGCATTTTTTTCCTACTGGTTGCTTATGGTATTAAACCATTGCAGTAGGTTTTTATTTTTCTATGTTTATATTCCTATTGTCTGAGGTGTCCTAAAAAGTAAAGCAATGAATTGTGATGGCTAGAGATTATATAAAAATATTGAGAATTAACGTGTTCTGTAGCGTGTCACCAGGGAGTATTTACTAAAATATTAACTG
The DNA here is from genome assembly GCF_020497125.1 of Mauremys mutica. NCBI lineage: Eukaryota > Metazoa > Chordata > Testudines > Geoemydidae > Mauremys > Mauremys mutica. The sequence continues at coordinate 45,407,217 of NC_059085.1, forward strand.
TATAGAAAAATGACAAAGTAAGTTCACAAGTTTTTGTTAATGAAGAGAGTTAAATTTCTCTTTGCTAATAATGATATCTGAGATTAATCTAGGCACATTAGGATAGTGCCATGTCTCAAAAGGATTGAAAAGGGAGCTTGCATAAACATTACTCCTGGGGGAATTCTGCACCAAAAAATTAAAAATTCTGTGCACGATATTTTAAAATTCTGCATATTTTATTTGTCAAAATAACAGTGTAATCATGCCACTTTCAATTATTTTGGTAATTTTGTTTCAAAATATCTGTCAGCAAGTATGTCTGTAACAATACAGACCCCCAAGAAATGATCCTGGTAATTTTTTTTTGGACAAATAGATTGCTTACTAGGCATATTAACACAGAACTTTTGAGTAATTCGTGTAAATTACAGTACAGAACTGTCTTTCCTGCACCTGTCAGTAGCACAGCAAAGGCTTGGTAGAGTCAGCTGAGGGAGAGGGGAGGAGCCTGGAGTCAATCTGGAGGGTTGTTGGGTGTGGGTGGGAGAAGTATGGAAAAGGTTTTTTTGTGGGGAGGGGCAGGATTGTTGGGGAGCCTCCCCCTGCAGACCCTGGCTGATCCCAAGCCTCTCCCATTCAGTCAGGCACATCTGCCCCTGTCCCTGTATTTCTCCCCCTCCCCCCCATCCTGATTGGTCCCTGTAGCCTTCTCCCCATGTAGCCATGCACTCCCACTCGCATTCAGCTCCTGTCTCAATGCTGTCACCCCACTAGCCATTCTGAACACGTGCCCCACTCTGTCGTCCCCGTCCCCCCTCCACTAGCCCTTCTGAACACACACACCCCAGCAGTCCCATGTGCCCACTCTGTCCTAACCTGGCTCTGTGGGCTGATTAACTTCTACTTCTGGGGAATTCTGAGCCACAGAATTTTTTTCCCCACAGAAAATACATTCTGCCCCAGAAGTGCTGAGGTTTTGCCTTTTGCCCACCAGAGGCCGCTGTGGCACCAGACAGCCTGCTGCATTCATGCAAAAGGCGAAACTGCGGCACTTCTGGGGCAGAATGTATTTTATCTGGAAAACACATTCTGTGGGAGATATGAATTCTGTGCACGTGCAGTGGTGCAGAATTCCCACAGGAGTAAAACATGCAGTCTGAAACAGTCAGTCCAAGTCTGAAGTATAGTGAAACATTGCATTCCACGCTATTTTTGAAGGAGGAGAGCTGCAATTTGGTCTCGGAAAGCTTCCTTGCAGGAGGTCTGCTGAAAAAGAGGTGTTCGTTTAGCTTGATGGGCTCTGTTAATGGTTTGGTTTTTCTTGCAATCTCTCTGTTACAAACATGGAGTACTGCTGCTGCCTGATCTTCTCAGCTTTCCTATCAGAGACAGTCACCATGGGATCTGCAGTGTTTTTGGGGTCCAGTTTAAATAAGTCTGCACTCTCTCTTCTGAGAAGAGGTTGCCCATGTCATCTGTGATCTCAACAAGTGCCTTCACATGTTGTGGGAAAAGAAGCCTGGACACCTTTCACCTGCTCATGGTGTTTTGTGTTAGACCCTTTTTGAGTGGTTCCTTCCTCTGCTGCAGCTTCAGATTCTCTTGTCAACCTGGCTATCTCTGGTCCCACTGTCATCCAGGCCAAAGGGGCTCTGAACCTTGTGTTAGATGAACAGCTTCAACCTCCGCTCTGATAATAGTGGTGGTTTGCTCACAAGCTTGGTCAAGAGCGATTGTAGAGAAAACATGCTGGCTTCTGAACTGTGAAGTTCCCCTTTAGGAACTCGAGCTGTGTCTTGATGCCCTGTGTGAAGGATACCATGTCTCAGAGGTGAACATGTACCCAACAAGCATGATGAGTGTGATCTAACACACAGAACCAGGGTGACAGCTTCCCAAGTTATTCAGTGTAGAGAGCAAAGTTTGCCCGCCAGATTGACAGCATGTAGGTCAGTACACACAGCTCCAGATGAAGTGTGGTATGCCAGAAGTGGAATATTGGGGTTTCTAGTTTTCCCATGTCATACCTCTTCGGAGGCGGGGGGAACTCCTCTTTCCTGAGACGTTGCGCATACTATGTTCATACAGACGGCTGGCAGTTACTTGCTGGGCATGCCTTGTATGTGTAGCATGAGGTGCTTTCAAGGAGTCAGTTGTTTCTGGGCAGGCCATTTGGGCCTGAACAAGTGCTTTTGTCCATCAACTATCTTCTAGCCAGTCTCCAGTCAGCTTCAGACTTGCCATTTCCAGATGAAGCTCCTCCCCCTAGCATGATGACAGATTTGTCCTCCCCATACCTAGCAGGCCAGGGCTACTGTATCTGTGATTATGGTGATAGCGTGACCAGATGGCCTGACTTTACAGGGACAGCCCCAATATTTGGGGCTTTGTTTTATATAGGCGCCTATTACCCCCCACCTCCTGTCCCGATTTTTCACATTTGCTGTCTGGTCACCCTGTATGGTGAAAAGGGCTGATCCACAGTGATCCTGGCGCTTGGTGTGGGTTTAGGTGGACTCCTCTGCAAAGAGGAAAAGCAACACCGTGATGGCTGGGGTGAAGTCTGGCCCTGGCTGTTTGTTGGGCATGGTAAGCTGCCCAGGAAATGTCTTGATCTCCATTGAAGGTATTCAGACTTGCTGTTTTTGTTTGTTTGTTTAAGCCATCTGCATTCTTCTTGCAGGCTTGGGTAATCAGTTGGCAGTCTTGAATTCAACATTTGCAGCAGCAATGGGAGCACTGGTTTTCTTCAAGATCATTAGAGGTACAATTGCCTAAGACTTAAGAAGTGGTGATATAGTCTGTAGTCTCACAGTCTGAGGTGGGAATTCCCATTACTTGAGTACTGGGGGATGCTCAAAAATTGATAGCACCATTCCATAGAAGGTGTCTGTTGCTGTGATGGAGCTGGGATTGTGGTTTGTGTTGTCTAGGCGCAGTAGTGAACTGACCACTGTGATGCTTTAGAGCACAGTTTACATTCTCATCCTCTGAGTGTTGGCATTGCCAGGCTGGTAGAGATGGCCAACACTTGGACATAGGAAATGGACAATCCAAGTTTAAAGGAGGTATCTGCTAACTCACTTTTCATGTCTGTGCATGAAGTGTCAAAGCACAGTAGATTGGTAAAGGTGTTTCTGGAGCTTAATTGGAGTACAAACTTTCTGCTGTTCTTCAAGTGATTGCTCATATCCATTCCAGTTAGGTGTGTGCGTGCTGCGTGCACGTTTGTCGGAAGACTTTTACCCTAGCAACACTCAGTGGGTCGGCTGGGCGCCCCCTGGAGTGGCGCCACCATGGCCCCGGATATATACCCCAGCCGACCCACCCACTCCTCAGTTCCTTCTTACCGCCCGTGTCGGTCGTTGGAACAGTGGAGTGCGGCTTAGCTGACCTCCACCTCCCTAGCATTCTCGTAGTTCTCATTCTGTTTGTGTATATAGTTGTAGATATAGTTGAAATTAGGTAAGTGTAGTTAATTGTTAAGTAAGTACTTGGTAGACTTAGTCGGGTTCGGGGCTTAGCCCCTTCCCGCACCGGGACCGGAGCACATGCCCGGCTCCCCAGGATTCAAGCCATGCTTGGCTTGCCACAGGCCGATGCCCACAGGGGATCCACACGACTCCTGTCTGAAGTGCCTCGGCGAGTCGCACTTAATAGGTAAGTGCCCAATTTGCAAGTCTTTTAAGCCACTCACTAAGAAGGAGCGGGATATTAGGCTTAAACAGCTCCTTATGGAGGCGGCTCTCACCCCTCCGTCCTTGGCACCGAGCGCGGCCCCATCGGACTCCAGGAGCGCCTCATCGGCACAGGGTCGTACCGGTACGCCTAAGCCCTCTCGGCACCGGACATCGCCGGCACCAAAACCAGGCCTCAGGAGCTCGCTCTCCCCGAGAGCAAAAGAGGCTAAGACCCCTGCCACTCCAGCACCGCCCGACGCGCGGCACGAGGGCACGGCTCGGATGCTCCGCCCGGCGCCCGCTCCCGCCGCGGCACCTGCTAAGCTGGCGCCATCTACTCCGGTCCACCAAGGGCCGTCGAGTCCGGCACCTGTCTCCCTGGCACCCGCCGTGGTTGAGCTGGTCATACCATCCACGCCGGAGGTATGCGAAGTGGCTAAAGACCTGATCGAGCTGAGGGACCCGGCACTGCCACCACCCCCGGCACCGCTGGTGCGGGTGATTCAATCAATCGGGAAGCCGGCCCTCGTTTGTCCAGCTTCGATCAATGCACCTGACCGGCACCGCTCTCGATCACGGTCCCGCAGACATTCCAGATCCTGGCACCACTCGCAGTCCCGGCACCGCTCCACCACATGGCGCCGGTCCAACTCGCGGCACCGCTCTGCATCCCGGTCGCCGTCCTGCTACTCACGGCGCCGATCACCGTTTAGGCACCGCTCCTGGCACCGCTACCCTAGGAGCCGCTCACGGCGCCGCTATTCCAGGTCCCGGTTGACCTCCCGGCACCGAGCTGGTCGCAGGTCCCGGTCTCGATCTCAGCACCGAAGTTCTTCGCGGCACCGGTCCCCTGTGCGTAAAAGCACCAGATCGGTGGGGACGTCGGCCCAAGGTCTCTCGGCTCCTCCATGGCCTTCCAGGCATCCGTCGGTTTCGTCCCAAGTGGGAAGTTACTACTCTCAGGACCAGGATGCGGATGTGCCGGAGGGCCTGTTTCAGGAAGCCCACCCCCAAGCGCAGGGTGCTCAGCAGTGGCCCTTTTGGACACCATGGGTTTACCATCAGGCCCAAGGTGCCCCTTTGGTTCCCTCACGTGCCGCCTCTTCAGAGCACCGGGCCCCAGAGGCCACAGTTAGTCGTCCTCCACCAGTCGGCACGGACGACCAGTTGGCTTCAGCGTCCACCTCACCGGTGCACCTCGAGCAGGAACCTTGGCAGGACCGCGAGCAGGTGCACGATACCCTTGCCCCCGGCGTCTCATCCTCCTCCTCGCCGGATGAGGCAGTGGCAGGCGCGTCGTCCTCGAGCCCGCCTCCTATAGACCTTACAGCGCACCAGGACCTCCTCAGGAGAATCGCCCTGAATATAAATCTGCAAGTGGAGGAGGTCCCAGAGGTCGAGGATCCTGTCGTCAGCATCCTTACAGCTGACGCACCCACCAGAGTGGCTCTGCCCTTTATTAAAACTATTCAGGCCAAGGCAGACACATTGTGGCAATCGCCGGCCTCCATTCTGCCGATGGCGAAGGGAGTTGAGCGTAAATATATGGTACCATCCCGGGGGTATGAGTACCTGTATATGCATCCTCCTCCTTCTTCCCTGGTGGTTCAGTCCGTCAATGAAAAGGAGCGCCATGGACAGCAGGCCCCGGCTCCAAAATCCAAAGAAGCCAGAAGGATGGACCTTCTGGGCCGCAAGGTGTATTCGGTGGGTGCCTTGCAGCTAAGAGTAGCGAATCAGCAAGCTCTGCTGAGTCGTTACGATTATAACACCTGGGTGGAGATGAGCAAATTCCGGGAGTTGCTTCCCCCAGACTCCCACCAGGAGTTCAAGGCCTTCCTCGAGGAAGGGAAAAAGGTGGCCGGGACCTCCCTGCAGGCTTCCCTAGACGCGGCGGACTCCGCAGCCAGAACCTTGGTGTCCGGTATCACCATGAGGCACATCTCCTGGCTGCAGGCTTCCAGCCTTCCGCCTGAGCTTCAATATGATGTTCGTCCATCGTTTTCGAAGAAGACCTTAACATCTATCAGGTTGTGAGCTGTCCACGGTGCGTCCGCAAATGGCTGGTAAGGCCAATACGGGCACGGAATGTTCTGCCACATGTCGGGCAGACGTGTGGGCACCACTGTTACAACATTTGCAGCTCTGGCTTTATGGATTGCTCGCTTCTCTTGTGCTAGGGTTATCCTTCTGCCTTCAGATGTTTGGCAGCCTTGGTGGATCAGCGTACGCCATGTCGATCGGTCTTGTGCCAGGGTTTCCCAGGAGGTGATGTCGATATCCAGGGACTTAAGAGAGGCTTTCAGCGTATCTTTGTATCGCTTCTTTTGTCCCCCGTGCGATCGCTTTCCTAGAGACAGCTCACCGTAGAAGAGCTGTTTGGGGATGCGGTGGTCTGGCATCCTTGCAACATGGCCTGCCCAGCGTGTCTGGGCTTTCATAAGCAGAGTGTAAACTGACGGCAGGCCTGCTCTGGAAAGGACTTCTGTGTCAGGCACCTTATCCTGCCACCGAATCCTCAGAAGTCTGCGGAGGCAAGTTGTGTGGAAGTGGTTCAATTGCCTAGCGTGCCTCCTGTATACAGTCCAGGTCTCACTGGCATACATCAAGGTAGTTAGCACTACTGCTCGGTAGACTTTAAGCTTTGTAGCAAGGCTTATTCCACGGCGGTCCCACACGTTGGTCAGCAGTCTGCCAAATGCAGAGCTTGCCTTGGCGATTCTGCAGTTGACCTCAATGTCAATTGTCACTGCGCGAGAAAGGGTGCTGCCAAGGTATGTAAATTGGTCCACTGCTTGCAGCTTTTGCCCCTTCACTGTGATGGTGGGCTCTTGGTGTTGGGCTTTCGGAGCTGGCTGGTGCATCACTTCGGTTTTCTTTGTTGATAAGAAGGCCGAAGTTATCGCATGCTGCTGCGAATTTATCCATGCTAGCTTGCATTTCCTGCTCTGGTCCAGCATTCAGGGCACAATCGTCAGCAAAAAAGGAGGTCTCGTAGCACAGTCTCCTTTATCTTGGTGACAGCCTGGAGTCTTCGCAGGTTGAACAGTTTCCCATCAGTCCTGTATCTCAGGCTGACTCCCAAGGAACTGTTCTGAAAGGCGTCTGACAGCATAGCTGAAAACATCATGCTGAACAGGGTCGGTGCCAACACACACCCTTGCTTGACGCCATTTGTGACGGGAAAGGCCTCTGAAGCTTCTCCGTCGTCCAGAACACGAGCCGTCATGCCGTCATGGAACTGACGTACCATCAGGATGAATCTATCAGGGCACCCAAACTTCGACATGATGCGCCACAGACCTTTGCGACTGACAGTGTCAAAAGCCTTGGTGAGATCCACAAAGATGGTGTACAGGTCACGATTCTGCCCTTGACACTTCTCTTGGAGCTGTCGGACTGCGAAGATCATGTCCACAGTGCCACGCTCTTTACGAAAGCCGCACTGTGTCTCGGGTAATAGACCCTGTTGCAGGTGGTCAATCAGGCGATTCAGCAACACTCGTGCAAGGATCTTGCCTGCGCTGGAAAGCAATGATATTCCTCTATGATTATCGCAGACTTTTCGATTTCCTTTCCTCTTATAGAGGTGTACGATGGACGCGTCTTTCAATTCCTGAGGAATAGACCCTTGATTCCAGAAGGACTGAAACAGTTGAGTGAGTTTGTCGACAAGCACTGCACCACCATCCTTATAAACTTCTGCTGGGATCGCATCAGATCCTGAGGCTTTGCCACTGGACAGCTGGCTGATGGCCTGTAGGATTTCAGTCTCTGATGGTGGAACGTCCAGGCTATGGTTGATATCCGCCTGGGGCATTCTATCAATCACCTCGTTATTAATGGAAGATGGGCGTTTCAGTACGGATTGAAAATGCTCAGCCCAACGCTGTAGAATCAGAGTCTTCTCAGTAATCCAGCTGTTGCTTCGATCAGCAAGAAGACGACCTGCCTTGGCACTCAACCAGGAGTCCTGCATCTTGCGAAGCTTGCTCTGTACGGTCCTGCGAGTGTTGTTAAAGGCATTTTTCTTAGCTGATGACGACGGGTCGTTCTGATGAGCACGGTAAAGGCGGTGCTTTTCAGCAAGTAAGGCCTTGATCTCTTCATCGTTTTCATCAAACCAGTCCTGCTGTTTCCTGTGTGAGGGTCCAAGAACCTTTAGTGCAGAAGAGTGCACAATATTCCGGAAGCGTTCCCAGTCCTTCTCAGCATTTTCCTCTAATTGCAGCTCTAAGAGTTGGTTGTCAAGATCTTCTGCTAGTAAAGCTGCTGTATTGGGGTTCCTCAGTTTACTGACGTTAATCTTTTTCACCAGAGCTCTGTTTCCCTGCGGACGTCTCTTTGGCTTGATGTAAAGGCTTAATTTAGAGATGATGAGTCTATGATCAGTCCAACAGTCAGCACTCGGCATGGCCTTAGTCACCCTTACATCCTGTCTGTCTTTCCTCCGCACGATGACATAATCAATGAGATGCCAGTGCTTGTAGCGTGGATGCATCCAGAACGTCTTTTTGCGAGTGGGCAGGCGGAAGATGGTATTGGTAATGATCAGATCATGAGCCACACATGTCTTCAGGAGCAGTAGGCCATTGCTGTTACATTTGCCGATTCCATTTTTTCCAATGATGCCATCCCAGGCAGAGTGATCAGATCCTACTCTCGCGTTAAAATCGCCAAGTAGAATCAGCCTGTCGGTACGCTTCACGGATGAGAGTAGGGCATCAAGATCTTCATAAAACTTGTCCTTTACTTCATCCGGATTCGTCATTGTGGGTGCGTAAGCGCTGATTAGTATAGCTTGCTTTCCTCTCGGTAGTGGAAGATGCAGTGTCATGAGTCGGTCGTTCACACCCTTGGGAAGACTGGCAAATTTGCGGACAAGTTGATTCTTAACCGCAAAGCCAACTCCAGATTCACGACGTTCGTCACTGCTACGTCCACACCAGAAGAATGTGTAACCACCCCCTATTTCTGTGAGCTGACCTTCGTTGGCTAGACGAGTTTCACACAGGGCCGCAATATCGATGTTAAATCTTGCGAGCTCTCTAGCGACCAGGGCTGTTCTTCTTTCTGGTCGATCTGCTGAGGGGTTATCTTGAAGCGTGCGTACGTTCCATGTACCAATAATGAGTGGTGTCACCTTGCGGTTTGTTGTTTGAAGTTTTGTTGTTCGACCGCATAAGATGGGATCCCCTCCAGCCGCGGTAAGCTGGTCAAGGTTCTGTGAAGCAAACAATGTTTAGGGCACCTTTTCTAGCCCCTTCCTCTTGCTACGGAGGTGAGCAGTGCGGTCCTAAAAAGGGCTGCTCAGTCACTCAGGTAGACGCCGAATCCAGCTGTTGCTTCGATCAGCAAGAAGACGACCATTAGACGTGAGCCGCCTGTGTGCAGGTCCGCGGCTACAGCTCCCAGTGTATCCACACCTCCTGCTTCGTCGCTTGCCCATCGCCACAGGACTTTGAAATTTACGGAAGTTAGGAGATGTCAAGACTTGCGCGTGGATTGGATTAAAGTGAGGGAGAGGTGCACATAGTCAGCCTCACTCTCTCTTCCCAGATCCCATCTTGCTCCAATGGCAGGACAAAAGTCGAGACGGTTGGAGATGGGCTGGGCACAGTGGTTGACCAGGGCGTCTTTCGCGTCTTGCCGTGCTCTTAGCGTACCACACCGCTTGCAGAAACTGCCTTCATGACCGTTGGTCCTATTCTAGAAGGTCTCATCCGCTCAATCCGCCGGAGTCTGTCTTCACATGCTCGGGATAGACAAAGCCCTATCTCACCGGAGGTCTAAGCCCAACGGCTGCCCTCAGCCTGGTTTAGCCAGCCTGTCGAAGCTGTTGCCCGGGGTGTGGCCGCTGCGCATGCTACAGCTACAGGGAGCCAGAGGTGAGAGCTGAGTGACAGGTGGGGACCAAAGGTGGACGAGCTGCCCTGGAAGGGACACGACAGGCCCCTACACCAGAGGTGCTGCCCCTCCCCCAACACCCCATACACCCCTGAGCTTCAATATACCATTCAGGACTTGCCCTTCGAGGGCAAGGGCTTATTCTCGGAGAAGCTCTCCGAGAATTTGAAGGACAATAGGGTCACTATGTGGAACCTGGGCATGCATACCCCTGTGACCCAGAGGCGCACTTACCACCCCCAGCCCTTCCGTTCATACTCTGTCCGTAGACAGAGACAAGATTTCGGCAGACGCCGAGGGCGCGGCAGACGCAGGCGCTATTCAGGTCCTCAAACCAGTCAAAACCGCGGCTCCTCCAAACCGCAGCCGGGCTTGAAGTCGTCCTTTTTGAAGGCGCGCCCGAGGACAGCATGCCACTTTCCATTCGGGATCCTTCATCTCCCTTCTCCAACCGCCTCTCTTATTTTTTCCCGGCGTGGTCCCACCTGACTTCGGACATCTGGGTCCTGCGCACAGTGAAGCAAGGATACCACCTCCAATTTGCTTCAATCCCGCCTTACCACCCCCCCTCCCAGTCCCTCTTCAGGGACCCCTCTCACGAGCAAATCCTCTTGCAAGAGGTCCAAACGCCCCTCACAGTCGGAGCAATAGAGGAGGTGCCAAGGGAGGAATGGGGCAAAGGGTTTTACTCCCGTTACTTCCTGATCCCCAAGTGGAAAGGGGGTCTCAGGCCTATCCTAGACCTACGCGGCCTCAACAAATTCCTGATAAAGTTAAAATTCCAGATGGTCTCCCTAGGGACCATTATCCCGTCCTTGGATCCCGGAGACTGGTATGCTGCCCTCGACATGAAGGACGCTTACTTTCACATAGCCATATTTCCTTCGCACAGGAGATACCTCCGCTTTGTAATGGACCATCAGCATTTCCAATTTGCGGTCCTTCCCTTCGGCCTCTCCACGGTGCCTCGAGTATTTACGAAATGTATGGCGGTGATCGCCGCCCACCTCCGTCGTCAAGGGCTCCACGTCTACCCATACCTGGACGACTGGCTCATCAAAGGGGCCTCCCAGGAGCAAGTGAGGGTACATATACGAGTGGCAAAGGACCTGTTTGCACGTCTCGTCCACATTGAGCATTAGGCCAAGTCCACCCTGGTCCCCACTCAAAGGCTGGACTTTATAGGAGCTACCTTGGATTCCACTCTGGCCAAAGCCTGTCTCCCTCAGCCGAGGTTTCTCGCAATGTCCGCGATCATCTGCAGGCCTTTCCCACGACCTCGGTCCGCACTTGCCTCGGTCTCCTAGGCCACATGGCGGCATGTACATACGTCACCAACTTCGCCAGGCTCCGCCTCCACCCGCTTCAAACATGGCTCCATTCGGAGTACCGTCCGGGCAGGGACGTGATGGACACATTAGTCACCATCCCGCCGAGTACACTGCGCTCCCTCGACTGGTGGCTGAATACCTCCGTGGTGTGTGCGGGGTTACCGTTCCACCCACCGCAGCCCACCCTGTCTCTGACAACAGACGCGTCATCCCTCGGCTGGGGGGCCCACTTCGATCGCCTGCGCACCCAAGGCCTGTGGTCATCAGAGGAGCTCTCCCTCCACATAAATGTCCGAGAGCTCAGAGCGGTTCGCCTGGCATGCCACGCATTCCGCAAGCTTCTGTCCGGCCGTTGTGTCTCCGTGTTTACGGACAACACGACGGCCATGTATTACATAAACAAGCAGGGAGGGACTCGATCTTCCCCTCTTTGCCTCGAAGCCATCAATCTATGGGAATTTTGCATAGCTCATGCGATAGACCTGGTGGCATCCTTTCTCCCGGGAGTTCGGAATACTCTCGCGGATCGGCTGAGCAGATCCTTCCTGTATCACGAGTGGTCCATAAGACCGGACATTATCCATGCAATCTTCCGCAAGTGGGGCTTTCCCCAGGTGGACCTATTCGCCTCTCGCACGAACAGGAAGTGTCAAGTGTTCTGCTCGTTCCGGGGTCGAAACGAGCAGATGTGGAGATGGGAGTTGGCTGTGAATAATATTTGTCTGCTTAGAAGATCAAAAAGGTATTTGTTTTGGAGTAATGGTGCATGCTGGGGTACAACGTTGGCCTTGACTTTAAATTCTTGAGCTCTTTCAGAGAAAAGGTAGGTAAGTGGCTGTTGGCAGAATGGGTTGAATGCTTTTAGGGGTGATAAGGAGAAACCTTTCATCACTGTTTCCAGTGTTCAATGGGAAAAGATGCTCCCTTCTTAAATAGGTTCAAAACTACAGTGAAAAATATCAGTCTGGAATGAGAGTGCCAATCCCCAAGTGCATCTATGAAGGACTATTATGAGATTCGGAATTCTTCCAGTCAGTTTGTCTCACTTGTGGGATGTCATTGTCCCAGGGCTTCCGAGGGCAAGTCTCAAGTGTTCGTTACTGGTCAAATAACTCTTCCTGCTCTGCCAATCTGTTTTTAAAATATACTAACTACAAAATAGAAAAACTAGGCAATACACCTGACAGTACACCAGTCATGAAGCGCTAGCTTCTGCCTGTCTCGAGCCAATCAATGAAACTTCATGCAAGAGAAATTGACCTGGGAAAATGACATGAGGGGTCAGAGAATGGGATACCTTTGAAAGAATTTAGCAAATGCCAAGAGATGTGTGCTAGTCAGCTGTGTTCTGGTCTCTGAGAATTCCCTGTTCAGCGCTCTACTTTCAGTGGGCTGGAGTGGACTTTGCAGAAAGTTGTTGTAGAAGCAGCCAAATGATTGCTAGGTGGCTTGAGCAGATTTTAGAGAAGGGTTAATCCAGTGCATTTAGCCTTGGGTCATTCCAGGAATGAAGTGAAGCCCCATGTGGGGTGGAACTTGACAGCCATGTACTTGTGGGAAATGACTCTCTACACCAGTTGATGGTAGAAAGTAAGCTAATGTCATATGGCTGATGAATGCAGGGAGGAATTTAGGGAGGCAAAATGCAAGTACTCAAGTTGAAATCTGACTAGAATGTCAGTTAATGTACTGTGTTTTGCAAAGGGTGCATGAGCTCTAGTGACAAATTCATGGATCCTCTGTGTTGTGTTTTACCCAAAATACTTCATTTCCAGCTGTGCTGTGATTCTGGTATGTCATGCTGGGTTACTGGACTTAGCATCATCTGCTGGATCACCGCCACTCTTTCCAGCAGCACCTTAGTGGTCTTGGGAGAGCACCTGTCTAAGTCCTGATGTGCCCTGCTCTTAGTCTGTGAGAACTGAGGGGCTAGGTGTCATGGTTGCAGACTTCTGGAGAGGTTTAGCTGATCTGTTCATTTACCTACAGACCGCATGCTTGGAGCTGTACAGGGCACACATCTGAAGATTGTCCCTGACTTGAGGAGTTTACAACCTGATAGACATAAGGTAAGAGCCACTGGGAGGCCCAGAGGAGAGAACAAGTGTAGTTTATGCTGGCAGAGTCCCTTAATGGCTTATACTGGCAAAAGGAGAACTTTTCCCAATACAGTTAAAACACCTCCCCAAAGGACATAAGCTGTATTGGCAAAATGACTCTAAGCTACATCTGTGTCAATTAGAGGTGTGATTTCCCGGGGTGGGGGGGGGGGGCACACTCCTAACAGAGACATTTATGCCAGCCAATCTTTCTAGTGCAGACCTGGCCTCAGTTTTCAATCATTGTCCTGCTTTCACACACTTCTCCTCTGAGGTAGCATTGGGAAAGAGAAAGTGTTCCGTAAATACTGCACTGACCGACATCAAAGCGGGGGATGCCCCCATGTGTAATAGGTTCTCCAGTCCAAGCAGTAACTCAGAAATGAAATTAACTCCGGGTAACTGCTTTGCTATGGCAATGTGAGGGACTTTGGCCCCACTTTGTGGGGTTTTCAGACAGAAGACTGTGGCCTGGCAATTCTGTATTATTTTTGTAAAAAGCTCAAGGAAGCACTAGGAGCATCTTGCAGGCACCCAGCAATTATCATAATAAACAGTTTTATCATCTGCTTGGCAATCAATAATGTGGCTTACTCTGCTTTAGTATCTCAGTGGTATTGATTACCTTAACAACTGTGCTGCGGTTAGCATGTGTTAACTCCTGCTCTGCTGGTAGGGCCTGCCACTTTCACTGGAGGAGGCAAAAAAACTCTGTTTTCAGTCTAGGCAAGATCACGAATTTGACAGCAGGCCAGGCCAAAATTAGCTTTAATCCTGCAATGCCTGACCGTAGCTTTTAAATGAGAAATATGGAGCCTGATAAGTTTTGGGGAAATGGTATTTTAAACATTTAGAGGAATTGAATTAAAATGTGACCCAAAATATGACTATCAAAAGCCTAAATATTTCCCTCTGCTTTCCCTACTTGGTGGATTCTGATTGTGATCATTACTTACTCCATTGTACCTTTGTAGAACAGTTTTTATATAAGTGGCTTTTTTCCTGAGCATGATTATGATCTCTGTACCTCACTTCTGGGAGGCTAAACCACCCCCCTCTATCCAGGGTCCTGGGCCCCACTGTCCTTAGAAATTGACAGGAGCTCAGAATTTTTCTGGGAGTAAGAATTTGTCCCAGACATTCCAGCTTCTACCAGGGCCCTGATTTCTCAGTGCTGGAATCCCATGGTCTTCAGGGACTGCATGAGAACTGGTCAGCTCACTCACATGGAGTTCCCTCTCAGCTGGCACCCAAGGTCCCCACATGGCGGGGAGATGGGGGGGGGATATGGTTTCCCTTGGATACAGAATTGGGACCAACTGCTAAGACCCCCTGGGTCCTGCAGTGGCACACAGGTCTGGACTGTTTAGTGCTGTGTGTAGAAAAGGCTTTGACTAAGTGAATCTGTTGCAGCATTTGAACAGCCTTGCCATGCTACAGTCTCAGCTCAAGAACAGCAGTTCAGAGCTTGTTCTGTGTTGGGAGGCAGAAGTTTGCTTTCTTCTCTTCAGGTTCCTGACAGGAGTGTGAGGAAAGCAATACTTCCTGGACCTTGGGTGTAACTAGGAAGTTTGGTCTCATGGCCCAGTATTTCTCCTAATGGAATTTCCCATCAGTTACTGCCCTGCTGATTTCTGATCAATGAAAATGAAATTGCATCACCTCCTCAGAGGCTCCATGTATGGCTGCAGCTTCCAGCCGTGTCAGTTCCGGTAAAATAATCTCATCAGGCGTGTGAGAGGGTAATAAGAAATAAAAATAAAACCCCACAATTAGCAAGAGGCTGAACAGCAGAGTAACACTAAGTCCTGGAGACCAGGAGAGCTACATTTGGTGACTCCTCACTCTCCCCCAAAATCTCCTGGCAGTTCAAACTTGAGGCCCCCTGAATCCTGTGTAGGCCCGCTCTTGGGTGGGCTCTGGAATCTGCATGCATCCAGGCACATCCTGGAACTTCTGCCCATTTGGGTCACAGTTTAGCCAATCTATAGGTAACAACTGCAAGTTACATTAGGATTCTATTTCCCTGAAAGCATGACAAAAATCTGGCACTTGCTAAACAGTGGCAGTGTGTGGCATGGGCCAGGAGAGCCTGAACTCCAGACTCACAGCTTATTGAATGGGATTCAGCCTGTTGATGCCCACTGGATCCTGTACTCAGTGGGCTTTGTTTTAATCAGACAACTGCCTCTGAAGTGACACCATGTCCTAGACACTAGTAGCAGATGGATGGGTAGGTGCTGTGCCCTTGGGAACAACCTGTTTTAGAAATTCTCATGTCTGTTACAAAGTTACACATAAGAATAAGGGCTTGTCTACATGGGAAATTTTTCCAGTTACAGTGGTATAGTTAAACAGGTGTAGATATATTGGTATAACTCTCTGTGTGGACCCTTTTTATTTCCAGTGGCTTTTTGGCCTAGGGCATAATAAATCCACCTTCGCAAGAGGCGGTAGCTGTGTTGGTGGGAGAAGCTCTCCTGCCGACATAGCGCTCCCCTCACTGGTGCTTAGGTGGGTGTAAGTTGCATCGATTGGGGGTGGCTTATTCACACCCCTGAATGATGTAAATTCTACCGAAGTACGTGGCAGTGTAGACCTGGCCTAAACTGCTTCCAAAGCAACAAAAGCAAAACCAGAAAAGGCAGGCTTGTACCGGAATAAGAGTGTCTACCTGGGGAATTGCAGCAGTAGAACTGCTGCAGTTTACATTAATGTCTTAGCTTATACTTGTGTAGACCAGCCTTAATGCCCTGTCTGTAGGAACCGACCAGACAGTAGCAACTGTTTCCGGGGGGAGAGCTTGTTTTACTGGTCTTCCAACACCCCATTCCCTACTATTCTCTTATTCAAAGTCGAGTTCTGCTGCTGAGTTTATTGCATCCCATAGGTGCTCTAGCTTGCATCAGTCATTCAGTTGGTCAGTTCAGTCCCTACAGCACACCTCTCTGCTAGGATCATTGCTTAAAACCCAAATTCCTCGTTAGAAGATTAAAGGACTGCGTTGTTGTGTCCATCATGGGTGGCATGCATTGCCGTCATGTAATTCACTGTGCTGCCTGACCTCTCTTCTGGCTGGTTACCAGAACGATTGCAGAAGGCCATAATGTTGCCGAGGTGGCAGGACTGAGCACTTCATGGATTCATAAAGTCACTGCTTAATTGTCCTACGCATAGGCTTTCCCAAAGGATGTGAGCCAGGGTGTGAGACCTGGCAAAGGAGAAGGGTGTGAGCGATAACTCTGGCTACTGTGGTCTCTGTTTTTGCCCTTGACACTAGAAAGAAACAAGTAAACTGGTGGAGGGAACACAGCAATGGCAGGGACCCCTCACCAGGCCCGTGAGCCCATGGTGGGTGAGTGGGCATGATAAGAAGGTTTTGGGTGTTTAGAGAATACCTTGTTTTTATGAGCTGCTATGGAGCATGTAGAGACTTCATTGTCTGTCTTTATAAAGATTTCCATTTTGAGTTGTGTTTGTGTAGCAAAGAAAATGCCTGAGGTACTTCTGCTGAAGAGAGAAGGCGGTGGCCCTGGACAGCACAGGCTGTTGGAGTACTAGGAAGATGTAGGATAGACAAAGACGCAGTGAAGCTTGAAACATCAAGAGTGAAAAGCTTCTTCCGGGGTCATTACTGTTACTTGGAGCACAGAGTCTGTTGATGATAGTTCTACATTCCTCCTCAGTTCAGGCACAGCCAGTAAGAACCTCTGCAGGCAGCTCTGTAACCTCAGGCTGTGATCTCATCTGATCTTGTAAGATAAGCAGGCTAATGCAGAGGCATTAATAATGGTTGGAGACTCAAGGAACAGGTGATGCAGGAAGTGGTGATAGTGATTCATTGAGTGTCCCTCTTGCCTCTGGGGCAGTATTGACTGGATCCAAAGGGTGCGGGGGAGCACTACTGTTGGAGGAGCTGTCTTTGCTCTTTTTTAAAGATCTAGCAATTTGTCATAAGAGTAGGTGTGTCAATTCTACTGTTGTGGCCTAATTGCAGTTAGACTGTAGGGATGTCTACCACATGGCTACAACTGGTTGGTTCAGCAGAGGTAGCAGTGGTACTGGTGTAGACAAGATACTAGGCAGACGTCAGTTTCTGTACCCTGTTATGTATGGCTGCAAGGGTTAAAACTGCTGTGGACTGCTTAAAGCCTTGTCTGTGTTACCACTAGGACCAATCAAGCCGAGCCAGTGGTAGCGAAGATGAGAAACTCCACAAAAAAGCCTAGAGTGGACAAAGCGTAATTGTGTAATGTCTGCGAATCCCCCCGCAGTTTGTACAGGCACTTGGGAGGCAGGGTTCAAAGGCTGAGTGAGGAGATCTGGATTTTTGTCCTGCTTCTCCCACCAACTTGCTGTGTTACTGCAGACGAATCACTTAATTTCTCTGTAGGTGTTTTCTTTATCTGTACAAAAGAGATGATGGCACTTACCTTTTGAGATCTACAGGTGAAACCCCCTAGATAAACACCAAGTATTGCAGTTAAAATTATTTATTACTTCTCTCCTAACTAGTTGTGTGGTGTTGCTTGTGAAGAATAGCTGCTATGCTCCTCTCCAGAGGTGGGTGATCTTTGCATATGGTTTGTAAACTGCATTTTGCTGGAAGGTACTATATATATTTTGTATAAGCAGGGCCCTGTGTACCCCCCAGTGCAGGGGGACCAGATGCTGTGCAGGGTTTTCCTTTTCAGGTAGGGACCCTCTCTCCTGTTTCCATGCCAAGTGGATGAGCCCTACGGCTTCCAGTCCTCTTTTGTTCAGCATTTTCTTTGCTTCCTGCTGCTTGAAAAGCTGTTTATGCTAATGATCCCATGAAGATCTGAGGAACTTGCTGTGCCTATACATGTGAGTCTGTGCATGTGTGTTTTCTACCCTATTAATGAGTGTGTGCAGGGCAACGCTTGTTTGTATTGTCAGTGCGCCAGTTCCAGAGCCCTGTGCCAGAGCCAGCTGCCAATGGCAAGGGCCCTCACTTGCACTTTTTTTCTTCCTGTGAGGAAAACCCACCTTTTTCAGAGTCACTTTGGCGATACCTGCTGTGCAAGTCTTTCCTTGCCTCAGGCCACCTTTTACCTAGTTCTCTCCCAGTGCCGTGCGCCCTTCTGCACTGGTTGGCAGGACCCCCGCAGAACAGAAAGTATCCAGCACTTAAACAGTAAATCACAGGGAAGCTTCCCCGGTCAGGGAGAACAGCAGGCTGGGTGATGAAAAGGGAACACTGCAGCAGGATGGCAGGGCTCTTCTGTTCCCCCATCCTGTCAGCGGGTGTTGGAACCCTGTAGGGTAGTGCTGGCTTGATTCCTACTCACTTGCTAATCACCCTGCCCATAACAGAGCCGTGACTGTCTCTGGCCAGCTGGAACCACAGTCTTGGACAGAGGTCTCTGCAGGGAAACTCTAGGAGCAGCCAAATGCAAGAAGAATGCATAGGCTGAGATTTGTGTGTGTTGTTGCTGTTTGCTTTGTTGATTAATGTAAACCTCAGAAAAGGGGTAAATAAAAGCTCCCTAGTGTGTGTAGATGCTGTCCAGACCTGGGCAGGAATACCTCGTGCTAACAAACACAGAGGACACAGCATTGGCATTGTGGTCCTTTAACTGTTTGATCAGTTACTTCCTGTGGTACTTATCTGTTGCCTTCTCTTACGAAGATGTGGGGGAAATAATTTGCCCTGTGAAATTAGTTGCTCCTTGTTGAAATGTTGGGCTGCAGTGATTTTAAAAATGCTGGTTTTGTTTTCTCATTAGGAAGTACATCATAAGAATCCCCGGGAACTGACCCTCTGAAATGTTGCTGGAAACCCTATCAAGAACCACTCTGCGAGCTACGCACATACTTCATTGCTATGCCTAAATTTTTACCCATAAACACCATTTTTATTCTATTATTCCACGTTGCAAACTCCTCAGATTCCTCTTAATAAGAATATCTGCCAGCCTCTCTGGCACCTCAGTGAGGAGGGAAGAGCTGACCTCTGTCTCTCACGTTTAGGGTATAAGAAAAAACCCATCTTTTGAAGCTGGGAGTTGAAAGAGCAAAGAACCGTGGAGGACATCCCTGAATGCTGCTGCCTAGCTCAAACTTTGGCTCTGTGCTGCACCATTCCTTTGAGCTGATACTTTGGGAATTAGCCAAGAGCTCTCTATTCTAGAAAGTCATTTTCCATGTATTTGTTTAATAAGATCTGCTGCATAAATGTTCTAAAGTGACCTGTCCATGCAACCTTAGTTTTACCCCCTTGGGCATCCATCCTGTGCATTGACTAAGGCAGGAGTCCTGTGGGAAGGAACAGTGCATTCAGATAACTCCAGATGGGTGCTCAAAGGGGCTGAGTTGAGCCTGCACGGGCAACCTACATTCTGGAGTTTCTTAATTTTCAGGTGCTTGGCTTTCCAATCTAACTGTTTTGAACATAGCCATTTCTGTATATAATTTCCTATGCTTTCAAAAAGGAAAAGGTTAAAAAATATGGGCATGCATAATGCATCCTCAGTAGAACAGGGATTGTGAACTTTCAATACTTCTGTTACTGGCCTCTGCCACTTGAGCTACAAGATAGAATGGTTACAGAATTGGCAGCAGGGGAAAGGGGTTGTCCCAGTAGGGCATGGGTTTCTGGGGCTGGGTGTTGGATTCAGGGGATAGTTGGGAGGAGTCTTGCCTGGCTCTCTTCCCCTTCCTTCCCTGCTGCAGCTTACCTGGCATCTCTCCGTTTACAGTGTGGTGTCTGCAGCAAGCAGCAGCAGGGGCCCAATCTAAAAATATTTATTTGGTGGTTGTTTTGGCAGGGTGCCACATCTTTCCAGAGGTTTGCTAGTGACAAAGTGGAATTGGGGATTTTTAACCATTCACCTCAGCACAACGTGAACAGCATTTCCTGGGACAAAGAAAAGGCACTTCTCTGGCCTAAGGGCTTTCCACATGCAAACTTCAAAGGTGTGCTGCAAACAGTAGAGGTGTTTAGAGCGCCTCAAAAAAAGTTGCAAGATTTTTTTATAATGCAAGTATTAAGCAACCTAAATATAGGGTTTGTTTCCAGCTCTCCCTATAATTAACAGATTTCACACTTTTTATTATAGATGGTTGTGCTGTGTATTCTGGGTACTCTGAAAAGCTGATAATTTTCCAAACCTATATTTCCCATCACCTACTTTACCTGGTATGCAACAGCATCCAGCTTTATCCAGTTAACCTACATGGAAATCTGTGACTGACTGATACATGAGGCCAGTGTTAATGAGCAGTACAGGGTTTTGGTATCCCTGTAACAAAGCACACGTGGTGCTGAGCGGTGTGTGAATGTGAACCTGTATTTCTCCTCCCTCGAGGGCACCCACTTGCAGGCTTCCAGCTCCCAGCGGTTACTTGTGGGCAGAGGACCACCTCTCACTCCCTCCTGACAAGGGATTTTAAGGCTGCGCAGCTGTCTGCCTACACTGCTATCCCCAGCAAGCCAGACTGCTGCCTGTACTTTGCTTTCTCTCTGAGGGCTATGCTCAGTGTTATCATGCAGCTCTTTCTAAGCAAGCACACACTTATTCTAAAGGTAAAAGCAATACAGAGCAAACATATTAAAACAATAAAATAACCTCTACGCATGCTAAAAAGCTTACTTGAGGTCACCCCCTGGTTCCAGCCTAGGGCTTTGATAGATGTTAGTCTGTCAAAACCCACAACTGGCTTTTCCCCATGGTTACAAGTTCATCCATGTTAGATCCAGAATGAGAACAAAGGCCCCGAGCCAGTTAAGTTTAGCTGTTTATCCAAATGGCTTTTCTTTGTCTGTTGGTCTCTGGAGAATCCAGTTTGAACCAGAATACCTGAGGCTCCATAGGAGGTAGTACCTCTCTGGAGGTGTTATAACCTGAGTGATTTGCCTTGATCATCCCCTCCTGTTTTCACTTCCTGGAGGAGCTGTGGTAACCTTCCCCCCCCACCCCCCAGAATGCATATAGTCCGTAGCTCACAATGATACAAAAACCATTAACACACTTAATACAACGGTGTCACCCAGAGGTATTGCTGGAAGTTGCCCTATCTGTCATGGGAGTGCAGAAAGGGTCAGTGCTCCAGAGTCTGCTGGGGCCATGATAATTGGTTTCTCTCTGTCTCTGTCTGTCTGTCTCTCTCCCCACTAGATTTCCAATTAGCCGGAGAATCAAGCTATGTGAATGCAGCCAGTCCTAGGGGGCTAAATAAATGTTAGACTGCTCTGTGGAGGAGCTGCTTCTGGGTCATCCTCAGGAGGCCCCTCTTGTGCTTTGGGATTTGCATATTTACACAAATGAGAAAATGGAGGGTGTTCCCTTTTAGCCTCTGCAAAAGAGGCTGGAAAAGCGTCAGCTATGGGGGAAGAAGGATGGGTCTGGGAGGGGCTGAGTAGACTACGTCATCCCTAAGTAGTCCTGATAACCAGGGGGCCTTATCTGAGATCTTGCCCTTCCCTACCAACCCCAGCTTCTAGTAACTGAAGTTGAAGCTAGAACAATTCAGACTGGAAATAGTGTCAATTTTTAATAGTGAGAGCCATTGGAACAATTCACCAAGGGGCATGGTGGCTTCTCCATCACTGACCATTTTAAAATCAAGATTGGATGTTCTTGTAAAAGAGCTGTTCCAGGAATTATTGCGGGGGCAGGTCTCTGGCCTGTGTTACACAGGAGGTCAGACAAGATGATCACAATGGTCCCTTCTGGCCTTGGAATCTGTGAATCTAGGAATAAGCTCAATCAGCTGAATAGGTGTGATAAAAACGAATTCCAGTGTCAGCAGGAGCTACTCCAATAACCTATACACTAGACCACTTGCCTTGCTCTATCCTTCTTTCCATGCACTTCAGCAAGCCACCTTGGAAGGAGGAGACAGGGATAAGCTTCCGTGCAGTTCCAGAGTTCCCCTAGGTTGGGGTCACAGCGCTGTAGTCCAGCTGTCCACTGAGTGTTTGAGGGCAGGGTACTAATGCAGGAGGTGGTGCAGTATGCACTTACACTATTGATTCGTACGGTGGCTGTGGATCAGAAGGCCTAGGTGCATATTTACAAAGTTAAAGCCTTTCTTACATAACTTCCCACAATGGGGATAACTCGAGCTGCTGCTGCCGCCTACAGAAATGTTTGCCAGGAGTCACGTCCTCACTGAAACCAGGGCTCACACCTAACCCAATGTGAGGCCCTGCTGCTGGCTGGCTGGCTGGGGCAAGCCGTGAAGGAGCTGGGCTTCTGGTAGTCGAGCTCTTTCCTCTCCAGAACACTGACCTGGGCAGTCTGCACCTCAGGGTGGCTGCCAGGGCCATGGCCAGCAGTGGCAAGTGGCTGCCTGTCTCTCACTCGATGTTGCTCCCCCTTTTTGGGGTGCCATGTGTGGATCGTTAGCAGAGGGAACAGTTTCTCACTGTCTTCTTTTGTTTTCCTCCTTTCTCATCGCTTCCAGTCTTGGTTTACTGCCAAACAGCCTCTTGTGAAAGGGCCGCCTAATTAACCCTGTGCTAATTAACAATTTAAAATTACACAGCACGGCTGTTCATATTTAATTCTCTGGAAGCTTGGGCAACAGCAGGAACCCTCTCCTCTCTCCTGCTCTCCATTCTCTGCCTTTCATGACTGCAGCAGCCTCAGCTCTTTAAGGGGGTAGGGAAGGAGGTAGGCTGTTGTAGATCAGAGCCTGCCCCCAGAGGTCAGCTCTTTGCTGAAGCACAGTGAGGGAAGCTGGCTTCAGACCAGCTGCTAGCACTGGAAATATTGGAACAGGGATCATCTGAGGGGCAGGGGGATAGGGTTCGGGGGAGTGAATGCTGTAGGAGATCACCCAGTGAGAAGCTGGGATTGACTTCACTCATGTTCTGGACAGGCAAGTGGCTGCAAAAGGAACTCTTGTGATTAGTGGAGGCCCTTGGTGAAACTATTAGGAATATTTTTAGTGTAATTTATTGCTTCACACACCTGAATGTGGTTTAATCCTGGTAAGAAGACATGGCTGTTCCTGCGCCTGAAGATACTGGCCCATAATTCCTCATCATCTAATCACCAAATATGCCCAGACAGTGTTCTGGGAGGCCTTGAGATGCAGAGATTTAAAAGGAAAAATGTAGGGACTGGGGAAGGATTAGACCAGTGGTTCCCAAACTGGGGTTCGTGAACCCCTGGGGGTTTGTGAAATGTTACAGGGGGTTCTTGGGGGGGGGGGGAATTCCCTAGTGGCAGACAGAGCTGTCCCTAGGGAGCCCCTGGACTTCCAAGAGCTAAGCAGATCAAAGCAAGCATGTCTAACACACTGAGGAGATATAAACTTCAAGACTCCTTATAAGAAATGGAAAGGGAGGTGGATATTTTTTTCTGTTTTTAAAATTAAATAGGCAGTTAGTCTTGTTTTTAAAATTATTATGAAGAACAAGTTTAAGCTTTGTTGTAATGTGTGTCGTTTGTCTGGACTGCTAAAGACCTGAATGCTTGTGTAAGAGGAACTCTTTGAGTTGGGTTCTTAAATACCTTCCTGCTGTTTCACATCTGATACTCCTTGATGAAACATAGGAGCCTTGTCTTATAACAGGCTTATTCAAAGTGATACAAGCTACGAAAGTGAGATTTTGGAAGAGTGTTGCCATTTTCATAATGTAATAAAAATACTGTAATGCTAAATAATGAATAATAGTGTGTAATAAGCATGTCATAAAAACAAATGTTATATTTCCATGACCACTGCTTTTATAATTTATACTCTGGTAAAGGATAAAATCCCTGGAAATATTCATTTTTAGGAGAGGGTTCCTGAGATTTGACATTTCAGTGAAAGGAGTTCACAGGTTGTTAAAGTTTGGGAACTACTGGATTAGACTAAAGGGCTATGGCTGACAGAGCTGAGAGTGACAAATGCCTGAAGGATAGTTGTGGGGGTTGTGTAACAAAGGTGGGAGAAGAGGCTAGAGGAGGGATTGAACAAGAGGTGTTTCCTTCAGTTAACTATGCAGGGTGTGGAAGCACAGGTGGTCTTTGGGTTCTCACACTGTTCTCTTTCTTGAACTGAAGATCATTGATTATATGGGAACCCATGTTTACAGACAGCGCTGATCGACTTGACGAGTTGACTTCTACCTCCTTAAGTAAGACCGAGGTTTCCTTATTGACTGGCTGATAAACAGCAAAGAAGAGGAAAGAGAGAATTGTAAGAGAATGAGAAAGTGTACAAAAGATGCTTGTGCAGGAGGGCTCAGGCAATTCTCCTACTTCTTGTTGCCCCTGTTCCTGGTCAGTCGGGATGGGAGATGGGTTTGGAAGAAGCCCCAAGGCACTAATACTGAACTAGTGTGACCATCTCCCCATTAGAATCTAGTTTGCTTTAAACATGCAAATCATGGAAATAGCTTGAAATCTGCCGTTCGTATATGAATGGGAATGATCAGCTGTCTGTACCTCTTCTTTCTTGGCCCCATCCCAGGAAAGTAGGTCTGTTCTTGGGGCTGAAAGGAATGGGCAAGAAAGCTCCCAGTCACAGAGCAGAGAGGACAGAAACCTGTCCAGGGGCCAATGGAAATAGTGCATTCAGGGCATTCTGGCTCAGGAGTTTCTCACTAGCAGCCTTCTGAGATTCAGAAAATCAAAGACAAAAGCAAGAAGATTCTTAAAGCAGCATCTCCCGAGCCAGTTAACTGGCTGAGTGGGGGAGGGTTGTTAGAGCAACACAGAGGCAGAAAAGCCCACCAATTAATTGGTAAATGCTTGCAGGTTTCTCTGGCCTGGCCTGGCTTGGAGAGGAGATTGGCTTGCCTGTCAATAAACAAGTCCCCAGTGCAGCATCAAAGCCGCAGTCCTTTATCAATCGCGGCCTCCTCTTCCCGCATGTTTCTGTAACTTACCAAGCATTTACGACATTGATTTTACAATCAGGCTGTTAACCCTCCCACCCCATTGGCCCTGCTAACCTTTTTGGCCCGAACTGTCAATCAGGCATCTTCCAGCCAATCAGACGCATTCCCAGAAATAGTCTAGAATTTTGAGTGGCCCTATTTCTTGGCTTTAACTATTTCTTGTGAAGCCAATTGCATTTTCTTATTTTAGTTCTGTCCCGATTACTTTGATTTTTGTTTAACAAAGTAATACTGTGTTAATGGGAATGAACACTTGTTTGTATAAGCAGCAAAGGTCCTGTGGCACCTTCTAGACTAACAGACGTATTGGAGCATGAGCTTTCGTGCTTCGTCAGGGCTGGGGGAACCTGGAGCTTTGCGGGGCTGGGGCAAGAATTTAAAGGGCCCAGAGCTCCTGCCGCTGAGGGGAGCCCGAGCCCTTTAAATCCCAGCCCCAGCCCGGCCGGGATTCAAAGAGCTCTGGGCTGCCCACAGCCACAGGGAGCCTTGAGCCCTTTGAATCCCGGCCGCGGCTGAGATTCAAAGGGCTCTGGGCTGCCCACAGAGTGCCGTGTGTGCGGGATTTAGAATCCCCCCGCGGGCCGCACAGTGAGCCGTATGTTTTGCAGGCCTGGTTTAGAGTCTCGCTTTTTTTCACCAGCCTGAGAGCTTTGAGTAGCGTAAGTGATCAAACTGCTAGCCAGAGGCAGAGAAAAAGATGGAACTCCCAAACAGGGTCCAGGAATAGCACCCTGAAAAGAATCCCAGCAGGTTGGGATGTGAGAGAATTGGCTTCTCACTTGGAGAGGCTTATCAGCTTTCTTGCCAGTTTACTACTTGCAAATTTTGTACTGGACATAGCGACACAGAAATTGTAAATTTTACCTGTGGGATTGGTGTGACTGGAGTAGACTGGAGAGATTGAGGGGATAGCTCAGAAGAAAGTAGAGTGCATGCATGTGTGTACATATGTATGTGTAATGAGAGAGGAGGAAGTGATAATATATTGAAGGAAGAAGAGAACTACATAGGGAGAGGGAAATACAATAACATGGGGAGAGAGAGAGAGAGAGAAGGGAAAGAAGAAATAGCATAGATGGCAAATCAGGAAAATATCCACCATGATCCATTATAGGAAAGAAAAATAAATATGGGTGAAGAGTGAAGCCAGGAAGAAAGAGCAGGTATAACAAATTTGCCAAGTGATACATTACTCAAGTAACTTTGTTATAGTCAAGTAATTTATTCAAGAACCACTTTTTGTGGCATTCAGCTAGCTCCGTAGCTGCTCAGACACTTCTTGGCAAACATTCAACTCAGTGAAATTTGTCAAATTGCACATGTAGCCAATATTTTTTCTCCTATGTCACCAACCCCCATAAGTAACATTTAAAAATTTATTAAATGGAAACTTCATTTGTTATGTATTTGATGGTGTTACAATTAAACATAGTACGTGCTCAACAGGGCCCAATTACTGAAAGGGATGGTTTGGTTTTGGTTTTTTTACAGTATTCTTTTAAATTTCAGGGCATACAGCTTTGGAAGAATGTCGCAACGCAGGTGTCTTTAACCATAGCTACTAGGTTCAATCCTTGGGTCAGATAAATTTACAAATTCAGATCATGATAGTTAGCAGTTAATAAAGTATTTTACATTTTCAAAACATATAATAAAATATTACGGATTAGTTGTATTCAAAGAGACCCAGAGTTGGTGGTGGACAGCTAATTCTGCTGGAGTTTGTAAAGTAACAGGGCTGCAAAAAAGGCAAGTGCAATGTTGGCTTGTATGTACAAAAGCATCATCTCTATGGATCAGTGAGGTGATGATTCCTCTCAACTGGTCTGGGGTGGGGTGACCAAACCTGGAGTATTGTTCGGGTTTTTTTTGGCACCTCCTAAGAAGAAAGTTACAGATTAACTGGAGGGAGTTCAGAGAATAGCAACCAAAATGACCAGGGAGCTGTAAGAAATGATTTATGAGGAAAGGTTATTTTAAAAAATTATGTAGAAGCAGCAAAGAATCCTGTGGCACCTTATAGACTAACAGACGTTTTGCAGCATGAGCTTTCGTGGGTGAATACCCACTTCTTCGGATGCAAGTAGTGGAAATTTCCAGGAGCAGGTTTATATAGGCAAGCAAGAAGCAAGCTAGAGATATCCACTGCTTGCATCCGAAGAAGTGGGTATTCACCCACGAAAGCTCATGCTGCAAAACGTCTGTTAGTCTATAAGGTGCCACAGGATTCTTTGCTGCTTCTACAGAACCAGACTAACATGGCTACCCCTCTGATACTTAAAAAAATTATGTAGGTATACATGCGTTACTTGGATAAGACTAAAGTATAAAATTAAGAAATGGAAAACTTAGGCTGAATATCACACGAATTCCTGACAAAGATTTATTAGGGTTTGAAGAAATCTCCCAGAGAAAGTCCAGGAAACTCAGTACTGGGGACATTCACAACTAGTCTGGACAGTTCAGTAGCACGGCAGGAACAATCCCTGCATTGGCTTAAGCATGTTCTAGATGAGGTTTCCGAGCTCTGGTTTCTGTGCTCATTGTGGTAATGAGGTGCTTAGCAATGACTTCTGTATGTCCATTGCAGTTGCTCCAGAGCTCTACAGAAAGGAATTCCTGCCTCCTCCATCCGTGTGGCGATGCCTCTATGTACGTAACCAAAACCGGCTTGTCGTGATTTGCAGCAAGGTCCTGCTGATTGGCAGTCCGTTGTTAGTTGTTGGTGGCTGTTGGTGTTGTGGTCGTGCCTAGCGGCTCTGATCCAGGACCAGGGCCTTGTTGTGCTAGGCACTGTGTGTACATACATATCAAAGGCGCACTCTGCCCCAAAGGGCTTATCAGACAAGACACAACCGGTGGATGCAGCAGATTGTGGGAAGGTGAGGTAATAGTGAGACAGGATTCGTGTTGCATGCAGCAACCACTGGACACCAGCTGCACTGCTATCTTCAGGTGTTTGTAGGTATCGTGTCATAGGTGGATTTCAAGGAAAGTCAGAGGATAACATACTGCTACTGTGGATTTTTACAGGGAGCGTCTCCCAGGAAAAAGTGGCACCATTGGAGAGAGCACCAAGATGCTTGTTTGAAAAATTGGCAGATTGGCAATTGTGGCTGACAGCTTTGGCCCAGGGATGGGGGTTGATGGCTCAGTAGCATATAAGATGAAAAGTAGGAAGGGCGGTAGTCCATGAAGGACCTTAAATGTCCAGCTAAGTACTTTGTTTGATATAATGGGGAATGGGGCCTGTGCCAGGATGCAAAGGGATGTAGTAGGGTCAGGGCTGCCCAAAGGGGGGGGGGGGGTAGTGGGTAATTTGCCCCGGGCCCCGCGAGCCCTGGCTGAGAATCCCTTCCCAGATAGAGGCACCTTTTTAATTTTTACTCACCCGGTGGCACTTTGGTGGTGGGGGGCCCTTCAGTCGCTCCGGGTCTTTGGCAGCATTTCTGCGGCGGGTCCTTCAGTGCTGCCGCAGACTCGGAGAACTGCCTGGTGAGTACAAGCGCCGCAGCGGGTAGTGCCTTTTTTATGTCCCCTCCCCCACTTTGCCCCAGGCCCCCTGAATCCTCTGGGCGGCCCTGAGTAGGGTAACATGGCTGAAATGACAAGCCAGGAAGGTGATTTCTCCAACAGCATTTTGAATAGATTTGATGGCATTAAGAACAGCAAAGAGATGGTTGTAACAGTAAAGACATGAGATGCTGTGGGCTTGGATGAGTTTCATAGCTAGAGGGAAAAGCTGACTCGTAGAGCTGTTGAGCAGGAAAAAGTGGTAGGATTTACACGGCTTGAATGTGTGGGCCCAGAGAGAGAGAAGTAGAGATTATGGGCCTGAGTGGTGAGGAGGATGGAGGGGGTGGTGACTGATAGGAGTTGGGATGGGCAGGTCATGTAGTTCTGGCCATGTAGAATTGAGTGCTAGCTGGACATCAACAAAGGGGTGTCTGACAGGAAGAAATTTTAGCTTGGACAGGAGACTTTGTCCGAAGTGGCAAGGTAAATCTGAGAGTCATCGGCATGAGGATGATAGTTAAAGCCATGTGTTTGAACGAGAGGTGGGTATAGATAGAACTAGGGACCTCTAGTGAGCCCTGGAGCAGGTGAGACACAGGGTTGGGCAGGAGCATTGTAGGATGACCCTAGGACTCGTTACCCATGTGCAGATACGTGCCCAGCACGCACAGTGCTCTGTAATGCTGAATGGCTTCAAACAGAGCCACAGTAGGGTGAAGGGATCGCAAGATTTGCCCACAGCTAACTCTGGTGAAATGCTGTAGTGCTTCGTGCGAGGCACAGCATTTGGCTCGTCTTCTCCTTAGATACAATGTGTGTGTGTGTCCTTTCCTTTGTTTACAGACTTACGCCTGAGTTGCCCATAGCTGGGTTTGCCATGTTGAGGTTAGACTTCTGTCAGTTTCAGAAAGGACAGTTGAAATGAACTTGAGGGAAAAGTTGGGACCAGCCATCACTTTCACTTCTGCTGGCTCTTTTAACCGATTTTCAGTTCATGTCACAGTTCAGTTCAAACTGAGAGGAATACATTTTGTAAAGAAGTATAAAACAGAAATCCAAAGGTATTGCATCTGCTCTGTCGTTCATCGTGTGTGTGTGTGTGTGTGTGTGTGTGTTGGGAGGGGTGGTGGTTTTTTTTTTTTTTTTTTAAATCAATCCATTTGTCTGGGGAAAAGATGTTCTGTACCATCTTTCAGTTCCATCTCTTGCTCTTCGTCCCATCATTTACTGTTTGCATGGCCTAGAGGTCATTTAGTTTTTCCATTCTTTGTTTTACAATGCAAGAACAAGGGGATGTCCAGTGGAATTGGAAGGTAATATGTATTTAAAGCAATAAAGGGAAATGATGTTTTTAAATAATGCACGATTAACCTGTAGAACTCATTGCCACAGAATATCACTGAGATCAAGGTCTTAATAGGATTAAAAAAGGATTAGACACTTACAGCTGATGAGGACATCTAGTTATATTAGACAGTAGAAAAAAATGGGAGAGGTGTACTCTCTCATGCTTCAGGGCATAGCCAACCATTCACACATGGGTTGGAAAGAAACTTTACCCATGAGCAGGTTGTGCCCTATGGGGTTTCTTGCCTCCTCTGAAGCCTCTGACACTGGCTCCTGACACAGGATACTGGTTAAAATGGGCCCTTGATTTGATCTGGTTTGGCAATTTCTACATTCTTAAATAATTTCATATCCTCTCTGCTATGTGCTTGGGCGAATTTAACTGCCTAGATATCCAAGTCGTTAAATCTCTGAGTGCAATGTCCTGTGAGTTTGGGGACCTTGGGAGTTGGTCCAGGTCTTGGTGGTCCATGACAAAGATGGATGTGTGAAGGGTACAGCAATGTTCTCTATTCCCAGGACTTTTAACAGAAGAATGTGCCTTGAAATGGCAGGATCCAAGTTCAGGAATCACTTGCTCTGTACGTGTGTGCTAGGAAAGTGTATTAATTCCCCTAGTAGTAAGGAGAGTGGGAGGGCCTCCGTAGCACATTCTCCATAGAGGTTTAATGTTGCAGCAGTTACTTACATTATTTCATTGTAGCTTCTTAATTCGGTTTCCACTCAAAGGCTTTTCTAGTTTAAAATCAGCTTAAATTGCATCATTTTAAAAAAGATCCTAAACTGTTTAGGAATACAGTGCAGTTACTAGTCTTTGGTGGGGTCACTGCACCCCGGCCACGCCCAGTGCCTCAGTCTTGACTCTTCCTTTTTCTACCTCCATCACTGAGTAGCAAAAGAGGGGCGAGGCCACCTTTTCTTCCTCCAGTGAGGAGCTGGTTTTAGTGCTCTTTCAGCCCCCAGCACGGTTGTTCTCCCTGGCTTCAGTCTCTTTGTGTTATCCTCATTACCTTGGGTTAGGTCTTGCATTTCAGAAGCTTATTAGTGGGGCGCTATCTCCCCTCCAGGGCTTTGGATGCTCTAGGATGAAATGGACTGTGTGCATTATAGTGACTGCTGTGTGGAAACGCGGTGTGTGCCTTCTCTAACTTATTCGCCTTTCTCTTTCTTTCTGTCTCCCCCCTCTCTCTTTGCCTTTAGGTCCAAGCCGTAGTGGGTGCAATGAAAGCTCCATGCAGGCCTTACCATGGAAGGCTGTGACTCGCCTGTCATCTCTGGGAAGGACAATGGGTGTGGCATCCCTCAGCACCAGCAATGGACTGAACTCAACAGCACCCACCTCCCTGACAAACCCAGTAGCATGGAGCAGTCCACAACTGAAAACCACGGGGCCCTAGACAGCCTGAGGGTCCCCTTTCATGAGCGCATTCCAGACAGCACCAACTCAGCTGGCCCCAACACTGAGTCCACTAGCAAAGAGGTCAGCTGCAACGAATGCTTGGCCTCCTTCGCCAGTTTACAGACCTATATGGAGCACCATTGCCCCAGTGCCCACCCACCTCTTCCACTGAGGGAGGAAAGTGGGAGCGATACCAGTGAGGAGGGGGACGAGGAGAGTGACGTGGAGAACCTTGCTGGAGAAATAGTCTACCAGCCAGATGGCTCCGCGTATATTGTTGAAAGCATCAACCAGTTGATCCAAAGTGGGGGAGCCTGTGGCAGTGGCAGTGGGGCTCTCCCTTCGTTCGTTATGAACTCTCTACCCAATGCTGGGGGCAAACAAGGAGAACCCTCCTCTGCTGCACCTGTGTACCCACAGATCATTAATACTTTCCACATAGCCTCATCCTTCGGGAAATGGTTTGAGGGCTCAGACCAGTCCTTCCCGAATACCTCAGCCCTGACGGGCATCAGCCCCGTCTTGCACAGCTTCCGTGTTTTTGATGTGCGACACAAAAGCAACAAGGATTACCTGAACAGCGACGGTTCTGCCAAAAGCTCCTGTGTATCCAAAGATGTTCCCAACAACGTGGACCTGTCCAAATTTGATGGCTTTGTGCTCTATGGGAAGAGGAAGCCCATACTGATGTGTTTCTTGTGCAAGCTCTCCTTTGGGTATGTCCGCTCATTTGTGACCCATGCAGTGCATGACCATCGAATGACACTGAGTGAGGAGGAGCGGAAAATTCTTAGCAATAAGAACATCTCCGCTATCATCCAAGGGATAGGCAAAGACAAGGAACCCCTTGTAAGTTTTCTGGAACCAAAAAACAAAAACTTTCAACACCCTTTAGTTTCTGCAGCTAACCTCATAGGCCCTGGACACAGCTTTTACGGTAAATTCAGTGGCATTCGAATGGAAGGGGAAGAGGCTCTCCAGACTGGGACTGCCAGTGGAGCAGAGCAGCCACCATCAGGCATCTTGACGCCTGGTGCCCTCTTGAACCTTGGTGGGCTGACCAGCTCGGCTCTGAAAACCCCAATTACCTCAGTCCCCCTGGGCCCGCTGGCTTCCAGTCCTACCAAATCCTCAGAGGGAAAAGACACTGGGGCAGCAGATAGTGAGAAACAAGAAATGGGTGACCAGGATAGCCTCTCGGAAAAGGCAGAGCCAGCTGAGGAGGTGGAGGAGGAAGAAGAGGAGGATGTGGAGGAGGAAGAAGAGGAGGAGGAAGAGGAGGAGGAGGAGGAAGACGATGACGATGAGGATTGCAAAGGACTGTTTCTAAGCGAGTTGGAGGATGAATTGGAAGATAGGCCCCATGAAGAGTCTGGGGCTGTGGCAGGTAGCAGCAGCAAAAAGGACCCTGCTCTCTCAAACCAAAGCATTTCTAACTCTCCCTTAATGCCTAACGTGCTCCAGACCCTGTCAAGGGGCACAGTTTCTTCTAGTTCTAATTCTGCTTCTTCCTTTGTCTTTGATGGTGCAAACAGGAGGAGTCGTTTAAGCTTTAACAATGAGGGCGGTGGAGCCAGCGTGGCAGAGGGCAGCAGGAGGTTGGACTTCATCGATGAAAGTGCCAATAAAGACAATGCCACAGCACCAGAACCAAATGAGAGTGCAGAGGGTGAGGATGGGAGCTACCTCTCCCATCACCAGCATGCTGGTCCCCTCTGCGAGCTTGGGGGTGGGGAGTGCCCCTCGGGGAGTGGCGTGGAGTGCCCAAAGTGTGACACCATCCTGGGCTCCTCACGATCACTAGGCGGCCACATGACCATGATGCATTCTCGCAACTCGTGTAAGACACTCAAGTGTCCCAAGTGCAATTGGCACTACAAATACCAGCAGACACTTGAGGCACACATGAAGGAGAAGCACCCCGAGCCAGGTGGCTCATGTGTGTACTGCAAGAGTGGGCAGCCACACCCCCGGTTGGCACGGGGCGAGAGCTACACTTGTGGTTACAAGCCTTTTCGCTGTGAGGTCTGTAACTACTCCACTACTACCAAAGGCAACCTCAGTATTCATATGCAGTCCGACAAGCATCTCAACAACATGCAAAACCTGCAGAATGGAGGGGGAGAGCAAGTCTTCAGTCACACTGCTGGGGCAGCGGCAGCAGCTGCGGCAGCGGCAGCAGCTGCGGCAGCAAACATTGGTAGCACCTGTGGGGCCCCCTCACCCACCAAACCAAAAACCAAACCAACCTGGCGGTGTGAGGTGTGTGACTACGAAACCAATGTAGCTAGGAACCTTCGCATTCACATGACCAGTGAGAAGCATATGCACAATATGATGCTGCTTCAGCAGAATATGACCCAAATCCAACACAACCGACATTTGGGCCTTGGAAGCCTGCCCTCTCCAGCCGAGGCTGAGCTGTACCAGTACTACCTGGCACAAAACATGAATCTACCCAACCTGAAGATGGACAGCACTTCCTCTGATGCCCAGTTCATGATGGGTGGATACCAACTCGATCCCACCAATCCTATGGCAACTATGGCTCCATCTCTAGGTGAGGTTGAAGTGTTTTCCTGGTTTTGCTGCTGTCATGTCTGTGTGGGAGGAGAGGGATTTTCTTTTTGCCACTAGGCCCTGTGGGTGGATGAGGTGCTGTCCATCCCAATCTTTTTTCTCCAATCCTATTCTGAAATATCTATAGCCTTCCATGCAATACATACATCGTTTGGTGAACCACGGAAGGGATAGAGACTCTCCTCCATTCTCACCCTAATTTTTTCTTTTCTTCAGAAAATCTTGGCACCCTCTTGTGTTCCTGTGTATTTCTTGTGAATTTCATGAAACTCTGTGGCTAAATTGAATAGGGAAACAGTGAAGCCACTGAGAGAGGAGGCAGTGGGTGAACATCGCTGATTGGATTGTTACAGGCTCTCCAGTACCTGCAGCAAAAGCACCTTTGACTCCCTTCTTAGTTTGGAGAGGGTGGAGCATACTATTGAAGGGGGGGTTTAATGAGAGAGGGGAAGGTCTGATGCTTGGAAGTTACATTGTATTAGTGAGGGTAGATGTTTGTTATGGGGATCTGGATCTGGAGAAGTGAAATATATTGACTATTGGTAGGTCAGGATAAACGTGATTGACAGTCGTGATAGATGCTTGTAGAATGAGTGATATTTGCTTGGTGAAGGGGGTGAGTAGAGATGATTGCAATGGATGCTGGTTTGAGACCTGAAACTCAAAGCTTGAACACCGAGAGCTGTTAGGATAGGAAGGGTTGGACAAAGGTTGGCTGGTGTAAGGAAGGGAGGTGATCTGTTTATTTTGAAGGGGGTTTGTCATCCACACAGCATGTTCTGTGAACAGGCATATTAATGGCACTTTATTACCTGAAAACAAGATTTTATTATACATCTATGAATGCATGTTGGCATCACAATTGTCAGTAAAGGCACAGTCCTTGCCCCAAGGAATTTACTATCTAAGAATAAAGTTAGAATTTGGAATGATGGGCTAAATCTCCTCTTGCAAGTCTGATACGCTGCTATAGTCAGTTAAAGGACACAACTGTATCTTCACCTACAGGAATCCTTGCTATAGTACACCCAGTATGCATCCATCCATGTGTATTTGAGCTTCCTATTGCCAATCCAATATGAAACAGTGAAGCATAATAGAACTCTACCAGATCAGCTCTGGCAAGGGTCTGTAGCATTTACCAGCTGAAATAACCCTTTCTCTGCACCCCAGTTCACTATAACCACAATTATTTGACACTGCTTTCAGAAATTACATATGCAAGGAGAGCACCTACTTTATCCTACATTCCTCTGACCTGACCTCTTTTTCCTGAACTCTGTCATTTGTAATTTTATTCATCCATTGAGTTTGGACAGGCTAGCTTGGTCTAAGACTGTTACTCCTAAGGCACTATGTTTTGGGTTCCCAAGACTCAAGCATCTTTTTCCTGTACCTTTGTAGCAATTTAGCTTATTGCCGCACAGAGGGGCTTCATCTTAAATTTTCAAAGCCTCTGTTTGTTTGAGAGAGGGGAAAGAACACAGAACATCAAAAAGGAAAAGAAAAGGAAAACTGAGGAATGGAAGGCACTACAAACAAAAAGTAATTACAATTTTCTTCCACGTATCTCTTGTCCCAGCTTGCGTCCTTGCGGAAGGTGGCAATGGTCTTGTCTTTGCTGTGACTTTTTTTAATCGTTCCAGGTTGCCAGTAGAAACTATATAAAAACATTTATAATGTAGCTTGTTGACATTGTCAACATTATGGGGAGTCAACATGTTTAGGGGGGTTTCCTGAGACATACCCCTGTCAAAGTCCCCAGCCCTGCCTACCTTAAGCTCTAGGGAAGTGTTCCTGAGAGGAAGTGGGAGTAACCTAGCTGGTGTCGTACTGTTGAGTGACTCCAGCTGAATATGAGCATCTTGAATGAGTCTAAGCTCGTTCGGGAAGTGATTTGTGACTTGTGCACTTTATGGCATTAGGAATCCTGGCTACAAATCTTGAGCTAGGAGTTGCAGGGCAGAGTCCCTGCCTTGCCAATAAGCACTGGACACAATTCTAGCTTTTAGGATAAATCTTTTACTTTGGGTCTATTAGAGTGGCTTTGTTCTGCATGGATGCCTTTTAAGACCCTTCCCCCTCACTTCCTTAGTCATCTGTCCCTTCTTTTTTTTATTTGCTGCTTATAAACATATTCATAGTCATTGTTTTGGTAGGTAGGAGGTGCTTTGTTCCTTTTTTTTCCACTGAATCCCACACCTGCCCAGGGCTTGTAGGTTTGAGCAGAACATTAGCTATTCTGGGGACTCCATTTCCGTTCAGCATTCCTCATTGTGGAGTGTGATTGGGATGGACTAGCTCAGAAGAGAGAGGCTAGGTTGCATGTCAGGAAAAATGGCCTGACTGGGGATGGCAGAGGTAGGTTGTGGAAAAATCTCCCAGGGGAAGCGGAGGAAGCGTAGTTGTTTGGGACACTAAAAATTAGTGGCTTGTGCAGTAGCAAGTGCCTTTGGGTGCACAATACTGCCCTGGCAGGAGAGGGAGTAGATCATGGGTTGCCAGCCTTTCAGAAGTGGTGTGCCGAGTCTTCATTTATTCACTCTTAATTTAAGGTTTTGTGTGCCAGTCATACATTTTAACCTTTTTAGAAGGTCTCTTTCTGTAAGTCTATAATATATAACTAAACTATTGTTGTATGTAAAGTACATAAGGTTTTTAAAATGTTTAAGAAGCTTCATTTAAAATTAAATTAAAATGCAGAGCCCCCCGGACTGGTGGCCAGGACCCGGCAGAGTGAGTGCCACTGAAAATCAGCTCGTGTGCCGCCTTCGGCACCTGTGCCATAGGTTGCCTACCCTGGAGTAGACGATCAGACAGTACAGTGGTGGGGATGAAAAACGTACCTAGATAGAGGAAAGGCCCCTAATCCATGCGAGCCCTGGCACATGGAAAGGAGTGCCATGTGCCAGCAAGCTGGACTTTTCCCTCATTAGCCTTGTCTCCTCTCTGTGAGCACTGTGTGTGCTCATGGGCATGGGACGCCTGCTCCAGTTACCTGTGCCTTGCAGCCAGATGGAACTAAAGGCTTCATTGCTCTTCCCTGACTAGAGACATAACCATCATTATGGCCATGCATCTCTGCAGGGAAGAGAGGCAGCACACACAGTGCATTGAAAACTAACCTCAGCCATCCAGGAGCACTTGTCTTAGAAAAGGTTTGTGCAGATTTCTGAATTCTGCACAGGTTGCACGCCTGCTCAGCAAATTGAGACCGCTCCCGATGCTGGCTGTTCCTCAGCAAATGACTGATAGCATAGAAAGGAAAACCATTAAAATCTCCCTCTTTTGATTAGGTCTAGACTTGAAGGCTAATCAGACTTAAAAATAACCCCTTAGACCGAGCTGGCGTGCAGTCAGGCTTAATTGTTGAAGGGGGAAAAAAAATCAAACCAAAACTAGCTGAAGTGTGGGGGGAGGAAAGAGTAGCAGAGCTCTTCCATGGAGGCTGGTGGTTGGGCGATTTGCTTCAGCATGAGATCCCAGGTAATGGAGAGGAGTCTTCCCTCCTTCCACATCCTCAAGCCTTTCTAACGATATAAATAAGAGCTTGCTGTATTAATTTACTCTAAGTGAATGGAGGTCAGCTCTTGGTTTAGCTGGGTCAGTGATAATTTGAAGA
The DNA here is from genome assembly GCF_020497125.1 of Mauremys mutica. NCBI lineage: Eukaryota > Metazoa > Chordata > Testudines > Geoemydidae > Mauremys > Mauremys mutica. The sequence continues at coordinate 45,444,543 of NC_059085.1, forward strand.
GTGGGGATATGACAGAGCGAGAGAGAGAACATGCTTCCTGCTGACTTTTTCCCTGACACACATACGCATACTTGTACTTCCCCAGTTATTAGCCATCATCCTTTCCTTGGCCATAAGATCTCCCCCCGGCCAGGACTTTCCGCGAACATATCTAGCATTCTGAATTTTTGTTTCAGACAAGTGTCGAGGCTTCCTGCTAAGAGCATGGCACTTTTAGGGAGCTGCAGCTGGCGGCTCTTGCTAGTTGCAGAAATGAATTACTTTTGGTGCTGCTGCAGCATAACTTCCTAATCACGCTGCTTGTGCTGCTGTGCACCATGGCCAGAGAGTCTCTTATTCAGCAGGGGCTGGGTTTGGATGTCCCATGAGTGACCTTTCTTGTGTCTTCCCTGTGTCCTTACCTGCGTGAAGAGAACTGTCCGATTCCTGAGAGGTGACCACATAGGTGATAGTCTGCAAGTGGGAGAGTGTCATATAGTTGTTCACAGAGCAGCACAGTGGAGACTTTTCGCCTCCTAAAATGTGTTGGGACTCGCATTTATTTTCTCTCTGGCTGGCAAGGACCTGCTGTGCTCCTGGCTCAAGGGCCAGCAAATATTGGGCTGGGCAACAAGGGACTGTTGTGCTCCGGGCCCAATGGCTGTAGAACCAGGCAGCTGGCACTTTTGGGCCTGGCCCGGGATACCAGCAGTGCAGGGGCTTGGGCAAGGGGTGAGAAGTCCTGCTGTGTTTTGCTTCTGACCCATGACCTGGTGGGCATATTATGGGGCATGCTGGGGGAGTGAATGTTCTGCTGTGCTCCTGTCGTGGGAGGTACAGGATCCAGCTTTTCTGACTTGTATTTTTCTCTCTCCTTTGTGCAGTGGGTGGAGAGATCCCCTTGGACATGCGGCTGGGGGGCGGGCAACTGGTGTCCGAGGAGCTAATGAACCTGGGTGAGAGCTTCACACAAACAAATGACCCATCACTGAAGCTCTTCCAGTGTGCTGTGTGCAACAAGTACACTACAGACAACCTGGACATGCTGGGGCTGCACATGAATGTGGAGCGCAGCCTACCGGAGGATGAATGGAAGGCAGTGATGGGGGACTCATACCAGTGCAAGTTGTGCCGCTACAACACGCAGCTCAAGGCAAACTTCCAGCTCCACTGCAAAACTGATAAGCACGTGCAGAAGTACCAGCTAGTAGCGCACATCAAGGAGGGTGGCAAGGCCAATGAGTGGAGGCTGAAATGTGTGGCCATCGGGAACCCCGTGCATCTGAAGTGCAATGCCTGTGACTACTACACCAACAGTCTGGAGAAGCTGCGTCTGCACACAGTTAACTCCAGGCATGAGGCCAGCCTGAAGCTGTACAAGGTGAGGCTTGATTGCACTTATCTTCCTTGTAGGGGACCTGATTGTCAATTCTGAGCTACGGTGAGCGTGGGATTTTAAACCCACTCAGTGTAGTACCTCTGTGGGGCTTGGCCGCAGGCTCACTGGGATCACACACCTCCTCGGCTTGCACTTTGCTAGCAACTCTTTTGGGCTCCGAAAGCCTTAGGCCAAACTTTTCAAAAGTGATAGTGACTGTTGGGTGCCCAGCTTGAGGGGCTGAGCACCTGTCCTCTGAAAATTAGATCCCTTTAAGGTGTGTCCCGTTGCACATCCAAAATCATCAGTCCTGTCTGAAAATCGCATCCCAACAAATGGTTTCTCACTGCTAATCTTGGCAGGGATTCTGCTAGCTAGGGTTTGCCTTATGTCAGGTTGCTCATCCTTGCAAACAACTTTCAAAAAGCTACTCCCATCCAAGCAGGAACTCCAGGCAGCGTGCTCACGCTAGAATGCATGTGGGGAGTGTCAAAGAAGCTGCCAGTGCCCTGTGCATTTGGGAGTGCTGAGGATGTGTTATTGAACCACTGCTTGAGCTCGCTGGAAAGGAGCGAGAACAAATTCTGTTGCTATGTACATGTAGTTGACTGAGGCATGGCCAAACTGACAGCTGCCCTAGGATGATACGTCACAGCCTTTCGTGACCATTCACCTTCCACGTTACACGTTGCTCCATGACTGTTATCTTTGAGTTTTGTCTCTTTTTTTTTTTCCTCTTGCCTCCAGTTTTCTGGCCCTTCTGTAACCATCTTTTCCTCTCCTGCCTCATTTCTCTCTCTTCTCCCCCCCCCCCCCCCCCCGAACCCTGTAGGCTGTAACCCAAGAGGAGCTCCGGATACAGTAAATAGTCCTTTCACTCACGCAGCAGAATTGCTCCAGACGTTTTTATTGATTTTCACTGGACTTAAAGCTTCACCTTTTTCTCTAATCATCCCATAATGGCTTTAGTATGAACAATCAGGTACAAATCGCCATAAATCTAAGCAGCCTCACTTCGCATACCTTCTACTCACTTACACATGCTCTGTTCCTCGCTGGCTTCTCATTTTGCTCAATTTCATATTCTGTCTCTGTCTTTTTTCCTTTCCTCTCCTCTCCCTGTAACCCTAAAAGGATCTACAGTTTTGGACTAGGCTAGGCGGTCTCGTTTGTACCCTATTTATTTCATTTCCTAACCCCGCAGTGCCTTTTCGCTGTCTGAGTGTAACTCTCCCATATCAGGTGAGTTCAAAACTTTGCATCTCTCCCTGTGTCAATCCCCCTCGCCTAAGGAGGAAATGTGCGGTTTTTAACATAGGGCGTTGATCCAGGAAATGGATTACTCCAGCAATTTCAGGGGGAGAGGGGAAAGCGATAGGAGGGGTGAATAGTTTAGCTTCGGCTAGAACAGCTGGAGACTCATGCCCTGAGGAAGCTCCCGGGGCCGCAGGCCCAGTGGATGTGACCAGGACTCCTCTGAACTTCGCTGTTATCAGTGGAATGGCGCAGCTCGGCTCTGAAGATGACTAAGTTCACTCCTATTTCTCTGCTTTCAAGTATCCAATTTTAGTAAAGTCAAAGAAGCTGGGATATGTATGAGAGGGAATTTGCGGTGAAAGTGGGAGCAGGAGAGATCTCTCGGGGGCTAGGAGAGGACATCTAAATAAAGTGGTCTATCTTCAGAATTAAAACTCCTGTACCAAGCATCATGATTTCAACTTGTAATAGTCTTTGGATTTGATTTGTTGTTGTTGTTGTTGTTGTTTGTTGTGTGAGGACAAGACAATGGTGACAGGCTGCAAAATTTCTTGGTTCAGACCCTCTGACTCTGTTGTGCTCCCTGGTGAGAAAGCAGATTGTGGGCACTGGCTTTGTCCTTCCCTCCCCGATTCCTGCCAAAACAGGAAAATGATAAATGAAGAGATGGTGCAGGGAACGGTTTTCTAAAACAATATATTGGAGGCTTGTGAAAGGCCTTCCCCAGTCAGGCGAAGGAATTCGTTCTCAGGGACACTCGGTAGATTCAGCCCTGAGCACTTAGTCACGATTTTAAAATCTCGTTCCTCTTTGAGGTGAGAGTTGCAGTGAAACATTCAAGCAAGAGAGAGCAGGAACTACCTTGGTATCAAAATACCAAACACGGGCACCTACCAGTTTGGCATAGGTGTAACTGTCTGCTAGTGTAGCCACACATTCCATGAAATGCTTGTATGAAATTCATTGCATTGGTACCCCCAACCACTTCCATTGTAAATCGTATAAGTCATGTTGCTCTTCTTAATTAGTTACCATTGTGCTATCCAATGAAAGGAGAGGTTCCCAGAGAGTTTTAGCCCAGCGCATTGATGGATTCCGTGTTAATTTTCATGGAAGAAATTGGCTGTAGATAGACAGAGTTGTTCACTGAGGTCCTCAGCTCAGGGTTTCCATTCTTCAGTGTGGTTTTAGTGCCATGGAGCTGTGATAGCTGATGGGTGGAGTGGGAGTGGGGGCAGTTCGTGGACCAGTTTCTCTTCTCTTCTCTCAGCCCTTGGTGTGGTCTGCAGTAAATTGAGATTGATTGGATGTTATTTTTCCTCTTGCTAATGTAATCCATTAGCCTGGCACATGCATAATCAGTTTAGAGCACAGTTAACTGGATGTAATCGAGTTCTTCCCTGTCTGCTGGAGAAAATCCTCTCCAGATGCTGCCTGGGTGAGAGAGTGCACGAAGCTTACCGTGCACAATCCTCCTTACTCTGCCTCTTTGCCGTTTTCCTTTAAATCATGTTGGCCACTTGGGTTGCCCAAGAGCCACTTCAGCAGCAAGTGGCGGAGCTGGAAAATGTGATCCTGAGACCTCGTTAGTCAGCAGCATGACGAGCCTGTGAGTCCTCCCCTGCCATGCATCCGGTGCTTTCTGGTGAGGATGGAGTGAGACTGCTTGGAATTTTAACACAACCTCTTTCCAAGGTCCCAGGATTTCAGGATGTCTTAAGCTCAGTTCCCTCTTACACAGCATTGGTTTATAAGGGGGAGGATTCTTTGGTGGGGGGTTTTGTGTTGGAGTTTCTCTCACTGATAAACACGGAGAGATCTGACAACCTTTCCCCACTCTCTTCTCCCCCCCCCCCAAGTTGTCAAACCAGGACTTGTGCTGAAATCCTGGGAGCCCAGAGGAAAACAGCGTTTGTCTCTCACCCCTGCTTGTGCTCTCGTGTCCTTTTGTCAGTATACGTTCATACTGCCAGACAAGTTACCCAGAAAGTGCCACTAGTATCATAAATACTTGTTTCAGCTCTAAGTGGAATGAGGTGGACATGCTGGTTCAGGAGATGAAATATTTCCATTCTAGTTGAGGCAGTGTGGTCTAGAGGAAAAGCATGGGGCTGGGAGCCAAGAGACGGGGATCCATTCCAGGGTCCGGCACTGACTTGCTCCGTTAGCTGGGGCAGATCCCTTCCTATCTCTGTAACGTGGGAGCGATAATACTCCTTTTCCTTCAGTGCTCTGAGATTTACATTGTGTTTCTGATCTTGAGACAGTATGCAGACAGAGAAACTTCTTAACCTGTAAATCATAAACCGAGTTCCAATTCAGACTAGGTTAGCAAAAGTCATTCAGATTTGGCTTTCCTGTGAAATGTAGGGAGGATGGTATCTCATCTGGCAACGGGAGATGCATTCCCTGATTCATGGGATAATGCCATTTTATCCAGGACAAGAGGGGCATTTGGGGACAGCTCAAAAGGATACTGGAGATCTTGGGGAGGTCTTGGTATGGTGAATAGATGAACTGTGTTTACAGAGAGAGGGGTGTTCTAAACGGCCAGCTGACAGCATTTTGTGTCACAAGGACAGAGTCCAAAGCCTGGGCACCAGTTTTCCATCCCAGCTCCTACTTGGATTCCCATGTGTTTATGTTTCTTTGCAGGAGTCATGTGGAGGAAGGGGAGGGCAGGTTTGAGGTACTCTACAAAGGTGATTATTTGGAGAAACCTCATTTGCTTCCTTCATAGAGGTTCTGTGGAGCAGCTTGTGGCCTCCCCTCTTATGTTTTTTTGAGGTTTTTAATCTGATGAAAACCAAATGCCTTCAACTCTGTTAACTATCATATCATCTCTACGGTATCACTGGACAAGTAGCTGGGATAATAGTGAGAAGGGTATGGGATGGAAGGCTGTAAAACTCTACAATTTAAAAGGAACTCTCTGTGCCCCCCCCCCCCCCGCCTGCTTCTTCCGTCCTGAAACAAAGTATATAGTTTATGCATCACCTTGTTTCTCTGTGATCCCTACAGATGTTCAGGCACTTGCCTAAGACAGCCAAGCTAATGTATAGTCCCTGAAGTGCAGCTCCCTACAAGGGAAGCATGGAGATGGCTTAATACCAGTGCACTGCATCATGTAACAGCCACTGGCTTGTTACAGCTCGTTTTCTGGTCAGTGTTTTTGCCATGAAAAATCTGTTAACCCAAGCAGGTAGGTAGAGACCCATCCAGACTCCTTACACATGAGATTCCAACAAGGGTCCCACCACTAGGGGAGAAGTTGGGACCTATCCAAATCCATTGTAGTGACAGGGCTTATGCATGGGCACCTTTGCTAGGAGAGAGACTGAGACAAAGCAGTATCCTCCATATAGGAAGGGTGCAAGTATAGATTACACTAGAGCCTATTTTACAGACAGAGTTTCCAGTGGGAATTAATTCACTAGAGCAGGAGTGGAGGCTGGAGCTTCCTGCAGAATGTTTTACAATAAGCTCTCTGTGAAGATCTCTTTGAAGTGTAAAAAGTTGGGTTAGAGCCAGAGCCTAGGCTGGGAGCACTGGAGGGACACACAGCTTAGCATGTTTGTCAAAGTAATGAGTGTCCCGTATCCTTGCCCTGCATTCTTTGCAGCGGCTATCTCAGTATTATGCAGGGAATGGGTGAGTTGGAGAGGAGGCGTCCTTCGATGACACGCTGGCTGTAGAAAGCTATATGTAGAGGTTCTTCATTAACCCGTAGCACCTGTGCAGTGGGAAGAGGAAACGTTTCATTGGTGCCGGTGGAGTTACCTGCAGACCGTCCCTTCCTTGTTGAAGCTGTTGTTCCAGTTCACTATGTGCCATGCTGGAGACTCACCCCAGACTCCATCGGCTCAGAAGAGAGACAGATCTGGTGAGGCAGGCTCAGTGCTGCTGTCTTCATGGGCAGAGAAGCTCTGGAAGCGAGTTGCTTGCTGCAGGTTATGTGCCAGTAGCTCATCCTTAATTGCCTTTGTTTAGCAAAGAAGAAAAGGACCTAGCATTGGGTACTCAAACTGGAGGTTGTGACCACTCAGGGGGTCACAAGGTGGTTACATGGGGGTCACAAGCTGTCAGCTCCGTGGGGCTGACAGCCCCGAGCGCCCGTTAAATTAAATTACTCCCCGCTTTTAATTTATAAGGGGGAGGTCCACACTCAGAGTCTTGCTGTGTGAAAGGGATCACCAATACAAAAAGTTTGAAACCCACTGACCTACCATGCTGTGAGTTCCCTGTTCTCTGTGGGGAGAAAGGGATGTTTCTTCTTCGAGTGATTGCTCATATCGATTCCAATTAGGTGTGCGCGCGCACGATTGTCGGAAGATTTTTACCCTAGCAACACTCAGTGGGTCGGCTGGGTCGCCCCCTAGAGTGGCACCGCCATGGCGCCGGATATATACCCCTGCCGACCCAATGGCCCTTCAGTTCCTTCTTACCGCCCGTGACGGTCGTTGGAACTGTGGAGCGCGGCTTAGCTGATCTCCACTTCCTTAGCTTTCTTCATAGTTCTTTATAAATAGTCGTTGATAGTTCAATAGTTTACAGTTATAGTTCGTTCTTAGTCGTTTGTGTATAGGTAGTGTATATAGTTATTGGGGGATCGGGGATTTTCCCCTTTCCTTCACCCCGGTGCCGGGGCTCATGCCTAGGTCAGCGGGTTTCAAACCGTGCTCGGCGTGCCAGAAGCCGATGCCAACGTGGGATCCCCACGACTCCTGTCTCAACTGCCTCGGGGAATCCCACCTCCCTGATAAGTGCCGCATTTGTAAGTCCTTTAAACCTAGGATGAAAAAGGAGCGGGACTTTTGTTTGAAGCAGCTCCTCATGGAAGCGGCACTTAGTCCAGCGCCCTCGGTACCGAGCGCGGGACAAACTGCATCAGTTTGAAGCGCTCCTTCGGCTCCAGAGCGCTCCTGTACCGCGAAAGACACCCGGCACCGGGCCCCTCCGGCACCGATCCTTATCTCCGCGGCCCAGGAAGCAGCATAAGACTCCTGCTGCCTCGGCACCGTCAGTACCTGAGCTGGAGCAACTGCCCACGTTGGATCACCCGGCTAAGTCTTCTGCCGCGGCACCGCTGGTAACGGCACCGTCGATTCCAGTCCCGCAAGGGTCATCGAGTCCGGTGCCCCAAAGCTCCCCGGTGCGCACCGTGGTTGAGCTCGGTCTCCCATCAACTCGGGAGACTTTCTCCACAGCGCGTGAACTTATTGCGCTTACGGAGCTGTGTCTGCCTCAACCCCTGACACCGCCGGTGTGAGTTATACGCTCCATAGCCAAGCCTGCCCTGATGAGGCCGCCATCCGTGGGAGTAGCTGAGAGGCACTGATCCAGATCTCGATCCCGCCGACGATCCTGGTCCCGACGCTGCTCGGAGTCCCGGCACCACTCTCCATTGCGGTACCGGTCGCACCCGCGGCACCGCTCAGTCTCTCGTTCGCCTGCCTGCTACATCCGGTACCGATCAGGCTCCTGGCACCGTTCCCGGCACTGCTCCTCCCGCAGCCATTCTCGGCGAAGGAGATCGAGGTCCCGGTCGACCTCCTGGCACCGCTATGGTCATAGGTCCCGATCACGGTACCGGTACAGCTCTTGGTACCGCTCCCCGGTGCAGTCCCCCAACCTGCCAGCTCGGGACACGGCACCCGCTCAAGGACTCTCAGCACCACCTTGGCCTTCGAGACACACTTCTGCGTCGTCTCAGGCCGGTAGCAGGTATTACGCACGGGGTCGTGACTTGAAGGCAGCTAGCCACACCTTTCCAGAGGACCAAGGTCATGAGCAAGGTCCCACCCAGTGATCCTTCTGGACACCTTGGGCGTATCATCAAGCCCAAGGTTTTCCCCCGGCTGCACCATGATCTGCCCCCTCGGAACACCGCGTGCCAGAGGCGACTGTAAGCCGGCCTCCCCCCATGGGCATGGATAATGCTGCTGAGCCACTGGCGGATACCCAGGCCCCACCTGCATCTGACGCCAGTCCCCAAGAGCAGGAGTCCCCACAGGACCCTCTCGTCCCTGGCCTCTCCTCCTCCTCCTCCTCCTCCTCCTCACCCAATGAAGCGGTGGCGGGCACATCCTCCTCTGGCCCTCCCCCAATTGACCTGAGGGCTCATCAAGACCTTCTGCGACGGGTGGCTCAGAATATGAACTTACAGGTGGAGGAGATCCCTGAGATAGAGGACCCAGTGGTAGACATTTTATTGGCAGACACCCCTACCAGGGTGGCCCTGCCCTTTATCCGCACTATACAGGCTAACGCGGCTACAATCTGGCAGTCCCCAGCCTCCATTCCTCCCACGGCCAGAGGGGTCGAGAGGAAGTACATGGTACCTTCCAAAGGGTACGAATACTTATATGTGCACCCTCACCCTTGCTCCTTAGTGGTGCAGTCTGTGAAAGGGAGCGTCATGGCCAGCAGGTCCCTGTCCCCAAGTCTAAGGAGGCTAGGCGCCTGGACTTGTTTGGCCGCAAAATTTACTCAGCAGGGGGCCTACAGCTTAGGTTGGCAAACCAGCATATAACTACAATACCTGGACTTCTGTGGCGAAATTCACGGAGCTTATTCCACAGGAGTCTCACCAAGATTTCGCGGCCCTGCTGGAAGAGGGGAAGAAAGTGGCAAGAACCTTCCTCCAAGCTTCTTTGGACGCAGTGGATTCCGCTGCCAGAACTCTGGCTTCAGGAGTCGCGATGAGGCGAATCTCCTGGCTCCAGGTGTCAGGCCTTCCACCTGAGCTACAGCAGACCATACAGGACTTGCCCTTTGAAGGCCAGGGGCTATTTTCTGAGAAAACTGACCCTAGGCTTCAAAGCCTGACGGACAACAGAATAATTATGCGTTCCCTGGGGATGCACACCCCAGTGACACAGCGCAGGCCCTTCCGCCCCCAGCCTCAACATGCCTACCCCCCACCTAGGCCACGATAGGACTTCGGCAGAAGACATGGCTGGGGCAATCACAGGAGGCAGTCTGGTTCCCAAGGGGGTCAGAACCAGGGCCCCCCCAAACCACCGGCGGGGCCCAAACAAAACTTTTGAAGGGGTGCCCGAGGACGGCGCCCCAGTCCTTTTCCCAGATCCTTTTCCTCCCTTCTACAACCGCCTCTCCTATTTCCTCCCTGCGTGGTCCCGCTTGACATCAGATCGTTGGGTTCTGCACACGGTGGAATTGGGATACCACCTTCAATTTGTTTCGCCCCCGCCTTTCCACCCCCCCCCCGTCTCTCTTCAGGGACCCCTCTCACGAGCAATCCCTCTTATGGGAGGTCCAGACGCTCCTAGCCATGGGAGCTATAGAGGAGATACCAAAAGACCTGAGGTGCAAGGGATTTTATTCCCTCTACTTCCTAGTTCCCAAAGCAAAGGGAGGTCTAAGTCCGATCCTAGACCTGCGAGGCCTCAACAAATTCATGCTAAAGTTGAAGTTCCGCATGGTATCCCTGGGAACAATTATCCCGTCCTTGGATCCGGGAGACTGGTACGCCACCCTCGATATGAAGGACGCGTATTTCCACATCGTGTTTTACCCACCACACAGGTGGTACTTTTGCTTTGTGGTCAACCAGCAGCACTTTCAATTTACGGTCCTTCCGTTCGGCCTCTCTACAGTCCCACGAGTTTTTACGAAATGTATGGCCGTTGTTGTGGCCTCCCTCCGCCGTCGTTGAGTGCACGTCTTCCCGTATCTCGACGATTGGCTCATTTGAGGCACCTCCGAGATGCAAGTGCGGCGCCATGTGAGTATCGTCAAAGATCTCTTCAGCCAACTAGGCCTGATGATTATCCTCCGAGTGGGCACCAGAGTGGACTTCTCGAGGTTGGACTTCATTGGAGCGATTCTGGACTCCAATTTCGCCAGAGCCTGCCTACCTTAGCCTCGATTTCAGGCTATGGTAACAATAATCCGAGGCCTCCACAGCTTCCCGACGGTCTCGGGCCGCACTTGTCTCGGTCTCCTAGGCCACATGGCCGCCTGTACTTTCGTGACCAAACACGCCAGACTATGCCTCCGTCCACTTCAAACTTGGCTCGCCTCAGTATACCGGCCGGGCCGCAACAGCCTGGACACGATCCTCACGGTTCCCAAGGTCATATTGCCCTCCTTGGCCTGGTGGATGTCTCCCACCCTGGTCTGTGCAGGATTGCCATTCCTCCCGCCACAACCGTCAATGGCCCTAACCATGGATGCATCATCTCTGGGTTGGGGCGCCCACCTTGAGGGTCTCCGTACTCAAGGCCTCTGGTCGGCTCAAGAACTGACCCTGCATATCAATGTGCGGGAGCTGAGGGCAGTTCTTCTAGTGTGCCAGGTGTTTTGGGAGCATCTCCAAGGCCGTTGTGTCTCAGTGTTCACAGACAACACAACAGCCATGTTTTACATAAACAAGCAGGGCAGGGCACGCTCTTCCCTCCTTTGTCAGGAAGCCATTCACCTCTGGGAGTTTTGTGCAGCCCATTCCATCGATCTGGTAGCATCCTTTCTCCCGGGGGCTAAGAACGCCCTAGCAGATCACCTCAGCAGATCCTTCCTGTCTCACGAGTGGTCGATTCGTCTGGACGTCATCCATTCTGTTTTCCGGAAGTGGGGCTTTCCCCACATAGACCTCTTCGCCTCTCGCGAGAATCGGAAGTGCCATGTGTTCTGCTCCTTCCAGGGATGCTCCCCGGGCTCCCTCTTGGATGCATTCCTGATAACATGGAAAGACCATCTCCTCTATGCCTTTCCACTGTTCCTGCTGGTCCACAGGGTCCTTCTCAAGGTCCACAGAGACAAGGGCTGTTTGATTCTGATCACTCCGGCATGGCTGAGACAACACTGGTACACCACATTGTTCGACTTGTTGGTGACCGACCCAGTACCCCTACCCCTCTGGCTGGATCTCATTTCTCAAGACCACGGCAGACTTCGCCACCCAGACCTGCAGTCCCTTCACCTCACAGCATGGATGCTGCGTAGTTAAGCCAGTCTGAGTTACGTTGTTCCGCCTCGGTCCGGCAGGTGCTCCTGGGTAGTAGGAAGCCTTCCACTAGGTTGATATACCTGGCCGAGTGGAAGCGTTTCTCCTGTTGGTGCGCTCAGCATAATACTGTCCCCAGGCAGGCACCAGTTCCTACTGTCCTGGAGTATCTCTGGGCCCTAAAACAGCGCGGCCTAGCAGTCTCATCCATAAAGTTTCACTTGGAGGCCATCTCCGCCTTCCATCCAGGGGAGAACGGACACTCTGTGTTTTCGGACCCCATAGTTTCCAGGTTCCTCAAGGGCCTGGAACGTTTGTACCCACAGATTCGACGCCCATCCCTGACGTGGGACCTCAATCTGGTTCTATTCAGGCTCAGGAGTGCTCTCTTTGAGCCGTTAGCCACCTGCTCGCTGCTGTACCTCTCCTGGAAGACAGCCTTTCTCGTCGCCATTACATCGGCAGGGCGGGTATCCGAGCTTCGGGCCCTCACAGCAGACCCTCCATATACAATGTTTCATAAGGACAAGGTACAGCTGCGACCTCACCCTGCCTTCCTCCCTAAGGTGGTGTCTGCCTTCCACGTCAACCAGGACATCTTCCTCCTGGTCTTCTTCCTGAAACCACATTCCTCACATCGGGAACAGCAGTTGCATTCCCTGGGCGTTCATAGGGCTCTCGCCTTTTACATCGAAAGAACAAAGCCCTTTTGAAAGTCTCCCCAACTCTTTGTAGCGGTGGCAGACCAGATGAAGGGCCTTCCGGTCTCCTTGCAGCGAATTTCATCTTGGGTGACGTCTTGCATCCATGCCTGTTATGAGTTGGCTCACGTCCCAACTAGCCACCTCGCCGCCCATTCTACTCGGGCTCAAGCTTCATCTGCCGCCTTCCTGGCCCACGTACCCATCCAGGAGATATGTCGGGCAGCGACTTGGTCATCTGTGCACACCTTCGCGTCACACTATGCATTGGTACAACAGTCCAGAGATGACGCAGCATTTGGTTCAACAGTTTTGCATTCTGCGACATCTCACGCCGACCCCACCGCCTAAATAAGGCTTGGGAGTCACCTAATTGGAATCGATATGAGCAAGCACTCGAAGAAAAGACGGTTACTCACCTTTGTAACTGTTGTTCTTTGAGATGTGTTGCTCTTATCCATTCCAAACCCGCCCTCCTTCCCCTCTGTCGGAGTAGCCGGCAAGAAGGAACTGAAGGGCTGTTGGGTCGGCAGGGGTATATATCTGGCGCCATAACGGCGCCACTCCAGGGGGCGACCCAGCCGACCCACGAGTGTTGCTAGGGTAAAAATCTTCTGATGATCGTGCACGCGGCGCGCGCACACCTAATTGGAATGGATATGAGCAACACATCTCGAAGAACAACAGTTACAAAGGTGAGTAACCGTCTTTTTTGTATCTCCCCTGCTTTCTGCTAGATGTATGAGGCCGCAGTAGGGTACCTTGTGACTCACGCTCTGCCTTTGGAACCTGTGGTTCTCACACCTTGTTTTAATGTAGCTGGGTTTGTCTTCGCTTTTATCAAAGGTCAAAATAGGGCCAGTTGTTGCAGAAGGTGAAGTGTCAGGCAGGGCTCCTGTATGCTTGAAGTGAAGTTAGTACCACCCGAATGGGCATGGTATAAGAACCTACCAGAAAAAAACTGGAGTTTCACCATCCTCATGTTTCTCCCCCCTTATTCAGGGGACACTTGTTCTATGGTTTGCAGTCAGCACTTTTGCGAAGAATATCCTTTCTTGCATCACAGTAAACCAGCTTTTTCCTCCGTATAGTGTCTCTGATCCCAAAGAATTACAAATGAGTTTCCTGAAGGAGAACTCTATGAAGCTCAAAAGCTTCTGTCTTTTACCAAGAGAAGTTGGTCCAATAAAAGGTATTACTTCATCCATCTTGTTTCTTACAAATGAATAGTCACTTCACACTCCACTTGAAAAGCAGCCATTTCACATTGCAATCCACAACGGTTTAGGGTAAGGACAAGCAGTTAGGAAGAATTATCCAGTTAAACTGCAAAGGACTTCTATGGATGCAGAAAGTAATTTCCCAGGTTGGAACTGGGCCAGAAGACCAGAGTTAACTGCTCTTGCAAAAAGTGTCAGTGGAACTGAAATGCCTACCTACACCACAGCACCGCCTCGCAGCAGCCTGACTTCTTAGTAGAGCCCCACACGGATACATCTGATCGGCGATCTGCAAAAATGGTCCATGGATATCCACATCTGCTCTGAATGGTAGCCACGTTAGTCTGTATCAGCAAAACCAATGAGGAGTCCTTGTGTCCCCTTAGAGACTAAGAATTTTATTTGGGCATAAGCTTTTGTGGGCTAGAACCCATTTCATCAGATGCATGGAGTGGAAAATATAGAGGCAGGTATAAATACATGAAAAGATGGGAGTTCCCTTACTAAGTGTGAGGTCAGTCTAACAAGACAGCTCAATTGACGTCTGGATACTAAGGGAGGAAAAATAACTTCTTCTTTGAGTGGTTGTTCATGTCCATTCAAAGTAGGTGTGCGCACGCCGCTTGCACGCCAGCCGGAAGATTTTCCCTAGTAGCGTCGGTAGGGTTGGCCCGGGCGCCCCCTGGAGTGGCGCCACCGCGGCGCCCTATAAAGGGGCCCGCCGACCCTCCACCCCCTCAGTTCCTTCTTACCGCCGGTGATGGCTAGTTGGAACTTCTCTTGCGGTAGCAAATCGGCAGTGTCCTATCCTTACCGTCTAGCGTATAAAGTTGTATGATAGTTAGTCTGTATATAGTTCTTAGTTGTTGGGGGGTCGTCCCCCCCGAGCTGTCGTTGCCCGCTGGGGCATGCCCGGGTCCCCCGGGTTCAAGCTTTGCAAGGATTGCGGAAAATTCATGCCCAAGAGTGACCCGCACTCGGCGTGTTTAAGGTGCTTCGGAGAGAGCCACCAAAAGGACCGGTGCTCTGTCTGTAGAGGCTTCCGCCCGCGAACTCTTAAGGACAGGGCTCAAAGACTTAGAGTCCTCCTGATGGAGGCGGCCCTACAGCCACCCTCGGACCCGGAGCTGGCCGAGGCGGTGCCCAGCACATCGTCTTCGGTGCGGAGCGCCCCGGCACCGGCATCAGGACTTAGGGCCCAGCCCAAGTCGTCAAAAACCTGGCACCGGACGGAGTCGGGTCTAAGGAAGTCGGCCTCAGTGCAGCACCGCTCGCCTTCGCCGGTGCCCGCCAAAAGAAGGAAGCCGGTGAGGGCACGGTCACCCCACCAGGATCCGAGGCCGACGCCGTCCGCGACCATGAGCGGACAGGCTGGGCTACAGCCCTCGGCGGTTCCGTCGACTCCCGCACCGCAGAGAGGGCGGTCGAGTCCGGACCAGCCTAATTCTCCGGACCTCAGCGGAGACCTACACCCACCTTCGACCCCGGAGGCATTCGAGGCGGCCTCAGGTCTGATGGGACTCGCAGTGCCGGTCTCTCTGCACCACAAGGAGTTGCCCACGGTGGTCCATCCCCCGGTGCAGTCTAGGGGCAAACCGGCCATGCTGTCGCCTCCCTCCCCGCACCGCGCCATGAGGTCGGCACCGGACCAGGCGAGAGGCCCGCCTCCGCACCGCTCTCCATCAGCACCGGGTGCCACTCCCACCAGGTCCTCATACTCAGAGACCTCAGACTCAGAGGCAGACTCCTATCACTCCAGCCGGTCGCGGAGCAGGAGATCGGAGTCGGGGGCGAGCCGCCACCGTTACCCACAGTGGCAGCAACAATGGCAGCCGCCATCGCAGTGGCTGTTTTTGGACTCCCTGGGGCTACCACCAGTCGGTAGGCCAGGCGTTCGGCCCGCGATCAAGATCGGCTTCGGTGTCCTCGACTTCGGTGGCCCCGGCGCAGCTGCCTCCTCCACCGGCACCGTCGCTGAGCAGGGGTGTGCCTTTCTCAAACACAGCACCCCCTAGCAGGGCAGCGGCACTGGCGATGGCTTCAGATCCGGCTCCGCAGGCACCGCATGATACGCCAAGCCGTTCGCTGGCGACCCCGGTACCGATCGCGGTACCACGTTCAGAGGAACCAGCACTGCAACCATGGTACTGTGTGCCACAGGACCCTGAGGGACTGCACGCAACGCACGAAGGACCGCTCCAGGTGCTCTCCTCATCGTCCTCCCCGGATGAAGCGGTCTCGGGCACGGCCGCGGCACTGGCCCTCGAGGACACGCGTATCCTCCAGCAACTGCTCTGCAGAGCGGCGCAGAGCCTCGCAATCCAGGCGGAGGAAATCGAGGTGGACGCGGACCCTGTGGTGGACATCCTGGCTCCCACGGGGCCGTCCATGGTGGCCCTCCCGCTAATAAAGTCTATAGCGGATACATCCTGCACCCTATGGCAGACGCCAGCCTCGTTGGCCCCTACCACCAAGAGGTCCGAGCGGCGCTATTTCGTCCCCTCGAAGGGGCACGAGCACCTGTACACCCATCCCCCTCCGGACTCCCTAGTAGTGGATGCGGCCAACCAGCAGGAGCATCAGGGGTTTCAGGGGTCAACGCCAAAGAGCAGGGACGCAAAAAAACTCGAGCTCTTTGGGCGAAAGGTGTACTCCACGGGGGGACTCCAACTCCGCATTGCCAACCAACAGGCGGTTGTAAGCCGATATGGTCACAACACGTGTTCGGCCATGTCGAAGTTTGCGGAGCTCCTTCCCCAGGACTCGAGGCAGGAGTTTTCAGCCCTAGTGGAGGAGGGCAAACTGATTTCCCGAGCCTCCCTCCAGGCTGCCTTAGACGCGACGGACTCAGCCTCGTGCACCCTGGCCACGGGCTTGGTCATGCAGCGGGGAGCCTGGCTCCAGGTCTTGGGCCTGCCCTATGAGGTCCAGCAAACAATTCAGGACCTCCCTTTCGAGGGGCAGACATTATTTTCTGAAAAGACAGATAAACGTCTGCATAGCCTAAAGGACTCGAGGGCCACACTTCGCTCGCTAGGCCTGCATACCCCTGCGACCCAGCGCAGACAGTTTAGGCCGCAGGCGACCCCCCGCCCGTACCAGCCACAGACTCGCCAGGAGCCGGGGCGCAGGCGGGGCAGAAATGGCAGGAGGCGCCCCCAATGCCACCCATCCGGCCAGGCGTCAAACCGGTCGAGGCCATCATCGGGGCCTAGACCCCCTATTTGATGGTACGGTCGAGGGAGACCTACCAACCGAGACTCTGGATCCTTCCACCCCTACCTTTGGGTCACGTCTGTCCCCCTTCTGCCATGCCTGGTCCCACATCACGTTGGACAAATGGGTGCTCCGCACAGTAGAGAAGGGATATTCTATCCAGTTCTCCTCCCTCCCGCCCACCAACCCCCCTTCCCGTCCCTCTTCAGGGACCCATCTCAGGAGCAACTTCTAACTCAAGAGGTGAAGTCCCTCACGGAGGCAGGGGCGGTGGAGGAAGTCCCATGGGAGCTCAGGGGAACAGGCTTCTACTCCCGGTATTTCCTCATACCGAAGGCGAAAGGGGGCCCATCTTAGACCTGCGGCGGCTGAACAAGTTTGTACGAAAACTCAAGTTCCACATGTTTTCCCTGTCTTCGATCATTCCCTCCCTGGATCCAGGGGATTGGTACGCCTCCCTCGACTTAAAGGACGCCTATTTCCACATTGCCATAATTCCTCGACACCATCGATACCTCAGGTTTGTCGTGGCCGGTACCCATCTGCAGTTCACGGTGCTCCCGTTCGGCCTGTCGGCCACTCTCAGGGTCTTCACAAAGTGCATGGCAGTCGTGGCCGCCTTTCTCCGCAGGCGGGGCATCCAGGTGTTTCCCTACCTGGACGACTGGCTCGTAAAAGGTCGTTCCAGGGGGCAGGTAGAGACACAGGTGTCGTTCATCAGGCAGACCTTTCTCGACCTCGGCCTCCTCTTAAACGAAGCCAAGTCGACCCTGTCTCCGACACAACGGATAGAGTTCATAGGCGCTGTTCTGGACTCCACTCACGCCAGAGCGTATCTGCCGGAATCCAGGTTCCGTGCGATTTCCGAGCTCATCCTGGATCTGCGCCGCGCCCCGGTAACCACGGCGCGAGTATGCCTTCGACTGTTGGGCCACATGGCGGCATGCACCTATGTGGTGGCCCACGCCAGACTCTGGCTCCGCCCGCTACAGTCCTGGTTGGCGACAGTTTACCGCCCAGCCAGGGGACCCCCTGGACTTGGTGGTGTCCATTCCCATTTTGGTGCTCAGCTCGCTGCGGTGGTGGCTCGACCCGCAGGAAGTGTGCAAGGGTGTCCCCTTTGCTGCCCCACAACCCTCCCTCTCCCTGGTGACGGACGCCTCGGATCGAGGTTGGGGAGCACACCTGGGTCACCTCAGGATGCAGGGCTTGTGGTCGTCGTCGGACCTCGAGTTGCATATCAATGTCAGGGAGCTGAGGGCGGTCCGCTTGGTTTGTCTGACCTTCCGGTCCCACCTGGCCGGCAGATGTGTCTCGGTCCTTTCAGACAACATGGCGACAGTCTTCTATATCAACAAACGGGGGTGCACGCTTCTCTCCCCTGTGCAGGGAAGCCTTCGCACTGTGGGATTTCTGCGTTCTCAATGCCACCCACCTGACGGCGTTCTACCTCCCGGGGGAGCAGAACGGTCTAGCAGACACCCTCAGCCGCTCGTTCCAGGGTCACGAGTGGTCCCTTCGAGGGGATGTGGTGTGCGCTCAATTTTCCAGCTTCGGGGCTTTCCCTGGTTAGACCTGTTTGCTTCGAGGGAGAACAGGAAGTGCCGATGGTTCTGCTCCCTCCTGGGGCGCGGCCGGGGGTCTGTGTCGGACGCCTTCCTGCAGTCCTGGGCGGTCGGTCTCCTCTACGCCTTCCCTCCATTTCCCCTGATACACAGGGTGCTCCTGAAAATTCGCAGGGACCACACGAGGGTAATCCTGATAGCCCCGGCGTGGCCGCGCCAGCATTGGTACATGTCTCTCCTGCACATGTCAGTTCAGGCGCCCCTGATGTTGCCCCTGCTACTGGACCTGATCATGCAGGACCGGGGCTCCCTCCACCATCCGAACCTCGAATCCCTTCACCTCACAGCATGGATGCTCCATGGCTGAACCAGGTGGAGTTGCAGTGCTCCCAGCAAGTTAGGCAAGTGCTGCTGGGTAGCAGGAAACCATCCACTAGGGCTACCTACCTGGCAAAATGGGGGCGCTTCTCCATATGGTCGGGCCAGCGAGGTCATGACCCGCTGGTGGTCCCAATTGTCCTTGACTATTTGCTTCACCTAAGACATCTGGGCCTCTCCCTTTCCTCCATTCGCGTTCACTTGGCGGCCATATCCGCCTTCCACCCGGGGGAAGGGGGTGCCTCGGTGTTTGCGAACCCGCTGGTTGGGCGTTTCCTTAAGGGTATGGACAGGCTCTTCCCGCATGTGTGTCCACCGACCCCTACCTGGGACCTGAATCTGGTTCTCTGTCCTCTCAGAGCCTCCCTTTGAGCCTCTGGCTTCGTGCTCCCTGCTATACCTGTCATACAAGACTGCCTTCCTGGTGGCGATCACCTCGGCCAGAAGGGTGTCGGAGCTTCGGGCGCTAACATCTGAGCCCCTGTACGCTGTCTTCTACAAAGACAAAGTCCAACTTAAGCCTCACCCGGCCTTTCTACCTAAGGTCGTATCCCAGTTCCACATGGGCCAAGATATCTTTCTCCCGGTGTTTTATCCGAAGCCACACTCCTCCAGCGAGGTGCGGAGGCTCCATTCCCTGGACATCCGACGGGCGTTGGCCCTTTACATAGAGCGTACCAAGCCCTTCAGACGCTCGGCTCAACTCTTCGTTGCAGTGGCAGAGAGGATGAAAGGCCTCCCGGTCTCCTCTCAGCGTATCTCTTCGTGGATTGCGACCTGTATCCGGGAATGCTATCGTATAGCTAAGACCCCTGTTCCGCGGGTCACGGCCCACTCCACTAGGGCGCAGGCCTCCTCTGCGGCATTCCTGGCTCAAGTCCCGACTAGGAGATTTGTAGGGCGGCCACGTGGTCCTCCATTCACACATTCTTGGCTCACTACGCCATCACGCAACAGGCGAGGGATGATGCAGCCTTCGGTCGTGCAGTCCTCCAGTCAGCAGTGATCTCCGACCCCTCCTCCTAAGGTTAGGCTTGTGAGTCACCTACTTTGAATGGACATGAACAACCACTCGAAGAAGAAAAAACGGTTACCCACCTTTTAGTAACTGTTGTTCTTCGAGATGTGTTGTTCATGTCCATTCCAATACCCACCCTCCTACCCCTCTGTCGGAGAGCCGGCAAGAAGGAACTGAGGGGGTGGAGGGTCGGCGGGCCCCTTTATAGGGCGCCGCGGTGGCACCACTCCAGGGGGTGCCCGGGCTGACCCTACGGACGCTGCTAGGGAAAATCTTCTGGCTGGCGTGCACGCGGCACGCGCACACCTACTTTGAATGGACATGAACAACACATCTCGAACAACAACAGTTACTAAAAGGTGGGTAACCATTTTTTTTGTAGTGGTAATGAGAGTGGCCCATTTCGAACAGTTGACCAGAAGGTGTGAGTAACAGTAGGGGGAAATTAGGTTTAGGTTTTATAATAACCCAACCACTCCCAGTCTTTATTCAGGCCTAATGTAATGGTGTCCAGTTTGCAAAATAATTCCAGTTCTGCAGTTTCACGCTTGAGTCTGTTTTTGAAGTTTTTTGTTGAAGAATGGCCACTTTTAGGTCTGTAATCGGGTGGCCAGGGAGATTCAAGTGCTCTCCTACTGGTTTTTTAATGTTATGATTCCTGATGTCAGATTTGTGTCCATTTATTCTTTTGCGTAGAGACTGTCAGGTTTGGCCAATGTACATGGCAGAGGGGCACTGCTGGCACATGATGGCATATGTCACATTGGTAGATGTGCAAGTGAACGAGCCCCAGATGGTATGGCTGATGTGATTAGGTCCTTTGATGGTGTCCCTTGAATAGATATGTGGACAGAGTTGGCACTGGGGTTTGTTGCAGGGTTTGATTTCTGGGTTGGTATCTTTGTTGTGTGGTGTGTAGTTGCTGGTGAGTATTTGCTTTAGGTTGGGGAGCTGCCTGTAAGCAAGGACATCTGCTCTGTGGATAGCCACAGATTTTCAAGGCTCTACTCATTAGGTTAGTGCTGGCTCAGAGGGAAGATTCCTGTCAGCTGAATCACTGGCACCACTTCTTGTTGCACCCAGGTATTTTTTTGAGGTCTCTCAGTCAAGTACTGATTTCTAGACAAATACTCGCTGGTTTTAAGATCAGTGTTTTTTCCCAGAGTGCAGACCAGAGAAAAGAGAATTTGTCCACTTACGGAAATGTTGTGCAGGTTTCCTTAGCCCAAACAAAGCTTCTGAACTGAAATGGGTTTCAGGAC
This sequence comes from Mauremys mutica, assembly GCF_020497125.1. NCBI lineage: Eukaryota > Metazoa > Chordata > Testudines > Geoemydidae > Mauremys > Mauremys mutica. Next base: position 45,465,485 of record NC_059085.1, read on the forward strand.
TGGAGTGAGCTTCAAAATCTAGAACAAGCGTCTGTGCGACACTAAACTCGGAGCTGGACCAACCTGCTCGTGAGCTATAGCAAGCTCCCATGTTAGAATGGGCTCCTCACCAAGGCATGCTCCTGCCTGCTCTGAGCTCCCAGTAGTCTGGGCGCAGATGAAGAGTTGTGCTTATGGGCTCTGTGGCCCACCTGAGAAGTTTGGGTATTATGCCATCGGGTCTTGCAACACTCCTGCTACGCAGTGTCTTTATTGGGGACCAAATCTCTTCCAACATGCATACATCTATACAGGTTTCAGGGTCTGGGATTGCATCTACTACTAATGTTTCCAGGTCTGGGCATGGAGTTGCTTCAGGATGCTTAAGTGCAGTCTCATAAAATTTTCACTTTTTTCAGACCTTTTTCTTGGGATGAGAATGTTTTACCATTAGCCATATTTATCAGGCATAAACCCCATGCAAAGTCCAGTTTGGGATCCAAGTGATCAAATAGCTTTGAATGCAGGCCATTATTTATTGGATCTTATTCCCTCTTTTGCCCAGTTCTCAAAATAAGCTTCACAATCCACTTTTGCTCTTGCCCCCAAAATACCTTGTAAATGTTTGTTTAGCATCATCATGGCACTGTATGGCCTCAGACATCTTTTGCAGAATTTGAAAAGTCTCATCAAATAGGCAAGGGCATCATTACAGCGTTTCAGTTTTGGAATGGTGTCTATAGCTTCTCGGATGACTCTGATTCTGGCTGTCCCAGCTGATTCTTTGTCATCTGGGAGAGCACTAAGTGCATCGGATAGAGTACTCTGTCCCAGTCCATAGCTGAAGCGCCCCAGACTACCAGAACAACAGATGCAAAACCTGGAGACATATCTCCACTGCTACAATGATTAACGCTCTCCACAACACCCTTTTCAAGATCCATGGTCCTACACATGCTCAGCACAACTGGTGGTGTACCTCATCCAGTGCGCTAAATGCCCCAATAACTATGTCAGGTTCCACTCACAATCACTATGCTCTCAAATGAACTCACACAGGAAAATGATAAAAGACAAAAGCATCCTGTCACCGGTGGGTGGACATTTCACAAAGTGACCTCTCTGTATCTGACCTACCAGTCCTCATCCTCAAAGGAAACCTGCATGACACTTGCAAAAGACGAGCCTGGGAGCTTAAATTCATAATTTTGCTAGACACTAAAAATCATGGTCTTAATAGAGACACTGGATTTATGGCTTATTACAACAATCTGTAACCCACTAACCTCCCCCCCTTTTGTCCTACGACTACAGGGGTGTTAACAAGCCCCTTCACCTTGAATGGCCCCTTAGTTGTGTAAGTAGTTATCGTATATTCTATCTGTTCACCCTTGTATTTAGCTGTTACGCTCTGAGAGCCATTCCCAGATCTGAAGAAGAGCTCCGTGAGTCTAGAAAGCCTGTCTCTCCCACCAACAGAAGTTGGTCCAATAACCGATATTATCTTGCCCACTTTGTCTCTTGAATATCCTGGGACTGACACGGCTATAATTATTGCATAACAGTACACAGTGGTCAGCCAGGAAGATAAGTGACTCCCATCTCCTGTCTTGTAGAACTTGTCTTAAGGCATGTCACTTCTGGGTGACCTGCCTTTAACTGCAAGGACTTAAGAGCACGTGGGCATACACACACATATTCCTCCTCCTTACATATTATCCCCATGTATGTTTCACAAAAACTATGTTGACCAGGCTTTCAGTGGAAACCTTATGTGATGCTCTTTGGTGAACTAGAATGTAAAATACCAGAGCCGGGGGGCCTTGCAATCCTTATGCACCCCTGCGCCCTCTGCCAGCTGGCATTAAGAGGTCCTTGGGTCACACATTCTCCTCCACCTGACTGAGAATAGTGTGTGTCTGTGGGTAACAAACACTGTAGCCTCTCCCCCAAGTCTAAATAAAACTCCACCAACACATTTTTCCCCAAGTAAAACATCTCTGCATCTCTATGGATTTAAGGAAGGAAGGATAAACCAACCCTTCAGTGAACACGCTGCAGTTGGATTCTACTTTGCTTTCTCCCCTTGAGACTCATTAAGGAATTTTAATACAGGTAACATATATTATCCATTTAACTCTTTCAAAAACCTAACCCTGGGGCCTTCACACTCCCTGTGCCAGCCTGCTCCACCACATTACCCTGGCAGTAAAATAGATTTTTCCATTTAATGTTGTAATACAAAAATACCTTAACATAGGACCAGCAACCATGTTCTGTATGTTTGCCCCTTAGGAGGGGTTGGGACTGAATGAATTTAGAGTGTAAAACCACTTGTAAAATACTTCATTTATTCAAAAATTCAAGTCAGACATTTTTTTAAGACACATTTTGTCCCTGCTTTTACAATATTGTGGTATGTCCTGACCCATATTCAGCCAGTGTCCTAGGGAGGCAAATTTGGTTTGCATAGTGATTAAATTGAAAAAGCACTGAACATAAGAGACCAAATAGACTCCAAAGGCAACTGGAGTGAGCAATCCAAAGTCGAAGGGTTGGGAATATTGGAGCAGAGCAGCCTCCCAACCCTTCTGTCTACTTGTTAAAGTAAAATTCAAACTCCAAATTGTCAAGGAAGATTTAGAATTCAGTCCAAAATGTTTCTCTCCATTTTTTGGCCAGTCTTTGACCCTAATCGTAGGAAAGGTGGAAGAAGTTCTCATTGCCTCAGTCACCATCGCTTCACAGACAAGTGTGAACAATCCTTTTGGGCCTGGCAGGGGTGGCGGGGATGGGGGGAGCAGGAGGGCTTAAGGGATTCTTTCCTAGCTGCCCAGGCTTTGCTTGTTATCTCCACAACTAGGGATTGTAAATTGTGACCAGAGTACAACCGGAGCCCTGTTCGGCACTGCACAATGCCCGTGCTCATCTGAGTTCACACTTCATTATTTCTCAGTGTAAGCTGAGAACGTATCTGAGTGTTTTGTTGAAATGCTACAAAGTAGTGTCTGCTCATCCTACCGTGCTGCATCTGTCCCAAACCCTGGCTTCAGCAGAATGAGCTGGTACTCTCAACACCAGCCATCAGACTGCAGACCAAGGATGGAAGGAAGGCAGTTCAGGAGGGCAACTTCTTGCCAGTTTGCTATACTGCTGATTCTCTTGTGTCCGAATCAAACAGCGTGGGATTGCACTCTGAAGATTCTGATTACTGACTGGAATCAGTCAGCCATGGTGGTTGTTTGGAACACCTGCTAATGACAGCTCTGGGTTCCGGAACCACGTGAGAAGAGCCCTGAGCTCTGTGTCTGATCGGTCAGAGGGGAATGAAACAGATATAGATGTACTCACTTGCATATATTTACTCTCTCTGATTACAGCTGCAGATTTGGCATTGTGAGAAGTTCTAATTGGGAGAGTTAAAATGAAGTTTACTAGAGCTTGGTATCAGGAGGTCTGTGATCCCAAGGCTCTCTGAAGGCATACCCTGTTTAAAGTGCTAAGAAGACAATCATGCCATTGCTTAAGTCTGGGCCTGAGAGATTCCCTGTAGTGGGTGGGTCTACGAGATGGGAGTACTACATCTGTAAGAGACCAGAATAGGCAAATCCAGACACCCTGTGGCATGTTTGCGCTGCAAACCATCTGCTAGGCGGCTTGCCCTTCCAGAGGAAGCTCATCCATTCATAGAATCACTTCTTGCCATCTGCCTAATGAGTCCGTAGTCCCAAATGGCTAGGCCGAGGCCCTACTCTCACATTCCTTCCTTGCAGAATACGCCATGACAGACGCTTGAGAGATGCTGTTTGGAATGTTTAACTGCTTTGCTTTTCCCCCTCTCTGGCTCTCATTTCCAAGTGAAATGGGTACCAGTGTCCTTGCCAGAATTTGAGGCTGCAGTAGCTGCAGCCATGTTGCAGGCAGTGTGACTACAGGATCTTTTGGTGCCTTCTCCCCTGCTTATATTTATTCAATAATATCGCAAGCCCTGAAGTCTCTCTTGAAGCTGAGCCCTTTGTGCTGTGCTTTTCCTAGTAGCAAATAATAACTTCATCCCATGAAGTCACAATCGCACTTTAGTAACCAATGAAAATGGGTTTGTCCCCTGTACAATAGTTAAACTGTTCAACTCTTGTTCAGGATGACCATTGAACAGGTGTGTTCATCAATGGGTCAGTTTCCTGGTGTGTGTGGGTCTTGGTGTGCTCCCTACCCAGAGGGGGATCAGTGTGGTGTAGGATTGGCTCTTGATTTGTCATAGTCTGTTAGAAATACCACTTCACAAGTCAGCTTCATCCCATGATGTCGCCTAAGACAAGTGTGCTTTGGACAGTGCTATGCAACTAATTACAGCTATAGTCTGAAAAGTGCCTATGGAAATCATATTTGTGGTTCTCTTTAATCTGATCCTATGTAAAAAGTGCTTAGTTTACAACTAAAAAAATGTTTTTTTCGGACTGCCAGCCCTGCAAATTCAGCCTGCCCTTAAAGAATCTTGTAGGTTCTTTCCCTCTTGTACATCATTATTTGCAATAAAAGTTCCACAAATCTAATTTGCATTTGTGCAAACCAAATGTCTTTAAATTGTGCTTTAGTTACACCAGTGCAGCCATCAGTGGTTCACACAGGTGTGTCTGCTTGGAACTTAGTAAACAAGTCTGTTGCTGATGCACAAGGAGGAATAGACTCCAGCTAATTCAGTCTGAGCACTTTTGGCTCTTTAGAGCTAATAGGAGTAAGAAGCATTAACTAAAACAATGAGGAGTCCTTGTGGCACCTTAGAGACTAACAAATTTAGTTGGGCACAAGCTTTCGTGGGCTAAAACCCACTTCATCAGATGCATGGAGTGAAAAATACAGGAGCCGGTATAAATACATGAAAGGATGGGGTTTGCTTTACCAAGTGTGAGGTCAGACTAATGAGATAAATCAGTTAACAGCAGGATACCAAGGGAGGAAAAATAACTTTTGAAGTTATTAGCACTGTACTGCTAATAAGCGATGGTCACATAAACACCACCCTATACTGGAAACCTACTGACTGCTGTACTTACCTACATGCTTCCAGCTTTCATCCAGACCACATCACACGATCCATCGTGTACAGCCAAGCTCTAAGATACAACCGCATTTGCTCCGATCCCTCAGAGACAAACACCTACAAGATCTCCTATCAAGTGTTCTTAAAATGACAATACCCACCTGCTGAAGTGAAGAAACAGATAGACAGAGTCAGAAGGATACTCAGAAGTCACCTACTCCAGGACAGGCCCAACAAAGAAAGTAACAGAACGCCACTAGCCGTCACCTAGAGCCCCCAACTAAAACCTCTCCAGCGCATCATCAGGGATCTACAACCTATCCTGAAGGACGATCCCTCACTCTCACAGATCTTGGGAGACAGGCCAGTCCTCGCCTACAGACAGCCCCCCAACCTGAAGCAAATACTCACCAGCAACCACACACCACACAACAAAAACACCAACCCAGGAACCAAACCCCAGTGCCAACTGTGTCCACATATCTATTCAAGGGACACCATCAAAGGACCTAACCGCATCAGCCACACCGTCTGGGGCTTGTTCACCTGCACATCTACCAATGTGATATGCCATCATGTGCCAGCAGTGCCCCTCTGCCATGTACAGTGGCCAAACCGGACAGTCTCTATGCAAAAGAATAAATGGACACAAATCTGACATCAGGGAACATAACATTCAAAAACCAGTAGGGGAACACTTCAATCTCTCTGGTCACTCAATAACAGACCTAAAAGTGGCAATTCTTCAACAAAAAAAACTTCAAAAACAGACTCCAACGTGAAACTGCAGAACTGGAATTAATTTGCAAACTGGATACCATCAGATTAGGCCTGAATAAAGACCGGGAGTGGTTGGGTCATTACAAAACCTAAACTTAATTTCCCCATTACTAATTTCTTTCTACTGTTACTCACACCTTCTTGTCAACTGTCTGTAATAGGCCACTCTCTTCCCAGTTCAAAAGTTATTTTTCCTCCCTTGGTATCCTGCTGTTAATTGATTTATCTCGTTATACTGACCTCACACTTGATAAAGCAACCCCCATCCTTTCATGTATTTATACCTGCTCCTGTATTTTCCATTCCATGCATCTGATGAAGTGGGTTCTAGCCCACAAAAGCTTATGCCCAAATAAATTTGTTAGTCTCTAAGGTGCCACAAGGACTCCTCGATGTTTTTGCTGATACAGACTAACACGGCTCCACTCTGAAGCATTAACTAGTTAATGCTTCAAATTGGCTGGTCTGACTTCCATAATACCTTGGATTGTTCCCCTTCTGACAGCCACCAAAAATGCCTTGATTTGTTCCTGTCCTCTTCCCTTGTGCTGCTTTTCAAGCAATGAAACAGGGAGGGGCTATCATGGAGATCTCTCTTCCAGACCTCTGAATTGGTCAGCCAAGTGGCGTTGGGCTTAGGACCCGGCTTTCCCACTCTCCCACACATTAGTCAGACTTTTGCTGCTTTGCAGCCAGCTGTGGTTTAATCAGTGTTGTGTGTAATGGTTTGGCTAGAAACATAGGTGCTGTCTCATTTTACGATTTCTCTCTCTGAATCTGTTTGATCAGTTCTTGTATCTCTCTGCTCCCCACCCTGTCACATGGTCCTTTTCATGGGCTCCAAGTCTGCCAGTATAGGGCAGTAGGAAGAATGGAGAGTTGATGCATAGACTCAGAGACTTTAAGGTCAGAAGGGACCATTATGATCATCTAGTCTGACCTCCTGCACAATGCAGGCCACAGAATCCCACCCATCCACTTCTATAACAAACCCCTAGCCTATGTCTGAGTTATTGAAGTCCCCAAATTGCGGTTTGAAGACCTCAAGCTGCAGAGAATCCTCCAGCAAGTGACCCGTGCCCCATGCTGCAGAGGAAGGCGAAAAACCTCCAGGGCCTCTGCCAATCTGCCCTGGAGGAAAATTCCTTCCCGACCCCAAATATGGCAGTCAGTTAAACCCTGAGCACGTGGGCAATACTCACCAGCCAGCACCCAGGAAAGAATTCTCTGTAGTAACTCAGATCCCAAACCATCTAACATCCCATCACAGACCACTGGGCATACTTACCTGCTGATAATCAAAGATCAATTGCCAAAATTAGGCTATCCCATCATACCAACCCCTCCATAAATTTAACAAGCTTAGTCTTAAAGCCAGATATATCTTTTGCCCCCACTACTCCCCTTGGAAGGCTGTTCCAGAACTTCACTCCTCTAATGGTTAGAAACCTTCGTCTAATTTCAAGTCTAAACTTCCTAGTGTCCAGTTTATATCCATTTGTTCTTGTGTCCACATTGTTACTAAGCTTAAATAATTCCTCTCCCTCCCTAATATTAATCCCTCTGATATATTTATAAAGAGCAATCATATCCCCCCCTCAGCCTTCTTTTGGTTAGGCTAAACAAGCCAAGCTCTTTGAGTCTCCTTTCATAAGACAGGTTTTCCATTCCTCAGATCATCCTAGTAGCCCGTCTCTGAACCTGTTCCAGTTTGAATTCATCCTTCTTAAACATGGGAGACCAGAACTGCACACAGTATTCCAGATGAGGTCTCACCAGTGCCTTATATAACGGTACTAACACCTCCTTATCTTTGCTGGAAATACCTCGCCTGATGCATCCTAAAACCGCATTAGCTTTTTTAACGGCCATATCACATTGGCGGCTCATAGTCATCCTGTGATCAACCAATACTCCGAGGTCCTTCTCCTCCTCTGTTACTTCCAACTGATGCGTCCCCAATTTATAACTAAAATTCTTGTTGTTAATCCCTAAATGCATGACCTTGCACTTTTCACTATTAAATTTCATTCTATTACTATTACTCCAGTTTACAAGGACATCCAGATCTTCCTGTATGATATCCCGGTCCTTCTCTGTGTTAGCAATACTTCCCAGCTTTGTGTCATCCGCAAACTTTATTAGCACATTCCTGCTTTTTGTGCCAAGGTCAGTAATAAAAAGGTTAAATAAAATTGGTCCCAAAACTGATCCCTGAGGAACTCCACTAGTAACCTCCTTCCAGCCTGACAGTTCACCTTTCAGTACGACCCGTTGTAGTCTCCCCTTTAACCAGTTCCTTATCCACCTTTCAGTTTTCATATTTATCCCCATCTTTTCCAATTTAACTAATAATTCCCCATGTGGAACTGTATCAAATGCCTTACTGAAATTGAGGTAAATTAGATCCACTGCGTTTCCTTGGTCTAAAAAATCTGTTACTTTCTCAAAGAAGGAGATCAGGTTGGTTTGGCACAATCTAACTTTTGTGAAACCATGTTGTATTTTGTCCCAATTACCATTGACCTCAATGTCCTTAACTACCCTCTCCTTCAAAAATTTTTCCAAGACCTTACATACTACAGATGTCAAACTAACAGGCCTATAGTTACTCGGATCACTTTTTTTTCCCTTTCTTAAAAATAGGAACTATGTTAGCAATTCTCCAGTCATACGGTACAACCCCTGAGTTTCCTGATTCATGAAAAATTCTTGCTAATGGGCTTGCAATTTCATGTGCCAGTTCCTTTAATATTCTTGGATGAAGATTATCTGGGCCCTCCGATTTAGTCCCATTAAGCTGTTCGAGTTTGGCTTCTACCTCGGATGTGGTAATATCTACCTTCATATCCTCATTCCCAATTGTCATCCTTCCATTATCCCTAAGCTCCTCATTAGCCTTATTAAAGACCAAGGCAAAGTATTTATTTAGATATTGGGCCATGCCTAGATTATCTTTAACCTCCACTCGATCCTCAGTGTTTAGCGGTCCCACTTCTTCTTTCTTTTGTTTTCTTCTTATTTATATGGCTATAGAACCTTTTACTATTGGTTTTAATTCCCTTTGCAGTGCAGTGGAGGTCATGTTGCTCTGATGTACTTCCAGGGACGGCAGATCCAGCACGACCTCTTCTGCCATCAGCTCTCTTGCAGTGAGGTTCACAAGTAGGGAGTTCACAAGCCCTGGTGCTTTCATTTTACTCTGGATATTTTTGAAAGGAGTTAATGTTCTCTGGCATGCTACCATTAGCTTCTGCTGTCCAATGGCATGTACCTCTCACTCAGGCACTTTCCGTCTCTTGTGCATACGTTGGAAAACCATGTCTCTCTCACTCCTCCCCCTTTTTTTCCTCATGCTCCGAGAATGGTAGGTTTAAAAAAACACCTGGGGAAGTTTCAGGCAGCAGTAACAAAGCCTGTCTCCACAGAGGGGAGGCTAATTACACAGTTAATTAATCCAACAGATGTCACTTTAAATGCCTGATTCTTTGTGAGTCTGTTGTGCACACATGCTGGTTAAACAGACTTCATGGGCCCTGTTCAAAATGCCTGCTCAGGCTGTTGGAGACTGTCACTTTAAAGCCTGGGGTGTCCTGTGCCTTGATTGCATCAAGAAACTGGTCCTGGAGAGTTGTCTAGACTTCATTCAAAATAGATGGCAGTCAGAGAGAACGTTCCTGTGATAGTTCTGATTAACTGACATCTGAAATATAAGAACCCCAGTACCCCTCCTCCCAGCATGCACCCTCCTGCTTGAAAGTGATGGGAGTTAGGAAGACACCAAGCGGGAGAGGAGCCTTGCATAGGACACCAGTGTAACAGAGGCAACTGGCTGGCTCAGGCAAACGGGAGTCTGGACATCTGAGCCTCTCAGCTTTGTGGTCACTTGTTCAAATTCAACCCAGTTCTGTAGTACCCGAAGCCGTTAGTCTCTTGTAAGTGTGGTTGGTCTGTCTGGATAACCAGCAGCACACCTGACATCCAATTGGCCCCCTTGTTTTTGGTCTCAAGACAGATGCCAATCAATGGACAGGAAGTCTCAACTTCCATTTCACACCTAGGACTTATCCTCATAGATGAGGGCTATGGTTTACTGTCAGGGCAATGTCAGTCCAGCTCTTTCACCAACATTACATTCATTTAAAAATGAATTAATACAACTTATTTCAGTAGCTGACAGCTGTAAAATTCCTCTCCCTCAGACCCCATTTGGCTGCCTTTTGTGTTTCCATGTAGGAGGGTCAGATACTTGGGTGTGTCTCCAGGCTTATGTAGACAAGGAAATTTACTGGTACTGCTATAGTTACATGGGTACAGCTCCCATGTGTATGCTTCTATTCCGGGAGAAGTGTGTCCACACAGGGAAATTTTACCAGCATAATTTCCTGTGACGACAAGCCCTCAGTAAGTGCTCCCTGAGCCACAGCTCCTCTTTCCTCTTGGGAAAACTCCATTAACTCAACTCTCCAACTGCAAACCGCTCCAAACGGGGCAAGACTAGTGGATGGCATTTATATTCAGAAACAGCTCTAAGAACATAATTTCATTAGCTGAATACTTATGTCCCAGTTTTTCTATCCAAATGGAGACATTCCATTAGAAGACGATAGAAGACCAAAGCAAGGGCAACCCAAACTGAGTTGTGTGAAAGGTTATGTAGGACCAGCGGTTTTCTATAGCAATATCCACACCTGGTGGTCCCTACATAGCACCTCACAACAAAGACAAGTCTACTTAGTGTATTTTCCCCTGTGTGTGTGTGTGTATTATGGTACTTTCCTAGGCAACAGTAACAGGAATGACTTTTTGGGTGCATTCCCTGCTGGTTTGGGATTTTATTCCCCTTTAAATCAGCAGAGATGGAGACCAATTCTGTGTCTTTTCCTTGCTGAGAGGTTACATTCCAGTGACAATAGGTATGTGTATGGAGTTCGTTTCAGTGTTGGATTGAAGTTATGGGCCCTATTGCAGGAGTGGGTGGGTGAGGTCCTGGGGCCTGCAGTAGGTCAGACCAGTGGATTGTGATGGTCCCTTCTAGTATGAGGCAGCCACATGTTGCTTTTAAAGCACAGGTGCTAGGTGGGAAGAAAGCTAGAGAGATCCAACTGATTATGGATTGGTTATAATGTGTGTGGCAGACGGTTGGATAATAACTACATGGAATAAGGGGAAGAGGTAAATGTAGTCAAAGGCAGAGGGAGGTTTTCTTGGGGGCTTAGATCCTTGAGTAAGTCACTGTTACTGCAGCTGATTCAGCATAATTGTGTCCCCATTTCCCTCAGCTGATGAGGATTATATCAGCGTGGTTTAACAGTCTCATTTGCTACTCCCAGTGCAGACTTGTTTTAATGCGTTTCAGTTAGTGAGGTAGAAGAGAGAATGAGGTGTTACTGTTTATACACAGCTAGTCTGTGCAGAGAGGGCTGTGTTGGAGCCTACACAATCCCTCTCAAAGGGCCAGCTTCTCAAAGATGTTAGCCAGCACTTCAAAAGCAAGTGCAACTGCTAGCTTCGCCAGTCCTGCGTGCTGGTGCATATTCCTCCTCTACCTATTTAGCTTCCCTTTGGCGTGGCTCTGAGTTGGAAGAGGGCAAGCTCTGCGACCAGCCAGGGAAGTCTGAAGCTTAGCAAGGCTCAAGTGCTAAAGCAAAGATTCAGTGCTGCCTCCCAGGAGTAACAGACTGCCCTGTGCACTGACTCACGTTCTGAGGGCTGAGTCACCTCACGCTCTGTGTTGCTGCATACAGCCCAAAGGTCCCAATCAGGATCAGGACCACATGGTGTCAGGCTCTGTGTGTCCATGTAGAAATAAATGTCCCTGTCCCAAATTGCTTACCATCGAAAGTCTTGTCATATTAGGAGAGAGGCTGTGTCCTTGTTGGGGCTAGCGTATAGTAACTGGCATGAGGTCAAATACTAGAGAAGACAAAGCAATTGGTAGTTTTCACACAAGGTAATGCTGGGCTCCCTGCTAGAGTTTAACTTGACCTGCTAATGGGTGAACAGTACAAATTGCCTTGTGTTCACTAGACTTTTACCTCGTGTTAATTACCAGGTGTTAGCCCAGGTAAGAACCTCCTCTTTCTAATAGTGCAGATACTCCTTAAGTTCACATTGCCTTCTCTGAGCACCTGAGAGGCTTAGTCAGCACTGGGTAGAAGAGGATCAAGACTAGGAGCTGGACTGTTGCTATTTGATATGGGCTCTGCCATTGACCACGAACTTGAGAAGCCTAGTCAGGAGACTGTTGTAGGGGGATGGGAAAGGTCAGTGATGCAGTTTGAATGGATTTAGGTAACAGGGGTCTCTGCATTTATGAAAAATTGTGTTCTGGTGGTGAAATGTATATTTGCTGTATTGTGGATAGTAATAAGCTAGGTGGAAGGAGCACATCATCTCCCCTACACCCAGTTTCAGTTGCAGTGAAAAGTGTCTATAAATAGTTAAACCTGTTACCTAACTTGTGGCATGGAGCCAGGTCCTGGCATCAGCTGGCTGACAACACAACTCCAAAGGCCCTGTGCATTGCTGTGTCCTGAAGGTAAAGTGGCTGTTGGTTTAAGCAGGAATTAAACAATTACCGTGTCTTAGTTCTCCCCACCTTCAGTGGATTGACTTTATAAATTGTCAGCCTGTTGACATTTTAATGTGAATTATGTCATATGGTATCCCCTTTGATTTCAACATGCCTCAGTTTGTAAATACATGAGCCTCTCAAAGGCTTGTGGTTAGCATACACACAGGAGGCCTGAGGGTTTTTGGTGGGGAGTGAGCAACACGCCTGTCTCTTTCAGCATGGAAAGACTCTCTTACAGCGTGATCTCAAGAAACAGGCAAAGAGGGGCCTTTTTCAAGCACCAGCCTCTGGCAGGGCTGCTGTAGCATTGCTCTCAGCTCTTCTCTTGCACAGAGGGGATGGTGCTCCAAAGGAGATTCCAGGGCTTCCATGGTGCTGCTTCCATGGAATGCTGATTTAGTGCTGTAGTGGGCAATGGTTGCTCTTTTATCTCCACACCCCCCCACGCTGGGGATTGCACAGACTCTGAACTGTTCAAAAGCAAATAAATCTGGTGTTGGGCTGTTCCCAGTAGCTCCTTCACCCATGTAGGACAAATATCCGAAACAGATGTGTCCACATGCACTTGAAGTGAGGGAGCAGTAAACAGCTGAAGCCATTTACCCATCTCTCATTTTATGGAGCACTCCTGCCCGCTGCCCCATCCCAGTGTGTGTTCTACACACAGTAATGTTGGTCAGAGACTGTTAGCTGTAGGTGACCCTTAATATTAAAAGGGGTAGCTTTCACCCCTCTGTGTCTCTCTTGTTTCAAAATCCCCTCTTTCACTCTTGCCTGCAAAGTATTAGTCTGGAGGATCTGTTGCTTTGGGGAATTGGGCACAGAATATGTACATAACCTATACAGCAATACTGTCCCATGTATAAATTCCCAGTCTCAAATTGTTACATTGGAATTAAAGTTGAGAGTACATATCATACATTTATGGTAAAAAAAAACTTTTATATTGATGATGGAGTCGCTCTGAAAAGAAGCACTTTAAAGCCAGGAAACTAAAGTTAAGGTTAAATGTAAGAGTAAGTTAATGTATGGTGAAGGCACCCAACCCCCTTTGTATTACTATTATTTTTATTGCCCTCATGCCAAGTGCCCCAGTCATAGACCAGGTGATAAAAAGGTGGTCCCTCCCCAAAGAGTTTATAATGTAGGTAAATCTTAAACCGGTCAGTTGGAAGGGACCATTATCACCATCTCATCTGACCTGCTGGTTCTCACAGGCTGTATAATCTCTCTCACTGTTTTCTGCTTCAAGCCCATCACTTCTGTTTTGAGCTATAGAATATCATTTTCAAAAGGCATAGTCTTGATTTTAAAGATTTCAAATGATGGAGAATCCACCGCATACCTTTGTAAATTGTTGGAATGATTACCTCCGTTGTTAAAATAAAAAATACAAAAACCTTGCACCTTATTTCTGGTCTGAAACCATTGGATATTAGATCTTTTCCTGATAAATGTAAAAGTTCTCTACTGTTAGAAAACTTCTCCCTGTATGGGTGTTTGTTGACTAGGAACAAGTCACCTCTTAATTTCTCATGGATAAAGTAAATAAAGTGAGTTCTTCGAGTGCTTGCTCCTGTTGATTCCATTTTAAGCGTGCGCGTCCACGTGCACAGTTGTCAGAGACTTTTGCCTTAGCCGCATCTGTAGGGTCGGCTGTGGTGCCCTCTTGAGTGCCACGCTCATGCATTGGTAACCGGTTTTTTCTTATGGCTCTCATTAGAGAGGGCTAGCTTAATTTTGCCCTATATTGATGGCAAATAACTGTATAGCTGTGACTGAAATATATTCGTATTTGTTATCACACATCAAAAAAAATCAGTCTCATTTAAAGACACATTAGATTTTTTTTTCATATTTTTCCTCATGGTGTGTCAGGGCAGAACTAAGGTTGTCTAGTGACTTCCCTGGGGCATTTCCATATCTTACACATTTGAATTTCTTTTAAGTTTAAACTTAACTCTGCATTTCCTGGGTTTTATCATGCCTGTTTTGGGGATAAATACAACATCCCTATAATGTTTTTATGCTAAATTATTTATATACTTTCCATCTTCACTCCATGTTACCGCAGCTCTTTCTGAGAATTTCCTTGTTTTTTTAAATATTAAAATGTTCTTACATAAACAGGAAGCAAGAAATCCAAAGAGAGTGCGGTGTGTGCCATTTCTAATGATTTGAAGATCTGTGGTATCAATAGAGCTGGACAAAGAGCTGATTTTTTTCAGTTTGCTAGCAGATCAAAAGAATCAGTTTGGGGCAAACCAAAAATTCTGAAGAATTTCATCCATTTGAAAAAGACACATTTTGTTTTGTGATTGAACAAAATGTTTCATTTAATTGTTGGGCATTATAAATAGAAAAACAAAGGAAAGTGAGGATTGGAGTCCCAAACAGCTGGTCAAAGGCGAGGGGTTGATGGTGGTGCCACTTGCCTCCTTTATAACTGTTAGGGGATTCACCTAATCACCAGGATACTGTGGGGTGGGTCTCTCACAATCTGTCCTGTGGAAACTGTTCTGCTTTGTATAAATACTGAATTGTCATGGGGCTAGGCGAGAGAGTGAGACTGATCCTACAGCCTGGTGTTTAGGTCGCTCCTGCAATGGACCAGACCCAAGTTCAGATTCCTGTTCCACATCAAGCAAAGGGAGGAATTGAACCTGGGTCTCCCAAAATCCCAATTGAGTGCCTTAGCCACTGGACTAAAAGTTATAAAGGAGACCACTGTCACCCTCCCCCCTGTTTTGTGAATGACACTTCAGTCCCCATGTGAATCCAGCTGGAACTTTTTTTTTCTTTTTGCATGAAACTATTCAATGAATTGATGACGAATTCACCACTAGTTTCAATATCAAGGGTAGGGAACAGCTTCCATGCAAGTAGAGCCAAAAAGGATTAGAGCTGTTCAGTTTAGAAAAAAGATGACTAAGGGGCAGGGCTGGTGCTACCATTTAGGCCAGCTAGGCGGTTGCCTAGGGCGCCAAAAAGCGGTGCCCCCAATTTTTTTTAAAAGCCTTTCAGCGGCCGCTGCGCTGGGAGGGAGAGGGAGTCTGAGCTGCCGGCAGCCAGCCTAGGGGTTCCCGACAGCAGGGCTTCTGGAGCAGAGGTGAGCTCTGGTGGGGAGGTGCCAGATGGCTCCCTGGGGGCGGGGGGGGGGAGCTGCCACGGGGGGGGGGGAGGCGCCTCAAGGCGGAGCTGCCACAGGGCTTGGGAGGGGGAGGAGCGCAAGGTGGCAGTTTGGCCTAGGGCGTGAAACTTCCTTGCACCGGCCCTGCTAAGAGGGGATATGATAGAGGGCTATAAAATCCTGACTGGTGTGGAAAAGGTGATAGAGAAGTGTTATTCACCCTTTCACACAATACAAAAACCAGAGATCACCTGGTGAAATGAAGAGGTAGCAGGTTTAATACTTACAACAAGGGAAGTACTTTTTCACACTACTAACCTGTGGAACTCATTGCGCTGGGATGTTGTGATGGCCATAAATGTAACTGGGTTAAAAACAAAAACCTGGATAAGTTCATGGAGGCTAGTTCCAGCTATTAGCCAAGATGGTCAGGGACACAACCCCATGTTTGGGGCGACCTAAACCTCTGACTACAAGAAGCCATGAGTAGAAGACAAAAGTGGATCACTTGATAATTGCCTTGTTCTGTACATTCTCCCCATAAGCTCCGGTACCGGATATTGTCAGAGACAGGATTTTGGGCAAGATGGGCCATGGTCTGTCCCAGTATGGCAGCTGTTATGTCAATCAAAACTGTATTTTAGGTAATTAAACTGTGCAAAAAACTTCTTCCAGCTCTAAGCATCAGCCCTAACTCTTCTTTATTCTATTTTTAACTTTTAGGGCCAGACTATCTGGTATGCACTGGAGCAGCACAAAGCAGCTGGAACATAGGGCCGGTTAAACTGGATTTACAGCTGCTTTGTATTGCCAGAGCAGTACAAGGCAGCTGGCAGATGCAACGCAGTTTTCCCTTCCTGTCTATGTTCTCCTGCCTGCACTCTCCCCTGCCCCCCACCACAGTGTCCCCTTTGCTCGTGCACGCCTTGTTGCCTTCATGCACATGCACGCTCCTCGGTCTCCTCCTTCCTTCCTTCCTTTCTTTTAATAGATCTGGTGTAGCAAGAAGTTTTTGAACAGAAATATTTAGGATTAATGGTCATTTTTTTGCTGAACCTTTATTCTTCAGCAGACTCAGGTGCTTAACGTCGTCAGAGGGAATGCCTCTCTTTCAAAATGGCCTCTGTCACCCCTTGTTCTCAGCGACATGGAGGCCCCAAGCTGACTTTTCTTAGCACCGATGGCCACTGTTTACGTGACTCCCACTGGGAGTGAAGCAGAGTTTACCTCAGAGAATATGATTGCCCCCTGCGCTGGGGGAGGTTTAGATTGGATATTAGGAAAAAGTTTTTCACTAGGAGGGTGGTGAATCACTGGAATGGGTTATCTAGGGAGGTGGTGGAATCTCCTTTCTTATTGGTTTTTAAGGTCAGGCTTGACAAAGCCCTGGCTGGGATGATTTAGTTGGGGATTGGTCCTGCTTTGAGCAGGGGGTTGGACTAGATACCTCCTGAGGTCCCTTCCAACCCTGAGATTCTATGATTCTACCTGAGCTGACATCATGCAGGACATAAAAAGATCTGGCAATGCTAATTTTCTTAAAGAACCTCTTTTAAATTTATTGTAACTTAAATGAATTAAGAGATTTACTTGTTAAATTCTCAAACTTCATTCAGTACTCAGAGTAAGTGTTGTAATTTTGGGCAGGATAACTTCTCAAATAGTGAAGAAATGGATCCCCACTTTAAAACTCAACCTTGACTATGGAGCCATGACTGCCATTTCTGTAGTAACAACAATAATAATAATAGTCAAACTATATAGTCTGAAAAAGAAAAGCCACCACCATCCCTCTGTGCTTAGGAGCCTGAGCTGCTGGAATCTGAAACCCACCTGAAACCATTCCACAGAGGAGGCGTTGTTGCTTAAATTATTGATTCTGATGTTTGTAACTCGTGTTGTTTGATGGTTGTGGGTGTAATACACAAAAGATGGAACGCAGCAATTCCTGCTGAGGGTTTTCCCTAAACTCAGGTGTCAAGGCTCTTGGGCTTGTGCGAGGATGCTCGACCCTGTGTATTGTAAAACACCTCTGCTTCCACACACACCTCCCTTAGCTTTTGTTCTCTTACTCACATTTGCATGGGGAGAGGGGGGCCTCTTGGTGCTTTTAGAGTTGCACTGTGGTCTGGCATTGTATTGAATTCTGTTGCATTTTGACAAACTCCAGGGTAATGGTGTGTCTATCATTAATTATTATGGTAGCATGTAAGGCCCTGAACAGATCTGATCCACCATTGTGCTAGGTGCTAGACTAACATAGTAATGTTGTTTTTGCAGCCCGGAGCTACTGGGCCGAGTGAGAAAGGTGAATTGCATTCTCTGGCAAAGTGACCATGGCAGTAGGCAAAGACACGCTGAAACGAGTGAGATTTATATTCTGAAGAGAGTACTGTATACTGATTATTGCTTATAACCTGTAAGTACTCTTGACAGACTAAATGCAGCTACTCCACGAGAACTGCCTCCGATTCAGAGTGAGGATTGAAATGGGAATACTGTAATTGTGCCATTCTTATGTCTCCTTTTCCACTGCTGTCCCTTCAGCATTCCTTCTGTGCACCTTGCTTCCTGGGTGATGAGAGCAGCAGTGAACTTTACAAAAGCACTGTCTAGGGTGCACAGATGGCCAACTTGCTTTCAAGTTTCTCAACTGCTGCCTTATCCATGTCAGTGGTTGCTCCACTTGCACAGTGATTGGACTATGGAATCTAGAAGGAGGGGCCAGTATGACTGTGCCAAAAACGTAGACATGCTAGTACCACCATCCCATTGCGTTGAAGCCTGCTCCAACCCTGCATCTTCCTGACTTCCATGTCAAAAAGAAAACTATTTTTGCATACTTTTAAGTCCGTGACTTCCACTTCCCCTCTGTCTGAAACTGTTTCCGTTGCATCCATCGACGTACTATCTAGGCGCTAGTCTTAAATACGGGCATGCCATCTGCCACAGATCCACAGGATCTGGCCTGTGCCCCAGCTTTTAAACTGTCTCTTGGAGGAGCCCCTTCAGTGTGCCAGTCCCCCAAGAGGTCTCTCTTCCCTCAGGTTTAGTCACATGGCCTCACTGCTTCTGAGGCTGAGCCTCTGGACTCCAACCCTCTTGCTTCACACCTGCGCATCTGCTCTGAGACAGACTCCTGGTCAGAGAATTGTAGCCTCGTCAAGGACTAATACACCTCAAGAAGTAGTTGCAGTGACACCAGGCAGCCTTTTCAAAACAGACTCAGATTTATTAGTCAACTGGAGCAGAGCATTGGGACGTCCTTAGGTCAAAACATAGTCCATCTAGCCAAACCAGAGCAATCCACCAGCCAAGCTATAATGGATTCCATTGTAGGCCTTGTCCTTCTGGGTACGTCTGCACTGCAATTGAACACCGATAGCTAGCCCCGTCAGCTGACTCGGGTTCATGGGGCTCAGGGTATGGGGCTGTAAAATTGCAGTGAAGATGCTTGGGCCGGAGTCCTGACTCTGGCATCCTCCACCATTGCTGTGTGGACATACTCTGTGACCCCTTAATCAGTCCAAGGTGAGAGCAGCCAGCCTCTGCCAGAAGCCAGCCCTTTGTCACCTCCAAGTCCTTTGTCTCCAGGCAGGCCCATGCTGAGTTCACAACCCCACCTGCTGGAGCTTTCCACGGTTGAGTGAAGATTGTTCAGTCAGTGGAGCTTTCGTTGTATTTCTGGAGCCTCTGTTGATCTGAACCAGTTCCTTAATGGCCCTATTCATTGCATCCCAGACTGCAAGGTGACACTCACACATCCTTTCCTTTGCTGTGCCAGGGACCCTTTTGCACCCACTGGGTAGCAAAACAAAGTACAGAGGGAAACTGAGGCGCACACATTGTTTATAAAATATTAGACAATTCCAACGTTCACACCACTGACTGCACTCACGCAACCAAATCCATCTGGTTATGCGTGTGCATGCATGCAATGCCAAATCACACGAGAGTGAAGCTCTTTCCACTCCAGCCCTAACTCAGGAGGATGTTGAATAGCAGCACCTTAGGTTAGATATTTTTGAATCCGCACATCTAGATACCTGGCAAATGAGTGTTTTAAAAGAGCTGTCCTTGGAGCTCTGTGGACTGTTAACGTTGATTCTTTTCAGTAACTCTTGGAACACTGGGGAAGTTCCAGAGGTCTGTAAGAAAGCTAATATTGTGCCAATATTTCAAAAGGGTAAATGAGACAACCTGGGTAATTATAGGCCTGCCATCCTGATATTGATCCTGGGCAAGATAATGAAGCAGCTGATACCTGACTTGATTAATAAAGAATTAAAGGAGAGGAGTATAATTAATGCCAAGCAACATGGGTTTATGGAAAATAGATCCTGTTAAGCTAACAATCTCTGTTTTGCTGAGATTACAAGTTTAGTTGAGAAAGGTGAGTGTTGATGCAATATACTTACAGTTCTGTAAGGCATTTGACATGATACCACATGACAATTTGATTAAGAAACTAGAATGATACGAAATCAACAGGGTACACATTATATGCATTAAAAACTGG
The DNA here is from genome assembly GCF_020497125.1 of Mauremys mutica. Classification (NCBI taxonomy): domain Eukaryota; kingdom Metazoa; phylum Chordata; order Testudines; family Geoemydidae; genus Mauremys; species Mauremys mutica. Next base: position 45,485,511 of record NC_059085.1, read on the forward strand.
CTAAATGACAGCTCTCAAAATGTAATTGCAAACAGGAATCCTCAAATGCCTTTGGTTCTAGTGGGGTCCCACAGAGAGCAGTTCTTGGGCCTTTACTATTTAATAATTTTATCAGTGACCTGGAAGAAAACAGAAATGCCTGAGGGTGTGGCTACGCTGCAGTTAAACACCCACAGCTGGACCCTGTCAGCTGACTTGTGCTTATGGGGATCAGGCTGTGGGGCTGTTTAACTGCAGTGTAGATGTTCAGGCTTGGGCTGGAGCCTGGGCTCTGGGCCCCCTCCTTCCAGGTTCCAGCTTGAGACTGAATGTCTGCATACCCTAAGACTCTGTCGTGGACTGGGACCCCCTTGTGCTACGCTCTGTACAAATACAGAACAAGAAGTTCCCGGAGGATTTTACAATGCAAATGGAAAACGAGAGAACAGATGGACACATGCAGACAGGGGCATATGTGGAAACAAGACTGTATTGGTCAGTATGATAAGTGGAGATAAAATTTTTGCAGATGACACAAAGATTGGGGGAATGGTAAATAATGGGGAGAACAGTTCACTGACTGAGCAGGATCTGGATTGCTTCATAAACGGGGGTCCAGCAAAAATATGCATTTTAATATGGCCTGATGTAAGGTCAACTTTTAGGAACAAAGAATTCAGATCATACTTGCAGGATGGGAGACTCTACCCTGGAAGGCAGAGACTCTGAAAGGATTTAGAGGTGGGGGCAGGCTGGATAATCAGCTGAATGTGAGCGCTCAGGGTGAGTCTGTGGCCAAAAGGCCTAATGTGATCCTGGGATGTATAAACAGGGTATCTTGAGAAGGTGTAGAATCTCAACTTTACCTATAAAATAAGTTCTGAACTCACTGTTGCCACGCAAGGAAAAGAGTTTGGTGTTATCATGGATAGCTTTCTGAAAACATCTGCTCAATGTGCAGTGGCAATCAAAAAAGCTAACGATGTTGGGAACCATTGGGAAAGGGATAGATATAAAACAGAAAATTTCATAATGCCTCTGTATAAATCCATGGTGCACCCACATCTTGAATACTGCATGCAGTTCTGGTCACCCCATCTCTAAAAAGATGTATTAGAATTGGAGAAAGTACAGAGAAGGGCAACAAAAATAATTAGGGGTGTGATACTGGCAGGCCAGGTGCCAGTTCATGCCAAGGCTCTTATGCCTCATTGAACATTGACAAGTGCATAGCTGGAAACCAGTCTGGCTCGTGTGTTACTCCTGGGAGAATTCTGCGCCACTGCACAATGCAGAATTTTGCAGAAATTAATGTGGGGTGTGCAGAATTTCCTTTCTTCCCCCTCAGAAATGGGCTGCAGAGATGTTGGCTACCCTAAGGACCACTGGACCCAGCAGAGCCCAGTTTGCAAAAAGAAGACATGGCTGAGGGGGGGAGGGAACTGGAGGGTTCCCAGCATGCCCTGAAGGAAGGAGGTGGCAGTATGCAGGAAACTGCGAACATCAGGCTTTCTCCCTCTGGATCCCTGGGCTCTAGGAGGGTAGGGTCTGGGCTGGGAGGATCCACGGCTGGGCTCTGAGGGGTAGGTGTTTTGGGTTTCTGGCCCCCAGCTGGGCCCGGGGGGTGTGGGGGGGAAGAGTGCAGAGAAGCAGTAACTGGGCTGTCATAGGGGTTTCTTTAATGCTCTACTCCTGGGGAAATTTTAGTGTGTCTCTGTATTGTTACAGACATACTTGTTGACGGGTATTTTGAAATAAATTACCAAAATAATTGAAACTGGTGTTATTATATAGTGTTATTTTGACAAAATTTGCAGAATTTTGCAAAATTTCAACATACTGTGCACAAAATTTTATATATTGTGCGCAGAATTCCTCCAGGAGGAGTGTGTGTTAATAGTGTTAAAATAAACATTAGATTTTTAAAGATATGTTTAGTGCTTGGACTTTATGAAATGCTTGTGAGTTGCTGCATGTATTAATCTCGCTTATAATATCTGTATCCTGTGTTATAAAGTAATATTTAAGTGTTGGCTCTGTAACTATAAAAGCGTTAGCTATGAAAATGAAACCCCCAGTCAGGAAAGAAACATTACCAAGTGTGACGTATCAGTTTACACAAGAGGTGTCATCTTCTGCCCAACAAAAGAAGGCCTGTACATACCTACAAACCATTGTGGAACATAAGTGGACAAAAGACGTTGATTGTTTTCCCTATCCCCATGAAGCAGGGACGTGCACAAACACTCGTCCCATCACGGCTTGAACTGTGGTGGAAGGGAATAAAAATTCCTGTCAAGAAGAAATTGTCATCACGATGCTGCTTGGAATTTGGAGAGGGCAGTATTTCTAAACATAAGCAAGGGATCCCAAGCTGCTTAGCTTGGGTTAGACCTGAGGGCCTATAGCGCTTGCATATTATAGCAGCTTCTGTTACTTTTTGGAACCTAAGACTAACTCATTGGTGTATGTATGTTACCCGCTTTAACCTGGTAAATAACTCATTTCCTTTTCTTAGTTAATAAGTCCTTAGTTTATTACAGGATAACATAACATAACATAAGAACGGCCGTACCGGGTCAGACGAAAGGTCCATCTAGCCCAGTATCTGTCTACCGACAGTGGCCAATGCCAGGTGCCCTAGAGGGAGTGAACCTAACAGGCAATGATCAAGTGATCTCTCTCCTGCCATCCATCTCCATCCTCTGATGAACAGAGGCTAGGGACACCATTCTTACCCATCCTAGCTAATAGCCATTTATGGACTTAGCCACCATGAATTTATCCTGTCCCCTTTTAAACATTGTTATAGTCCTAGCCTTCACAACCTCCTCAGGTAAGGAGTTCCACAAGTTGACTGTGCGCTGCGTGAAGAAGAACTTCCTTTTATTTGTTTTAAACCTGCTGCCTATTAATTTCATTTGGTGACCCCTAGTTCTTGTATTATGGGAATAAGTAAATAACTTTTCCTTATCCACTTTCTCAACATCACTCATGATTTTATATACCTCTATCATATCCCCCCTTAGTCTTCTCTTTTCCAAGCTGAAGAGTCCTAGCCTCTTTAATCTTTCCTCGTATGGGACCCTCTCCAAACCCCTAATCATTTTAGTTGCCCTTTTCTGAACCTTTTCTAGTGCTAAAATATCTTTTTTGAGGTGAGGAGACCACATCTGTACACAGTATTCAAGATGTGGGCGTACCATGGATTGATATAAGGGCAATAATATATTCTCAGTCTTATTCTCTATCCCCTCTTTAATGATTCCTAACATCCTGTTTGCTTTTTTGACCGCCTCTGCACACTGCGTGGACATCTTCAGAGAACTAGCCACGATGACTCCCAAGATCTTTTTCCTGACTCGTTGTAGCTAAATTAGCCCCCATCAGGTTGTATGTATAGTTGGGGTTATTTTTTCCAATGTGCATTACTTTACATTTATCCACATTAAATTTCATTTTGCCATTTTGTTGCCCAATCACTTAGTTTTGTGAGATCTTTTTGAAGTTCTTCACAATCTGCTTTGGTCTTAACTATCTTGAGTAGTTTAGTCTCATCTGCAAACTTTTCCACCTCACTGTTTACCCCTTTCTCCAGATCATTTATGAATAAATTGAATAGGATTGGTCCTAGGACTGACCCTTGGGGAACACCACTAGTTACCCCTCTCCATTCTGAGAATTTACCATTAATTCCTACCCTTTGTTCCCTGTCCTTTAACCAGTTCTCAATCCATGAAAGGACCTTCCCTTTTATCCCATGACAGCTTAATTTACGTAAGAGCCTTTGGTGAGGGACCTTGTCAAAGGCTTTCTGGAAATCTAAGTACACTATGTCCACCGGATCCCCCTTGTCCACATGTTTGTTGACCCCTTCAAATAACTCTAATAGATTAGTAAGACACGATTTCCCTTTACAGAAACCATGTTGACTATTGCTCAACAGTTTATGTTTTTGGCTACAAGCATTTGTATTTGGTGTGTGATCTGAGGTGCAATTGGCCTGGGGTCAGTGACTGGCCCTTTAGGACTGGGAGTTACCTGAACACTGTTGTGATCTTTGGTATAAGGGACCTCTATCACAAAGGCAAGTGTCCCCGGGTTGCAAGAGGGACTGTGACCCAAGGGGACTGTGTGTGACTCCATGGTAAGGTTGTTAAAGTGCCTGCGAGTTCATACCTGCTGAAATCTAAGCACAGAACTCACAACCAGTTTGGGGTTTGTTCCCTAGTTTCTAACAGCCTGCCCTGAGATCCATACAGCTTGACAAGGGGAATGGAACAGATTCCATGGGAGATGAGAGTAAACAAACTGAAACTGTTTGGCTTAGAAAAGAGACAGCTAAATGGAGATATGATAGAGGTCTATAAAATCATGACTGGTGTGGAGAAAGTGAATAGGGAAGTGTTATTTACCATCTCACATAACACAAGAACCAGAGGCACCCAATGAAATTAATAGGCAGCAGGTTTCAAACAAACAAAGGAAAGTATTTCTTCACACACTGCAGGGTCAACCTGTGGAGTTCATTACCAGGGAATGTTGTGAAGGTCAAAAGTATAATGGGTTAAAAAAAAGAATTAGATAAGTTCCTGGAGGACAGGTCCATCCATGGCTACTAGCCAAGGTGGTCAGGGATGCCACTCCATGCTTTGGGTGTCCCTAAATCTCTGGCCTGGTCTACGCTACGCGTTTAAACCGGTTTTAGGAGTGTTAAACCGATTTAACACCACACCCGTCCACACGAAGAGGCCCTTTATATCGATATAAAGGGCTCTTTAAACCGGTTTCTGTACTCCTCCCTAACGAGAGGAGTAGCGCTAGTATCGGAATTACCATATCGGATATAGGGTTAGTGTGGCCGCAAATCGGGCGGTATCCCACAGTGCACCACTGACTGCTCTGGACAGCAATCAGAACTCGGATGCAGTGGCCAGGTAGACAGGAAAAGCCCCGCGAAGTTTTGAATATCATTTCCTGTTTGCCCAGCGTGGAGCTCCGATCAGCACGGGTGGCGATGCAGTCCGAAATCAAAATCCAAAAAGAGCTCCAGCATGGACTGTACGGATGTGATCGCTGTATGGGCAGGCAAATCTGTTCTATCAGAGCTCCGTTACAGAAGACGAAATTCCAAAGCATTTTTAAAAAATCTCCAGACAGAGGCCACAGCAGGGACTCAGCACACTGCTGCGTGACAAACGTAACGGAAAGCCAAAGAATCAAATGGACGCTCATGGAGGGAGGGAGGGGGGACTGAGGACTCAAGCTATCCCACAGTTCCTGCAGTCTCCGAAAAGCATTTGCATTCTTGGCTGAGCTCCTAATGCCTGTAGTGTCAAACACATTGTCCGTGGTGGTTCAGGGCATAGCTCGTCAATTTACCCCCCTCACCCACCCCCAGAAGTAAAAGGGAAAAAAATCCTCTCGACTCTTTTAAATGTCACCCTATGTTTACTGAATGCTGCTGATAGACGCGATGCTGCAGCAGTCAACGGCAGCATCCTCGCCCCCCCTCATGGGTGGCTGATGGTACAATATGGCTGATATCCATCAGCAGCAGCAGCCTTGTGGCAGATGGTGCAGTGTAGTAGGACTGGTATCCGTCCTCATCATCAGCCCATGAGTGCTCCTGGCTGGCCTCCGGTGAGGTCGGCTGGGGGCGCCAGGGTAAAAAACTCCTGATCATTCCCAGTAGATGGTACAGAACGGCTGGTAACCATCTTCATCATAGCAACAGGGGGCTGAGCTCCATCAGCCCCCACCCTTCATGTGTAAAGAAAAGATTCTGTTCTGCCTGGACTATCATAGCAGCGGGATGCTGGGCTCCTCTCCCCCACACTGCTTAATGTCCTGTCTGGACTATCATAGCAGCTGGAGGCTGCCTTCCCCTCATTTTATCTCACTAACAAGTCACTGTTTCTTATTCCTGCATTCTTTATTACTTCATCACACAAATGGGGGGACACTGCCATGGTAGCCCAGGAAGGTTGGGGGAGGAGGGAAGCAACAGGTGGGGTTGTTGCCGGGGCACCCCCTGTGAATGGCATGCAGCTCATCATTTCTGCGGAATCTGACACGGAGCGGCTGTGCTCTCTGGTTCTCTGATACACTGGTTCTCTAGTACACTTGCCCCATATTCTAGGCAGGACTGATTCTATTTTTAGGTACCATAAAGGAGGGATTGACTCGGGGAGTCATTCCCATTTTTGTCTTTTGCGCCCCCGGCCGATCTCAGCCAGGGGCACCTATGACAGCAGCAGATGGTACAGCACAGAAGGACTGGTAACCGTCATCTCATTGCCAATTTACAATGGCATGGTAGATGGTACAGAACAGCTGATAACCATCTCTGCTATCATGCAAAAGCAAATGAATGCTGCTGTGTAGCGCTGCTGAATCGCCTCTGTCAGCGGCATCCAGTACACACATGGTGACAGTGACAAGAGGCAAAACAGGCTCCATGGTTGCCATGCTATGGCGTCTGCCAGGGCAATCCAGGGAAAAAGGGCGCAAAATGATTGTCTGCCGTTGCTTTCCCAGAGGAAGGAGTGACTGATGACATTTACCCAGAACCACCCGCGACAATGATTTTTGCCCCATCAGGCACTGGGATCTCAACCCAGAATTCCAAGGGGCCGGGGAGACTGCGGGAACTATGGGATAGCTACGGAATAGCTACCCACAGTGCAACGCTCCAGAAATCGATGCTAGCCTCGGACCGTGGACGCACACCACTGAATTAATGTGCTGAGTGTGGCCGTGTGCACTCGATTTTATACAATCTGTTTTACTAAACCGGTTTATGTAAAATCGGAATAATCCCGTAGTGTAGACGTACCCTCTGACTGCTGGAAGCAGGGACTGGAGATGCATCACTCACAATTGTGTTCTGTTCATTCCCTCGGCAGCATCTGGCCACTGTTGGAAGATGGGATACTGAGCTAGATGGACCATTGCTCTGACCCAATATGGTCATTCTTATGTTCTTATTGTTATATTACCTCTGTATTTAGCACTGGTGCAACAGTTAACTGGAATATTGTATCCAGTTCTGGTGTTCAAAATTCAAGAAGGATGTTGGTAAATTGTAGAGGGTTCAGAGAAGAGCTATGGGAATCATTAAAGGATTAGAAAACACGCCTTATAGTGAGAAACTGAGGAGCTCAATCTATTTAGTTTAGCAAATAGAACATTAAGAGGTGACTTGATTATAGTCCTTAAGTGCCTACATAGCGAAACATTTTTGATAATAAATGGCTCTTCCATCTAGCAAACAAAGGTCTTACAAAATCCAATGGCTGGAAGTTGAAGCTAGACAAACTTCAAACTAGAAATAAGGTGCAAATTTTTAACAATGAGAGTAATTAAGCACTGGGACAACTTAAAAAGAATTCTGCATCACTGCACATTTTTAAATCAAAATACTGGCTGTTTTTCTAAGGACATGCTCTAGTTCAAACAAACTATTTCTGGGAAGTCTTATGGCCTGTATAATACAAGATATCAAACTAGATGATCACAATGGTCACTTTTGGATTTATAGTCTATGAATATGTGAAAGTGTTCCATGGCTTTCTTGAGATGGAAATGGAGTAAAGAGTTTCAGAAGTTGGTGGGTATGTGTGTTACAGGCCCACAGCTGAAGCGTGTCTCTGGGTAAATAACGCCATAAGCAAGGAGAATGAGCATAGCCCTGCAGGATATATTAAGACCTAGAGAGAAGCAATGACTGGTGGTAGCCTCAGTTGTCCTCGTGATGCACAGTACAGATTTCTCAGCGTTGTCTCTGATCTCTGTGGGTCTCTGTCTGAATCGATGAGATAAGCTAGAAACTAGTTCAAATGGAATCCAGATCTTCTAGTTTTGAGCCTTTGATTTTTAGGAGATTCCTTTGCATTTGAGACTTTTTTAGGTGCTAGGAAGCTCTGGGTGTAGTACTTCAATGGAGAATGACACAGCATCCATTTGTAGTCCTCGCTGCAGCTGTCTAGTTCTCACATGAACGTCTTGAAGTGAAGGTACTAACCAAGGCAGCACCTCAACAGCCTGGCCTTCCCCAGCCAGTGTCCCACCTCCAGCCATGGCCACCCCCTGATGCTTCAGAGGAAGGAGAGTAAAAAAAACAGAGCATTGGGAGGGAACAATTTCTTCCTGACCCCTGCAGGTGACTGGCTGAAACCCGGAACCCATGAGCTTTTAGGTACATAAACTGGAAGTGAGCCCAGGGCTACCAAGCCCTGTTCCCTGCCATCGCAAGCAACCCCTCATACAGTTCCACTCATAAACTTGTCTAGCTCTCTTAAAGCTAATTAAGTTATTGTGAGGCTGTTCCAGAACCTCACTCCTCTGATGGTTAGAAACCTTCTAATTTCCAGCCTGAATTTATCCATGGATAGTTTGATATTGTACTTCAGTTTAAATAGCTGTTCACCCTCCCCGGACACATGTGGTCTGCCCTTGGAGTTGGAGACCCCATCTCCTGGAAGGGTGAGTCGCAGGGTCGCACTGCACTGCACTGCACTGCACACTTGAGAGAAGACATGGCAGCTCAGCTCTGGGTTATCAGCTCAAGGGAGAACCTAGAGAGGAGCCTGGGATTGAAGCCAAGCTGCTAACCAGAGCTAAACGCAGAGTTGCTGGGTCTTCACAGCTACTTCAACCTGAGTTAGCAAGTTTTGCAGCATAGTCCTTCCCTGAGTCTGTGACTTGGCCTTGAGGACAACAGCTTCCTCACACATCTACAACCATAGCAGGGTGTGCTGGCATTTCCCTCTAGTTCTTTCCCCAACGTTGGGAAACTCTGCCACATTCCCAGCATGCTGAAACGCCCTAGGTGGTGGTCCTGGCTCAGCGCGATGTTGGCGTGGATGTGTGACGGCTGTCATGATGGAAGCTCCGTGTTATTGGCCTTGTCCCAGCAGAGGGTTAGGTGGTGCTGTTGTGTTGTCTCAGAGCTCAGATGAGTTAAAATTAACATCCTGGCTGTTTATGGCCCCTGAAGATCTCATGACACCCTTCATATGCATGGAAAATTTCTGAACTGGATTTGTAGCAAATACCAGTGTTAATTACATTCTGCCTACGTAAATCTCCCCTGTGCGCTTTCTTCACTTTTTTCCTTAGCTGTCGCTGTTAAACAATTACCCCAGATTACTGTAGAAACTGTAAACATTTCAGTGGAGGGTAAAGTAATCCCTCTGCATATAATTTTAAACCCATTTAACATGTTTGTGTCCTTTTGAAGCTAAAAGTCCATTGTTGGTTCTACACAGGTGCAACTGGATATTGCAGCACTATGGTATTGTGAGATGAAGATAATTATATATATTTTTTATCTTTAAACAGTATTTCACGATCTCTGTTGAATCCTCACAGCCCCTCCGTAGGGATCCCCGTTTCATAGGGGACAGCACGGAGGCAAAGAGGTTAATGGTTATGTCTAAGGGCACATAATAAGCAGGTTTCAGAACTGAGATCAGAGCTCTGGAGTTCCTGGATGTAGCTCTAATGTTCAGGCAACAACTTTTTCAACACTGTGATTAACCAGTCCTCCGAGCCGGAGCCACATTTAGAAGCTGGGTGTCCCTGTCTGTTTGGAGGCTGCACCCTCCCTGAGGAGCACCGAGTACAATTAAACAGAAGCAGCAAGGGTGAAAGTAACTTAAAGGACTTAGAGGCAGGCCTTCAGATCACTCCGGAGCTACCAGCTGCAGAGGCGACTGGGCGCCCTGGGGCTCAGGGGGGAATTAAAGGGCCCAGGGCTCCAGCCGCCGGGGAGCTCTGGGCCCTTTAAATCCCCACCCAAGCTGGGCCGCCGAAGCTCCGGCGGCACGTTAAAGGGCCCGGGGCTCCCCGCAGTGGCAGGAGCACCGGGCCGTTTAAATCACCGCCGCGGAAGCCAGTCCAGTCCGGCACGGCGTACTGGCTCTTGCCGGTACGCTGAACCGGACAGCTTACTTTCACCTCTGGGAAGCAGTGATGGGCTTTGGAAATTGATACGTTTTCCCTGCAGTTATCTGTATAGAAAAGTTTGTGCTGGTCCTAATGGGTGCAGAGTTGTACAGTCACTCCTGCTCCAAATCGAGCCAGTTCTGCTGGGGGTGTGTGTGTGTGTGTGTGTGTGTGTGTGAGAGTGAGACCCTCCTACTCATCTGTGTTCTCGCCAGGGACTGGGCCACCTGGCTGTCAGTGTGGGTTGCTAGGAAACCAACATGCTTTGGTCTCAGTTTCCTTAGGACAAGACCCCAGGGCCTGAAACCAGCATGGATCAAAAGGAAAACACAAAAGAACAAGTGGAAGGCTGTGACCCCCAAACCCTCCCCCCGGTCACCCAGCTCAAATTCTTTCCATGGGCTTGTGATTCTTAGAAATGAATCTCAAACAGTGAGGAAAGGGGCAGGCAGATGGGTCTGTGCCTGCCCTTTTCACTGCAGGAGCAATTTCCTGTTTGCATAGGATTGGGAAGGTTGAGTCTGTAGATCCCACACAGCGAGACTCCCTTTCCCTTTTAAATTCTGAAGGCTTCACCTGTCACTCCCTCTTATTTCTGAGACGGTGGAGTGCAGGTCTTTGATTCTCTGCCCTGGGGGTAGGGTGTGTCGTCTTTGAGTATCAGGGCTCATGGTGAGGGAATAAAGAGCAGATTATGTATGACCTGAGTAAACCCTGATTGACCTTTCCCACTGATGGATTTGGAAAAGTCTGTTCCCAGGACACAAGGGCAGTGCTAGCCCTGGACTCTCCTAAAATTTCTCCGGTCTAGTCAGGAAAAGTTCAGCAACATAACTGTCAGGAGTGTGAAAAATCATAATCCCAGGTGCTGTCAAAATCCCTAGTGTAAACACACTTATACCAGCAAAAACCCCAACAGTAGAACCTGTGTCATACATCTTATTTCAAAGCACAGGCAGCTGTGAGAACTTAGAGCAGGATGGCCCAGTCACAGATCGGAGCTGTAAGCAGACTCCAGAGAAGTTAGCTGCCAAATGCTTACACGTCTTTACTGAGCATGTGTAAACCGTTCCCTCTTCCCCCCCACCCCCCAAAGGCTCATAACTTGGCCAAATTGGTGTGTTTTCATAGGAACTGCACTAGGCACCAGGGTGGCTCTATGTTTTTTGTTGCCGCAAGCACGGCAGGCAGGCGGCCTTCGGCGGCATACCTGCGGCGGTCCGCTGCTCACGCAGATTCAACGGTGTTTCTGCTGGTCCCATGCCTTCAGCGTACCCGCCGCGGAACCGCAGGCATGCTGCCAAAGGCTTCCTGACTGCCGCCCTCTCAGCGACCGGCAGGCCGCCTCCCGTGACTTGCCGCCCCAGGCACGTGCTTGGAGTGCTGGTGCCTGGAGCTGCCCCTGCTAGGCACATCCTTGACACAAGTGCATCCTCTGTCAAATTTCAAGTATCTGCTCCGAAGTATTGAGGTGCTAGAGCTTTTAAAAATTCTCATTTTTGTATAGGAGGGCCATTTTGAAGAGGAAGGTTGTGCAGTATTTCTTAAAGGCAGTCATCCTCTGGATTCACCTAATCTTTCTTGGAAGATTTTGTTCCATAGCAGGATGCTCTCAACCAATAGGTAAAATAATCCAATTCTCTCTCTCTGTCTGAGACTGGAAGCTATTTGGAGCAGGGACTGCCTAGTCTTGTGTCTTTATTGGCACCTCACCCTCTGGCCTATCATTATTATCCAAACTATTCACATTCCATTCAAGTGATTTTATTAAATATTAACAAACTTTCATATCCATGCATGAGATTAACACAGTTTGACATTCTGATTAGCTCATAGGTAATATCAAATGGCTTCCTAACTCTGTTCATTAACAGAGTTTCCTGATGGGCTACTCTTAGCAAATGAACTATTCTAGCTATAGGATTCCTTATACCACGCTCATCACTGTAGTTTCTGGGCACCTTCCAGTAGTGCAGCAAGTGATATGACTAATATCTGTCAAAGGTTTGTTCTCTCATCATCTCCCCAGGGGGAGGAGTGTTTGGTTTTGGAAGTTTTTAAAATATACACACACACGTTGCTATGTGTTCATGTTAGAGAAACTAAGGCCAAAGACGTGAGCCTTGCACTTAGAGCGGAAGGTGGGGAGGTTTGTGATAGTCCTTGGTTCCTGGGGGAGTTCTTTCTAGAGTCTTGGGCCAGCCCCCAAGACAGCTCAGTCTCTTGCCCAGATGAACTTTGCCCTTATGGTACAAAGTCCCATTGTGTCAGAGGAGTCATGTTGTCAACTATGATCTTCATCTCGGAGATTTAGGCTCCTTTAGATACCCTGGGCCCAGGCCATTGAGTGCCTGGAAGATTAGGACCTAGACCAGGGATAGTCAATTATTTTTTGTCATGATCCCCAAATTTCTTAGTCAACGTCCAGACTCCAGAGAAAATAAGTAAGTAAGTAAAAAGATTTGGGGGTTTGTTCAAAAGCATTGGGTGGTCTGGATTTGGCCCACGGTCCGCCTATTGACTACCTCTGACCTAGACCTTTAACTTTATTTGATATTCTATGGAAAGCTAGCCTAGCGAGCGAAGGACTGGTTTGATGTGTTTGCGGTAGCTTGTGTTGCTGAGAAGTAGTGCTTTGTGCCAGCCGGATTTTCCTAAGGCATGAAGGCTTCATTCCGAGGCGCATTTCATTGCTGTAATATAGCCAAGAGGTGACACAGGTGTGTGTAACTGAGGCTGGGTAATCCATCTCCAGGATGGGACAGAGTCTCCCAACCAACTGGACATGGTAGAAAGTTACTCACAAATGCATCTATGTGATAACTTGACATCAGTGAGGACTGATGACTGGGCCACCTTCGGTCTGTATATTTTCATTGCTGCCCTTGTTAATGTTTGTGTAGGATGGCTCAGAGCCTGATACCGTTCATTTCTGTGGTACTGGTATTCTTCCACTTGCAGAGAGAGTAAGGCCATAATCCCCTGGGGGCACTGTTGCTACTATAGGATTATCTCTTGGGATTCACTATGGTATGTTGCTGTTTTTCAACCTTTTTTCATTGGTGGCCCCCAAAAATTTTTGACTGGAGGTGCGGATCCCTTTGGAAATCTTAGACATAGTCTGTGGCCCCCCTGGGGTCCACAGATCACAGGCTGAGAACCACTGGTGTAGGAAGTTAGTTTCTTTATAACTATGTGAAAACAGGGTATTCATCAGTCTTTGTCATTGTCACAGTTCGGGGCAGCTGCACCTGTATTCTCCCTCTGAGGTCCAGAAAGGGCACCTCTCCTAGGCTTCTTTCTCCAGCCATCATCTCTCTTGGGCAGTGACACACATCTCTCCCTCATGCTGTGAATTCCCCAGCAAGTCAGATAACTTGCACCTTGCTAACAAGCTTACCAAAGATCACCTTTCCCCCGTCTCCACAAGGGCTCTGGTGAGTCCTTCCAGCCATTCCCAAAGGATTGGCCCAGGCCTTGGACAGAAGTCCTGTCCCTTTGCTGGATCAGAAAAAAGGCCCCGAGTTCGTTTAAATTCAGGCCTTTTATCCAACTTTCTCTGTCTGTTGGCCTCTGGCAAATCCAGTTTGAAGTAGCAGATGCAGGCACCCCCAGGGTGGTAGCTCTCAGGAGGTCTTACCACCTGAGTGAATTTGCCTAACACCCCACAATGTTCTTAGTGTTTGGATGGCCGTGGTTACCCTCCCCCATGGAATTGCATACAATCCCTAGCCCAGATGATACATAAAGTTAGTACAGTAAATCTCCCAAAGATATTGCAGGAGATTGACAGATATGGCAATCACAACACTTGTAGCTTTCATTTGATTTGAGATAGTTGAAACAAATGGTGAGCAAAGGAAGTTTAATCTATGTCCAAAGTATTTCCTTGAATAAAATGAGCATAACCTAGTTGGGTCTTGCTGGCTCCAGTTTCCTGTGTAATTTCTGAAGCATTATTACACTGGCCCCTCGTTGTCCACATGTCCCAGCCTGCAAAAATCTCCTGCAACTACTCAGCCAGTAACATGATCACAAAGCAGTGTCTCCTCATACTGAATAGCTGAGTTTCTGCGGAAGATCATTTCTTTCATATGAGTGCATAAAACCTACTGCAATGCTTTAAACCAGAGACTTCAGGAAACTCTCTGCAGGTGAATGCATTGGGCACCAGTCCCTCAGTAGGAGAGACAGGGTTGGGTTTTTCTTTCTGCTCTGCTTTATCCTCTTCCCCTGATCAAGCAACAAACAAAAATTACCTTGTAGAGACACTTTGGGGTCAGTGAATCCACTTCAGGTTCCAGCCATGCTTCCTTTCTGTCACTGCCTAGATCGTTCTCATGGCGCGGGGATCCCCATTATTTCTGAATAACATAAGAACATAAGAAAGGCCGTACCGGGTCAGACCAAAGGTCCATCTAGCCCAGTATCTGTCTACTGACAGTGGCTAATGCCAGGTGCCCCTGAGGGAGTGAACCTAACAGGCAATGATCAAGTGATCTCTCTCCTGCCATCCATCTCCATCCTCTGACGAACAGAGGCTAGGGACACCATTCTTACCCATCCTGGCTAATAGCCATTTATGGACTTAGCCACCATGAATTTATCCTGTCCCCTTTTAAACATTGTTATAGGCCTAGCTTTCACAACCTCCTCAGGTAAGGAGTTCCACAAGTTGACTGTGCGCTGCGTGAAGAAGAACTTCCTTTTATTTGTTTTAAACCTGCTGCCTATTAATTTCATTTGGTGACCCCTAGTTCTTGTATTATGGGAATAAGTAAATAACTTTTCCTTATCCACTTTCTCAACATCACTCATGATTTTATATACCTCTATCATGTCCCCCCTTAGTCTTCTCTTTTCCAAACTGAAGAGTCCTAGCCTCTTTAATCTTTCCTCATATGGGACCTTCTCTAAACCCCTAATCATTTTAGTTGCTCTTTTCTGAACCTTTTCTAGTGCTAGAATATCTTTTTTGAGGTGAGGAGACCACATCTGTACACAGTATTCGAGATGTGGGCGTACCATGGATTTATATAAGGGCAATAATATATTCTCAGTCTTATTCTCTATCCCCTTTTTAATGATTCCTAACATCCTGTTTGCTTTTTTGACCGCCTCTGCACACTGCGTGGACATCTTCAGAGAACTATCCACGATAACTCCAAGATCTTTTTCCTGACTCGTTGTAGCTAAATTAGCCCCCACCATGTTGTATGTATAGTTGGGGTTATTTTTTCCAATGTGCATTACTTTACATTTATCCACATTAAATTTCATTTGCCATTTTGTTGCCCAATCACTTAGTTTTGTGAGATCTTTTTGAAGTTCTTCACAATCTGCTTTGGTCTTAACTATCTTGAGTAGTTTAGTATCATCTGCAAACTTTGCCACCTCACTGTTTACCCCTTTCTCCAGATCATTTATGAATAAATTGAATAGGATTGGTCCTAGGACTGACCCTTGGGGAACACCACTAGTTACCCCTCTCCATTCTGAGAATTTACCATTAATTCCTACCCTTTGTTCCCTGTCCTTTAACCAGTTCTCAATCCATGAAAGGACCTTCCCTTTTATCCCATGACAGCTTAATTTACGTAAGAGCCTTTGGTGAGGGACCTTGTCAAAGGCTTTCTGGAAATCTAAGTACACTATGTCCACCGGATCCCCCTTGTCCACATGTTTGTTGACCCCTTCAAAGAATTCTAATAGATTAGTAAGACACGATTTCCCTTTACAGAAACCATGTTGACTATCGCTCAACAGTTTGTTTTTCTATGTGTCTGACAATTTTATTCTTTACTATTGTTTCAACTAATTTGCCCGGTACCGACGTTAGACTTACTGGTCTGTAATTGCCGGGATCACCTCTAGAGCCCTTTTTAAATATTAGCGTTACATTAGCTAACTTCCAGTCATTGGGTACCGAAGCCGATTTAAAGGACAGGTTACAAACCTTAGTTAATAGTTCCGCAACTTCACATTTGAGTTCTTTCAGAACTCTTGGGTGAATGCCATCTGGTCCCGGTGACTTGTTAATGTTGAGTTTATCAATTAATTCCAAAACCTCCTCTACTGATACTTCAATCTGTGACAGTTCCTCAGATTTGTCACCTACAAAAGCCAGCTCAGGTTTGGGAATCTCCCTAACATCCTCAGCCGTGAAGACTGAAGCAAAGAATCCATTTAGTTTCTCCGCAATGTCTTTATCATCTTTAAGCGCTCCTTTTGTATTTTCATCGTCAAGGGGCCCCACTGGTTGTTTAGCAGGCTTCCTGCTTCTGATGTACTTAAAAAACATTTTGTTATTACCTTTGGAGTTTTTGGCTAGCCGTTCTTCAAACTTCTCTTTGGCTTTTCTTATTACACTCTTGCACTTAAGTTGGCAGTGTTTGTGCTCCTTTCTATTTGCCTCACTAGGATTTGACTTCCACTTTTTAAAGGAAGTCTTTTTATCTCTCACTGCTTCTTTTACATGGTTGTTAAGCCACGGTGGCTCTTTTTTAGTTCTTTTACTGTTTTTCTTAATTTGGGGTATACATTGAAGTTGGGCCTCTATTATGGTGTCTTTAAAAAGGGCCCACGCAACTTGCAGGGATTTCACTTTAGTCACTGTACCTTTTAACTTTTGTCTAACTAACCCCCTCATTTTTGTATAGTTCCCCCTTTTGAAATTAAAGGCCACAGTGTTGGGCAGTTGAGATGTTCTTCCCACCACAGGGATGTTGAATGCTATTGTATTATGGTCACTATTTCCAAGCGGTCCAGCTATAGTTACCTCTTGGACCAGCTCCTGCGCTCCACTCAGGATTAAATCTAGAGTCGCCTCTCCCCTTGTGGGTTCTCGTACCAGCTGCTCCATGAAGCAGTCATTTAAAGTATCGAGAAATTTTATCTCTGCATTTCGTCCTGAAGTGAAATGTTCCCAGTCAATATGGGGATAATTGAAATCCCCCACTATTATTGGGTTCTTAATTTTGATAGCCTCTCTAATTTCCCTTAGCATTTCATCATCACTATTACTGTCCTGGTCAGGTGGTCGATAATAGATCCCTACTGTTATATTTTTACTAGAGCATGAAATTTCTATCCATAGAGACTCTATGGAACCTGTGGATTCGCTTAAGATTTTTACTTCATTTGAATCTACACTTTCTTTAACATATAGTGCCACTCCTCCCCCTGCACGGCCTGTTCTGTCCTTCCGATATATTTTGTACCCCGGAATGATTGTGTCCCATTGATTGCTCTCAGTCCACCAGGTTTCTGTGATGCCTATTATATCAATATCCTCCTTTATCACAAGGCACTCTAGTTCACCCATCTTATTATTTAGACTTCTGGCATTTGTGTACAAGCACTTTAAAAACTTGTCCCTGTTTATTAGCCTGCCTTTTTCTGATGTGCCAGATTCTTTTTTATGTGACTATTTATCATCTGATCCAGCCCTTACATTATCCCCTCTTCCGTCCTCTGCTCCTGACTATAACCTGGAGATTCTCTATCATCAGACTCTCCCCTAAGAGAAGTCTGTGTCCGATCTACATGCTCCTCTGCAGCCGTCGGCTTTCCCCCATCTCCTAGTTTAAAAACTGCTCTACAACCTTTTTAATGTGTAGTGCCAGCAGTCTGGTTCCACTTTGCAGCATACAGTTTCCAGAGCCCCATGCTGTCTGTGGTTCTCTTCCTCTGATTGTGTCTTTTTTCCACCTGAGTTACCCTGGATAGGAGCCCAGCCTGTTACTACACTTCTCTTGTCTGTCCTGCTTGCTCTGGTGCTGTAGCTGGACGTGTCCATTTGCTGCCTGCCCTTTACCTACCCCTCTTGGCTTGGAGCTGTGAGAGCAGCTCCTTCTCATGGACTTGCATGCCACTCTTGGCACCTTTAACCGTACGGCACCACTGTTAAGAGCTGCTCCAGCTGAGCAGCTCTTCTCACATGGGTACGCTAAGTCCAGAGGGCCTGTCTGCTCACTGGTGGGTGTTTGGCTGATTTCCAGTTCTAATTCCAGGTCACCTGAGGGTGTTCACAGATTGGGAAACAAGAATAACTAATGGCATGGAAAATGTCTCCTATGAAGAGATTACAGGGATCCCAATCTTTTCAAACTCAGAATCCAGCCTACAATTTCAGGAACCCTTCTTTTCCTCTGATTGTCTCTTTTTTTTTCACCTGCCCATTTTCTCCATTGACCATGTGGAGAAGATGACTAAGAAGGGGTATGATAAAAACATACAAAATATAAATGGTATTGAAAGGGGGCATATCCCTTCTCCCCTTCATAATACAGGGACAAAGGGACGCGCAATTCAATTGAGAGGTCACAAATTTAAAATTGATGCAGAAATACTTCTTTACAACACACAAGACTGTGCAACTCACTGCCACAAAATAAACTCTTGCTCTTGGTGATAACAGGATTCAAAAAAGGATCAGACATTTTTCTGAGTAACAAGAGCCAGGCTTGTCCTAGTGAATATTTTAGGAAAATTGTGGAAGGGATATAAACCCTTGATCTTCAGGGCATAAGCCAACTTCTAACTATTGGAAGTTAGGCAGAAACGTTCCTTGGGAGCAGGTTATTCTGTAAGTGTCAACAACAAGGTTTCTTGCACCTTCTTCTGAAGCAACTGATGATGGCCACTTTCAGATGCAGGATCCTGGATTAGGTGGCCCTCTGGTCTGATGCATTCTGACAGTTCAGACATTCTGCTTTGGAAGAATGCCACTGCTATGCCCATTGTCTGCATTGCATGTCATTTCCAAATGTTTGCTTCGGGTTTTTGGTGGGTGGTGATATTGTAAACGGAGAGGCCCTCAGAGAGTTAGGTCTCATGGACACAGATCACAAAAATTAACCTCTTGAAGCATTCTGGGTGTGTTTCTAATGACTGCATTAAGCGTCGTACTCTGCAGACTAGCGAGGGAAGTGTGTTCACTTGTCCCCTCTGCTGGAACTGCATTGTCCACCCCTTGCTCCTCTTGTGCTCTTCCAAAACAAGCTTTATTTATACCTTTCTGCCTGCACGGGTCAATCCAACCCAAAAGCAGGTAGGACAGTACTATCATAAAAACTCCATAGCAGTCTCTTAAAGGTCCTTTGAACAAAAGATAGATGCTTCTCAGAGGTCAAAGGAAGCTATTGAGGGGGAAAGACACATACACATTTCAGTGGTAACATGGAAAATAAATAAATAAAAAGTCCCTTTTTTTGCTCAAAAACCATGGGAGCGTTGAGACTTGCCAATGACTTTTTGTGGTGAAACTCAGAAGTTTCACCACAAAAAGAAAACCACCTCCACGAGAGGCATACAGTTCTTACCAGTGATGCTTTTATGGTGATGTACAAGTGAAGACACGTTCTTCCTGCTTACAGAGCTTTTAGCCTCCTGAGAATATCCCACAGTGCCTAGGTGACCACTCTGGCCAGCAGCTCTGGCGCAAGGTAAACAGACGTCAACCCGTCCCCCGGTAAAGCCCCAGTAACTTTGAAACTCCCCTTCCTGTTTTATTGGCAAGTGCTCACTTGTCATCTGGCCAGGTGACAATGGCTGCTCCACGGAGCAAACAATCCCCTGCTTGGAGCAATGCTGAGCTGCTGGAGCTGATCAGTGTTTGGGGGAGAGGAGGCTGTGCAGGGACCCAGGATCTCACCTCTCCCCCCCTTCTCACAAGACCCATCCTCAAACTGGAGCGAGCTGCACTGTGGGACAGCTTCCCTAAAGCACTGCTCTCATCCGCGATGGAAGTTGCTGCTAATGTGAACACTCTCTGACGACTGAGGAAGTAAGTGAGTACACAAACCAGCGCTTCCCTATCACCGGTGAAACTTACGGCGCAAAAACTCTGCAAGTATAGACATACCCTTAGAGTTGGCCTGCTGGATTTACTCAGTAGCATCAAACTCCATTTTATTAATCTGTAATTTGAACATTAATCTGTGGTACCTTTCAGCTGAGGATCACAGAGCACTTCAGAAGCATTAACTAAGCCTCATAACACTGTAAGGTGGCAAAGGTAAGGGATCTTTAGTGTTTGCTTTTCCTGCCACTGAAATGCAGTAGTGTCTAGGGTAGAACTAAGCAACTTTTTAATAGACTTTGACAATTGAGGAGAGGAAGCTGAATAGAATGTAACCATCTGATCTGGGACTTGGCCAGGGAGCAGGAATAATATACACTTTTATTCAGTTGCTCTGGGATTTTTCCATAGTAGTAACCATATAGTAACTCTGATTAAAAATTAGCAGACAAGGAAAACACAAATCTGATATTTGGATTTTATTAAAACATTTGATATCTCAAAATCATGACCTGAAACATTCAAATTGGCTTGGATAGAACAGTGTTATGGGGGTTAACAATAAACCATACAGTAGTGAGGAACAGCAGTGACATGAGTTTGAATGGCATCTGGGGTACAAAGCTGGGTGGTAAGGCCAGCGTTCATTAACATCTTTCTTAATGAGCTGAAAGGAGGAGTAAACAGCATCCACATGTAGTTCATTGATGATACCAACTTGATAAGGACAGAGAAATAATTCTGAGGAACCTAGAGATACTGGGAATTTAGGCAGGAAATTACCAAATGAGATTCAACATAGAAAAATGCAGCTACTACATCTTGGGGAAAATATTCCGGAATGAGGATACTCCGAGCAAGGGAGAAATTGGAAGCAGTGATGCAGAAAGAGAACTAGGGGTGACAGTGGGCTGTGAATCAGACATGAGTTTGCAATGTGATATGGCCATGAAAAAGCCATTGCAATAGTTTAGCAGTTCTCAGACTTCATTGCACTGTGACCCTCCTTCTGACAACAACAATTACTGTATGACCCCAGGAGGCGGGGCCCGCCCAAGCCCCACCACCCAGAGCTGGGGGGGCCAAAGCGGAAGCTCAAGGGCTTCTGCCTGGGGCAGAGGGCATATAACCTTGGCCCACCTGCCAAGAGCTGAAGTCCTCAGACTTCAGCCTCAGCCCCATCAAATCTAACACCAGCCCTGGTGACCACATGATGATGGGATCACAACCCACTTTGCGGTCCTGACCCACAGTTCGAGAACACCTGTAATAGTGGCCTTCATGTCCAGAGGCTTTGTATTGGGTAGCCAAACCTGGCCCTGGATGTGGACAGGAAATAAGTCAGCATCTCATCTCCTGCTTCTTCCATTAGTTTTTCCAGCAGATGTAACCCTTTCCCCGACAGAGCATGTCTTTTATCTGCCACTGTTCACACCACTGAACCAATTAACCTTTCAGAGCCAGAATGCAGCCTTCATTTCCCTTCTTTGGAGTTTATAAGCTGGGCTCACCTGCAAATTCCAGGCATTTGTGAACTTGAGGTATAACAGTCTTAGTTTTCACATTCTTTCTAAAAACAAAGGAAATTTCCTGACCCAAAATGTTAAGATATTAGTAGTTATATTATTTAATTAAACATTCTTAGAATGTTAATTATTTTTTTAAAAATAGTTGCAATCCTGGAAATTCAGAGTGAAGATTTCAGATTGCTGAGCCTATACTCAGCTAGTGTTGCCTGTCTGGCTAATTTTGTGAACTGCGCTTTTGGACGTGAAGTCTCATGGCATGTGTGTCTGGAGGGCAGGACTGGGAATCAATTCAGGATGGCGGTAGGGTTGCCAACTTGGCAATATTTAAAAACCAGACACTCCAGCAGGAGTGCTGGAACTTCCCCTTCCCCCCGAGGCCCTTCCCCCCCATTCCCTCCTCATCTTCCCCCCCCCCCCCTCCAGGCCCATCGCTCACTGCTTTTCCCCTCTTCCCCCGCTCCCTGCATGGGTTTGGTGGGACTCACCTGCAGAGCCAGGGCTGGGAGCTGCAGCCACCTAATGTAGGTAAGAGGTGGCCCCGGCTGATGACTTGACGCCTCCCCACGTGCCCTGCCCGCAGTGACCGGACTTTGAGTGTCCAGTCAGTGGATCTGACTGGACACAGTCAGGTCCCCTTTTTGACTGGATTTTCCAGTGAAAAGCTGGACACCTGGCCACCCTAGCTGGCTGTCAGAGGGAATAATGCAACTTCTAAACAGAAAGCAGGTTTTGCTCTTCCTGTATGAAAAGCTAGCAAACAACCCTGCTTTCCTCCACCTGAAACCCCCTGTTTTTCCAACCCCCAGACTTCATGTCCATCATCTTCCCTCATATCAGCCATTGACACTCCTCCAGTTCACCTGGTGGTTGTAGCTAAACAACCAAAATGTGCCTGTTCATACTGTATAGAATAGTATAAGGAAGCAAGTATCAGAGGGGTAGCTGTGTTAGTCTGGTTCTGTAGAAGCAGCAAAGAATCCTGTGGCACCTTATAGACTAACAGAAGTTTTGCAGCATGAGCTTTCGTGGGTGAATACCCACTTCTTCGGATGCAAGCAGGAAGCAGGATCTTTGGGCCAGGGCCTGTCTCTGGCCGTCACCTCCTCCTCAACCCCAGGCTGGCTTCTTCCTGCTCCTCTCCGGCCACAGTGAGATGAAGCTTTTTGGATTGTTGGTCTCTTGTCCTTCCTCTGTGCATTTCTTCTCTCCTCCATTTTAGGGGGAACAAGTATTAACCCCTGGGGTTGGTACTGTAGAGTTGCACAAATATGGCGTTTGCATAGCTTCATCTTGGTGCTGTACATCTTAAAACATACGCTTTGCTGTTGCACCTGCCACGGAGTAGCTTTTAAAAATCATGTGCAGCGTTTTCGTCTGATGTCTACAGTGACTGTTCCTTACTGAGGACTAGCCCTTTGGAAAGAAAGCATGATGTTTGTAAAGCTGTATCTGTTAGTGGCGAGCAAAACCTCCCCAATTTAGCTTAGTCTCAGACTTTCCAAAAACTTGACCTTTTGGCTGAGACTAAACCAATTGCAAACATCACAGTATTTGCAATAGTGAAAGCTACTGTAAGTACGGCAGATGTCAGTGCAGGAAAGCTTTCCTGTGAGGCTTTTAGTCATGTCTATCATTTGCATAGTGAAACTGTCGACTGCTTTGAAAATTTACCTGCTGATGTCGTTTATGTAAAACATGCATCACCTGTGCCAATTTTCCAACAGTATTTTGCTCTCTGGGCTCCGGTGATTCAAGCTTCTCTCTTAAGCTTTGATTTGTACACAGGCTCTTGTTCGTTCTTGCTGCAGTTTACGCTTATGATCAACATTTTTCCTCGTAATGTAAATTGATCGGGATTAAGGTTGTCTGCAAACAGCATAGCTGTCTCACCTGTCCTCCTAAACAGCAAAGAAGTCTTGATGGACAAAGGTAAATAGGTGATCAGAGATTTCTGCAGTAGCAGCAGGGTGGGGGAGGGTGGATCGTGAGGCAGCAGGAGAGGTCTAGAGCAGGGAAGTGTAGTGCCAACTCTTCAACTTTATCATGAGTCCTGTGAAATTTGTTGTTCTTTTTGAAGCTCCAACTCCTGGAATCAGGTAATTACACTAGAATTCCGCTTTCATTAAAAAAATCGGCAAATTCCTAGCCCTCCTGGTTGCAGAGAGAAGCTTGAAAATCCAATCAGTGTGCTCCCTAAAGGCTCAGAAGGCAAATGAAAAGACAACAAACCAAACGTGTCCCGTTTTCGGCAGTTGAATGAATGTGAAGCCAATAATGATTTTTGGGGTTTGACTCGGATATTTTTGAAGGCTTGGGGCTGGTGATACTGAATAAAGGGGGACACTGAGTGCTCAAGTCATTCCACTCCCATTCCTGTTTATCTCTGCAGTGGTCGTTCACACACACAAATAAGGGATGACAGTTAACAGGGGAGAGGATTGAGAGGAGGACAGCTGCTGGGGTGGAACATCCTGAAACGTGCTTAATATCCTATGCACCCTTTTTTAGTTTGTCTTTGGATTTTTTAAAAGTGAAAGATGTTGACCAAAAGAAGTAAGTCTGGTGAGTGTTGCTCTCAAACCTCAAGAACAGTTTTGATCCACATACGTGGGACACTAGGAGACGTACCATTGACTGTGACTGTTGGCTCGTTATTGAGTTTGCTAATGACAGTAGCACGCCACTACATTCATCTGCCTCGGTATTGGAGCATGTGCTTGTGAGAAACATTCTGTGGAGGGGATTGGAAAGCTCTTCGGAGTTGTGTTCTTAGGAAGGAATTGCTCCGGTATGGCTGCCAGTCCTGTAATGGAATAGTGTGGGAAAGGAGAAGACCATGACTGCAAGCAGGATGCCAAGTGAGCTGAGCCCCATCACTACAATTGTCTTTTTGTCACGTGTTTCTACAGGGACCCAAGCTGCTACCACAAGACAAACAATAATTTGCCAGATGGAAACTGGCACCTTCAGCCACCCGGTTTTACTCCGTTCATGTCTCCTCCCGTTGTTTGTTTGACTCTTGGCCCTAGGACAGCAGTGTTTTCTTCCTCTTGATCCAAGACTTTCAGAGGAGGAAGTGGCTGGTGGGTAAAGCTGAGCAAAGAGGCTTTCCAGGGACTTGCTAAAGAAAGTGGCAGGGGTCCTGGTGATACTTGTACGCATGTAATGAGCATGCAGAGTCTTTCACCTACCTGACTGTTCTGTGATGAATGAATGATTAATTCATGTTCTCAGGCCAACTGTGCAATTTAGCCAAGGAGAGGAAAAAGTCCAAGTTAAACCTGATTTGGCCACATCTTGTTTTCTGTTAATCTATGCTGTTGTGTGTCCGTCTGTCCCTGGAGAGTGTGGGGGGCTTGCTGCTCACTGAAGCCTGCATAAACAATGTCCTTGTTAAGAGCTGATCGGTTTAGGAAGGCCATGTGAAGAAGCCAGCCTGCCAAAGACGGTGAAAACTGGTGCTGTTGCCTCCCTCTGGGCCTTAGCCCCTCCTCATTAAGCTGTTCCGGGCTATTGATTGGGAGCTTGTGTTTGGAAGAGTCTTACTTACTCCATGCATTATCTTGACAGATTGATCAGACCTGATTGAGAACCTCTTAAAGGAACGAACAGCTGTAATGGGAAAGTTGGACTCTGTCATCCGTTAGGATGATTCTGGGAGTGAGAAGAACAAGGCTGACATCTTGGAGCAATTGTATTTACAATTAACATGGCTGAAAACGATTGCCTCTATTGATCCCCCCTTCCTGCAATTACAGCCCCATTGTTTACATTCCAGCACTTCGGTTATAAAAAGGAAATTCAATAATTATTGCATTATTTAAAGTTAAAGTGCCACAGAGTTTGCTGGCTACGCTTGCTGGTTGATTTAACGTTCAGTAAAATCCATGTTGAGCTCTCCATCTTTAGGCTGAACAATATTGGCTTTTAATGAGACTTAAAGGGGTGGGGGAGTAAAACCCAGTCTGCTAGGTGTTTGTCTGGGTGGTTTATGGGGGAAACTCAAAAGCACTTCAGAGTAGCCAAAGGTATTGTCCTTCCCTCTTCACCACAAGGAACAGCCTCCTGGCCACCAGAGAGAGCATGTCTGGGCCAGCCACCTTTCATCTTGCTCTAAACCCCAATGGGGACATCTCCCCCCCCCCTTGCTTCCCTCTACTGGCATATGTGGTAATAGGTAATAATTGGAGATATACCAATCTCCTAGAACTGGAAGGGACCTCAAAAGGTCATCGAGTCCAGCCCCCTGCCTTCACTAGCAGGACCAATTTTTGCCCCAGATCCCTAAGTGGGCCTCCTCAAGGATTGAACTCACAAGCCTGGGTTTAGCAGGCCAATGCTCAAACCACTGAGCTATCCCTCCCCTTCCCCAAAATATAATATATGGAGATATACCTATCTCACAGAACTGGAAGGGACCCTGAAAGGTCATCAAGTCCAGTCCCCTGCCTTCATTAGCAGGACCAAGTACTGATTTTTGCCCCAGATCCCTAAGTGACCCCCTCAAGGATTGAACTCACAACACTGGGTTTAGCAGACCAATGCTCAAACCACTGAGCTATTCCTCCCCCCTTGTGGGGCACATAGGGGAGATTGAAGGTTCAAGGGGGTTATTGATAGACCAGTAATGAGGTAGAATGAAAAGCTTTTCTCCAGAGTATGAAAAGACTGTGATGGGTCTTATCCTTTCTGGGTAAGACGGCTTGCTTTTTCTAACAGTCTGATCCAGGATTCGATTAATAAATAACTAAAGGAGGATAAAGTAATTAATGCAAATAAACATGGGTTTATGGAAAATAGATCCTGTCAGACTAACTTGATATCTCTTTGAGATTACAAATTTGGTTGATAAAAGTAATAGTATTGACATAATATGCTTAGATTTCTTAAGGTATTTGTCTTGGTAGCGCACAACATTTTGATTAAAAAACTAAAATGATATAAAATTACTATGGCACACATTAAATGGATTAAAAACTGGCTACCCGATAGGTCTCAAAATGTAACTGTAAATGGAAAATTTTCATCAAATGGGTCTGTTTCCAATGGAGTTCCGCAGGGATCTGTTCTTGGCCCTACACTATTTAACATTTTTATCAATGACCTGGAAGAAAACATGAAATCATCACTGTTAAAGTTGCAGATGACATACAAATTGGGGGAGTGGTAAATAATGAAGAGGACAGATCACTGATTCAGAGCGATTTCAATTGTTTGGTAAACCATGCACAAAGAAATTGTATGTATCTAAATGTAACTATATACATCTAGAAACAAAGAATGTAGGCCATACTAATGAGCTGGGGGACACTACCCTGGGAAACAGTGACTGAAAATGATTTGGGGGTCGTGGTGGGTAATCAGTTGAACATGAGCTCCTAGTATGACTCTGTGGCCAAAAGAGCTACTGTGATCCTGAGTGCAGAAACAGGAATCTCAAGGAGGAGAGGAGAGGTACTGGTATGACCTCTGCTGGAATTCTGTGTCCAGTTCTGGCACCCACAATTCAAGAAGGATGTTGATTAAATTGTAGAGGGCTCTGAGAAGAGCCATGAGAATGATCAGAGGATTAGAAAACCTGCCTTATAGCGATAGCCTCGGAGCTCTGTCTATTTATCTTAACAAAGAGAAGGCTAAGGGGTGACTTGAGTAGAGTCTAAAAGTATCTGCGTGGGGAACAAATATTTAATAATGGGCATTTCAGTCTAGCAGAGCAATGTATAACATGATCTAAGGACTGGAAGCTGAAGCTAGACAAATTCAGACTGGAAACAAGGCGTAAATTTCTACCAGTGAGAGTAATTAACCATTGGAATAATTTTACTGAGTGTCATGGTGGATTCTCCATCGCTGGCAATTTTAAAATCATGATCAGATGTTTTTCTAAAAGATTTGCTGTAGGCATCATTTTGGGGGGAGTTCTCTGGCCTGTGTTTTACAGGACATCAGACTAGATGATCTTAATGGTCCTTTCTGGCCTTGAAATCTACTATGCAGCATTACCTTCAAGGAGACAGATAACATGATGGCAGATTCAAAGACCAAAGACCCTGCACAGAGACGTAGGGCTCTTCTCAGTGATGCTGCTGTCAGGTGTTTGACATGTGCATGAAGGTGCACTATAATTACTGCCGAGTCAGACTGTTAATTGGGTTCAGTTATTGCCAAGTAGGATTTAAGAATGGGAGCATCCTCTTTAGGTGGAAAAGAAAGTGAGGACCTGCGGAGAGAACCTTGGAAACAGCATGTTGCTCCCTTGTGATATTTGATGTTTTTCTTAAGGTCCCAGCTACGGGGCCTGTGATCACATCAAAATCTCAGCTTTATTTTATTTTTGGAGCGAGGGGGAGAATGTTTCTAGCCCTTAGAGTTGTGTAGAAAAATGTAGACAACATGAACCTTAAAGGCTCAAAAGGCAAATAAAGACCTAAATTTGTTTTTAAGAACCTCATGGTTTGTTCAGTGATTGGGATTGGCAGTACTAGGAAATCTTGTGTTTAGGGAGAAAATTTTAGGGTGAAGACTATGATGTCTGGTTACAAAAATGACCAATGAACCCAAACTGCAGACAGGTGTGGGACAGAAGGGCTGGAATTCCTGCTTGGAGGCATGTATAAAGGCAAGGACATGGAGGGCTTTCAAGATGAGGGTGTGGAGATTACTTCTTTGTGAGCAGTACACAGTTGAAGGACATGCGAGGAGTCTAGAGACAGTGAAGGTTCTTCTTTTGAACCTGCTGCAGTGAAAATAAATTATTCCTTGTTCCTGCAGACATCTGGACAGGCATTCCCAGCAAGGGTCTGGTGGTGAGCAGGTCCACCTCGTTTCAGCAGCCAGGCAGCATGTGTTCTCACTGTACTTAGTTTTACCGGCTTCTCAGATGGCTCCAGGAAATTCCAGCAGGGGCTGCAGGTGTGAAAGGGAGAGTAAGATGAATTGAGCCAGCTCTGATTTTTATGGAGTACTTGGAACAGGCCAGCATCAGACAGCTGCTTCCACATGACTTTCATTAAGGATCCAAATTCTTGTGTACAAGGATTGTATGATTTATCTAGTGCAGCTTATGGCTCTGCGGGCCCTGATCTTTTCCCTTAGTCACAGTATTCTGCATACATGGGTCCTAGCCTCAGACTCTCGGGATCAATATTTTGACGTCTTGTCTAGATTTATAGATTATAAGGCCAGAAGGAACCACTGTGATCATCTAGGCTGACCTCCTGTATAACACAGACCAGAGAACTCCCCTGAATTAATTCCTCTTTGAACTCAAGCGGATCTCTTAGAAAAATCTCCAGTCTTGATTTTAAAATTGCCAGTGATGGAGAATCCACCATGACCCTTGGTAAATCGTTCCACTGGTTAATTAATCTCGCTGTTAAAAATGTGCAGTTTATTTCTAGTTTGAATTGGTCTAGCTTCAACTTCCAGCCATTGGGTTGTGTTCCACCTCATTCTGTGCGATTGAAGAGCCCTCTAATATCAATTTTTGTTCTCAGTGTAGGGTATATATAAACTGTGATCAAGTCACCCCTTAACCTCCTTTTTAAGCTGAAACAGTTGAGCTCCTTGAGTCCGTCATTAGAAGGCAGGTTTTCCAATCCGTAATCATTCCTGTGGCTATTTTCTGAACCTGCTCCAATTTATCACCATCCTCTAGCTTCGCTGGAGTTCCTCGTTGCATACAGAGTTACAGCCTGGTGGTAAAAATGGAATCCTTATGGGCATGTGAAGTGCTTTCCACATAACCCCAGTGTCAGGAATTTATATCTATGGTATCCAGTGTGCCCCAAACTGTGGGGCACACACCCCTAGGGGGCCACAGAGGAATATTCGGGGGGGCATGTGGCAGGGCCAGGGCGAGCTCCCACACGGGGTGGGGAGGGAATACCACGCTTCCAGGCCTGCCTGCAGATCAGCTCCACCCTCATTCCCTCTCTGCCCCCCGCCCAGCTCCACCTTCAGCCCAAGCTCTGCTGCTGGTGAAGCCTTGGCTGTGCAGTAATGGAGGGAGGTGTGGACAGATTCTCTTACTGGTAAGGGGGAGGAGACTGGAAAAGTTTGTGCACCACTGCAATGGGCAGACTGAGTTCAGAGGGCCACATTCTATGCTCCACTGCCCCTGTGTGACCCTGTATTAATACATTCAAGTCCAGGGAGAGACTGTCCCTTTGTCATTAGCGTAACAGTGCCGTCCTGTTCCCAAGGCTTGTTCCTGAACCTCTGCCGGTCCGGAGTTGGAGGCAATGAGGCTGGCATGTGCTGTCCACCAAGGCCTCGCTCACGCAGCTGCCAGTGGGCCAGTACGTGCACGTGTACAAGGGCTTTTGAAGAAGTCTGGATTCTCGGTTTTCTCTTTTGTCTCCTCTTGGGGAGAGGCGAGTGCTAAATGGGACATATCTGTCCAGATACGAGTGTCCCGGAGGCATGGCAGACGCTGGTATTTTGTGCCTGCATTTGGTTCCTACTCGCCTTCCTCTTGCAGCCATGTCTGGTAATTCTTTTAACATCTCTCTTCTTTAACTGACATTTACCAGTGCATCAATTACAGCGCCTCCCGTGCTAGAAGGAAAGCTGCATGAGAAGAGAGGTGCAAGCCTCTGCTCTTTAACATGACTCCTTTCTTTCACAAGACCTCTTAGAGGAAAACTTGTATCTCCTAGCTCTAAAAGAAGAGACTAAAGACCCCTCTTTGGGCACTGATCTTCAGTACACTGGGGAAAGTACTGGATAATGTTCAGTCAGCTATCATTCTTGATACGAAATGAGTCTCATCGATTCGTAATGCTAATGTACGGCAATGAACCCGCGGCCAGTGTTAGTAGTGTAGAGTGACTGAAGAAAAATCAACGGTGGAGGGAGGGGGGGGAGAGGGAGCCTTCTAGTTATTTATGTTGAGCCTAAGTGGGGCATGGTTTTGTGGGTATTGCAACATATAACCCTGACAGAGTAGAGCAGGCATGTTTAAAATGATCCCTTTGCAGCAGGTTCCCCCAGTCCACCTGATCCCTGTGGGCTCCTGCAGACTGCCTACGCCGTCACCTCTAGGAGAGTGGAGGCATGAAACAAGAACTGGAAGCAAACCAGCTCTCTTGGACTGAGCACAGGAGGAGGCAGCAGGGGTGGGAGTTCTCTCTCCCCAGGGTCCCCTTCATGGGATCTGAGCAGCACTAGGGGAGAGAGGGAGGGAGGGAGGGAGGTTTTGCCAATTCTACTGCCTCCCAAGCCTCCAGCTATCCATCTTCCCTTTCTCTTTTTGTGGGACTCAGGAGGGAGAGTCCCAGTTCTGTGGCCCCTGGAAAGGCAACAAGAGAGGAGCCACACAACTTTGTACCTCCTGGCTCTGCAGGCGAGGAGCCCTGATCCTTGGTACTTGTAACGGGTTAGAGAAGTGAGGCTGCCTTTTTGTGGAGCTTAAGAGACCAGCGGCACCAGGACTCTTCCGTAGGGTGGTGGGTGGGAACTGGTTAGCAGATCTCGTGGCCAGCAGACTGAGGGGGCAGAATATTCCCACCATTGACCCTCTAAGGTTTGTTAGGGTTGGGGCTCCAATCTTGTGGGGTCCCTGGGATCTACCATAGCAGCACTCCTCTCCAGCAGATCATAGGATCTTCTAAAATAAAAAACGGGGAGAAGTTCCTGCAGGTAAACTGAAGGTTGCAGGCACAGTCTGTTCTGTGTTTCTAAAAAATAACCATTACAAAGCAGGCAATTCAGAGTGAATGTTGCACTTCCACAACAGGCTAAAGTTACGCTTTACATAGGCACCAAACCTTTGACTTGGACACACTGAAGATGGCTCATAGATTTTAGGCAGAAGAGAGCATTTCGTTCCACTGCACTGTCACTGGGAAATGGGAGTCTAGTGTCTTAATGCTACAGTAGGAATTGGCTTCCTGCACAGTATTAGTAATAAACTTGCTGTACACATTCAAAAGAACACTTTCAAATTCAAAGCAGCAAAGAGTCCTGTGGCACCTTATAGACTAACAGACGTAAATTCAAAGCAGACCTGCTAAGCTCAAGTTAGCAGTTCAAGAAGTGTGTGTTAATTAACAAATTAAAGATAATTATGTGGGTAAAGTGTCCTACATTATTAATGCTATTTTTAAAGCGTTGAATACACACGTGCCTGGAGAAGTTTAGCTAGTTTCTGTCTTGGTGCATTTTGCAGTAGTGTCTAGAGGCCCCAGTTGAGATCAGGGCCATATTCTCTAGGCGCTGTACAGAGTAAGAGAGAGAGAGAGTCTCTGCCCCAAAGAGCTTGCAGTCTGACTACAAAAGAAGGAAAGGGGGGTGGGGTTTGTTAGGAGGGGATTAAATGGAAAGACAGAGGAGGGGCCCCGCATTGAAGTGATGGAGGTGAGAAGAAAAAGGGAAGGGAAGGAAGGAGAAATGGAGTATAGTGTTTAAAAATTACATTGGCCACAGTAATAGGCTGGGAATATTTATTATGCTGGTACTTATCAGAACAGAATCCCAGACACAACCTTCCAGGACAGATGTTTCTGAACAAGAATTGGAAAGTTAGTCCATCAATCCAAGGGTCAATTTCACCATCACTCTCTTAACTGATTTCTTTCACTTAGAGGGCAACTGAGCAGATTGATTTCTTTAAGATGAACTGTAAAAATAACATTATGCAACACTTTCTGAATCAATCTGAGAAAGTACAGTTACAATGTAGGCTGTCTAGTTATTTGAGTGTGAGTCTGGTTTACTGTGGAAGTAACTCTACGTCCTGGGTTTCTAAATGTCTAGTGGTTGCTTCTTTTAAACTCTAACCTTATTGAAAGCTAATAGGCAGACACAATGGTTGATGCCAATATCTTTACTATAATGTAATATTTTGATCTAACACATAACATTTGACATATGACTTCCTTTGTCATTCTGACTTCCATCCTCCAAATGAGACAACAGGGTAGGTTCCTCCACAGTCTAACTTTCTGATACAAAGTTTGTGTAAGGAAAACCACCTTGCTTGCATCTATTTCTTGCTACTTTTTGCTCTCTTGCTTGAGCAGGATTTTTTTCTTTTAAAGCAGAGGACGGAATCAGGGTGTATGTTTGTGGGAATAAAATAGAGAACCCAGTTTCTCAGAGGCAAATCTCTTGAGTTTTCTGATTAGCTTTTCTTCATCTGCTAAAGAGCTAGTAATGTGCGGGGCTTGTTCTGTGGCCAGGTACTAGAGATGGTAATGTACAGGGGTATTTCCTCCAGGGCTTCAGAAATGTTCTAATGTTGAAATACAACCAGCTACACACTGAGACACACTTTTGGCATTGTAATCCTTCCCCAACTGCCCTCTTCCACAGGGACAGCAGATGGCTTTGCATTGAGACACTAGATGTTTCCTCATTGAAGGACTGGGCAGGATTGTTTTTGATTTTTGTGTGTAAGAGTAGGTGTTGTGAGCTGCATGTGTTGCTGTGGTTAGTGTGTGTACAGTAACAGGCCTTATTCCCCTGGGAAGCTTCACTTGTGACCCTTATGGTTTCTATCAGAATGTACTTCTGTCTGTTTCTACTTTAAAGTGGAGCTTTGACTAAATCTAATCAATATTTTGCATTCCATGCGTGAAGAACCAGATGTTAAAAGTTTCCTATTGTTGGAAGGCAGGGTGGGAGAGCGGGGGTGAACAGCCCCTCCAGATTTACTGAAATCGATGTTCTCTGAATGAAGTTGGTTAGTTTTCTTTAGGAACAATATATTCTTTTGATTTTTTTTTCAAGATGAATTATCGTCTAATGAAAGTTCTTGTTTAGTCTTTTGAATTTGTGCTTTGTGTAAGGGAAAAGTCTCATCAGGGAAAAGCTTTACTACATGATGGACCATTAACTGTACTTATCTATCTGTGTGTTTCAGCATTTTCAGTAACGCTCCAGCTAAAAATTGCAGGTGTGTGACTTTCACCCACTTCTCTCCTCTAGTGTAATCCTGCAGTAAAATCACAGTACTGACCTCTGTCGGGTCCATGGCAGACTGATGTAGGTCACATGGGATTTTGATTTCACTACAGGATGCAGCAGCAAGTGAAGCTGGCCTGAGAGGGCAGGGTCTCTGACTAAAACTCACATCCTTAGAACGGGAGCACAGGGAACACCGCAAATGAGCCACATTTGTTAAGTTGTTTAAAATATATTTTCCCCAGGATGTAAGCCCCCTTCCCTCTCCCCCCGCCCACTTCAATCAAAGCACTGAAAACTGTGCCTCGCCTCCCATAGAGACCATGTCCATAATACTTCTCTGGAACCTTGCATAGTGGTAACAATGATCTTGCAACACTCCCAGTCAGGAAATACCTTATGAAAGGCTAGGAAGAAAATCCCCCAATGTCAGGTTATTCTGGAATTGCCTTCTTGGGGGTTTTTGCACCGTTTCGAAGCAGCTGGTACTTGTTGCAGTTGGAGACAGGAAACTGGGCTAGATGGACCAGGTTAGCAATTGCTACATCTGTCTCTTTTCATTCACGGTCTTAGAATTTGAAATTTGTGCCACCAAGACTTAGGAGGTTTCTGCACTCAAGGGAGCAAATACTTTTCTTGTAGCCCCATTGAGCAAGAAATCCAGGGCTGGTGGTAGGAGTGTGTTGCAGAAATCTGAGCTGGGCAGGACAAGGCACTGGGCTGATTGAGCTGGGCAGGACACTGTCAAATCACTACTCCCTTGCGTCATCTTTTGTTTTTTATATCTGAAGCAATTGCTCTTTCTCTGGCTATAGCGTAGGCTAAGTTAATGCACAAAGACAGTAGAGATGAGAGCAGAGGAAAGAAGAATAAAATGCCCATGAGAGAGCGAGCTCGGGAAAGTTTCTTTGAGGGCACCAGAGGGATTGGTGCCTTGGTGGATTCTTCAGATATTACAGTGAATTTAATTAAATACATTATGATCCCAAATGAGACTATTCTAATTAGCTGGATCAGGAATAAATTTATTCTCTTCGCCCACCCCTTCTGGTCAAAAGCAGCAGCTGTAGCGCCTATCCAGTTTTAAGCATGTCCTTGGCTTGGAAAGATTGTTTATCTCTTTGGCACTCTACTACAGATCCCTGTCATCCAGACATAAAGAGCCAGGTAATGTATGTCTTTAGCAGGACATCTGTCCCCAGCCATTGCTGGCAGGTGCAACGAGACAACTGTCTGAAGTCTAGGGTAACCGCTCCTCATATAGGTAATGCTTTTTGGTGAGAATGCAGCCCAAGATTGGTTGATGTAAATTTCCCCCAAGTAGAACAAATGGGGAAGAAGGCTTTCCTGGGCTGCTATAGAAGGTGAGGAGCGGTTGGTTGTGGGCCCGTGTGCTAAGAATGGACACTTTCAGGCTCACGGTGCAGAGCAATACTGGAGAGGACTTGGGTTATTGCTGAATTGCAGGTTATCGCAGGTACGGGCGGTAATCCCAAAATGAGTTGGCCTGGGAATTCTTCCTTGACCTTTGACCTTGTGTCCCTGCTTCACCTCAGCAGGCAGGAACAAAATGCCATGGGAATGGGGAATGCTAGTGCAGAATATATGGGAAAAGTACCAACTCTACCCAAAAATGAGAGAGCAAAGCGGGGTTGTGCTACGGCCCTCTGCATAGCTGAGAGGGTGAATTCTTGCCTGTGTCTTTCTCTAAGAATTCTTTGTTCCAGCCTTTGGGATTCACAGCAATGTGGTAAATAACATTTGTCCCTTTCCCCAGTGTCCTGGGGACTCTGTGTCTGAGAACTGACAGGATTCATTTGCTGATCAAGGGGAAAAACTGTCCTCCACTGGCACTGGCTGGCTTGGCTATGAGATCTCTGTTTGGGAGGGGGATGCTGTTCTGTAGCTTGCTCTGAATTACTTGAAAAGGAGGTTGTTGCTAGTGCACTTAGTCTCTGGCCATTAGGTTTGGATGTCTGTCCCTACCTACGTCCAGCTCTACCAGGTCATCCTATGTCTTTCGTCCATTTCCAAGGGAATGGAACCTGGGGTGGTAGGCATTAAACCTTCTCTTTACAAACAAAAAACCCTGGGATGCACATACTCAGCAACTCTGCTCTCATGGGCTCTTTCCAAGGGCCCTTGGAATTCATTCACTGCAATCAAGGGCTGCTTCTGTTTTAGTCTTCTAAGTTTTAGTTGAGCATTTTTCAGATGTAATTCTGTCTGTTGGACATAAGATCGGAGCTCCCTCTCTGATTTCCTCCCTGGAACAGCTTTATTGAGAGAGAGACTTGCAAATTCCACACTTGGTTGTGAACAGTTTTTAATGTTGGATTGGTCATTTTCTTTCAGTGAAAAGGCTTGATCTTCGTTGCTGCTGCTATACTGTTCCACCACATGCTTATCTCCCTGAAGACTTTCCAGGGAAGCAAAGAGTGGGAAGTTCTGTTTTAATATCCACAAGTGCAGGGAGACATGGATTTCAACTTTCTCCATCATTTACCACTTTTTCCTCATCTTCTCCTCTCCCTCTCTTGGGACAGCCCCAATCCGTAACATCTGTAGCCTCCCGCAAGACTTCAGTGCCTTTCAGTGATCAGTTGTGGGAGAGGAGCACTGAAGCACGATGCACATGAGGGGGTGGGGGCCCATCAGCCTGAAAGGTTGTGTGGTTACGTCAAATGCCCTGTGTAGCCAGGCCTCCAAGTGAGGGACACGGCAGAGGAGGGATGGAGGCACTCGGTATCTGCAGGGATGTGTGTGATAGTGGGCTCACTTCTTTCACATGTATGATGCTCAGCTCCAGGACTTAGTACTTCCGCTTGTGATAGTGGACAGCCACGAGCAGTGAGTTATTGATGGTTTGTGTGGGACTTTGGATCAAAAATGAAGGTTGACCCTTATGATCAGTTATAATTGCGGGGTCTGCAGAGATGGTTTTCGATGGGATTCAGTGGCTGAGGAATCAAGAGCTTGTTCTGTGCTGCCCTGACCACTGAAACATCATCTCACTGTAGTGCAAATAGTAGCCCTTCTCTTGGTTCAGATCCACCCTTCAAATGCCCTTTTCCACCGGGCCTATGAAAGATAAACCTTGAGAGAGGTACAGGAACAGACCCAGTCATTTTAAAAAAGAAACTCTGGAGTTCTTGATGGCCCTTTTGGTCCTCCAATGCAGTTTGTAGCTGAAGTGTTTTATCTGTACTGTTAGATTAGTCTCCTGGGGGCAGTGACTGTGTGTTTTATACAGTGCTGAACATTAATAAAAAAAACAAACCAAACAGTCCTATGCCCACTTGTATCGCTCCTCTACCCAAAGTCAGCCCAGCCTCGCTCTAAATGCCATTGCTGTCAATCCATACAACAGTGCCAGGAAATCCCCATTCATGGTACCTTCATAGTACTCTCCACAAAGGAAATTCTTGCTCTTGTTCTTGTTCAAGGTGTGTTCCTGCTCCCGAGTTTCCAAGAAGCCTTTCTGCAGCTTGAAGTGCAGCAGCCCATATAGGCTGGGGATGGGTCATTTTCTAATTCCATCACTCATGTGTCTCTGCTTTGTTCTTCACAGCACCTTCAGCATCATGAGAGCGGAGTTGAGGGCGAAAGCTGCTATTATCACTGTGCCCTCTGTAACTATTCCACCAAGGCCAAGCTGAACCTTATCCAGCATGTGCGCTCCATGAAACATCAGCGTAGTGAGAGCCTGCGCAAACTGCAGCGCCTTCAGAAGGGCCTCCCTGAGGAAGAGGAAGACTTAGGTCAGATCTTCACCATCCGCAAGTGTCCAGCTGCTGATGCCGGTGAGTGGCATTTCTTAGCTATGGCTATTGACTGGTGTATGTTCTGATATTTGATTTGGAGAGTTAAAGAGTTTGTAGCATTTCTCAGCCAGCTTCAGAATTTCCTTGTCATGGTCTCTCTTCCTCTTTCAAGGTGATAGTTAGTTAGTATTTATTACAGTAGCCTTACAAGCCCCAGTCAGGCTCAGAGGCCCACTGTGCTGGGTGCTGTACTGACACACCAGAAAACGTAATCCCTGCCTCAGAGAGCTTACAGTGTAGGGCCCCGACCCTGTGAAGACTTGAACACGTGTTTAATTTCATATGTGTGAGTTGTCCCATGGGCTTCAGTAGGACTAATTGCATGTGTGAAGTTAAGTACACGCGTAAGTCTTTTCAGACTGGGACCTAAAATAACTAGGGACATAAGAGGATGAGGGATAAAATCAAATTCAGTCAACTTTCATAGGTGGATATTTGCATTTTTTCCAGATAATTATCAATAGGGCCGTACCGAATTTACAGTCCATTTTGGTCAGTTTCACAGTCATAGGATTTTAAAAATCACAAATTTCATGATGTCAGCTTTTTAAATCTGAAATTTCAGTGTGCTTTATTTGTTGGGATTCTGACCCAAAAAGGCATTGTGTGGTGGTCACAAGGTTATTGTAGGGGGTGTAGTGGTACTGCTACTCTTTCTTCTGCGCTGCTGCTGGCGGAGCACTGCCTTCAGAGCTGGGCACCTGGCCAACAGCCACCACTCTCTGGGTGCCCAGCTCTGAAGACAGGACAGAAGTAAGGGTGGCAATACCACAACCCCCCTAAAATAACCTTGCAACCCCCCTTTAACTCCCTTTTGGGTCAGGACCCCCAATTTGAGAAACGCTGGTCTCCCCCGTGAAATCTGTATAATATAGGGTAAAAGCACACAAAAGATCAGAATTCACGGGGGGAGACCAGATTTCACGGTCTGGGATGCATTTTTCATGGCCGATTATAAATAAGGGTCAGCTATGCCATGTGCCCCTCACATCCTCATTCACTGATTGATTTCCTCTGGGTATTGCAGCAGAGGTGGCTCTTGAGGAGGGGTTTGGAGGAGGAGAGGATAGTGGCCTGCAGACTGGTTCTGAAGGAACGTTCCATGTGTAAGGGGCAGTGTGGAAGAAGGCACAGTGATATTCGTGTGAGACACTGGCAGGGAGCTGGAGGAGGGGTTCAACAGGGTGCATAATTAGGGATGGCAAGAGAACAGGAATTCTGTTTCACAAAAGTTTGTTGAGGTTTGGACATTTTGTGTTCTGTATTGGCATGAAACCAAGACCTTGCAAAACTGTGTGTGGGGCCCTTAACATCCCAGAATAGCCAATAGTCAGGACACTCACCTGTATTACGGGAGACACAGGTTCACGTCCGTGTTCTGCCTGATTCAGAGCAGGGTCTTGGGGGGTTTCCTACGTCCCAAGTGAGTGCCTGGGCCAGGGGACGACTGGCTGTTTCTCTCTCTGTCTGCTTTTGACCAAAAATTCCATCCTGGGCATCAAAAACCTTCCTGATGAAAGTTTTTTGTTTTTGACTAATTAGCATTTTCTGGTTTGTTTGTTTGTTTGTTTGTTTTTTTTTACGTATTTGTGGAAAGATCCCTGACCAGTCCTATCATAGGGACTGATCTCAGGGTGCAGTCATCAAGACAGGGTAAACATCTGGATGAACGCTTACATTGTGTGGATAGAAAAAAAATGCACATCTTAGAAATGTGTTGGTGGATGAAGGGTTTGGTGGTTGCTGATATACATGTTGATCAAAGAGAAACTAAAATGCTTGAAAATACCTGAATAAGCAAAACAAAAGTTCTCAAATCACTAAGGGTTAAATCTGGTTTTATAACCCGAGTAACCAGTCTGCAGGCTCAGGGGTTCTGTGGGGGCTGAGAGGAGGGAATCAACCTCCTCACAGTTCACAGTAGCAGTGAAAATATACTGTGGCTGCCACCCCACCCCTGGGGCTACAATAGAGGCTGCAGCTCCTTGGCTTTCTTTTCGTGGGTGAGAGGCGATTGCTGGAGGCGATCTCGAGCTCCACCAGAGAAGACCTTTCAGTTTCCCAGTACAATGTATTGACTTGTAATATACAACTCTGTATTTTGTAGCACATGTGAGTTTGTTAAAGGTGAAATGCAAAAGAGAAAAAGAATGACTTGGGCCCTTTATGCTATGTAAAGAAGGGTTGAAAGGCTTTTTTAAGAAACACATTTTCTTTTTCTTTTACTTTTACTTTAGAAGCTCAGGACTTACCTGTTTTTCCTGGAAGACTTTATGAATGAATGGAGAACTGTTAGGATTATGACATCACAGTAGGGTGACCAGATGTCCTGATTTTATAGGGACAGTCCTGTTCTTTGGGTCTTTTTCTTATATAGGCTCCTATTACCCCCCACCCACATCCTGATTTTTCACATTTGCTGTCTGGTCACCCTACATCACAGGTACTGAGGAAGTGGAACCTGACTAGCTGAGAGGGAAAGGGAATTATGGAGAGTTTAAATTTGTATTTTTTTCAACACTTATTTAACTAGAAGTCTTACAAACTTTTGGGGGAAAATCTCCCTTTGTTAAAGATTCAACAATCGTAGCTAGTCTAACCCCCTGCCAAGATGCAGGATTATTTGTGTCTAAACCATCCAACAAAGATGGCTCTCCAGCCTCCTTTTGAAAACCTCCAGTGAAGGCTCTTCCATGACCTCTAGGCAGCGTGTTCCATTGGCCTACTGTTCTTACAGTTAGGAAAGTTTTTTCCTGAGATTTAATCTAAATCTGCTCTGCTGTAGTTTGAACCCACTGCCTCTTGTCCTGCCCTCTGTGGCAAGAGAGAACAACTTTTCTCCATCTTTTTTATGGCAGCCTTTCAAATATCTGAAGACTGCTATCGTGTCTTCCTCCCCCCTCTTTTCCAAACTAAACATACCCAGTTCCCTCAGCCTTTGCTCATATGGCTGCATTCCATTCCTTTGATCATCTTTGTCACTCGCATCTGGCTCCTTTCTGGTTTATCACCATGCTTTTTATACATTGGTGACCAAAATTGGACAGAGTACTCCAGCTGAGACCTAACTAACGCTGCCTAGAGCCGTACTATCATCTCCCAGGGCTTGCATGCTGTGCCTCTGTTAATGCAACCTACATTTTTTGTATTTTTTTTTTTTTGCAAGAGCATCACACTGTTGACTTGTGTGATACACCACAACTCTCAGATCCTTCTCAGCAGTGCTGCTGCCAATCCAGTTATCCTCCATTCTGTATTTGTACACTGGGTTTCTCTTCCCTAAGTGTAGCATCTTACGTTTATCTTTGTTGAATTTCATTTTGTTGTCTGTAGCCCAGTTCTCCAATTTATGAAGATCCCTCTGAATTTTAGCTCCATCCTCCAAAGTGTTTGCAACCCACCCCCCAGCTTTGTGTCATCTGCACATTTAATCACTATTCTCTCTCTTCCTACATCCAGGTCATTAATAAAGATATTCAATAACACCAGACCCAGAACAGATCTCTGTGGAACCCCACTTGAGACTTCCCTCTAATCTGACATCATTCCATTAATAGTTACTCTTTGTTTGTGGTTTTTTAACCAGTTATGTATCTTAATGTTAGTTCCTCCAAACCTGCATTTCTCCAGCTTACTTATCATAGAATATCAGGTTGGAAGGGACCTCAGGAGATCATCTAGTACAACCCCCTGCTCAAAGCAGGACCAATCCCCAGCTAAATCATCCCAGCCAGGGCTTTGTCAAGCCGGGCCTTAAAAACCTCTAAGGAAGGAGATTCCACCACCTCCCTACGTAACCCATTCCAGTGCTTCACCACCCTCCTAGTGAAAAAGTTTTTTCCTAATATCCAACCTAAACCTCCCCCGCTGCAACTTGAGACTATTGCTCCTTGTTCTGTCTTATCAGAATGTCATATGGGACTATGTCAAAAGCCTTGTTGAAGTCCAGATATATTATGTCCACCGCATTCCCCCTATCCACCCCACCAGTTACCCTATCAAAGAAGGAAATCAAGCTGGTTTGGCATGATTTGTTTTAGTAAATCCATGCTGGCTGCTAGTGATTACCCCTTCACCCTCCAGGTATTTGCAAATTGAATAATTTATACATTGCTGTAGTAGCTTCCCAGGTATCAAGCTCAGGCTGACTGGTCTATAGTTTCCCAGCCCCTCCCTTTCCCTGTTTTTGAAGATGTGCGCTACATTAGCGCTTCTCCAGTCTTCCGGGATCCACCATTTCAAATCTTGGCAGAGAGCTCTCACTCCATATCCCTGGGGGTCTCCCTGGAAAGCACCAACAAACAGGAGGGCAAAACTTGACATTCCTAATGTTTCTAGATTCCTAGTTGAAAAAATGCAGGGGAAAAAAATCTCTTTACCTAATAAAGATGCAAAGGAGGAGGCAGCCCCTTTTGCAGGTCACCTTAATGATTTGGAATCTTTTCACTTTCTTTACAGCTTTAAGAAGCCTCTCAGCCAAACTTTAAGAGAAGTAATAAATACTGACAGCCTGAGGATTCTTGTTTGCCAAAATGTCAGGTCACCCCCCAGTAGAAGACCCTGCTCATTGGGTGTGCTCCCAGAGTAATAAAGCAACTGAGTTTGCATTTGGCTGAGACTGTACAAAACCAAAGTGGAGAATGGATAATTTCACCATCTTTCACTTGCTTTTATGCCCATAGAGAACTGAAGATGAAGGTGCCCAAATGGATGATAGAGCATGGCCCCACTTCTCTGTATGACAGCGAAGAGAGGCCCTGGCTAGTATCTGGGCTGGATGTTGGTTGTTTAGTTTTCCCTAATAAATGCTCTACTTTTCGGATCCTAGGAGCTACAGACCAACAACCCCGACTAGGTCTCACCTAGCCTGAGACTCCGGGGTTAGGGCAGATTGTTCTCTGCAGGGTGTGCTTCAGGGTCTTGTCCAGTTGAATTTCCAATGACACACTGCCTGGGGCTCCCATCACTCCGGTGGAGGTGATTGCACAGTGTGGTGGTGGTCTCTTAAAGGATGTCTACACAGCCCGTGGCAGTGAGTCTCTGAGCCTGGGTCTGCAGACTCAGGCTTAGGCCACTGCGCTAACAGTAGCTCCGTAGACCTTGCATCTTGGGCTCTGTAGTCCACCTACCCTTCCTAATCTGCAGGGCCTGAGCTCCTGCTCAAGCCACAATTTAAAAGCAGTGTCTCCAGAGTTGATTCTGGGCCTACAGACAGCCCACCTGAGCTGGCAGGGCCCGAAGGAAAGGAGATGTGTATAGCTCCTCAAGTCCATTGCTGACAGCTAAAAATAACAGATAAATAATAATAGCAGAGCTAAGCAATGACTGAGGGGAGCACTTCAGTGTTTCAGGAGGGAGGAGAGGAATTATTAGACAGGTCGAAGGGGGAATATTTATAAATGAAGGGATGAAATTGAACAAAAGAAAATATTGCCTTCTCAGTTACCTCAGACTGTAAGGATACATCTACACAGCCAGTGGCAGCCTGTGGCTTCAAGCCTCCAAGCCCCAGTCAAGTCAGCTAAGGCTGGCAGTCTAAATCCAGTATCAGCTCTGGAGATGTGTTCACCATCATGTTTCTGTGCCTGGTGTAAATGGTACCAAGGTCCCTGGATCTGGCCTGGTCAGCCAACTCTATTGAAATCTGGCACCCCTTGACACTGAGAAGCCACTTGTCAGAATGGTCCCTGGATCCATCCATGTCGACAAGTCCAGAGCTGAGGATCTGACACCATCTACTGTTGAGAACCACTTACCAAATATGTCCACGTGAGTAGCACTGAGCTCCCCGGATTCATACAGGTTAACCAGTGTGGTCTGAGGGACTGGTACCATTGACTCTCTGTGCTTAGCACAAGCAGCTTGGAAGTCCAAGTCATGGAATTTAAGGCCAGAAGGGACCACTATGGGCATAAAAACAAGATCTAGCCTGATCTGTATATCACAGCTCACCAACACCAAGCAGATCTGTCCGGGTTGACTGAATCACACTTTTGACATGTGTAGAAGTATTTCAGTGTAGGGCATATGTCAGCCTGGGAAAGCTGTCTGTCTTTCCCACTAAATCTCTCCTCTCTTCTCCTTCTACACTTTATCGCTGGGTGTGTTCATCCACTCACAGGGATTATTTCACTGTCATTCTGATGTAGATGACTCTCAAATCTACTTTGTCCAGGCCCACATCTAAGCCTATGTCTCGAATGCTTTCTTCTAGGTGGCTTGTCAGTTACTCAGATGCTCTCTATCTGCACCTAAACTGTCCCTCTGTACTCTTCTTCCCCATTCTCCTTTACTGTTAAAACACCCCATCCTCCCTCACCCGGGCTCACAACTTGGAAATTATCTTTCACTCTTTCCCCTTATATTATGCACATCTAAGGACTATATACATTTTTCTATTTCTTTACACCATATCAGAGATCCAGCCTTCCCTTGCCAGCCTGACAACTAAACCACTGAGCCACATTGGAATTATTTTCAGTCTTAGCTACTCAATCTTCCTCCTATTTGGCCTCACTAACGTGCACTTGGATCCCTTTCAGGATGATCCAAATACGCTGCCACAGTTATCTGTCTTGACAGTTATTCAGACCTGGTCACAATTCACTTTCGGTCCCTCTGCTGACTCCTCCTTAAGAACTTTAAACTCCTTGTCCTCACCTTCAAAGCTTCACCCCCAATGACATCAGTCTCCTGTCACCCTCTGCTCTGAGCAATGCCATTCCCAGTACCCTGTTTCCTTCTCCACCCCCATCTCCGTACTGTCTCACCCACGCTGCCCCTACATGTGGAATATCGTTTTGAAATCATTTCTCCAAGCCACCACCAGTTCTTCATTCAAGACCCTTTTTCAAAGCACCTTCTTTTGTAAGACCCAGAGAATGATTGTATAACTTGGTTTTTTATAGAATATCAGGGTTGAAAGGGACCTCAGGAGGTCATCTACTCCAACCTCCTGCTCAAAGCAGGACCAATCCCCAACTAAATCATCCCAGCCAGGGCCTTATATAAACAACAAGGAGTCCAGTGGCACCTTAAAGACTAACGGATTTATTTGGGCATAAGCTTTCATGAGTAAAAAAACCTCACTTCTTCAGATGCAACACCAGACTCCTTGTTGTTTTTGTGGATACAGACTAACACGTACCGCCTGATACTTGGTTTATATAAATTGAACAAAAGGCCTCCACACACAATCCTCCTGCTAAGATTTCCCAGGGTGGCCTGTGGTCTCTGCCTGCCTGTCCGACTGTAAGTGCTTAAGGGAGAGGCTGTTATCTTCGTGTATTGTGCAGCACTGAACCAATAAATAATAATGAAGAGTCTACTACAGTGCATTTCAGTGCAGGCTAAAGCTGTGTTCTGTTGTTCCTCCGCCTATTAATAGCATTCAGGTGTTGCAGCCATGCTTTGTGTTTGCACATGGCTAGTCTGTGCTCAGGTCTTATACTGAACTTGAATCTGTGCTGTGGAGTAGTCAAGGTGAAAGGAGTGGCTGTGGTGGAATAAGTTAGCAGGGCCCTTAGACAGAGGGAGGGAGGAGGGATAGCAAGGGTGCTGTGTATCTGGAGCTAATTGAAATACTATTATCAGTTTCACAGGACATTTCTAAATCCTTTTTTGTTCTGAAATGGAACAAAATGTTAAAATTTCCTGCAAAACAAAAATCTTATCGTTTTCAATTCAAAACAAAGTTTGTGAATTTTGACCCAGAGGAGGAAATGTGAGAGTGGCCATTTTGAATTTTCTTCAGTGCTTCAGTAGGCAAGGGAAGGAA
Source organism: Mauremys mutica (assembly GCF_020497125.1). Taxonomy (NCBI): domain Eukaryota; kingdom Metazoa; phylum Chordata; order Testudines; family Geoemydidae; genus Mauremys; species Mauremys mutica. Next base: position 45,530,280 of record NC_059085.1, read on the forward strand.
TGGGTACGTTGTCCCTAGGCATTATTTGTCTTCCTAGCTCTCTAGGGCAGTGGCTCTCAACCTTTCCAGACTACTCTACCCTTTCCTGGAGTCTGATTTGTCTTGCGTACCCCCAGGTCACATCTCACTTAAAAACTGCTTGCTTACAAAATCAGACATAGAAATACAAGAGTGACACAGCGCACTAGTACTGAAAACGGCATGCTTTCTCATTTCTACCATACAATGATACAATAAATGGGTTGGAATATAAATATTGTACTTGCATTTCAGTGTATCGAGCAGTATAAACAAGCCATTGTCTGCAAGAAATTTTAGTTTGTACTGACTTGGCTCGTGCTTTTTCTGTCGCCTGTTTTAAAACTAAGCAAATAGCTGGGTGAGTTCATGTACTCCTTGGAAGGCCTCTGTGTACCTCATTGAGAACCACTGCTCTAGGACAGTCACCACCTGTCTGTGTCAGTGCAATGCCCTGTATGTCTGAAAGCCTCCCGTCATGTAAATAATGTATTTCCTGTCTCTGCCTGGATGTGTTTGTGTGCACACCTAGGTATTTGTGGGCTTGTTCTATGGGCTGGTTTGCACACACTTATTTCTGTGTATAGGGGGTAGTGTGGGTGAGGCACTGAATTATGTGTATGTTGCAGGAAGTGGTTCAGAGCAGGCCACCTCCCCGGAGTAGCAATTTTGTTACCATAGCCTCAGTTCCCCCAACTATCCAATTAAGTCCCACATACCTAAGAGTTTGAATGACCATTCTCCCCTATGGGGTCTACTTTAGTAAGCCATTCCAGTTGTATAATTGATTCATTTGGCCCTCTCAGGCCCAAACTATTTCTCCCTAGACAGCATGATTCTCCTCAGCACTTCATCGTCGAGGTGCAAGGTACTCTGCAGTCATCCAGGGCTTGCTCCCTGCGGTCCTGTCTCCTAGGTGAGCCTAACTCATCTCATAGGAAGTGCCACCGCCATGCTTCTGTCACATGACCCTTAGTCACCTGACTCAAGCACAGGCCGGAGCTTGGGGCCTGTTTGTTGGGCCTGCGACACACCCAAGGGGTAAGATTATTAATAAAACCTTTGTTCACAGTTACAGCATTAGCAGCTGAGTGTGGCCTTGGGCTTCGTGTCAAGTTACTCTTGTAACAACCACCTTCAAAAAAATCTTTTAATCTTTTTTATTAAAGACCCAGGAAAAGAAGAGAAACCAGTTATAAAGCATTTGGAATGTAGTGTCCAGGAAGGCTTCCTTTTAAATAATATTCCTTACTCCTTTTCCCTTCTGAGGCTGGACCCGTTTCATAGGTTTTAGATGGTGTTGCCAATGGTATCAGCATTTGTGAGGAAAAGAGGAAAAGTTAGCTTTGATGATCTGGCACTGTTCTAGTTGACGTTGATCCTGTTTAATTTCCATAAAACAAGACATGAATACAAAAAGGGAGAAACAACCAAAGCAAAGACAGGAGAATCTGTGTAGTGTTCTGGTGCTGACTTCCACTTGCAGCTTCACTCCTGGAGAAACACAGGCCCAGCACAGGGTTTTACCAGCCACTCAGAGTATGTCTACACTGCAATTAGATGTCCACAGCTGGCCCATGCCAACTGACTTGGGCTTGCAGGGCTCTGGCTAAAGGGTTGTTTAATTGCCATGTCAGGGGTTCCTGCCTGAGCTGCAGCCCCAGCTCTGGGACACTTCCACCTCACAGGGTCCTAGAGCCCGGGCTCCAGTCTGAGCCCAAATGTCTACACCGCAATTAAACCGCCCCTTAATCCGAGCCAGCTGGCATGGGCTAGCCAGAGGTGTCTAATTGCCGTGTAGACTTACTCCCAGCGATGGCAAACTTCTACCAGTGTCAGGAATCTAGCACTGGCTCACAGCATGTCTTGCCAGAGGTGAAGTTAGTTGTCTTGGCTGGCCAATCCGGACTCTTGTTAGACAGAAGACAAAAGGAGAGATGGAGAAGAGGAGAAATAAAGTAGGGAATGAAAATGACACATGAGGGCGGGGTGACATCAGGAACCAAAGTCTCTCACCCTCAGGCATCATTCAGGATGGAGTAGAAGCTGGTGGAGGTGGTGATGATATAATCTGGTTTTCTCTCTCTGGCCCTACCTGGTCAGGATGTCTTTCAGAATCAGGACAGTGAAGGCCCAGTGAATGGTGCCATGGTGGATCCCAGGGTCTCAGGAGGCAGTGGCATTTGCAGCTTGCTCCTAACCAGTCCGCCCATCCCACTGCTCCCATTAAGTGACTCCCAGATAAGCCATGTCCAAGGCAGGGTGGCAACTTCATCCCATTAAAATTAATCAGTTCTAACACAGTTCAGTCATTTCAACTATAAACGCTTCTTCCTTCTCTAGACTCTTCCAGCTCGTTGTCCTGCCAGCCCATTACTTTACCAGGAGTTTGGAAAGACCCCTGATTACAGGTCTTCTAACTTTACAATTCAGTGTGTACCAGTCTACTTGGTTCCAACTTTTATTACTTCTACAAATAGTTTTATATACCAGGCCAAGCTGGACTTTTGTTACCCTGAATAACTTCGATTACTGGCCTGTGCACAACAGACTTTAGTGTCTTGCTGGGGCACAGTTTGAGTGGTGGGATTATTACCTCCAGTTTGCATGTGTGCAGTTGGTTTTTTGTGTATATCAAAAAAGGGGTGTATAACACCCTGGGTTTGCATGTAGATATTTCCATGCGTCTGTGTCTCAGTCTCCTGATGGAAGAGAGTGCCTGATTTGGCTTAATTAGTCCTCTAACAATCTACAAAGGTCAGGGCCAATTGCTTGTTCGTTTACATTTGTAATTGTGATAGTTCCTGATTGCACATTATTTGCAACTCATTCCCTCCCACCCCTTACAGAACACACATATACTTCCTCTCTCCCACCAACCCCTTACCGTGCGCACACACACACACGCGCGCGCGCAGCTGATGATACAGACCTCCCAGGAACTTCTGTGCCTACCGTGGAAAAGAGCTTTGGGAGCTACAGTCTGCTTCCTGTGGAGGGGAAATGAAGACACGGGCAGAGAAATTACACAGACACCGGGCAAGAAACCCAAGCCCCATTATCTGGGAGCCTTCTTGAGCTGGATGATTTAAGATCATTACGCTTTTCTGCTTGCTCTGTGCAGAGTTTGCTAATGTTGTAGCAGACAGGAAGATGAGCTCACGTGGGATACTCAGTGTTGCTGACCAAGAACAGTGCATCTTAGGGACTAGGAGATGCTTTTCTATCTTGGATATTTTAGGGCACCCCTCTCTATAGTATCTTAGCATATCTCTGGGCTTCTGCTATGGCTGGTATTTGTCGCTCATTGCAGATGCATTTGTTTGCTGTCACCCATGGGCCAATTTGCTTTTAATCCTGACCACTTAACAAAAAAATTCCCTAAACAATGATCAATGAATAGAGAGAGGCTGATGAGCATGGGAGACAGAACTTCCGTAGGCTAGCCCCAGCTCCTGAGACATTAATTTCTGCAGGAGATAGTGACAACAGAACTCAGCGGTAAATTTAAACTCATTCCTTCAGTCTAGCTCTCCCCAGTAACTCCTGCATACCTCCCCACACACAGATCTCACAGGCAAAAAAAATGGTTTAGAAACTAACCAAGCTACTGTTTTTACAGCTGGGAAGGAAGAGTGAAGGAGGAGTGTTATTTCTATGTGCAAATAATCTTAGATAGTGTGGTGGTAGCACCATGCAGCGGTGGCTTCAGGCACCACGCTCCAAGCGCGTGCCTGGGGCGGTAAGCCGTGGGGGGCACCCTGCCGGTTGCTGTGAGGCAGCAGTCAGGCAGCCTTTGGCGGCATGCCTGCGGGAGGTCCGCCAAAGCCGCGGGACCGGCGGTAGGTACGCCGAATCCGCGGGACCAGGGACCTCCCACAGGCGCACCGCTGAAGGCAGCCTGCCTGCTGTGCTTGTGGCGGGGAAAAAAGCTAGAGCCGCCCCTGGCACCATGTGTGTAGACAGGGCATGACAGAGATCAACATAAAAACTATTTTTGTCCAACCTGTGAAATAATCTTTTCCCCAAAAGCTGCAGGTACAAAACAAGCCTTTTTAGTGCTCATCTCAGATAGTTGTGCTTGAAGCTGCCAACACTTGGTGTGGAACTGCCGGATTGGTGTTTTGTCGATGTAAATGTAGCTCAGTGGTCAGTGTGTTGTGTTCCCCCGTGCCTGATCCACGCAGGATGCGAGTCTGTTACAGCCCCATATATAGCCTGGCTCTAGAGACTCAGGCTTTTAGTGCTGGAGGTCCCTGAGGTCAGTCATTTTTGAATGCTAGCTAAACATGTCCCGTTCTGATCCCAGCATTAGCAAACACCCAGGGACCTGCCTTTCTCCTCAGACTCAGGGTAGAATGGCTGCCAGCAACTTGGGTCATTATCTCTAGATGTAAAAGTCTTAACCACTGGGGAGCTCCTCTGTTCTCAGAGCAACTGAGAAGGGGGATTCTGGATATGTCTTCACTGCTCCCCCCCCAACCCCCCCAACAACAAAAAAAGGTGTTCTTACTGCTATTTTAACCCAAGGTGAGGACATGGCAATGCTTCTTTTAACAGTTTACAACTCGACTTTAAAGGCTCTGGGTTGAACTTGAGCTGCTAAGCTGAGGTAAAAGCAGATTTGCTGTGTATTCACTGCTGTTTTAACCAAGTTAGCTGCCCCCACCATCCAGTCTGTCCCTCTTGTTTGGTAGCCATTTCCTGGATTACACGTTGAATGGACAGGGCGAAATGCTGGCAGCTCACAGAGGCGTGGAAAACCTGCTACCCAGCTGGTGTAGGCAGAGGCAGGTTTAGAAACGAGCATCCCTGGCCCTCGTAGCCTGGGGGAATGGGACCACCATATAAGGCATTTCCGATTTGTAGGTGTCAGTGACGTATACGAGCTAGATAGTATTAAAGTAGGGCTGCAACAAGTGCCTGCTTTGAGTGGAAGTTTTACATGAGTCCAGTCTCCTCACTTGCACTGTAACCTTCTAAGGCCTTGTCTGTGCTGGAATTTGCCGATTCCTGCTGTCACTGTAGGTGCGCTGGTACCAAGTTTAGACAAGGTAAGCTGCAACATTCACCAGTGCAGCCTATCCCTGCTTGCAGTATGGGCCCATCCCTAATTTTGGTAATGCCTAAAATCTGTGTCTCAGATTGTAATTAAAGGTAAACTTCCCCCATAACCAAATGCAAGTATTTGGCCTTACCAAACAGAGGCAATGGAGGGTTTTAGAGAGATTCAAAAGAGTGGGATTGTCATTGTCACACCTTTGTCTGCTGTCTATGTGGAACTTAGTTCTGTGCACACAGGGCGCGTAGAAACTTCCCAGTGGGCAGAGAAACTTCAGTGGCTGCAGTAGTACAGTGCACCCTGGGCAGAGGAATTTCTTTTGCACCTCGCCCAGGGACACAAGATATTTGACTAAATTCTGTTTATTAGCAATGTGTAGGCAGGGTGAGCAGCTCTTCCAAACTGATTGCTCTGTCTAAACATTACCAGTAAACAAAATTACCGTAAGTCAAATCTCCTGTGTGCACATATGAAGTGCAATAGAAACACCTCTGTGCAGGATAAGGGCCTTTCATGGCAGAGCTGAAGTCTGTTGGTGAAGCAGGGCAGAAGCCTCCTTGTCTTCCTTGTATGCTGCTTTTCATGACTGTGTTCAGATTGCTGTCTTCTCCCATTCTCAGGCCTTGTCTTTGCCCCGTGGATCTGGAACCGTCTCCCCTGTCCTGTGCACTTGCCAGTCTTATTGTCCTCCTCCAAACCAGCTTCTTTCAGCGAGCATCCCCGTCACTAGCTACCTCTCAGGTGCTCCCTCCTTCCCACTTCCAGGCCTGCCCAGGATAGATTAAATCCGTCTAATAGGACAGTTCAGACGAGAGCCCAACCCTCTTCACAAATGTCAAATGCTCTCCCAGCACTGCTAGCTTCTTCCCTTATTTTGTCATCCACTGATCTTTCCCTGTCCCAATGTTGTCTTTCCTCAACATGTCATCTCTAAATTCCTTGTGGCAGGAACCTGTGTTTATATCTGAAGTGCTGTACACTTGATGCCATGTAAATACAATCAGATTATTGGTACATAGACTCTAAAGATTTGCTCTAAAGTCGTTGTGAATGCCCAGTCTGTGCAGCGTACTGGAGACTGGGCTAGAAAGGGCTGCTGAGTGTGTCCTGCCATGCGCCGGTTGGAATGGAATCGAAGAGCTTGCTGCAGCTGGAGCGATTGTCTAGCTTTGGTCTCTGAAGAGGAAATCCTTTTCTCTTGTCTCCTCAGCAGAAGATGAGGAGTGAGAAAAGCTATTGTCCTGTTCTGAGGAAACATTCAGTCTTCAGCGCAGTAACATACATGAAATAGCAACAAAGCACACTGCTCTTGGCAGTATGTGTGTACGCTGATTAAACCTACACTTCCCCTTTTCCTGCAGTGTTTCTCATCCTTGTGCCAAAGCCCCAGGGCACCCTCACATTCAGGATTATCATGTCTTCCAAAAAAGGTTTCATTTCACTTCTGTTCCTTAAGCCATAAGAAAACTTGTTGCTTTAACCTCATGTCATTCTGTTGGGATCTCAAAGCCCCATTTCTCCAAGCTGTTCTTCCATTTCTGAAGGGTATCATGACCCAAGTGTGACTCTCAGCTGTCTGGCAGGCCCACATAGACAGCTCTGCTCTGCTCTGTGTAATCATATCCTCCAAGGGATGTGTTCAGACACCCGGCTGATTCAAAGTTTCCTCCTTGATAGAGAAGTGGAGAGGGATATTTGCGACTGTTACGTTGCTTTTGCTTTAGTCTTTGTACTATTGTTTCACAGTCATCAAAACTGGAGAATTTTTTTTTTTGTGGTTAAAGGGCAGGGTGGCTGCTGACAGGAACGTCTGTGAGAAACAGAGTTTGAGGACATGGGGAGACAACCATTCCAGGTCCCACAAGAAAACACACTAGGATACAGACTAACACGGCTGCTACTCTGAAACCTGTCATTACACCAGGCTCAGTTTGTTTAGAAACATAGGGGGACTTGCTTGTCTCTGTACTTGTTCTCCAGCATGATCTACCCACTTGTCTGCCTTTTCTGCCCTTAATTTGGACAAGATTATGCAACACCTGGCTTCTTCTTTCTCTTCTTGCAAGAGGCTCTGATGTGAACACAGAGATGAGAGGCTGGCTGCTGAGAGTAGAGGGACAACATTTGTTCCTCTTTAATATCTGGCAGAGGCACATTTCCTTTATTATTTCTCTTTTGGTTCTTGAATTTAAAGAAAAGAAGAGCAGTTGTGTCCCAGAATCCATTTGACCAGCCAGCCGTGGGGAGATAATCTCTAAAGGATATGAAAGGTTTAATCATTTTAATAAAGTTTATCATAACTTTTTTCCATGTGCCCTGGTAAACATGAGAAGAGGATGGAGCGAGTAATATAAATATGCACAACCCCCCCAAGCATTCACTTAATGAAAGGCTCTAATGGGAGGCGCCTGGCGGGAAGGAAGTGGTTAGATAGCTGGGCTAGGGAAGGCAGACCAAAGACACGCTATAATATCATTGAAACGTGGCAGGAATCTCATAAACTCCCCATGTAGCTCCAGCAGACACTTGTCACCGGGAGCTCATGGCTTTCATTAAGAGAAAGAGAAGAAGCTCTGGCTGCTGACTTGTTCCAGAATGTTTTTCTTGTTTGGCTGCATCTTAAAGCCTTTTCCACTTAATAATAATAATAATAAAAAACCCCACCAGCTTACCCAGCAGATGCTACAGTGAAGTGTGTTGGGAAGATTTGAGGTCCCTCTACTGGGCTTTTCTCGTCAGCACCCAGCATGAATTTGTCTCACTCTAGTTCTAAAAAGCTAATGAGATTGGGTTTGGGGTTTTGCTTTGCTTTGGTGCTTTTGTTTTATGTTAACATTGGAGCCCTTGTCCCCTCGCGCTGATAAGTAACTAATGGACTTAATCTGGGGGGTAGGGCACAAGAGGCTGTCCCCTGTATAAAGTGGTGTGTTCCAGCCCTATGGAGTGATCGTTGCGTGGAAGTGACGAGCAGCTGAGCTTGGTTGACGCTAGCAGACTGCTGGGCCTACGTGCTTAGCAGAGGACAAGAACTCTAGTTCAAAGCAATTGTTTTGTTCTCCTCTTGAGTAGAGTCAGTCTCTGTACCGTGTCAGTCCCCTCTGCACACACTTCTGAAGATGGACTGTGGCCCTATCTGGAGCTGCAGCTCAGCCCCTTTACTTCATTCTGGTGTCATAAAGGATCCAGAAACCAGACTGCTCTCTCAACTGGGAAAGTCCCCTGATGTAAGGAGGCTTCCACCGTCCTACAGGGCCAATGGAATGGTCCTGTGCTGCGCTCTCTTGGCATGCTCCAATTCAGTCGCATGCTAAATGTGTGTCGGGAGAGGCAAGAGGTATGTGGGGAGAGACGGGGAGTGTGGTCAGAATGCACCGATCTGCCAGCCGGTTTCTTGGGGATCATTGTAGCCAAGACAGATTGGCCCCTGGGTACTGCATCCAGATTTAATGGTGATATTTGTTCTGAGAAACCTGGAGTTCTCTCGTATTGCTGTCCATAGAGATATAATAGGTTCTTCAAGTGCATGGTACTCTACAGTCCCGTCTCATTCAGTCATGCAAACTCACTCAAAGAGCATTCACAGCTGAAAATACATTTTGTCGCCTTTTAAGAGAGAGCTGTTCTTTAAAATGGCTGGTTGTCTACAGAGCAGGAGTTGTGGCTCCATTCTAGCTCTCTGGGACACCCAAGTACAGGAGGCAGCCCCAACATCATATTAGCTGTGACAAATCTTGCCCCACTGTATTGACCTTCAGCTTCTCTGTCAAACGTGTGTGTCTGCCTCTTGACCTGAAAAGAGCTGTAAAACCTCGGAGCACAGAACGCTCCCAGACTCCTAGCTCTTGGTGAGCACATGGACTTAAGAACCTAAGATGGGCCAGACTGGGTCAGACCAAAGGTCCATCTAGCCCAGTATCCTGTCCTCTGACAGTGGCCAATGCCAGAGGGAATGAACAGAACAGGGAATCAGCAAGTGATCCACCCTCTTTCACCCATTCCCAGCTTCTGGCAAACAGAGGCTAGGGACACCACCCCTGCCCATCCTGGCTAATAGCCATTGATGGACCTATTCTCCATGAATTTATCTAGTTCTTTTTTGAACCCTGTTATAGTCTTGGCCTTCACAACATCCTCTGGCAAGGAGTTCCACAGGTTGACTGTGTGTTGTGTGAAGAAATATTTCCTTTGGTTTGTTTTAAACCTGCTGCCTATTAATTTCCTTTGGTGACCCCTAGTTCTTGTGTTATGAGAAGGAGTAAATATCACTTCCTTACTTACTTTCTCCACACCAGTCATGATTTTATAGACCTCAATCAAATGCCCCCTTAGCCATCTCTTTTCCAAGCTGAAAAGTCCCAGTCTTATTAATCTCTCCTCATATGCAAGCCGTTCCATATCCCTAATGATTTTTGTTACCCAATACATCTTTTTTTGAGATGGGGTGACCACATCTGCACGCAGTATTCAAGATGCGGGCGTACCATGGATTTATATAGAGGCAGTATGATATTTTTTGTCTTTGCCAAGGAAGCCCATCAGTATGTGTACAGTATTTGTTTTATCGCACGTTTGCCTGTATGTGCGAGGGCTCAGTATATTTGCTTGGACTACCTAGCAGTATGAGATGCAGTGAGAGGAGGTGGACATGTCCATGTCTTTCTATGGACAAAACTGAGATTTTCCTTGTATGCTGCGGGGTGTTCCCTGGCGTGGTGCATCATTCACGTAACTCCATTTTCACCACTGGTCCTGGGCTAAGGGGTTTCTCCAAGAATCACTTTTACCCAGCAGTTCTCAGTTTCCAGTGGAGGGAAATGTTTAAGCTGGTTGGCAAAGGAACAGAAAGAAATGGCCCTTCAGAGAATCAGTGCTGGCACAGTATGCCACTACTATTGTATGCAGTGGTGTTGGCACCACACAGTTGCATGGGGAAGAAACCTCTTCTGCTGATGTGGGGAACAGAAGAGAATGTCTGTCTGAGACTATGGTGATGGGCCCCACATAAGGACCAAGATAAGGCAAGTTTAGAGTTCCTTTCTTGTACCAAGGCTATGGCGAAAGGAATCCAGAACAGTGATTCTCTTGGTACTTTGTGTTTCCTGAATCCCTATGAAACGAGGGTGAGATGTCTGTGGTGGGACATAAATAACGTTAAGAATTATTGAACTATTACCCTCAACAAGGTATTTGTGTTAGTGCCAAATCAAAGAGAGAGAGCCCATGGGGCTGGGTTTTCAGACAGTGCTTGTGCTTCTGATCAGACACGTGTGTCCTTTTAGTGGAGTACTTCTGGCTGGAAAATGCTCTATTTCCCACCATTATTTTGACTACTTTATAGGAGATGGGGGAGAGGGTGGCGGGGGGGGGGGGGGGGGGAGTTTTTACTGTGGCTTTCTTAATTAGTTTTTACGGACCCAGTGGACTCCAGCCCCATTTGCTTTGCTGTGAGTGTGCCTGGCTGCCCACAGCAGGCTCCTTGAAGAAGTTGTGCTTTTCTACATAGAGAGCACATCAAGGTCTTTAAAGCATATGACATTGGCAGGACTATTTCAACCAAACCAGCTTCATTCCTGGGTGCTGAGCCCTTACTTGACAGTAGAAATGTGTGTCAGTGGAGAAGAGAAAGTAAACTCATGCTTCCTTGGTGGAATCATTTGGGTCAGACATTGGCTCCTTGAACTCATCAGGTGCTTTCATGTGGCATTGTTTCCTCTTTGCCATCGTACAGGACTGTGAACATTATACTGGCTTTCTGGTCTGCAGCGCTTCTCATGGTAGACATTGCAGGGCAGGCTCACCTTGTATGTCCACCTGGGGTTATCATCTGCCATTGGTTGCCTCTCTACTGCTGCCTGAGTACTTTCTAAAATAAACAGTATGATGTTCTCTCTCTCCTTTCTCTGCAAGGTAAAAATCCCTGTCCAGGGGTTTAATGCTTACACCGATAATGAACAGTTACTGCATAAACCTTTGCAAGACAATAAGGAAGTGTAGTCCCACAGTTCACTTCAAAGGCTGCTATTGGGGCTTTCATTAGGAGAGAAACTAAGGGCACTTTGGTAGCATGTGTTTGTCCTCCTTTTTTAACACATTTTAGGATTGAGGTGACCATAGTGTTACTAATTCACTTCAGCCGCGCTCAGTGATTGGAGGGAAAAGTTGATCTTATGGCCAAACGTAGGATGGACCCCAAAGATGTGGGTTCTCCTTGTGGCTCTGACACTAACTCACTGGGGCAATTCACTTAAACTTCAGTGCTCCCCACTTGCTTGCTCTTCCCTCCACACTGTCCTGCACCAGGCCCCTGAGCCCTCCCCACCCGCACCCCCAACCATCCTGCGCAGGCCTCTGAGCCCTCCCCACTCCTCTCCCCACCTGCATCTCCCCAGCCATCCTGCACCAGGCCTCTGAGCCCTCCCCACCCGCACCCCCAACCATCCTGCGCCAGGCCCCTGAGCCCTCCCCACCCGCACCCCCAACCATCCTGCGCAGGCCTCTGAGCCCTCCCCACTCCTCTCCCCACCTGCACTCCCAACCATCCTGCGCCAGGCCCCTGAGCCCTCCCCACCCGCACCCCCAACCATCCTGCGCAGGCCTCTGAGCCCTCCCCACTCCTCTCCCCACCTGCATCTCCCCAGCCATCCTGCACCAGGCCTCTGAGCCCTCCCCACCCGCACCCCCAACCATCCTGCGCCAGGCCCCTGAGCCCTCCCCACCCGCACCCCCAACCATCCTGCGCAGGCCTCTGAGCCCTCCCCACTCCTCTTCCCACCTGCATCTCCCCAGCCATCCTGCACCAAGCCCCTGAGCCCTCCCCACCCGCACTCCCCAACAGCCCTGCGCAGGCCTCTGAGCCCTCCCCACCCACACACTCCAACCATCCTGCGCCAGGCCCCTGAGCCCTCCCCACCCGCACTCCCCAACAGCCCTGCGCAGGCCTCTGAGCCCTCCCCACCCACACACTCCAACCATCCTGCGCCAGGCCTCTGAGCCCTCCCCACCCGCACCCCCAACCATCCTGCGCAGGCCTCTGAGCCCTCCCCACTCCTCTCCCCACCCACACACTCCAACCATCCTGCGCCAGGCCCTGAGCCCTCCCCACTGCTCCCCCCACCCGCATCCCCCAACCATTCTGCGCAGGCCTCTGAACCCTCCCCACTCCTCTCACCACCCGCATCTCCCCAACCATCCTGCATCGGGCCTCTGAACCCTCCCCACCCACACACCCCAACAGCCCTGCGCAGGCCTCTGAGCCCTCCCCACTCCTCTCCCCACCTGCATCCCCCAACTGTCCTGCGCCAGGCCCCTGAGCCCTCCCCACCCATTGCCCCCCTTCAAACATACTGACTGGCCTGGACAGGTGGGGGTGACCTAAGCACAGTTTTTCTTCTCTTCTGATCTTCTAGTATTTAAGCAGAACAGAAGCTTTTGCTCCTTTTCTGGGAGCTGGTGTCTCACTCTGGTTTTTAGCCTTTTAAACTGAAGCATTCTGGTGTCTCCCTTCCTCCTCTTTGTTGCTGTGAAGGGTGAGCCAGGACTTGGGGTCTGGAATTGTTCTCTGCCCTCTGCTGCTACTTTGCTGCCTCCTTTGTGGCAGGACAATGGCATTAATTTCAGCCTTTGCAGGCAGGCAGTCTGGCAGAGCACAGCACTGTCCGTTCCACTTCAGTAGTGCAGCCGCCTCTGCTTTCCACATCACCTACTCACTTCTCTCCTCCGCCTCTTTTCTTTTCTGTTCTTGTGGGGGGGGGGGGGGTGTGCCAGGGATTGTGTGGAGTTTTTGTTCCAGTCTGGAGGAGGTTAGAGGTCACTGCTTGGATCCAGCACACAGGGAAGCAGGCAAGTAGCCAAATGAAAGTAAGCAGCGTCTTCCCCCTGCTGAGCATGCTTTCCCCTGGAGCCCACTTTGGGTGTGTGTACACTGCAGAGAGACCCCCGTGGCTGGGCCATGCCAGCTAACCCGGGCTCGCAAGGCTTGGGTGGATCGCAGGCTCAGAGACATTTGGGCTCAGGCTGGAACTCGGACTCTAGGCTCAAGCCTAGCGAACATGAGCCTTATGCTGTACAAGCCGCAGAAGGGAGGGGTAGCAATGCTCCAACCACTGACCTGGGAGAGACCGAGGAGGGAATAAAAGAACCCAACCCCCACCCCACCGCTGCACCACATGACAGTGTCTGAGGGGGACATGGGCAAAGCCTCTCCAGCTCATTGCTGCGTAACCTGGAGGTGGTTCAGAACTGGGCTAGCGCCTTTTCCTCTGCCCATCCTTGCCCCTGCAGGGGACTGTGGGCTCTGTGGATGTCTCACATAGATGGCTTCAGGCTGAATTCACAGTGTTGGTTAAATAAGGCAAATGAATTAAATGCATTCCCAGGCAGCATGGTGCCCATTATCTGAGCCTCTGCCTATCAGGGAAGGACTCCACAGTTACCTGCCAGAGCTGCCTCTGTCCTGGGACTGACTTCTCCCAGTTGCACAAGAGAAGACCGGTGTGCAAGGCCAGGGGCACTGCACCCTCTCTCACGTTTGCAGCACCTATCGGGGATACGCAATATTTGTTTTCTCCCCAGATAGTACTTTTTCTTCCTTGGGAGTGTGTGCTGGAGTTCCAGGGAAGTGTACAAAACCATTATTTCCATCACTGACTCCCTCTCTTGAGTAAAGACCAGCAAATAGCAGTTTGAACATTGCCACGCAATAGCCTGAATCAGCTGGGGGTTAATGATTTGTGATGTTGGCTTCAATTCTTTTTGGCCCATTTTGACAAACATTCCTTTAGACCCCTGGCTAATATGGTACCGGATGTTCTGGAACTGCTTTGTGCCAGTTCTCCTCCTGCCACGGCCATGTTGTAGAGTAGAGAGAAATGCAGAGTTGTCTGTATAATGGAAGGTGGATGCTGTCCCTGTTCAGGCAGGAGAGGGGGAGAGAGCGGGGACACTGCTTGTATGTTTGCTGTTGGATTTCAGAGCCTCCCACAGGGGGCAGCACTAGCGGTGGAGAAGGGAGCAGAAAAAAGTTGTTGGGCTTTGCCTCTGATTCCGCCAGCATTTCTAAACAGGCAGAAACAGAAAATACTTTAAATGTGGAAAATGTCTCTGTTAGAAACTGAGGCTTTCTGTGAACTATGCAATCCCCCTTTATCTTCTATACTGTTTTCCACAGACTCTGTATCCCCAGGCATGTCAGAGTTAAAATATAGCGCGGAGGGAAAAAGATTCAGACGCACAGGGCAAGGGAGAAAAGATGCTTCTAGCTGAGACATGAAGTGAGATTGGGTCCATCAGGCCCTACAAGGTGGAAGTCTGCTCCAGATGGCAGGAGCTGCAGAGGAAAAGAGTCTTGCACAAAGAATGGCAAGATCATGTGGTGGGACAAGAGAAGGTTAACGTTGATAAGTAGAAGGAGCAAGTAGGGGCACTGATGTTTTAAAAACAAGGTCAGTTTTGAACCGTGTGACTCTGATGCTTTGCTCAGGTCACCCAGAACTGTGAGCCAGTGCCAAGCTACGTGCCAGCTCCCCGATGTGCCAGCCTGGCTGCCTTGCCAACAAACTGTGGGATTCTGCCAATCCAGACCTATCTTGCAAGTAACAATCAGCGAACCCCAATTCCCAAGTTCCCCAGAAACGTCTTGCTGCAGTGTCCAGTCCCTCTCACTGCACACTCGCAGAAGTTAAATTTGCTGCCTCCAGAGAGGCAGAGCACACATCAGCCTGTTAGGTTAGCTGAATACCCATATTTCACTTCAATATAATAGCACTGAGATAACTTTGTTAATAAACTTATTCTTTTATTACAAAGAATATAGGTTTAAGTGATTTCAGGTACAAGTGAAAGATATGAAAGGTTACATGCAAAACACAATTTCTAGTGACTACAACTTAATTTCAGCAAGTTACAATCTTTGTCATCTACAGTCAGTTCCCAGCGACTTCAGCCCCCTGCTTGAAGGATCCACCTTTCTCAGATTTCAAGATCTCTGGCCTTTTGTGTTTTTCAGCTGATGAATGCTAAAATGGCTTTTTGTTTCTGCTCATATTTCCCTAGGTCCATTGTCTGTTTCAAGAGCCAGGAAGGCTTCCTCCATCCCCCATCATGATTGTTAAATCTCCCTCACTTGCTAGTTTAATGGCTTTGTTTACCTTCTATCTACATGTACTTTCATTATTTCTGCCTCACCTTTCTCAATTTATACCTGAGACAGTCAAGCAGGTAAAACACCATTACTTAGTTTAGAACAGGCTGGACTTATGCTTGCCAAATACCTTTTAAGCACATATTTCCAGCACACATCTATAATTCGTTATATATCGCCTACACATACATCACCAAATAATATTAATGACCAGCAGGTTACCAGTTTGTATAGGATATCTTACATGACTCCTTTTAGATACAGATTATGACGAGAGTGAATTGGGGCAGTGTGTGTGCTAGGCCTGATGTGAGTTATGGTATGGGCACGTGCTCTGCCAGTTAGCACTGAAGGGCTTCCTGGGTCACAGTGACTTTGGGCAAGTCACTTAGTTCCTCTGTGCCTAATGAGCCCCCAGTGATATGGCCTGTGCTGTTGGCAGCAAGCAGGAAGTTTGAGCTGTGAGAACACTACTCTGACTCCAGTGTGCACATGCACTTTCCAGCTGCCATTGAACTCGCATCAGCATCAGGAATGGGCTGCAGCTTCCTTTGCTCAAGTTCAATGTTCTGGGGCAGTTTATTTCCTCAGTTCATTTAGTTTGAAACTAGGGAGGTTCTTACTTGCTTTTCTAAAGCTAGATATGGAACCCAGCTGAGGTCTTCTCTGGCTGGAAAGAACATGGTAAATCATGGGCTACCTGGTAACAGGCTTGCCCTTTGCCTTCCAGAAGGCAGCCGCCAAGTGCATACATGAGATGCCCCCCAGTCAACTGTTTCCTTCCTTCTGCGCAAATTGGCAAGAACTAACCTTGTCATATTTAGTGCAGCGCTAACAGGCGCCTGCCTCCAAGGGGTAATCATGCAGGCATAAATTCGGAAAGTTGCTAAGCTATGAGCAGTCTTATGAGCATTAAAAGTGTCCTCTTTGCCAGAAAGGTCATTCATAACTTGGCTGCGCCGCTGATGTACAGTCAGTGATATTGATTGATTAATGTATAAAAAGCACCAAATCCATTTGCCTCTATGAAAGAGAATAAAGTGCAGTCGACTCTCTTTATTTTCACCTCATCCTTTTGTTTGAAGGACGTTTTTTTCTCTCTTTGTTTTGCCGGCTAGGTTTAAGGGGGTTACAGAGAGCCAGTTTCTGCCAAGTAATGCGTTCACAAAGGGAACATTGATTCACATCAGTGTCGCTTGAATTACCCCTAAAGGTTTGCCAAGGAGTTGTTCTTATATTAACCTTCTGTTCATCAAAGATGAAATAAATAAGTCATAAAATTGGCTCCACTGCATTTACTTTGGAATTGGATGCAAAACAGGAATTTCTTCAGTTGATAATTGTTGCAAAAGGTGTTGTACCCTTGTCTCTTCCTCCACCCCGGAGTCTTACCCCTCCCTCCAGCCTTGTTCCCTCTATGACACCCAGCTCCCACCCTTTGGACCTCATCCCCTCTGTATGACTGGCTTTCCCCCTATATAGGACTGCCCCCCTTCATCCCTCCTAGTTCCCTTCACCGGCCTTCTAAAGCCTCTCTCAGTGCAGTTTCTCAGAACAGAATGGAGAATTTACTTCCAGTACAGAGATTAGTTCTGATTGGCTGCCTTCCCTTTCACACTGACTAGCTGCTTCCCGGATTCCTTGCACTTGGAGACCGTTCATGTGGGGTGGGGGAGCTGGAGAGAAAACCCGCCTTTGTCAAGAAGAATTGAGTTCCAGGGGCTCTAAAAGGAACACTTCCAGCCCTGGGCCCAGGGATTTAACTGCACAACTCAGAAACTCACCCTAGCATATTCAGATTCCACAGGGATTCAAAAACAGGGGAGGGAGCAGAAGAGAAAAAAGGAAAACAAGGGCCCTCTCCTCACTTCCTATGATTCAGGATGGAGGCTGGGCATGTCAGACACCAGGTAGAATATTCTTTCTGTACTAACAGAATTAATTTCTTGCAGTAGCTCAAAATTATCCAATATAAATTCAAATGTGTTAATTTTTGTGAGTGAGCAAACCTTGGGGACTGCCGGGGTGCCTCTGTGTACATCTGTGTTCCTTCTCTTGAAGGGAATCTTTTTGTTATGTGGCTATTTTGGATATTTATTCATATATTCGATGAGCCATTTACTAACCCACCTGACCATTGTATGATTTTATTCTTTGATACTTACCTGGCCTGGGAGTTGTACTGACATTAACTGCTAAATCCGCACAACACTTTGACCCTGAGAAGTGCTGTTGAGCAGCCTCATAGTTTTGTTTGCTGCATGAGTTTCATGTGTGAAATGTTCATTTTATGACTGCAGCCTTAATTAGGATGATCTCTGAACATCTTCACTTCTGAACAGACATGAGGTCTTGGGACCAGCCAATGCGTTCTGAACGTGCCATTTGATCCATCTCATTTAGCATTCACATAGTTCATCCGAGAGTCCCATCTCTTGATATTGGTGGTTACATTCTGTCTTTTGTTACTGGTTATGGCGGATACCTCTCTGTTTAATGCTGATGAGCACCATGAAACAATAGGTACTTGAGTCCATGGAGCTGGTGCTATGAGCCATGCCCCCAGCATGCAGGCTGCAGCATGCCCTTCCGCAACAAGTGTAATGGACAGGTTAAGTGGTAATCCAATTTGCTGTCAGTCAGAGGAGCAGTTAATTGTATATGTGACCCATCGGCGACTGCCAGTAGCAAGAATCCCCAATGGCCAGAGACGGGACCCTATAGGGGAAGCGCTCTGAGTTACTAGAGAGAATTCTTTCCCAGGTATCTGCCTGGTGGATTTTATGCACATGCTCAGGGTCTAACTGATCACCATATTTGGGATTGGGAAGGAGTTTTCCCCTGGGTCAGATTGGCAGAAACCGTGGGGAGGGGGAGGGGGGTCACTTTCCTCTACAGCATGAGGCGTGGGTCACTTGCAGGTTTAAATTAGTGTAAATGGTGGATTCTCTGTAACTTGAAATCTTTAAACCATGATTTGAGGACTTTAGTAGCTCAGCAGAGGTTAGGGGTCTATTTCAGGAGGGGTGAGTGAGATTCTGTGGCCTGCAATGTGCAGGAAGTCAGACGATGGTCCCTTCTGACCTTAAAGTCTGTGAGTAGGAATCAGCAGGAGCCTTACTGTTTGTCAGTCACATGTTTCATTTGAGCCAAAGTCTTATGTTCTCACTGTTCCTTAACCAAAACCCAGGAAGAACAATTCATATTGTCCTGGGGTCAGTTCATTTCCTACCAGGTAGTGTGTTTTGGCTGTCGGCTGGGAGGCTGGGGAAGCGGTGGATGTCACTGCCCTCCTTGCCTCCTCCTCCCCTCCCCTCTAATGCAAAAGGCTATGCTGAGACATTTGGAAAAGGCTCTGTAGTGAGCTGTCTGCACCTGGCCAGCAATTCGATAGAGAATCGCTTCAGTGTGTGAGCATCTTGAAGGCCTCCAGGTTTTGTATGTCATTTCAAATAATCTTTGCGGCTCAGCCATGAGTAGTTCAGTATTACTAATGGTTTGCAGCTGGACCGTAGTGGGTGCCGCACATTAGCGTTGGTGGCTTTCCTCAGTCCATGAACATGGTGACTGAACCAAAGACAAATGCAACTTCCAACCCTTTGTATCTAATCATATTTCTTTCCCTCTGTGCTGACTAGAGCTGCAAATGCAGTGTTGCACTAACCCCCGGACATGGAGAGAGGTGCAGGATGTGAGCTAACTCGATTCAATTGTTTTGTTCAGACGTTAGTTTTTCAATTCTACGTTAAGCACACGAGCCCTTTTTTAACCGAGATGAGCACTAGCCTCTTCAGCATTGTCATACACAACATTATCTTGAAAACTCTCCCACTCAGAAAATGACAGTTATGTTACCGTAAAAATCTCTCTTTGGACACCAAATACCATATAAATAATGGAAGGAACAGCTGGGTTTTCTCCCCACATATAATTTTGCTCAGGCTACTTGTACCACTTTCTGTATGTCCTTTTCTGTGTGTCATACCAGACCTGTGATGTGTCGGGGGGTTGTGCCACTGATTTAAAACATTCCAATAAAGCAAGCCCCTCAAATCTCTGCATGCCACCTAGAAGTGATTAAAATCAGGGACTTGATTTTCTCCATGACTGCTGCAAAAATTGAAAGAAAAAATCATTTTGTCTTTTAAATCTTTTTTTCTCAGTTTCTGGGTGAGCCTCAGAACCCTGACTTCCCCTCCCCCTGAGGTGAGGTGATGGGGATAGGATGAGAAAATACAAAGCGAGCACGCTGAGAATGAATCCATTTTCTCCCTTCCATCTCCGCAGAATAAATTAGAATTTGCCTGATTTAATAAAATGGCTTCATCTCTCTGCCATCTTTCCTATCTCCCAAGCGCTCTCCCCTCCCCCACTGTACAATAATAGATCTCGGCTCCATATCTCCTTATTATAAGCTAGCCATTTAACATGGAGAGAGACTGTGTGTGTGCCCATGTATGCATCGCTTGCACTAGGGGATCCTGGGGACCGAAGGTGCAGGGAATTTGTCACTCTATCTCATTTTCCCTATTGTCAGTCGTGATAGTTATAATTGATGTGGAGGTCAGTGTAATTTACTGTCTGTCTGCCATTAGCCCGACCTCTTGGAGTGGATGTGACTGCAATATAGAATTTTTGTTTCAGATGGGGGGGTGTTGTAACACAAATTTGCCCCAGCCACTTCTCTCTTTAATTGGCACATACTTATCTCTGCGTTTGGTGGAATGTAATTCTCCTGTCCCAGACAGGAGGAAGAGGTTACTGTTAGAATTTAGAATGGTTTCACTATATCTGAACCTTTCCCCCTCTTCAATCTGGTGTTTTTAATTTCTATTTCCTAGGTTGATTTTTTTTTTCCTTTCCATTCTGACACTAATTATGCTAGGCGCATTGGGAGCGCTTGCTGCTGAGAGGTACCCAGCTAAGTGTTAAGAAAGGTTTTAAAAACAGACTGAACTCTTCCTTAATGAGGCTCAGTCGTGCTCTCCTCTGGGTGGTTTTGTTTTGCTGATCTGTCAGTTTTTCGAGGCTTTAATTGCACTTTTTTCATATTAGTCTTTGAAGTGGGGCTAACCAGATTGCTGTAAAATATAATCTAAAGAGAGAGAAGTTATTGGCTTTTCTTTTTCTGTTTTCTTTTTCTTTTCAGCTTTCATCACTCCATGATCATCTTCTGCCACTGGCTCTTGGGACCCAACAGTAGTAAAATATATGAAAGCTTCAAATGAATGGCAGGCTAGACCTTCATGGCAGCTCCCAGAATCACAGCATTTCCTTTGCCTCTCAAGCTGCCCACTTTTGGCTCCTGTGTCACATTGTTGCTTATGTTAATCTTAATAGAACTTTCAAAATGTTTGTTTTGGAGGGGAAGCTGGGAGATTTGTATAGTGTGAGGAGACTCATTTCCTATAGAAGTGACAAATGACATCAAAATGGTTCCAAAACAAGTGCATATGTGAAGCTCAACAGCATCTCCTCAAGGCCCAACGTGTATGAAATGCAGAAATCCAGTCCAAAAGACGGAAAGCAGAAGTCAGGCTGGTGGGGGTGGGGGAGAGAGGTTGTATCCCTTATGCTATTATCTTTATGGCATAGAAAAACATGCTTGAAGCAATCAGCATGAAATTCTTAATTGCTTCACTTACTTCTGCTCCCCTCGTGGGACAGATTGTGCAAATGCAAGAGCTGCCAGGACCCTCGTATTAGCGCATTGTCCCTGCTGTACACACTATGTTTAACTAGTGCTTTGTTTTGCAAAGATGCACAAAGCTTTTTCCTTTTTCATGGATGCTAATAAACAGCAGAGGCAATAAAGAGCCGTTCTAGCCTACCTGACAGTGACTGTGCTTTAGTAGGGTGCAATTCATGTTTCATCCTCTTTTCCTTTAGGTTTCCTTTTTTTCAGTCTTTAGCTTTGGCTTTCTTTTTGTTTTTCTTCACATTTATCCCGTAACTATTTTAACAGCTATTTTTAATTTCTAGTCTCAACATGACCCAAATCCCTTGTTCCTTTCTTCCTTCAGATGTGTATCTTCCTCTTCTGGTTCCCAGCACATCACTCTCATGAGGCTGTATGATCCAAGAACCAGATCTGAGATTTAAAAATAAAATAAAAGTAAACTCTGCTTAGAAACACTTTAGTGGGAAAGCCAGGCTAATTGTAAATCAATGAGTCTTAAAATGCAGCATTGATCTCCAGTTAGAAGTTTGAAGGGGAAAGCAGTAATTACTGCGCCAAAGGTAGCTTTTTCTCTTAGTAAGTTCTGGGCAGAAAGAAGTCTCATTAGGGCAGCACTTCGGAATCTGAGTAATTAGTTTAAAAAGTACTTTTGTGGTGTTATTCCCTTGGCTAGAAATTATTGGAGTCTTCACAGACTTATAGTTCAACCCTGATAAGGTTTGATTTATTATTGTGTTTGGTGTGGGGATTCTTACTATATAATCACCTGGGTGAAGATCCCAAGCAGTGTAGATCAGGCAGCAAAGCCTCATAATGCACTTTGAGAACTGTTTGCATTTAAACAGTGTTCATGGATAACCCCAATTTCTCTGTGTAATGGGCTACCTGATACAATGCAATGTAACTCCACATATACTGTCCCCTCAAGGCAGTACTGTTTGGAATGGTGTAAGTGGGCCATGGCATCTCGGGGAATAAACAGTGATTTGTGTAGCAAAAAACCTACCCTGCTGGAGGCTGATTAGCACCACTTGTGTTTCGAAGTGCCCTAGATATCTCTCTCATAGCTTACATCTTTAGGTTTTATTTCATGGTACCAAATAAGTTTAGCACTAATATACCGTTCTATATATAATACTTTCTGTCTGATGACCTTGGGGCTCTTTCATTCCTGAGGAAGACAAGATGCCAGCACTGGAGATGGTGCCTCTAGCATCTAGTCTGCCTGAAAGAGGTGAACTCTTCTAGCTTTGCGAGGGATTTTTAGCTTCTATTTTTCCGCTTATGGTTATTCCGTAGTGAATTTCCAGGAGTGACACGTGAGACCTGTCCAAAGGTCTCTTAGAAATCTCTGTTTATGTTGCTATGTTAGTGTGTATTATGGAGCTGCAGTAGCAGTTCCATAGTTAAGGAGTTTTATTTTCTCAAATCTGGTTTATAATAGAAAAACACCCTGCTTACTTCCCCCCCAAAAGAAACAATTCTCCTGGAAATGTGGCCACCATATATTGCCCAAAGGTAGAGTTTTCTGGGAAGCTCAATGAAAATCAGAAAGTGTTTTGAAGTTACGGTGTCTTGAAAATGTTCTTATTGTTTACTTCTGGTTTTCAAGTGGTGGATTGATTTTGACCTGTGGTGTGGCATGAGTGAGTTTTTTTTGTTGCCACTGCTGTTTGTGGGGCCAACGGGAGTTAGTAGGGTAAATGAAAGGCAGGCAAGGCGTTAGCTAGGGTCTGGCTCATCAGAGCAGGGCTCTAAATAGAAGGCCTGGATGGCCGGGGGAGGGCCTCTGAGGGGAAGAGGCAGGGTTCAGTCAGGAAGCAAAGAGGAACTGCAGACACGGTCTCTCTGTGCTGCTTCCGAGGCTTTGCGAGTCACGGGCTCTTTGCTATTTTGCTATCCTGGTGTGTTCTACTTCTTGCTTTTTAGTTTTGAGTTAGTTTGGAGCAGGCAGAAGGGGTCCGATCCTGACTCCTGTGCGTGAGGGCCAGTGCAGAGGAATGCTCTGGGAAGAGCAGCGTATGTTTTACAGTGCCACCTTGCACATTCCCCACCAGCCCCATCCCATCCCTTCTCTTGGGTTTTGGGTTTTTGTTTTTTTTAAACTTGCGGTACAGTGAACTGAGTGATGCTCATGCTGAGCTGTTTTCATATGTAACCAGAGCATTGAGATTATTTTAAAATATGTATGAATATCAGTTCACTGCGTCTAACTCCTGACATGGCTTGGGTAGGAAGCAGGACTTGGGAGATGAGAACAGTGGTCTGAGGGAGGGACCCAAGTGGCATGGAGCTGTGCTACCCAGGGGTGAACGTAGAAATAGGGACTTACCGGTACGGGGCTGGGTTGGGGCCAGCTCTGGCCCCCGGAAGGGGGGGGCCTCAGGCGGAAGGGGCGGGAATGGGGAGGTAAGTGCCCTCCCCCTCTCCCTCCCCCACTGGGGTAGCAGCAGCAGCTGGGGGCTCCAGCAGCAATTTAAAGGGCCCAGGGCTCTGCCGCCGCTACCACCCCAGGCCCTTTAAACCGCTGCCAGAGCCCCCAGCTGCCGCTGCTACCCCAGGGCTCCGGCAGCAGGGCTCCAGCGGCTATTTAAAGCGCTGGGGCCATAGAGGCAGCAGAAACCCCGGGCCCTTTAAATAGCCCCCGGAGCCCCGCCGCTACTCCAGGACTCCCTGGTTCTACCTCCCCAGGCCCTTTAAATTGCTGCCTGGGATGCCTCTGGTGCTACCTGGCTTTGCGATAAAGAGGTCTGGAGAGGAAGGAATTAGAAGCACAGAGGACAGGCTGGACATGCAGTAGCAAGATGAATGGACAGTGCTGGGAATTGGGGATTGCATGAGGGGTGAAGACAGGGAAATGCAGTATTTTAGCCATGTTGAACTCTACCCACAAACACAGCCCCACCCTCAGTGTGCCTACAGTACCAAAATAATATAGGCACATTAGAAGGGCACGAGAGAGAGAGAAAGAGATGCATTCTGGAACTGTGCACATTTTTAAGAAATGGTCACTAACTCTGGGTTCTTCTCTGCCCACCAGCTGAGGCTTCCACAGAATTTCGACCTCTTCTCATGTTATCAAATTAGGTCTGTTTTTTAAAGCTGTGGCATTTTACTGGTTTGGGGCCAGAGTGTGAGCTTCTTGCTCATTCTTTGCACAAGTAGTCCCATGGATGTCAATGGGACTGCTCACGGGAGTAATTGCTCACCATTGGGAGTAAGGAGGCCATAATCTGGCCCATAGTGATTTTAGTGTTGTAGATCTGTTGATTTTCTCCAAGTCTGAAGGTCTTTTAAGCCAGTTGTGGAAGTCTCCATATGGTGAAATTAGAAGATTTCTTGTTCCAGAAAGTAAATCTCAGACTGTGATTTACCCATGCCCATTGTTAGGAGTGCTTTGGTGAGGGGCATTCAACCCATGGACATTCATCTTAAGCATTTCCTGACTGGAAAAAGCTTTATCCCTCTCCTGTCTGTTCCCCCTCAGAGGATAGATCCAAGAGCTTCATGTAACTGGGGCAAATCAAGGAAGAGAAAGTGACCTTAATATTTTCACCTCCGGCAGTAGCTGCATCTTCTTTGTTGCTCCCTCCAAGGAAGGTCTAGGTGGCACTTGTAGGCCTCCAAGAAGTACAGAGTTCATCCAAGAAGAGGTCAAGGAATCAAGGGTTGAATCGGACTGTGACATGGCATGTCTATTTCTTTGGATTCTTGGAAGCCTGAAGAGGACAGATTGGCAATAACTCTCCTCCTGGATATACAAGACCATCGGGATTTCCATACTAGATCAGACCTGTGTTCCATGTACTCCAGTGTCCTATCTCTAGCAGTGGTCACTACTAGATACTTCAGAGAAAAGTGCCAAAACCCCACAGTAGGCAGTTATGGAATAACTTGCTTCCAGGTAAGGTTTCCTTCTAACCCTTAATAATTAGAATTTGGTTTATGCCCCGAAGCTTGCAGGTTTGTATTCCTGTTACAGCGCAAACACATCTTTTAAAAAAAATCTTCTATTTTAAAATGGTTGACAGGGTGCATCCATGAAGCCCTCAAGTCAAAAAATCTGTCCAGCAACCAGCATCAAAGCCCATCCATTGAGAGAGTAGCAGCTTCCCCAGTGAAGGAATCTTATTCATCATATGAAGAGATGTGCAGCAGGACTACCTGCTTGTCCATTGATGATTTCTCAAAATTTAACAAGATGGGCATTCAGGCAGCAGCAGAGTTGCTCCACACTGTGATCGTCTAGTGGTAGAAAAGAAATTTTAAATTCCTTATCTAGTTCTGTTTGGCTGAACCCTCCCTGACAGCTCACTACTGTAAAAATCCCATTGGTTAACAGACTTGTGGACCTTGTAACTCAGAGGAAAGTTTCAGTACATCAGAAGTTCCTATTCCTTTTATCAGTTTTGAATTTGCCACCTTCCAGTTTGACTATCTCCTTGTTCTCTTTTTTATGTGATGGAGAGCAGACGCTCCTGGTTTACCTCTCTGGATCATTTATTCTTTTATATACTTTTATCATGTCCCCTGTTGTTTGCCTCTTTTTCTAAGGGAAATAATCCCAAGCTTTTCAAATCTCTCTTCATGAGAGTTTTGATGGGCCTCTGATGATTCTCTTCCTGCTTCTTTGAAACCCTGTAATTCTGGAGTGTCCATTTTGGGTTGAGGTGACCTCTCCTGCACACAGTATGCAGATGACTCCATATCATTGATTTGTATAAAGACATTAGAATATTATCTTCATTATTCTTCATCCCATTCCTAATGGATCCTAACATCTTGTTTGCTTTTTCTGAACACAGCTGCACTTTGAGCCAGGGTCTCTTTCCTAAGTTGATTCTGTTAATTTAGAACCTTGTGAGCTGTATGAGTAGTTACAAGTATGCTCTCTAATGTCCATTGCTTTGCATTTATCAACAGTGAACTTCATCTGCCATCATGTTGCCTCTTCTCCTGTCTTAGTTAGGTCCTTCCAAAGTTCCCCATAGTTTTTCTGGCTTTGACTGCTTAAATTACTTCCCTTGTCTCTGGAACTGTTCTCTTCTTTGTTCCAAGGTTCTCTGATGTCACACTCAGAATTGATGTTTTGGGTCCAGGAAAGTAAGGATGGATGTCTGCTAAATATTGACTTTGTGGTGGTCCCAGCAAATCCTTCTGCCTGTATAACCCCTCCTCCTGGTTCTGAAACCCCTTTAATCTGAATGACAGCCTTGGTTGTTTTTTTTATTCTTTTGTAGGGATAATTTACTCTCCTTACAGTCTCTGTGGACCTTGGAATAACTGGCCTTCGTGGATCTTGGGCTTCTTATCCACTGAAAGGTGATGACACAGAGTTTGGAATTTGTTTCCTGTCCCATTTTAATGGGGTTGCCAGGGCTGGCTTAGATTTTCTGGGGTCTGGGGCTGAAGCCCAAGCCCCACCACCTGGAGCCGAAGCTGAAGCCCCCCTTGGGTTTCGGCCTGGGGTGGTGGGACTCAGGTTACAGGCCCCCTGCCTGGGGCTGAAGCCCTTGGGCTTCTGCTTTGTTCCCCCGCCCATGGTAGTGGGATTCGGGCTTTGCCTCCCCCTTCTCTTTCGCCCCCCTCCACCCCTGGGCAGTGGAGCACGGGTGGGCTCAGTCTCCGGTCCCTCCTCCTGGGTTGTGTAGTAATTTTTGTTGTCCGAAGCGGGTCACAGTGCAGTGAAGTTTGAGAACCCCTGCTCTAGACAACTCCATTTGTCTGTCTTCCACATCTCCTCCTGAGAATATTAGGTCATTGGGAGCTGGCGGGTTGTGTATGTTTTCATAACTCCATAAACTCTCTAACATGATTGTTCATATGGAGCACAGCCTAAAGACCCTCTCTGCTCTCAAGAGGTTCTCTGAGAATTTATCCAGCCACTGCTCCAAATGACCTTCCCGATGGCTGTCAGACACTTCAGACCGTTTATCATTTTAACCCAGAGTAGCATTCAGCGCACCAGAAGTGTAATGGGTACGAGCTGGCTGACAATTACTTGCAGTAGAAGATGCAGCCTTTGGGTTAGACCCAGCCTCCAGTGCTCAAGTGTTTGGCAATGATAGCAGTTCATCTTTGTCAGAAATTACAGATAAATCCTTATCCTTATAAAACCCAGGTGTGACTGGGCCTTGCAATGCAACTTGCTCCCTCTTCTTTGGGGTTGAGGGTGAGCATAGCAAAGTAGATACTAAAGCCAGCTCAACAGTTGACCTTCATAGAAGTATATGACAGGACTTTGTGTGAAGACACAGAGCAATCCTGCTGATTCACTTTGATAGGAAGACCAGGTCTGGGACATTAAATGGCTGAGTGGCACTCTGAGGTAACAGCGCTATAAGGAAGGGATGCAGACACCTGCAATTGTCTAGCTCAGGTGCATGGGGTAAGGAAACTTCTTGGACCAGTTACTGTTTTCCCCACCTGTCCTAGATAACACTCCCACCAGGCCCTCTAGTGTGTGTGAACTGTGGTAACCCGTGCACTGTTGCTGCTTTGATTTCTCACTCTGCAGCCTTGTGTCCTCCCCTGTGTAATCTGATAAATATTTTTATAGACATAATTTAGTTTCGGCTTAGTTTGCAATGACTGATAAAGATCTGATTTTGCAACTGGAAAGAAGGTATTTTGAGGCAGAAAATCCCCATGTGTCAGCAAGCCTGCTTGGAAGTCAGTTTGTGAAGAATTAGAAACCCTTTAAATAAATGCTTGCTTGACAAGGCTCTGTCTTCCACCTTCTAACAAGCGGGGAAGTGAATGGCAGCCGCTGGCCAGAAATTGATTGCATTAATTGATATGCCAATAAGAGAGCTTGTTACATCCGCCATTGGTTAGGAGGCCGGCTAACAAGTTCTGCTGATCAATGGAACCAATAAAGATTTCATCCATTAATGAGCAACATGGTAATTAATGTTATCCATAAACCAATTAGCCTAGGTAGCTAATGTGCTGGTTAGCACAGTGAGTAGCAGAGCAGTGGGTGTGCATAGACTGGCCATCCAGTACAAAGAGAGGATTAGGCTGTTGGATACAATTTTGGAATTTGAAGGAACCAGCCACCCTCTCCAAGCCTTTTCACAGGGAAGAAAGTTGACTGACTTGGGTGACAGGAGCTTTTTTACTGGGAGAGGAGGAATTTGTGGCCAGATTTATGGAGCAATTTGAGCTACACTTTTTTACATTTGCTTCGAGTATTAAAGTTGAGATGTTTTTTCTTTTTGCAACAAATATTTCTCTGTGTGCGCCAATCTCTTTGGCCCTGTGTACGGAGGGCAGAATGGAATGGTTGTGTGCCTCAGCTCTGTGCCACTGGAGACCTGCTGGCATCCCATCTGGTTACATTATCTGTTGAGCATGCCTCTCATCTTGTTTGCAGGCACTGCCCCCTGTACTGGCCTTCCTCTGATGATTTCCCACTAGTGTGAATGCTGGTTCATCTCCACTCGTGGTAGCAAAGGTGGCAGCACCAGTACAGACAAAGCTCCAGGTGGCAACAAATGTGCTAAGGATCAGGCAAATCTACAGACCATGGCCACAGAAAGCTTGTAGCCACCGACCCTCCACCTACAATAGTGATGCGTAGTCTATACCATTGGTGGAGAGAAGACGGTATTAGCAAGGGTGAGAAATTTTTAGCGAACAACCTAGTGTAGCAAGGCTCTGAGAAGCTTGGAGAGTGGGGAACTAGCACTTCTTCCTCTGTCATTGAGGAAGAAAAGGTGCAAGTTAAAAGAGCAACAGACAGTTGTAGGCTGGGCCTTTCCATGCCAAAATGATTTGAGCAGGTTGTCTGACAAACCAAACCTCGCCGCCTGGGATTTCGGAGGGTAGCCTTCTACCTGCCTGTGTCATCGGGGCTGCTTCCCAGGAGCACTGCTAGGTGCTGATCTGTGGTGCAGAGAAGCAGAAGAGTGGTGGCAGGGAGACTTGGGGGGGCGTGTGTGGGTAAATCAGAACAGAGAGAGTTGAAGGTTCTAAGAGGTCATGGGGGGTCTCTCTGTGGGGGGTTGGGAGCTGGCTGAGGGGTCTTGGTAGGGATGTTTGTGGGAATCGGAATGAAGTTGAATTAGTGAAAAACAGGCTGGGGGGTAAGACGCAAGGCAGAGGCACAGGGACAGGCATGGAGAAGTACTTCACAGTGTCAAGCCCAATATTCCGCTGTGGAGTTTCCTTTGCATTGTTAGGTATTGACCCTGGGAGACCCCTTGTGGATTCCCTAATTGAAAATTAATACTAGATCGATGCCATGGGCAATTTGCATATTGATCATAAACAACTCTGAAGGCACCAAGTGTGTGCTGGATCAATAGGGCTTTTGAGCAGGTTGCAGTGGGAGTACATCCCCTTACACTGCACTGTGAAAGAGGTTAATGATTTGGGAAGTTCCGTCACTGTTCAGTGCAGGCAGGCATGGCGCAGCGTGCGGGCGAGTTGGGGAGAAGCTGGCTTGGCTGGGACAGGGTCAGAGTGACTGACTTCTGAATTAACAGGCTTTTTTCTGCATTTAATTCTGGGGATGTTATTGAGGGAAAGCAAACCCAAAGGCCAGTGAAATCACACAGCACCGATAGAGATGTCCCTGCTGCCTCTCAGTGCACAGCCCCCCCCCCTTTATTCACACACTGCGAGAGGTGGGGGCTGCCATGTCTCCTTTCATGGAGCTGTTGTTTCCCAGCAGTGGTACTGGGTTTGGCCAGGAGGTGTGGAAGGGACCCCCAGTTTCTATTCATTCCCGTTACGTTCAAACTTCATTCATTCCCTGGAGACATAGTTAGAGACTATCTGACTGACTATGGCCTTTATGGCATGCCCCTCACCATAGTATCTGGCCTGAAATACTCTTCCTCCAGCCCCTCCCCATTTAAAGAAAAGCAAACCAATGCCATTTTGGACTATGCACAGTGCTCCTAGGTTAGGAGATTCCTAGCTACAGAACAAGCAGACATACTTTACCTGCACAGAGAGGAGACATTTGGACTAAGGTGTGGAAGTGAACTTCCCCATAGTCTGAAGAATTCCATCTGCCACTCCCCCACTGTGGGCCTTTCAGTCCCATTGGATGTCACTCCCATCCAGGATTTCAGCAACAAGAAATCTGAATTGATAGCAAAACACAAGTAGCATGTGACATTTGTGAGCAGAGAATTGGAGTGAAGTTGGGATTCTGCTCCTGAAAGTTTTCTTGGTTTCAGAGCCGTGGCAGCCGCTTGTCTGTGTAGCCAGCAGGTTCCAGGAAGTCACTGCGCATCTGATTACTTCATTATAGGGCCTTTCATTGACTTGGCTGCACTATACTGATGAACTGAGACTGGGGACAAGAGCACATAATTGAGAGAAATAAATTCTTATCACAGGGCTTGCTGGAGAGAGAGACAGTGTGTCTTTGTCCAGCTCTCAGGAACATTTCAAGCTTTTCGAGTGGCTGGTGTTCCCTTCATAGTGTTCCAGGAAAGCTGCCCAATTAAATCCCAAGGATGGTATACCTCTTAGGGGGTGCCTGCAAAAAACCCCAAACCTCTCCCCAAAGTGACCTGGCTGTTGTGTCATTCTGCTCAGCTGCTTGCCTGGAGCCAGCTGTGACCCTGCAGTGGTAGGTCCACCTCCCTTTTATCAGTGTCATATTGGGAACCTTGCCATATTCCTTACATGTGTTTTTTTTGTTAGTTATGAGAGCTCTTTTTTTGTCATTCATTTCTTCCCAGCTTCTCTTTCAGATAAGACAGCGTGTGTAAGATTCTTTCCTGTGGCTGAACTGGCAAACAGGGATTGAAAAGGGAATTCTCCTGCATTTTATCTTGATTTTTTTTGTCCGATCTCCAAAATGGAATTGCCTGCTAAGAGGAGTTAGAACGGGTTTAAGAGAATTTCCCCAGAGCCGCCGCTGTTGTTAGAACCAGTGCACTCTGTCAATAATAATAATAATTAATAATTTAGGGCCTGTGACAGAATGTACCACACCCCCCCCAGTCAGAAAAGGGTTAACGGGCTGCTAGGGCCCCGGCAACACCTGACGTCGATGTTAGGCAAACAGGAGGGAGCTCAGCTCAGTTGGGTTTGGCTGTGAGGGAGAGCGGCCCTTCAGTTATCATTGCAGAAGACAAGGCTAGCTGGGGTCAGGGGCAGAGCCTAGTACTGCTTCTCAGCCTCCCTGAGGGAAGGTTGGCCTGGACCAGGCTGATTGCTTTGTTTGGCTGCTGACGACTGACTTAGGCTCGTAGGAGCCCAGGTAGGGCAGAAGCATTTATTTTCTTGGCATGTGTAGGTTGTGTCTTTGGCACGCTGCAGAGCCTGGGAGGAGTGTACCCGCTGAGAATACCCCCTCTGGGAAAAGAGCCCCAGTTATTAGGATGTGACAGGTAGAAGTAATAGGGGATTCAGTTGTTAGATATCCGGATAGCTGGTTTTGTAATAACCAGGGAACCGCATGGTGAATTGCCTGCTGGGTGTGACCTCCTAAGACATCTCAATAGATTTATGCACAGCACTGGTGGGAGCTGGTGGTCGTTGTACATGTAGGCCCCAGTGACGTAGGGAAAGGTAGGAGAGAGTCCTGGAGGCCAAACGTAGGCTGCCAAGTACAAGATTAATGTCCAGGACCTCTGTAGTAGCATTCTCTGAAATGCTTCCAGATCCACATGCAGGCCAGGCAGAACTGCCGGGGCTCAGTGCATGGATGAGATGATGGTGTTGGGAAGGGGGATTTAGGTTTATTAGGAACTGGAGAACCTTTTGGGAAAGGAGGAGCCTAAACAGGGAGGATGGGCTTCACCTAAACCAAAATGGAATCTGGCTGCTGGCATGTAAAACTAAAAAGGTGGTAGAGGAGTTTTAAACTAAAGGCTGGGGTTAAGCTGACAGCTGCAAAGGAGCACATGGCAGAGACATCCCTTAAGGGGAGGATTTATTAATGAAGATTCTCTATAGCCTAGTACAGAGCAGAGGATAGAAGTTGATAGATTTTAGTTAAGAACTGAGGAAAACAGTCAAACGAAAGAGAGTTCCAGTCACTTATGTCACATAAAGGCAGACAACTAAATATTGCCAAATTTTATAAATGCTTGTATACAAATGCGAGAAGTCTAAATACTGAGATGATGAACTTGAGTGCCTGGTATTAAATGAGGATATTGATATAATAGGCATCACAGAAACTAAGTAGAACAATGCTAATCAATGGGACCTTGTAGTACCAGAGTAAAAAAATGTATAGGAATGTCAGAGTAGGTCACATTAGTTGGGGAATGGCACTGTGTGTGAAAGAAATGCCTAGAGTCAAATATACTAAAAATCTTAAATGGATCAATCAGTACCATAGAATCTGTCTGGATAGAAATTCCAAGCTTGAATAATAAGACTATTACAGTAGGCCAGTGGTTCCCAAACTTTAACAACCTGTGAACCCCTTTCACTAAAATGTCAAGTCTTGCGAACCTGCTCCTGAAAATGAATATTTCCAGGGATTTTCTCCTTTTACCTGAGTATAAATTATCAAAGCAGTGATCTTGGAAATATAAAATTTGTTTTTATGACATGCTTATTACACACTATTATTCATTATTATTTATCATTACAGTATTTTTATTATATTATGAAAATGGCAACACGCTTCCAAGATCTCACTTTCGTAGCTTGTATCACTTTGAATAAGCCTGTTATAAGACAAGGCTCCTATGTTTCATCAAGGAGTATCAAATGTGAAACAGCAGGAAGGTATTTAAGAAGCCAACTCAAAGAGTTCCTCCTACACACGCATTCGGGTCTTGAGCAGTCTAGGCAAAGAACACACATTACAACAAAGCTTAAACTTGTTCTTCATAATAATTTTAAAAACAATACTAGCTGCCTATTTAATTTTAAAAACAGCAAAATATATCCACTTCCCTTTCCATTTCTTATAAGGAGTCTTGAAGTTTAAATCTCCTCAGTGTGTTAGATAGGCTTGCTTTGATCTGCTTAGCTCTTGGACGTCCAGGGGCTCCGGGCTGCTGGCTCCGGGCTGCCCGGGGTCCCTAGGAACAGCTCTGTCCGCCACTAGGGAATTTTTTCCCAAGAACCCCCTGTAACATTTTGCAAACCCCCAGGGGTTCATGAACCCCAGTTTGGGAACCACTGCAGTAGGAATATACTACCGACCAACTGACTGGCATGGTGGCAGTGACTGTGAAAATGCTCAGGGAAATTAGAGAGGCTACAAAAACAGAAAACCCAATAATAATGGGGGATTTCAACTATTCCCATATTGACTGGGTACATGTCACCGCAGGATGGGATGCAGATATAAAATTGCTAGACCCCATTAATGTCTGCTTGTTGGAGCAGCTAGCCCTGGAAACCACACAGGGAGAGGCAATTCTTGATTTAGTCCTAAGTGGAGCACAGGATCTAGTCCAAGAAGTGAATATAGCTTAACCGCTCAGTAATAGTGACCATAATGTAATTAAATTTAATGTCCATGTAGGAGGAAAATACTAAAGAAACCCTCCACAGTAGCACTTAACTTCAAAATAGGGAACTACACAAAAATGAGGAAGCTAGTTAAATGGAAATTAAAATTAACAGTCACGAGTGAAATGCCTGTAAGCTGCATGGAAACTATTGAAAAACACCATAATAGAGCTTTGAACTAAATGTATACTCCAAATAAAACATTAAAAAGTAAGAGGACCAAAAATATACAACCATGGCTGAACAGTAGAGTAAAATAGGCAGTTAGGGGCCAAAAGGCATCCTTTAAAAATTGGAAGTCAAAGCCTACCGAGCAAAATACAAAGGAACATAAACTCTGGCAAGTCCAGTGTAAAAGTATAATTAGAGAGGCAGAAAAAGAATTTGAAGAGCAACTGCAAAAGAGACACAAACTAAGAGCAACAAAAAATAAAGTACCATCAAAAGAAGGAAGCCACTGGATAAGCAAAGTGCCAAAGGAGCATCAAGGAAGACAAGACCGTTGCGGAGAAGCTAAATGAATTCTTTGCATCGGTCTTCACAACAGAGGATGTGAGGAAGATTCCCACACATGAGCCATTCTTTTGCAGTGACAGATCTGAGGAAATGTGCCAGATTGAGGTGTCATTAGAGGAGCTTTTGGAACAAATTGATAAATGAAACAGTAATAAGTCACCAGGACTAGATGCTATTCCCCCAAGAGTTCGGAAGGAACTCAAATCTGAAATTGCAGAACTACGAACTGTGGTGTGTAACCTATCGTTTAAAACAGCCTCTGTACCAGATTACTGGTGGATAGCTAATGTAACGCCTATTTTTATTAAAGGCTCCAGAGGCAGTATTGGCAATTACAGGCTGATCAGCCTAACTTCAGTACCATGCAAATTGATTGAAACTATAGCAAAGAACAGAATTATCAGGTGCATAGATGAACACAGTATGCTTGGGGAAGAGTCACCACAGCTTTTGTAAAGGGAAATCATGCCCCACCAATCTATTAGAATTTTTTCAGGGTGTCAACAAGCATATGGACAAGGGTGATCCAATTGATAAAGTGTGCTTGGACTTTCAGAAAGCCTTTGACAAGGTCCCACGCTAAAGACTCTTAAGCAAAGTAAGCAGTCATGGGATAAGAGGGAAGGTCCTCTCATGGATCAGTAACAGGTTAAAAAGTACGATGGTTGGGGCGCAACCCCAGGCTCTGGGTGTCCCTAAGCCTCTGAGTGCCAGAATCTGGGACTGGACAACAGGACGGATTGCTTGTTAATTGCCCTGTTCTGGTCATTCCTACTGAAGCATCTGGCAGTGGCCACTGTTGGAAGACAGGATACTAGGCAAGATGGATCTTTGGTATGACCCAGTCTGGCTGTACTAGTGTTCTTACAGAAGAGCTTACATGTCTTTGTGTTTAGTTTGGATTATGAGCCTCCTGGAAGGGATCATACATGTTCATGGCCTAGCAGGAGGGCTAAGTCACCTCAGCCTGAAGGTGTTGGAGTCTTGGTGGATTGGTGGAAGACCAGGAGGGAAGCAGAGGCAGCGCCTCTGTGCCACACCATAAGCGTGTGTGGTAACAGAATCAGCATATGGTTCATTTTAAAACAGCCCCAATCTCCACTTAGTTAAACATCTTAACAGGACCACTTTCCCCAAGTCTGCGCCAAGCCCCGCTGCCCACCCTGCCTTCCATAAATCAGTTGTTTTGGGGTTTGGCTGCTTTTTAGCAGTTCCTGGGATTCTTGTGCTGTCATCTGCTGTGGAGTGATGCTGCAGGCTGGGACTGGTGGTGTGAAGGCAAATGGAGAGGGCTCACTTGACATTCTGTGACCTCTCTTGGTGCAGCTGATACCAGAGAGGCAGGGCTGAAATTGCAGTCACTTTTGATTATTTGGAACTGGGAGAGGCAGAGAGAAAGGAAAGGGCCCATTGGCTGCAGGAAGCTGGAACATTCCGCTGCTGAAAAGCTTGTTAGTAGAAGGGGAAAAGCAATTACTAATACTCTGCTAGTGCCACTAACCCAAACTGAAAAAAGGAGCAGCTCATCCGCCAGGATGTCATCATTTCTTCTCTGTGGTTAGCAGGCAGCTCCCAGGGCATCTTTCCGAAGAGAGCCCCTCCCCAAAGAGAGGAACCTGTGGACGCACTTGGGCTTGCATGAGTTGAAGCTTGCTAATTTTATCCTTGTTTTTCCTTTGTCCTGTTGTTCTGTTCTGTTTCTTCTGAAGTTGTCAGTACAATAGCAATGCCAGGAGTCATTTAAAAATTGCTTTATGGGACTGCAGATGGCTTCGTTTGTTGGAGCGGAGTAGATTAGTTATACCATAGTCATTCATTCATTCATGCCCGTCACCCCAGTCGGGGTATGGGCCACCAACAACAGATCTCCAGAGTCCTCTATCCTGGGCCATTTGCTCTAACTGGTTCCAGGTATAGCCCATTTTTGTGCAATCAGCATGAAGATCGCGTTGCCAGGTGTTTCTTGGACGGCCTCTTTTCCGCTTGTCTTGGGGGTTCCACCGCAATGCCTGTCTGGTGATGTTGGTTGGCTGCTTGCGTAGTGTGTGTCCTATCCAGCCCCACCTTCTTCTAATTTCTTCCTCTGCTGGAGGTTGGCGAGTCCTCTCCAAGAGGTGGATGTTACTGATGGTGTCTGGCCAGCGGATCTGAAGAATTCTTCTAAGGCAGCTATTAATGAAGGTCTGGATCTTCCTAGTGGTTGTTTTAGTTGTCCTCCAGGTTTCAGCTCCATACAGTAAGACTGGTTTCACGTTGGAATTGAACAGGTAAATCTTTATTGCCAAAGATAGCTCTCTGGAGCTCCAGATGTTCTTGAGCTGTAGGAAGGCTGCTCTTGCCTTACCAATCCTTGCTTTGATGTCTACGTCTGTGCCACCCTGCTGGTCGATGATGCTGCCTAGGTAGGTGAAAGACTGCACTTCTTCCAGGGGGCTTCCATTCAGTGTGACTGGGTCATTACTGATGGAGTTAATCTTGAGGATCTTGGTCTTGTCCTTGTGGATGTTGAGGCCGACTTGTGATGACGTGGCTGCCACTACGTTGATCTTCTCTTGCATCTGCTGTTTGCTGTGTGAAAGGAGTGCAAGGTCGTCGGCAAAGTCCAGGTCATCAAGCTGGGTCCACAACGTCCACTGAATTCCGTTCCTACACTCGTAAGTGGATGTCTTCATAATCCAATCAATGATGAGGAGAAAGAGAAATGGTGACAACAAACATCCTTGTCTGACTCCGGTTTGTACCTGGAAGCTGTTTGTGAGCTGCCCTCCATGGATCACTCTACAGTGTATGCCGTCATATGAGTTCTTAATCAAGTTGACCACCTTTGCTGGGATGCCGAAGGAGCTTCCAGAGGGTCTCTCGATCCATGCTATCGAACGCTTTCTCATAGTCAACAAAGTTGATATACAACGAGGAGTTCCACTCCATAGACTGCTCGACTATGATGCGGAGCGTTGCTATCTGGTCCATGCATGATCTATTCTGCCAGAAACCTGCCTGTTCATCTCGTAGCTGTGGATCGACTACATCCTTCATTCTCTCTAAGAGGACTCGATTGAAGACCTTCCCAGGCACCGACAG
Source organism: Mauremys mutica (assembly GCF_020497125.1). Taxonomy (NCBI): domain Eukaryota; kingdom Metazoa; phylum Chordata; order Testudines; family Geoemydidae; genus Mauremys; species Mauremys mutica. Next base: position 45,567,222 of record NC_059085.1, read on the forward strand.
AAGTGTGATTCCTCGGTAGTTGGCACAGTTGCTAAGGTCTCCTTTCTTAGGGATTTTAATGAGGTGTCCCTCTTTCCAGTCTGCCGGAATCGCTGCTTCTTCCCATATCTTCTCAAAAAGGGGGTACAGCATTTCCACTGAAGCATCCAGGTCTACTTTCAGGGCCTCTGCTGGAATATCGTCAGGTCCAGCCGCCTTCCTGTTCTTCATCATGGTGATGGCTTTTCTGATCTCGTCTCTGGTTGGTTTGTCACAATTGATTGGAAGGTCCTCGTTGGCTGGATCAATGTCTGGTGGATTTGGTGGTGCTGGTCTATTCAGGAGTTCCTCAAAGTGCTCCGCCCATCTATTCATCTGTTGTTCTATTCCTGTTATAGACTTTCCCTGCTTGTCTTTAACAGGGCGTTCTGGCTTGCTGAACTTTCCAGACAGTCACTTGGTGGTGTCATACAGCTGTTTCATGTTGCCGCTGTATGCTGCCTGCTCCGCTTCTGCTGCCAGTCCATCCACATAATCTCTCTTATCCTTCCTAATACTCCTCTTCACTACTCTGTGAGCTTCAGCATACTCTTTTTGAGCTTTGGCCTTTGATGCTCTAGTCCTGCTGTTGTTAACTGCTGCCTCCTTCTTCTTTCTGTCTTCTATCTTAGTCAAGGTCTCTGCTGTAATCCACTCTTTCTGCTGGTATTTCTTAATTCCAAGCACTTCCTGGTATGCTAACCTAAGTGTCTCTCTCACTTTCTGCCATCTGTTGAGTACACTGTCTTCATCTTCCTCAGACCGATCCTGTAGTACTGAAAACTTATTCTTCAGCGTCAATCCAAAATCTTCCTTGATCTTATGGTCCTTCAGAAGGCTGACGTTGTACTTCGTTCTTCTATCTGACGCGTCTATCCAGTTCTTCTTCAGCTTCAGCTTCAATCTGGCCACCACTAAGTGATGGTCGGACGCTGTGTCTGCTCCTCTTCTAACTCTAACGTCCTGTAAAGATCTTCTGAACTTCTTGCTAATGCAGACATGGTCGATCTGGTTTTCTGTCGTGCCTGCTGGCGATACCCAAGTACTCTTGTGGATCCGCTTGTGAGGAAAGATGCTGCCTCCTATGACCAGGTTGTTAAATGCACACAGATCCACAAATCTCTCTCCATTCTCACTCATCTCTCCCAGAGCATGGGTCCCCATGACTTGTTCGTATCCTGTATTGTCAGGTCCAATTTTGGCATTGAAGTCTCCCATAAGAATGGTGATATCTTTGTCTGGGAGAGTCTCTAATATTTTCTGAAGTCTATTGTAAAAGTGGTCTTTGTCCTCCTCTTTGCTGTCATTGGTTGGGGCATAGCACTGAACAACATTCATCTTAATCCTTTTAATTTTAGTTCTGAAGGATGCTGTGATGATCCTGGGGCCGTGTGCCTCCCAACCAATCAGTGCTCTCTGTGCCTGCTTAGACAACATGAAGCCTACTCCCTGTGTATGAGGTGCGTCGCTCTCTTCATGTCCGGAATACAGCAACAGCTCTCCTGTCAACAGTCGCCTCTGTCCAGCTTGTGTCCATCTTGTCTCACTAATACCTAGTAGGGTCAGGTTGTTGCTCCTCATCTCTACTGCAACCTGCGCCGTCTTTCCTGATTCGTACATGGTCCTCACGTTCCATGTGCCGATGGTAATCCTTCTGGCTGCAAGAAGGGTGATCGGCTTAGTGGCTTCCTCGCGGCTTTCACCACCCAACGTCATGCGGCTTCGAATTGAAGACCCTTCTTTTTCCAGGATAAAAGCCTCTGTTAACTCTATTGTTGGCGTTTCTGTAGCAAATTGATTTTTTTACGGGGTGGGGTTGCTAGCCCCACGCCTAACCCTCCTCCTTTACCCTGACTTGGGACATGCAGATGGCCCCAAAGGACCGCTCTGGTGGAGTTTATACCATAGTAGCCTCACATTATGTCTTGGAGGAAGAGTTACTAATGGTAAGGTGCTAGTCCGCAAGAGGGACATGACACAGCAGGATAAAGAGTCTTCGCCTTCTCCAGGCAACGAGTTCAAAGAACTTTACAAACACTGGTTAAGCCTCACAACCTCCCCATTATCCTCATTGTGCCAACTGTAAAACAGGCACAGGAAAGGGAAAATCTCTAATGGGAAGTCGGAGACAGAGTCACGAATAGAACTGACACCTCCCAACTCCCGGCACGGTATGTTAGCCACGTAACTCGCCTTCCTGCAACAGACTGGACTGAGTACATGGCCCACATCATTAGATTCACATCATGCCAACCTGGACAGAAGCCTTGAGAATCCGCTGCATAGAGCCCATTCTGCAATGGCTGGGAGCAAGCTATCCTAGATGTTCATTGGGGCGGGGGCAAGGAGTGGGGGAGAGCAGATGGTGGGGCAGGCGCAAATAGGTTGCCTTCAACACCTTGCCCCGTAAAGCTGGCAGGAGGGGACACAGTGGAAGGAATGTTCTGCACTCTCTGTGAGCACTTCTCTGGTGTGGCTTCCTGCGGGTGTTTGGTATTTGTGTTCTCTTGCTGTGGCTGCTCTGCCCAGCTGTCCCAGGCACCTTGCAGCAGTGCACTCTGTGCCTTGAGCTTGGCAGCAGCCAGAGATTTGTAAGGAGCTGGTTGCCAGGGTGAGCAGAGAAGGGAACAGGGTAGGAAATTGGGAGCCTCCAGAAAAGGCAGAGTTTTCTGTTCAGATCCAGCATGTCAATGAGTTGGCTCAAAGTAGCACAAGTCTGAGCTCAGTCTGCAGAGGTTGGGGGCCCGTGGAAGGCTGCAAGCTTGGGGGGAGAGGTCAGGTGACCCACAAAAGGCTGTGAGCTTGTAGGAGGTAAGAGCATGTGGCCTGCAGAAGGCTGCGAGCTTTGGGTGTGGGGGAGTCAGGTGGCTGGCGGAAGGTGCGAGCTCATGGGAAAGGGAGGAGTTGGACGCTTGCAGAAGGCTCTGAGCCTGGGGGCAGGGCAGAGTGTCTGTCCCCATAAAGGCTGTGCGATCTGAGAGCCATAGCTCATTTTTCTAGCTATGGGTTTCTAGTAACAGGCAGGAAATCAGAATGTAGTGGAAATCCAATAGTATTGATTTGGGGGCCTTGATGTTCTAGTATTAATTAACAGAAATCAGAACTATAGGAATTAGAGCTGAGAAAGCACTATTAGGTCCCATCTACTCTGTCACTGGGGGCCTGTGCTGGATTGTTCCCTACAGCATTTTGTTTTTCTAGAGCGTTGAAAACTGAGGCAGACAGTGTCCCAAGCAATGCAACTTTCACCCCCTCCCTTGGCAGACTGTTTACTGTCTAACACATCTCACTGTCTGGAAAGGTTCCTTGAAATTAATTGAGTTTAATTTTTTAAATTTCATCCCATTACTCTGAGTTCTACCTCTTACCATGCCCTAAATAACTCCTCTCCCTCTTTGTCGTTTTGTACCCTTTCCATATTTGTAGAAGCCTGTCTTGTTCTCTTTTGCCATCACTTAGCCAAGCTTTGAATATGTCTCTCTTTCAATCTTTCTTTCTAATGAATCCCTCCACCCCCAATCATTTGTGCAGTATTGTGTCTCTGAACTCCCTCTCGTTTGTCTGGTTCTGCACTACCCAGAGCTGAGCATAGGGTTGCTGTAGCAGTCTCATTGTTGCCATGTAGAGCAAGTTTGCCCTCGTCTTTCTTTGTAACTTGATGCCTTTGCCCAAAATCTAAACAGCCTCATTTGCTGTCGCATCACAGTGCGCAATCGATCTGAGCCTCTGTGGTGGCTGCCCTGTGTGTGAGTGCAGAGGGGGAGCGGAGTACAGGGAGACACGGTTGTAGCCAGGCAACCTTTGGCAGTATTTGGAATACTCCGATTTCCCTGACCTGTGTCAGTTTGATTTTAGAGCTGGTTGTGGTTTGCAGTCTGCCCTCTTCCTGTTGGTCAAAGCTATAGCAGTGGAGGAGACTCTCACGGCAGCCTTCTATATCATTGACCCTGAGGCCTTGTTGGAATAGTCACTTTTGAGTGGCTCTCTTCTCTCCTTTTCAGTACAGCCCAGAGGGTGCTCCTGGACCTTTGCTCTCTAAGATCTTGTATTGGAGGTGATATTAGTCCAGTATGAAACATCTGGTGGGTGTGGTGGTACTGGGGCATGGAATAGGTGCATTTTTACTGCAAAACGAGAAGGGGAGCAGTCACTGTGAGGCATGCATCATAGGGCTGTGACCACAGACCCTGAGCACCATCAGGACTGTCCTGGGGGTGTATACGCGCTGTGGACCTTCTTCAAATGCTGTGCCTCCTTTCACATTGCTTTGATAGCGACGTTTCTCCTTACCCCATGTGTCCACTAATGCTCAATCCCCAGAGGGCCCAGAATTTGCTGTCCACGTTACCCATAGGTCTCTTTCAGCTTTATTGTTTCCTAGCTATTTCCAGCCCATTGGATATGGCTCTGGGAATATTTTTCTCTCCATGTTTCAGCTGCTGTTCTCCAGTTGAATCTGTCTAGGCCCTAAATACTGTGGCAGGGGTCCCCAACACGGTGCCCACGGGTGCCATGGCACCCACCAGGGCATCTAAGTGCGCCCGCGTACTGGCTGGCGGACGAGCATCCGCTGAAATGCCACCGACAAGCTGCGTCATCCAGAGGCATCGCCTCTGAAATGCCGCCAGTTTTCAGCGGTATTTTGGCGGTAATGCCTCTGGATGACGCTGCTTGTCGGCGGCATTTCGGCGGCAACGCCTATTGACGTTGCTGCTCGTCGGCGGAATTTCAGCAGATGCTCGTCTGCCGCTACGGTCCTCCATGGCTCGTTGTTTGGCACCCACCAGACGAAAAGGGTTGGGGACCACTGTACTGTGGTGTCGGAGCCTCTCAGACATTGATAACTTTATCTTCTCAACATCCCTGTCAGGTAGGGCAGGCGGGTTGAGGGAGTAAAGGACTCGTCCAACTTCCAAACTTCATCTTTTAGCACCTGGATCTTGTCATGCCTTCGTCTGCAGGTAAAAGAGCCCTCTAAGCATGAGAGAAACTGAACCCGTTCCAGGGCCTTAAACCACAAGATCTTCCTTCCATCTGTGCTGTTTATTCATGAAGATGTTAAATAAGACACTCCTACAACTGATCCCTGATACCTCAGTAGGACACCTGTTCCCACTCAATGTACAGTCATTGATGATTTTGCACATTCACATCCATTGGCTCTCCCTGGAAATATCTTCAAGTACAAACGTAGCTACATGTAGACATAACTGGTGCAACTCCAGTTAAGGCTGAGATAAGTTTTGCACTTAAAACAAGATTAACCTGTGTATTATTAAGATTAACCTCTGCAGAAGAGAAGAATGAGGGGGGATTTGATAGCAGCCTTCAACTACCTGAAGGGGAGTTCCAAAGAGGATGGAGCTCAGCTGTTCTCAGTGGTACCAGATGACAGAACAAGGAGCAATGGTCTCAAGTTGCAGTAGGGGAGGTCTAGGTTGGATATTAGGAAACACTATTTCACTAGGAGGGTGGAGAAGCACTGGAATGGGTTACGTAGGGAGGTGGTGGAATCTCCATCCTTAGAAGTTTTTAAGGCCCGGCATGACAAAGCCCTGGCTGGGATGATTTAGTTGGTGTTGGTCCTGCTTTGAGCAGGTGGTTGGACTAGATACCTCCTGAGGTCCCTTCCAACCCTGATAGTCTATGATTCTATGGTTATATATGATAACTACAGGCATATCCTCCTCAAAATTGCAGCTCTGAATCTTTGAGTATAGGATGAATTTTCAGACCATTTAGAAGTAAATCTGGTTAATCAATGTAGGAGCTATAATTAATTTAAAATGGGTCTTTTGAGAAATTTAGCACCCACTGCCAGACCATTTTTGTTCCAAATAATCTTAATAATAGCATAACATAAGCACTTCAAACTTCCCATGTAGTTTAAACTCACTGAAATCTTGTGAATAGGCTACATTTGAAGAATTTTTATTTTAGGATTAGTGATCTTTTCCCCCTATTCTTCATAATAGAAAAAATGTCTTCTGCAATAGGGGCTAAAGAATCATGTTCTACAACAGAGAAATCCATGAAGAACTGTCCACTTTCAAACTGGCAGATCCTATTGTTCTCAATGATACTGAAACCAGACTGCTCTTGCATGCCATTCTCATAATGGCCAACTATCTCCTGTTGTTTTCAATGGGACTCCAGGGATGTCTGCACAGCAGCTGCGGGAGTGTGCTTCCAGCTCAGGCAGACAGATGTGCACTAGTTCTAGTCATGCTGGTGCGCTAAAAATCGCAGTGTGGCTGCGGTGGCACAAGCAGCAGCTCGGGCTAGCTGCCGCAGGAGGCACCCTGCGGGTCAGCAGGATTGTACTCAGCTAGGCTGAGCCGCTGCCCCTGCCACCACAGAGCTAGCAGGTGTGTCTGCCTGTGTTCGGAAGCCTCCTCCCAGTTGTAGTGTAGCCATACTGAGAGTTTCTCTCCGCTTCTTGAGGGCCGCCATCTTCTCTGGGTTTACTCTCAGTTAGAAAAATGGGAGATGAGGGCCATTTTGAAAGATGGCAATTCTTCATCAGTTTCTGGGAAAGAGGAGATCTGACAGAAACTTTGGGTTATGAAAAATAACGGCAAAAATAATCACTAATCCGAAATTCTTCTCAAAAGTTTCTATTGTACCAGCTCTACCCAACAGGGAGGGGAAACTAGGATATTTGTGTATACCTGGGGGGTGGGATGCCTTTCCAGACCTGAAAAGAAATCCAGACATGTTCTGGTTAGCCTGAACACTACATTTTCTGGGTTTATAATGCTTGGTTTTGTCATAATTACACCATCTCTAGAACATATTTTACCCTAAATTATTGACTCGTTGTCATCTGTAGCTCCATCTTACCCCCGTTTGTCTGGGAATTGAGAAGGGGTTGCAGTGGAGCCTTGGGTTGAAGTCTGAAATGTGATCGTTCAGAGTTCAGCACCTGGCCATTGCCTCAGTCAAGTGAATAATTTTAAATAACTAAATCCACAGTCTGGGATGTCACACCCAGCCCATGGGGACTCAGCCTGCCTGACTTATTTATAGACCATGTGCAATATTAAGATTTTGCAGAATCCTGAGCTTTCATTTTTATAAAAGTAACTGACATGGTGCTGTCTGCCTGAACCTGCACGCAGCCTTGAACAATTACCAGGGTGTGCGATTGCCCCATCAGTCTCACTAATGAGGACACTAATGTCAGCATGAACCATTTACTTGATGATCACTTTAGCACATGGAAAGGGGAAGGGATGGCAGCGAAGCTCGGAGGGGCAGGCAGATTTGGGGTTTACTGTAGGGAAGGAAATGGAGAGGGGATGAGACACTCAGACAGGGAAGGGGAACCAGAGTAAGTAGGATGGGGAAGGAAGAGAAAGGGGAGAAATTGCATGGTCTCTACCTGGGGGGTGAGGAATGACACTGAATGGGACAATAAGGGCCTGATTAAATGAGACTAACTCAACGTCTAGCTACTACATAAGGATCAGATTCTTCTCTTCAGCTCTGTACAAACCTCACGGTGTGATCAAGGGGAGTACGGAGCCCTAAACAGTACACCGGCACACAGCACAATTTAAAATGGAATTTGCCCCCCTCCGCTGCAGGAGTTTGGCTCCCATCTTCTAAAAAGCATGGCCTCTGGCAGGTTCTCCATTGCCTTTTTTCACTCCCTCGCCATCTCCTTCTGATAACTCCTCCCTGCCTCTTCTCACCTTTTTCTTCCCTTCCAGTGCTTTCCTCTTTGTTCCTAACCCCCCCATTTGTCTCCACTCTGGGGCTGAACTTTCCTTTTTCTCCAGACCCAAAGAGCTGGATTGGGGCTTTCTTTTGTTTTGTTTCTTTTGGTGCTGGTTTCTGTTTTGCATGATTCCCCTTTGCAGCTGATTCCGGTTTAGAGCTAGGTTAAACTGTGCAAAATACTATTTAAAAGAAAGGAACTTGTCAAGCTGCATTTGTTAGATCACATTTCAAATGAAATAGAATAGAAGGTAGATTTTGTCCAAAGAAAGGAAAAAACCCTGAAAAGCTGTCAAGCCGCAGGAGAAAGCCCCTCCTTTGTTGTCCTCCTGACACTGAAGTGTAATTTTTCATGGTTATTTGGACTGGAAAATGGTGCGGGGGGAGGGAGAAGGGAGAGATGGGCTTGCGATTATTTCCCATAAATGACAACACAATTCCATCACGCTCCACTACAAATATGTTCAGGGATATTGCCTTTTTTTGCATTTCATGTGTGAAAATAATAGCAACAATTCTAGTTCTGCTGAAATTCAAGGGGACAAATCCCTATTGGATTCTACTGACTTCAAACTTAGTTCAGTGTACAAGAAAGCTGGGGCCATCTCAGAGAACTGATTGTTGAGCTTTTTCTTTTTTAAAGTGGAATTAAATTATTCAAAAGTATCTTTAGAAACAATCAGGTGTATTTATAATGAACCCTCAAAAATAAACTGAAGAAAAAAATGTCTCCCGTTTTTATTAGTTTCCTTTACAGTGTCACTAGATCTGTCTCTGGACCACTGGCCAAGAAGATAAGTAGCCCAGCTCATTTTGTTTCAACTACTTTTAGACAGTTTTGTATGTAATGCCTCATCTCCTGTGTTTTAAATACTTTTTTGTAGGATATGATGAGTTCAAATAACTAACTGGCCCTTTTCCTGTTGTGTAAACATAGTGTTCAGTGAATGACACTGAAATGGGAGCATTGCTGACTTTGTGTAGTTTGGAAACAGGCCTTCTTTTTGCAGAACTGTTTTCTAGTGTGATTTTTCTTTTTTTTTCTGCAGAGCTAAATTCCTGTCCAACTTGTAGGTTTCCAAAGTAGTACAGACTCTTTAACCGTTCATTCTCAGCACGTAGCTGTCTGTGGCCCAGATCCATTGAAGTCAATGGGATGCCTCACATGCTTAAAGCTAAACATGTGTGTAAGTGTTGGCAGGATTGGTCCAAACTCTCTAACAACAAACTGAAATTAAAAGGCAAAGGTGCTGAAATTTCCTCCTCATGCTATATTTCTCCTGAGGGTTAGACAGCCGCCTCTTCCTTCGCTAGCAGTAATTGCAGCCTTATGGAACAGGCAAGCTTCTCATTCTTGTCTAAACTCCTGTTTTTTCTTTTTTCTGTAAACGGCGGTAAGCTCTTCACTACTGCATGCAAAGACACACATGGTCTCTTCTCCAGTTATCCCCCGAACCATGCCGGAGTCTCCGCCTCTCTGTTGCTCCAGCCTGTTGGCAGAATCCACGGGCAGAGGAGTAAATAATTTTAGGATCAAGTTTTTAGCAGAATGGCTTTTTGTGCAGCGCTCCTCTTGCTGCTAGCATTTTTCGACCACATGCATTTCTTGTGGCTCTCCAGGCCTGGGACTCCTAGCTGGATTTAGTAAATGAGGCAATGCATTTGATTGGTGAAAATAATGATCATACTAATTAAAAAGATGTTTTAATGCAAAAGGGAGAGATGCAAATGTGTGCTGGAAGAAGGCCAGCCTGCTTTCCTTTAGTGAGAAGCACGTCAGGGGAGAGTCGAAGGCCTTGTCTGTTTTGTCATATGTTAAAATAAAATGACCCCGGCAGCCCTGTCAGAAGTGTCCACGTCGGTCAGAGTTTCTCCCTGCAAAAGGCAAAATCCAAAGTGTTCAACAACAAACATACCTGTTTGTCTGCACTTGCCCCCTGTCTTCAGTGTTCTCTGCCTGCATGCTTGCTAGGTTGCTGCAGGAAAGCCAGGTACAAGGCTTCAGCTTGGAGGACAGGCCTTTAGGGGCTGTTTTTCAGTTGGGCGTTATGTGCTTTTAACTTGTAGCTGGCATTCTCCTTACTCCTCCTCAGTGTGTTGTGCACAGACGTACCCTTTGCCAAGGGCTGCCCCAGAAATAGTTATTAACCCAAGATCAACAGAAGGATTTTTTATTACATCCTGAGGCTCCGTGCTAAATGGTTAGGAATCACTCCAACCAGCCCATTGCTCTAAGATTTGAGCCCCATGAATCACTCCTCACATTCTGGACCCCGGTATTTCCCTCCCATCACCTTGGGCCCTGCTTCTCCTTTGCGTAGCACAGGTGCAGAGTGACGCACTCAAGAAAGCACCGCACAATGTCTTTGGGCCGTCGTGTGCATCCTCGTGTATGTTTGTGCCCGAGGAGGGAAACGGCTCCAATGTGACCAACTCCTCCAACAGCAGGCAATGCTCTGCAGGGCCAGCCTTAGGGAAAACAGCACCCTGGCTGAACTTGGATTTTGGCACCCCTGGCCCCCATAGGCATGGCGCCCCCCCATTTCCCCTCGCCCTTTTGGGTGCCTCTTCCCATTGCACCGCCCACACCCTCACCCCTGCACTGTGCCCCCATCGTCCCTAACCCCTGCACACCCCTCCTGCACCCACATAGGGAAACTGACCTGGATGTATGGAGCGCCTGGTATTGCTCCTCGCCCCCCCCCCACGCCCCTAAGGAGGTACAGAGGAACGTTGGGGAGAGCAGTATCTGTGTGTCACCGCTTGCCTCCCCCCTCCATGTTCCTCTTTAGGAGGAAGCCAGGAGAAATCTGGGCACCCCCTATACGCAGCACTCCCTTCCAGCTAGGAGCGGCTTCTGACTCTACACTGGCAGTACACACCCCTATGCTGCTGCGCAGCCCCCCCCCCCCGACCATGGCGCCCTGACACTCCGCCCCACATGCTTGGGGCATTGAGGTGAGATTGCTGCCAAAGGGCTGGAAATTGGATTTATGCACCTTTCCAAGTAGCTGAATTGTGTCTGCTTCATGTGCAGCTAATCTGCAGCTCAGGGCATGTGGAGAACTGTCTTCTGGTGGGCCCTGTCACCAGCACTTAGTCAAATTATTCTCAGGATGCTGCTCTCTGAATGCGGAATCTTGGTCACTTATGCCTGTTCACAGTCAAATCAAAGGTTACAAAGGCTGAAGGCTTGATACTCTAATCCACGAATAAAAAGGCCAGAGGACTCCAGCGACAGACTTGCCCCCTATATCTGTGCTTGCAGTCACCCAGGCCATGGAGAGCTCCAGTAACAGACCTGTCCCTATTTCCTCTTCTCTTGCTGATGTAAAGCAGGGTGTGGAAGTGAGTCCCTTGAAACACTTGCCACTTAGAAATGCATGGTCAGTGTGTGTAACAATTTGGATTCATAAATTTTCTTGCATCCTGAAAGATTCTAAGATGATATCCATACTACAGCGAGCAATCCCATTACCCACCCTTGGGGTGAGGCCCAGCAGCTTTTGAACAGCACAAAACGATAGCACCAGTGGTTTAGAAATCCCTCGTCATGTGAAGCTGCAGGTGGAATGTAGGTAGCTGTTTTGGTTATTCTCCAAGTTGAGATTTGGCTAGGTTCCCAGGATAACACCCCCCTCTTGCCTCACATGCTGTTGGCTGTTTAATAACAACAAGCAGCCAGAGGCTTGGTTCTAAGGCTTATATGAAAGACATTGCCCCATTAGCCCTATTACACACTCCGAGGGAAGAGTGCACCCTTCTGAATTGTCAGCAATGCGTCCTGCTGCATCTAGGTGTCCCTGCAGTGCTCAAATGTTCCATTCTGGACCTGCGACTTCAGAGGACAAAGCACAGCTGGCATGTGGGAGATGGCCTGGAACGCAAACCGAGCCTTTCACTGTGCTTTGTGCCTACCCCACAACAGTCTCCCCTTGAGCGTCTTCCCAGGGATTCATTCAGCTGGCCAGAGGGTCAGTCCTCTCCATGGTATTGTTACCATCCCCCCCAATGCTAACTAGGGCAGGCCCACCTCTAGCTCACTAAAAACCCTGAGTTGGGGAGTCATAGTCAGAGCCCCTAGTATACCACATGTCTGTGGCGGAGGTGACAAGATGGGCACAGAGGGCCCTGGCCTCCTGTGGGCCATCCGAGATCCATGGCATGTGGGGGCCAAGTTCCAGAAGGAGAGAAAATGACAATAATTCACGTGGCGGGAGCTGAGGGCCTTGAGTGCTGACCTGCCCTGACTCTGCTTCATTTGTGAGAGCTAACTGGATTGTAGCATCCATCGGTGCATGTGTACTTGGGAAGGGAAGGGCAGGGCTACCCTGACCACCTCATCTGAAATTTCCCTGCCCTTGCTGCCACCATTGCATGTTCACGGCTGTGTGAAAATGTCTCCCTTCAAGTCTAGTGATGGTAAGCGCGTGCACACGCACTGTCACGTGGAGTGGATAGCTGTAGCCTGCTGCTGCCAATTTAGGCACTGTCACTGCTGCCAGAGGTAGGCCGGCTCTCAGGTCCATGGGGGTGGGGGTGACAGGCATCCTTTTTGTTTCACAGAAGATGCTCTGTGTACAATTAAAACTTGTTTCTGGTAAACCTCATTCCAGGAAGATGAGCTTTTAACAAAGGGCTTTTGACAGCTGCAGGGTATTTCATTTTTTTAATGCCGAATGAAAAATCAATACATTTTTCTGGGTTATACATATTCAGAACAGGCTTGATATTTCCATTATAATGGAAAATGGGTGTCTGTGCACATCTCGCCTGTCAGAGCTGCACCATTGCATTTTCCAAGCCACTGCTAAATATTTCAAACCTGATTTGATTGTGGTTCATGACAGCTAATGTTTCTCAGCTCTTGAGCCTGCCGGAGGGAGGGGAGGCAAACACTCTATTTCACTTCCTTCTCCCCATGTCCCCCAAAGAAATACCCCTCATCCTTTTGCATCGGAGATGTCCGTTTGTTAAGGAAATAAGGCTGAGAGGAAGAGAGAGCTGAGGAGACTGGCACACTTCCAGTAGGGATTTGGTGACTTCTCTCTGCACTGATTTTAAGCTTTGTTGTCTGGGTTTTAGAAGGGGCAGAAATGATACATTTTGTTCTGGGATGTTTGGGGACAGAGGCACATTCTCACTACTTTAGGCTCAGGGATTTTCTGAATTCTGCAGAGGTCAGAAGATACTTAAATTTTCCAGACTGCTTTTCCTCTGCTCCTTCTCTTTAGTGAATAGTTTAATTTCAAATTAAAAGGAAATGCTGTTGTCTGAAATGATTTATTCACTAAGGAAGAAAAGACCCATCCTGGGAATTTGCACTGGGGTGGATTTCAAAATTCTGAAGAGCAGATTTCCTAGCATTCCTGCCGCTCTGTAATTACAGCTCCTGACCTTGCTCTTGGTATAAGCCCATTCTCAGGGATTTATAAAATTGTTCTAAGTATGTTTATTTATATAGCACCCAGTGTGCACTGGGTGCCTCAGGGATCTTGTTAAGGCACTGAGGGGCTCGGGGGTCGTGTTAAGGCACTGGGTGCCTCGGGGGTCATGTTAAGGCAGTGGGGCTCGGGGGTCGTGTTAAGGCACTGAGGGGCTCGGGGGTCGTGTTAAGGCACTGGGTGCCTAGGGGGGTCGTGTTAAGGCACTGAGGGGCTCGGGGGTCGTGTTAAGGCACTGGGTGCCTCGGGGGGTCGTGTTAAGGCACTGAGGGGCTCGGGGGTCGTGTTAAGGCACTGGGTCTCAGGGGTGTTAAGGCAGTGGGGCTCGGGGGTCGTGTTAAGGCAGAGGGGGGCTCGGGGGTCGGGTTAAGGCAGTGGATGCCTTGGGGGATCGTGTTAAGGCACTGAGGGGCTCGGGGGTCATGTTAAGGCACTGGGTACCTTGGGGGATCGTGTTAAGGCACTGGGTACCTCTCTGGATTGTGTTTGTTAAGGCACTGGGGGGCTCGGGGGATCGTGTTAAGGCACTGGGGGGCTCGGGGGTCGTGTTAAGGCAGTGGGAGGCTCGGGGGATCGTGTTTGTTAAGGCAGTGGGAGGCTCGGGGGATCGTGTTTGTTAAGGCAGTGGGGGGCTCAGGGGATCGTGTTTGTTAAGGCAGTGGGGGGCTCGGGGGTCGTGTTAAGGCAGTGGGGCTCGGGGGATCGTGTTTGTTAAGGCACTGGGAGTCTCGGGGGTCGTGTTAAGGCACTGGGAGGCTCGGGGGTCGTGTTAAGGCAGTGGGGGGCTCGGGGGTCATGTTAAGGCAGTGGGGGGCTCGGGGGATCGTGTTTGTTAAGGCAGTGGGGGGCTCGGGGGATCGTGTTTGTTAAGGCAGTGGGGGGGCTCGGGGGATCGTGTTTGTTAAGGCACTGGGAGGCTCGGGGGTCGTGTTAAGGCACTGGGAGGCTTGGGGGTCGTGTTAAGGCACTGGGGGGCTCAGGGGATCGTGTTAAGGCACTGGGAGGCTCGGGGGATCGTGTTAAGGCACTGGGGGGCTCAGGGGATCGTGTTAAGGCAGTGGGAGGCTCGGGGGTCGTGTTAAGGCAGTGGGGGGCTCGGGGGTCGTGTTAAGGCAGTGGATGCCTTGGGGGATCGTGTTTGTTAAGGCACTAGGTGCCTCGGGGATCGTGTTAAGGCACTGGGGCTGATGGGAGGATTTTATTGTTTGTGTTTCACTGAGACTCAATCTCTCTCATGCAAATTGCTTAGCAGCAGCCCGAGTCTGCCCCAGTTCCTCTGCCTTGGAAGGGTGAAATTCACGTAACTTTCGTAAACCCTGACATGTACAGGGCTTGGGGAAATCCACTTTGCAGCCTGGGGCCACAGCACAGCCATACCCTCCTTGTGCCCTCTACTCCAGCTAATGCACAGGAATAGCAGCTACAGCCCCTCAATGCTATTTGTTAAGGCCCCAGACTGCAGATTAAACAGCACTCGCTGGGGTGGCTCTGTCATCCTGGATTCAGCACACCCTGCTCTGCTCCTGTAAATGAGAGAACCAGCATAGAGCTTCTCTCAGACATACAGAGGGTGCAGAGGTTCCCGAACGCAGTGCTGCAGGTGAGCTTCCTCACGCAGCATAGCATCCCCTGTGTCTCCTGCTTAGGGTGCATGCGCCCTGGTCACAAAGTGAGTGGGACTTAATTAGACTAACAAACTGAGCAGATGTCTCCAGCTTAGAATGTTACTGACTCTTCAGACACTCAGCAAAAACGCAATCTTCTCTCGGGGATCTGCATGGCCATGACTGAAGGCTCGAAGTCAAGCTGGCTTTCAGTTATAAGCCTGGGGGAAAAGGGGACAAGTGTTGGTTTGTTTTTGTTTTTTCTCAAGTGGAAAAATTTAGGGGGGTGCTTCAGGCACAAAGTGACCAGTGAACTTTTACTCAAACTTTAGGTGCATCAGAAAGTCGTGAACAAGTGAAAGCAGCGGATGGGCATGGGCACCAAGTATGGCGAGTACTTGCTAGTATAAGGTCACACAAGCGCCTTTGTTGTTTTTACAGGGGCTTTTGCCCCTAACTAATCAGAGGATTAGGCTGTCTTTAGGGGTTTGGCACTGGACACTCTTGCCCTAGAGGAGGGGAGCATTCCCCTCAGCTGCAGGGCTCTCCCGTTGTCCGGCTGAGCTCAACAGAAGGGTCAGCTCTGTCTTGCCATTGAAGTGTGACTATAGCATGAGTACAATCTTACGTGAGGATATTCTAGCCAATTCTACTGAAAGGAAACTACACATAAAAAACCCTTCAGTGTTACTGCTCTTGAGAGTTCAAGAGAAAAGGGGTATAGGAAGAAGCTGGGAGTGGACAACAGGGGATGGCTCACTTGATGGTGACCTGTTCTCTTCACTCCCTCTGGGGCACCTGGCATTGGCCACTGTCGGAAGACAGGACACTGGGCTGGATGGAACATTGGTCTGACCCAGCATGGCCGTTCTTAAGAGCAGCCTCCTCCACATCAACAAGGCCTTGTTTCTTCAGTGATATGCCCCATGAAATGCAAGAGGAAAGAAGGATGCGAAAGCCCTGACTCAAATGTTTACAGGTGTTTCCCTTCCATCTCAGAGAACAGCTATGTTGAAACAGTCACTTGGGCACACCAGATGCAGAGACCTCATCAGAGAGAGAATTTTGAAATAGGTGCTTGGGAAGGAAGAAAAGATCCTATTTCTTTTTTACATTGGCATTTGGGTGTTGCTCTTTTCTATGTTGAAAGGAGCCACCTTGCCATTAAAAACTGGATCAAAGCATTGGTCTTAACTCTGGTCTAATATCTTAACTCTGCTAGTGGACAATTCCTGATATTTCAGACAGAGGTAGTCAATTATTTTTGTGTCAAGGTCCAAATTTTGTGGTCAAGGTATAGTCAAGATCCAGACTCCAGAGAAAATAATAAAATGTAACAATAATAAGTAAAGAAAAGGATTTTGGGGTCCATTCAAAAGTGTCTGGTGGTCTGGATTTGGCCTGCAGTCCACCTGCTCCAGAAGAAGGTGAAAAACCCAACAGTAGTACATCTAGTAGCTAGTTATGAAGTACTGCACGGGAAACCGAGGGAAGCCCCTTCCTGACTGTCCAGATGATCAGTATATACCCTGAAGCCTATGATAACTACCCAACATGTAGATCTGGTATCTGCACCTTTACAAATACCAGATGGAAAGGGGCTGTGGGGAGCTGTGAACCTGCTCCTTTACCCCTGGGCTATACTACTAGAGTGGTAGATCTCAGCTCCACCATTGCTGGAACTTCCCCGTGCACGGAGCATTCCAAGGTGGGATGAAGACGGGGAGGGGCTGTGTCATGGATGGGAGGAGACAAGACAGGAGCATTCTTATGCTCCAGTGATTCTGCACCCCTGCTTTGGTGCACAGGGGTCATTCCAACAGGGGAGCCAACTTAAGACAGTGGTCAGGGCTGCCCCAGTCTGTGCAGGGGACCAAATGAACCACTGGGGTCCAGAAGAGGCTTGTGCCAGCAAATGGAAGAATATCTCCCTCGGTGTTTTATCCTCCACCTCTCCTATTTAAAAGCAACCAAAGTTCACAAAAATTCTGTCCTGTGAGTAGGAAAATCAGTTCTGCGGCCTCATCCCGTTCCTGGATCAGAAAGCTCTGGTTGAGGCAGAAGGAAACAGACATGATTTGGCTCTCAGAAGAGCAAGCTTTCTAGTGACAGGGGCTTGGTAATTCCTACTACACGTTACTGTCTGGTAGCTTTCTTTAAAGTAGCTGACCAATAAAACAAACTGCCTTCACATCAGTGGGGCTGGGCGCTGAGCAGGGGAGAGGAATTTGCAGTTTGTATCCTTCTTTTTTAATCATTTTTCTACCTTTATTGGTATTCATAGCTCACATTTTCCCGGTTACTGTCTGCCTGGGCTTTCATCCATTTAAAGAGCTCTTTTTCCCCCTGGTTGTTGTTGATGATGATGATGGTATAAAGACAGACGGTGTAACTGCTTATGAATGTCCTATTTTATTTCCCCAGAACCAGACAGTTCACTTGAAGACGTATATTATTTCCACATGCTCAGCTTAGGCAGCCCAGACAGTGTCTGAATCCAGCGGCCGGCTACCCCTTCTTCCTCTCCATGCAGATGGTGACACCTCTAGGTCTCAGGTGGAATTGCATGAAGGCTCTAGCACTTCAGGCTTATCTTTGTTAGCTACGGAGGATGTTGCAGCTTCATTGTAGCTGAGGAAGGCTTTAGTTTTTTAGTACATTTCTCTTTCCTCTTTCAGAAATAAGGGAAATGTGTTTTTGTCTGTTGGCTGGAGCAGACGACTGAGAGATGGGAGACCAAGGTTTATATTTCTGGCTGTCACTGGCCCCCCTATTTAACCTTGAGCAAGTCACCAACCTTGTCTGTGCCTCAGTTTTCTGTTCTGTGAAATGGGGCTGGGGATGCTTTGAGGAGCTGAGAGGAAGTGCACACTTTATTTTACCAGGAGGATCATAGGCTACTTCCTTGTCTGTCTAGTTAAGCAGTTCTAGTCTGTGTATCACTGGGGTGTCTTGGAACCAGTCACTATGGTTAATGTTAATTTGGGACAGAAAAAAAGCAAAGACTTGATATTCAAATATTTTTTTAATGAAGACCATAAAATCAGTTAACTTTTAAACTCCTGCTTTTTATCCCTGCTTCCCCAGTTAAACAGAAACCTTCTCCACACCTTGGCTTACAGCTTCTCTTAGGCAGTAACAAAGAGATGAATTTTTCTCAGTTTTTCCCTGAAGTGAGGGGAATTAAGGAATTTCAGTTCCTAACTATGAATCCAAATGCTGATTCCACAGTTCTTCCCTCCAGCAAACTCCCTGCTGCTCAGCCCACAAGGAGACTGTTTCTGCATCAATCATTTGTAGTATTGTAATTTTCTGCATATCACTGAAAAATGTCTTTGTCGAAGGATACCATCCACCAGACATCTCACACTGGGAGTCTGAGCTTCCCAGAACAAGACGCCTGCAACTCTCGCGGCTCTAAAGAATGTTGACCTGAAGAGCAGTGGTAGTGGGGTAGATTGAGCCATGCCCTCTGTTAGACATCCTGTGCTACCCATTCTATCCATAGGCCTTGCAGGGAGCATTTTCCAAAGTACCTCAGTCCTATTTCCAAAAGAGCCATCGTCACTTATGAGCCTGGGTCTCCAATGGAAGTCGATAGAACTTGGGCCAAGTCATATAGAAGTTTTTTAAAATTGTACCTTCAAGCAAATGGCTTGTGTTCAACCAGCAGCACCTAGAGCACCAAGTGGAGAAAGTTCACAGTGTGGGGCAGTCAGGCCAAAGTCAACGCCGGTACTTGCAGCCCCTTGTCAGAGTCAATTTTGAAACCCCTTGTTAAAAAGCCCCCTTTGCAAGTGGCTACTAATGTACTCCTGATAGAGCTGGTGAAAGCTGCACATGAGCCATGCCATTCCATTCCTGTAAGCTTATGTTGCTTGGATGGTGGCTTGTTTCCCTGTGGTAACCTTCAGTTACAGGGCAAGTGATCCTCAGGCCCTAGTGACTGACCCACCTTTTACCAGAGGTGATGCTGTGAACTCACCCATGAGACTCCTTACTAGAATTCCTCCTTAATGAACCTAACAGTCCTGCTAACATTCACTCTCTTTTTTGATTGCCTGGAAAAAATAAATTGTTAGAAATGCAAAAAAAGCATATTCGCTTCTCGTCCCCTCAATCCAATGTCAGAGTATTCCCTTTTCTATTGGTAGTAAAGGTTGTCTACATTAACATTTAGTTCACCACAAACAAGGATGTGAATCTGCCCTGCATAGCCTGCCACAGGCCAAGTGTTCTTGTGAACCCTACTGTGTCAAAGAGGACTAGATCAAAGCACATTAATGAACTCCTAATATGCATCAGTAGGGACCATACAGATAGCTAGTCTGCAGCAAGCTTCACACTCCAGCTTGCTGCAAACTAATTGTTCGTGTGTGTCACTCAGAGGTGCAACCCCTCCCCCCCCGCCCTCCCTCCCTCCCACCCACACAAGTTTTGCCATGGCAAGTGTCAGTTTAAACAACGGATTGTCAGCAGGAGCGCTGTATTTTGTCAGCAAAAGTGCCAACAAACAAGCTACACTGCCTGACTTTTAGTGACAGGGTTGTGTTGACACAGCCGTGTTACTAAAAGATGTGTAGTGTAGACAAAGCCTTGGTGAGTCTGTTCCTCTTTGCTAAAGCCATTGGAAAGGTTGCTGTTTCTCACTAGCTTATTTGGATTCTGTGAGCTGGGGACAGTTTCAGAATTCTGTCTGAAGTCCCAGTTATTTCATATTCAACGTGGGCCTGTCAGTGCTTAGAGTTCTTTTGATGGAGTCCTCTGTTGTGGATTAATACCTGCTTTTATGGCTCCCATCGCCATAGTATCTGATGGGCTGTGTATGTGTATTTAAAGGGCAGGTAAGTATGTTTGTAGAGAACAAGGGAGCTTGGCTAGAATTAATTGAACTGTGTTGCTTTAAGAAATATTTCACCATTTCAAGACTAACTTTATGATCCAGTTGTTGGATAATCTTGTTGAAAGTCTGAATAAATAAAAGCAAGATGGCCAAGCATGGCTAGACCTAGAAAAGATGGTGCATGTATTTCCATAGCCTCCAGTTTGTTTCAGCAATTTCCTCTTCTCGGATTATATGTGCGCAGAGAGGAGAGGGTTGTACAACTTAAAAGAAATTCTCTTTAGACTTGGAGATCATTTTTGGCTAGTAAATGACCCTGCTGGAATTTTGTCAGTGGTTGTGAACTGCATAGGAAGGGCAAGGTCCTCAGTTCACTTCCCCAAATGGTACGTTTCCCCAGGGACTCTCGCTTTTCTTAAATTTCTCCTTCACTCAGGCAGCAGGTTTCTTTTCACCACGTGAAGTGCTGCAGCCTGTTGTCTAGAGAAGTGACTGTTCCTGGAAATAGTCCTTATATGTTTTTCTGTGGTGATTAATATTGGGTAAATGTGAGTAATTCCCACTTTATGGGATCTTGTGGGATATACAAAGGTCAGGTTGTTGGCAGAAAAGTTCCAGCCACATCCAGGACTGGAAATGTTGAAACTTCGAAGTAAATTCTGCCAGGTGTGTTGTAGGTACACAGTCCTGTCTGCCAAACAAAGAATCTTCCCAGTTAAGGAGAACAGGACATCCCTGGAAAGTGAAGCAGTGACAACAGCACTCCTTTTCCTGTTTCTAGAATTTCACGGGTCTTTGTTTGAGCTCTATTGAAGTTACATCCAGCCTTGAGACTGAGGGTGTTTGTTTCTTGAAATGTCCCAAACAGTTTGGTGCTTGCAGTCTGAAATGTGGGTAGGTGGAAATCTATCTGAGATTGGTCCTCAGCAGAGTAGCTTGAACTGACCATGCAAGAAACTACTAGTACTGTAGGTTCTGAGGACCCCCAGACATCATAGAAAATAACCAAGCAGTCCTAGTTCATGAATGTGAAGGAACTCAAACCATCATCTGTCAGTTTAGCCAGGTCCTTTGGGCAGTTCCTATCACAAAGTAGTCCTGGGAGAGGGGAATCGGAACCACTGGAAGCTAGGTTCTATACAGACACCACAAAATTAGCTGCTGCTGAGCTCTTTGAGTGAGAGACTCACTCCTTTCTCTACTTCTGCTTTTATTTTTTTCCCCTTTACTTTTTACATTTTAGAAGAGGTGGTTGAAGATGTGGAAGGGCTGAATGAGACACCCGCTGATCCAGAAGAGCCTAGTAAAGAGCAAGAGAGTGACGGTGACAAGGACCAGAACAAATGGACAGGTGGGTTTTGCTTCCATTTCTACCCCAAGTCCAGCTAGCCTTGAGGGTAGATAGATGGTCAGAGTGGCTTGTAAGGGCACTTCAGCTGATGCCTTGTTCAGCTCTGTAAATCTGGGCCTTCATATTTCTTCCGTTTGATTTTATTTGAAGAGGGACTTACAAACTCCATAACATTTTCAAACAGATATTTCAACTTCCATCTATTAAACTTCCTCGTTAGTTCATGTTTTTACTGAAAATATGTCCCCTTCCAGCCTCCTCCTTCTGCCTGAAGTTACTAATTCAGTGCCCAAAAGTGTGTTGGGCTTTACAAACAGTTATGAGAGTCCCTATCCCAAAGTGTTTTTGAGAGACATGGCATGATGGGAAAGGAGGTCATGGAAATGGCAAGTCCTGAGTTATGTGGTCATTCTGCAAATTAGCAGGAAAGACAAGGGGGGGGACAGAAAGTTACAGGCAAAGCAAACTGTTGCTTTGCTTAAAAAGTCTATTCAGGTGACACCATCAACACGGCTGTTGCTAACACTTTGTTAGTGAGACTGACAGAAGGTTAGTTTGTTTTCTCACCATTTGCTATTTGTATTGCAGTGTCACCCGGGCACGTCTACACTGCAGTAAAAGACCCGCGGCTGGCCCAAGTCAGCTGACGGGCTCACAAGGCTCAGGCTGTGGGGCTATAAAATTGTAGTGCAGATGTTCAGGCTCAGGCTGGAGTCCAGGCTCTGAGCTTCTCCCCACTCATGGGCTCCCAGAGCTTGGGCTGCAGCCTAAGCCCAGCATCTACACTGCAGTTCTATAGCCCCACAGGCTGAGCCCTGTGAGCCCGTCAGCTGACTCGGACCAGCCGCTTCTGTGTTGTGGATGTGCACTGTGCAAACATAACAGTGAGACTCCCCCTGCCCCGAAGAGCCTGCAATCAGGCTATTTCATAGAATCACAGAATCGTAGGACTGGAAGGGACTTCAGGAGGTCATCTAGTCCAGTCCCCGGCACTCATGGCAGGACAAGGTATTATCTAGACTTACTGCTTTTTTTACTTTTTGCTAGAGTTGTACAAAATTTTGACAACACGATTGAAAATACACCATGTTTTTGCTTGTGAGAAGTGAAAAATCTCACTCTTTGGAAAATCCCTGCTCATTAGAAATGGAGAAATAAGCGGTTTGAGGGTCACTGCCACTCCTGGGAATAGGGTCACAGGCAGGTAGCAGTTCCCCTTGGCAGCATGGTTGTGCTGACCAGTTCTGGTTACTTGCAGGTAGGGGAATTAAGGGGGATTCTCATTTCCCAGTATCCAAGTCTGAGGAGTTCTGGCGCTCTGTCCTGGCAAAGAGAGAGGAACTCAGCAATTCCCCCTTAGGGTTGTTTATGCTGCCGATCTAAAATGTTCCCCTTCCGCAAGCTAGCTAGACAGAAACACAGATGTTTGGCCCCATTGACTCTGTCTTTCGTGGCCAGCACAGAGAGAGAGCGAGAGCGCGCACAGCTCTTCCACAGGCTGCCATCTCCAGTATAGTTCCCATCCTGTTTACAGCTGCTTCTCAATGAACCACAGCTGAAGGCCGCAGGTCTCTGCAGTGCATACAGTCTTACCGGGGTTGGGCATTATGATCTCTGCTTTCACCTCCAGGAAGAGTTTTGATTCTTTCACTTTCAAAGGGCACGTCAAGACTGGGAAAATAGGTTTTGTTTTAACACATTACGACTCATTTTCCAAGTCTAGACAAGCCTCAACGAGCATGCAGAAATGTTTGTGAATCCGTTCTACGCAGTCCTCCTCCTTCGTCTCCCTCAGCTTGAACAAAATGGTGCCTGAAGGAGACCCAACTGACGACAGTCCTTTTCCAAAGCTCCTCCCGCGAGGCTGCATATCTCCAGGGAGAGAGGTAAAAGTCTGGCATGGATTAGAAACTGACTAAGATACAAGAAAAAAGAAATAAACGTTTAGTTTTCACCATGGCAAAAGGTTAACAGTGGAGTGCTCCTAAGTTCCATAATAAGACAGTGTTGTCTGATTTATTGATAACAGGAAAATGGGGCCAAAGGTCAGGTGGCAAGCGTGCTGGTGGCAGAAAGTTAGGTAAGCTGGAGAAGACTGTGAAGAACTTCAGACGGGACCTACTTAAACCATAAGATCTCTGGGGCAGGGACCATCCTTTTGCTAAGTATTTGTACAAAGAGTAGTACAATGGGACCCTGCCCACTGGCTGGAGCCCCCAAACACGACCACAATACAAATAATTAATCATCATCAACCAGGGTGAATGGGCAGCAAGATTGAAGATGAATGAAATTCAGTGTCAACAAATGCAAGGGAAGCACATTGAAAGGACTATTTGAACTATTTGTAAA
This sequence comes from Mauremys mutica, assembly GCF_020497125.1. Classification (NCBI taxonomy): domain Eukaryota; kingdom Metazoa; phylum Chordata; order Testudines; family Geoemydidae; genus Mauremys; species Mauremys mutica. The sequence continues at coordinate 45,590,556 of NC_059085.1, forward strand.
TGTTAATGTATTCCAAATTATCTCACAGTGCTGGCACGTTGGTATTCGTAGCACTGCAGGAGAAAGTTTAAATTTTCAGATTGTTTTCAGTGATATATTTTAATTTTTTCACATAATTTTCTTAGTTTTGTAAAACTTTTTTTTCACCCACAAAATCTAAATGTTGGACTTGGACTTTTAAGGCAGGCTCCTTGTATTATCATTTTCCTGTGAAATTCCTAGCCCATCTTTGATGTAAGTGCCATGTAAACAAGAAATACTAAAACCAATGTATAGCACCTCTAAGCTTTGCTTAGTGTAAAAATTCTCTAAAGGGAAATAAACTATTGTGTGTTAGGCCTCACTGCTGTAACTGGCTCCACATAGGCAGGTCCCTGCGCTTCCACAGAGCCCCGGGAAGCCAATGGTGCACTGGACGTGCACTGGACTTGCCCTGGCCAGAGTCTGTAGCAAGGTCAGGGACATGGAGTTTAGTGGGATTTAAGCACATGCTTAAGTGCCTTGTTGAACTGGGGCCCTAATTTCTGTCATATAATAAAAATACCCCACATTATTTCAAACCAGAGAAACACCGAAACCTTTTCTTACTGGAGCAGCATAGCAATGTGAGTGTAGCCATGTTGTCCCAGGATATTAGTGGGACAAGGTGAGTGAGCTCTGTGTGGCTCGAAAGCTTGTTCCTCTCACCAACAGAAGCAGGTCCAGTAACAGATATTGCCTCGCCCACCTTGTCTCTGTAGGTATACAGAGCAATTGTAATTTTACAATTGAGTCCGTTCTGCTTCCAGAATCCCCTTGAAGACAATGAAAGATCAGGGCAAGGGGGAAATGCAAGTTCAAGCACTCATGTGAGCCAGTGAACAGGGCTTTGGACTGAAAGTCAAGAGACTCTGATGTTTGTTTATTTGCATTACGGTAGCACTTAGGAGCTGTAGTTATGCACAGCACCCACTGAGCTAGCCACTGTACAAACACAGTCCCTGCTCCAGTGAGCTTACAGTCTAAGTATAAGACAGGAGACAACAGATGGATGGGGGAATACAAGGAAACAATGAGACAATAATCCGAGTGGTAGCCGTGTTAGTCTGTACCAGCAAAAACAACGAGGAGTCCTTGTGGCACCTTAGAGACTAACAAATGTATTTGGGCATAAGCTTTCGTGGGCTAAAACCCACTTCATCGGATGCATGCAGTGGAAAATACAATAGGAGTGTATATATATATACAATATATATATACACATATATATATATACACACACACACACACACAACATGAAAAAATGGGTGTTGCCATACCAACTGTAACAAGGGTAATCGATTAAGGTGGACTATTAACAGCAGGAGGAAAAAAAAACTTTTGTAGCGATAAACAGGATGGCCCATTTCAAACAGTTGACAAAAAGGTGTGAGTAACAGAAAGGGAAAAAATTAGCATGGGGAAATAGTTTTTACTTTGTGTAATGACCCATCCACTCCCAATCTTTATTCAAACCTAATTTAATGGTGTCCAGTTTGCAAATTTATTCCAGTTCTGCAGTTTCTCACTGGAGTCTGTTTTTTGAAGTTTTTTTTGTTGTTGGAGAATTGTGACTTTTAGGTCTGTAGGGAGGTTGACGTGTTCTCCGACTGGTTTTTGAATGTTATAATTCTTGACGTCTGATTTGTGTCCATTTATTCTTTTGCATAGAGACTGTCAGGTTTGGCCAATGTACATGGCAGAGGGGCATTGCTGGCACATGATGGCATATATCACATTGGTATATGTGCAGGTGAACGAGTCCCAGATGGTATGGCTGATGCGATTAGCTCCTATGATGGTGTCCCTTGAATAGGTATGTGGACAGAGTTGGCAACAGGCTTTGTTGCAGGGATAGGTTCCTGGGTTAGTGTTTTTGTTCTGTGGTGTGTGGTTGCTGGTGAGAAACTGCAGAACTGGAATTAATTTACAAACTGGACGCCATTAAATTAGGTTTGAATAAAGACTGGGAGTGGATGGGTCATTATACAAAGTAAAAACTATTTCCCCATGCTAATTTTTTCCCTTTCTGTTACTCACACCTTTTTGTCAACTGTTTGAAATGGGCCATCCTGTTTATCGCTACAAAAGTTTTTTTTTCCTCCTGCTGTTAATAGTCCACCTTAATTGATTACCCTTGTTACAGTTGGTATGGCAACACCCATTTTTTCATGTTGTGTGTGTGTGTCTATATATATATATATATTCCTACTGTATTTTCCACTGCATGCATCTGATGAAGTGGGTTTTAGCCCACGAAAGCTTATGCCCAAATAAATTTGTTAGTCTCTAAGGTGCCACAAGGATTCCTCATTCCTTTTGCTGAGACAATATTGTTTAGAGGAGGGATTTGAAGGACGATAAGGACATCGCTTTCCAGATGTTTAAAGGGAACTTCTTCTAAGCATGAGGGGCAGCAAAAGAGTTAAGGTGCATGTTTAAAAATGTAACAAGTGGACAAGGCAGGCTGACATCATGATCTGATCCAAGGCAGGCGTCCACCTTTTGATAACGAGTGAGAGATGATATGTTGGGTAGGGGCAGGTAATGAAGGGCCTTGAAACTGAAAATAAGTAGCTAATGTTTGATGCTATAGAGAAGAGGGAGCAAGTGGAGGGATGCAAATAGAGGAGTGACATGGTCAAAGCAATGGGCTAGGAAAATGACCTTCGTAGCTGTGTTCTGGATATGAGCAGAGCAAGACTGCATTCTCAAGGCCAGAGAGAAGGCTGTTGCATCGAGATGTGAGATGATGACAGCTTGGATGAAATTTTGTAGCTCTATGAATAGGTAGGAAGGGGTGGTATCTTAGAATTGGCAAGATTTAGATACAGCCTAAATGTGAAGACTTTAGAGGAGATAATGCCTATGTATCAGGCCTGAGTGACAGAGAGTATGATGGTGTTATCCACAGTGATTGAGAAAGGAGGGAGTAGAAAGAGCTTTAGAGGGGGAGGGAGAGAATAGGACCTCCACTGACTCATTATGTGACCCTTCAGAATTTACTTAACCATTCTGTGCCTCAGTTTCCCACCTCTAGAATGAATAATTACCCACCTTAGTAAAGCACTGTGAGATCCTCTGTAACTTATAACCATTATTAGCTTTATTGCTGGAGCAGAGTGAAAAATGTCAGTGGTCAGTCAACACTGCAGTTGGCCTTCTTCAACCACTCAGCATGGTGTGCCAGAATGAAACCTTTGTAAGATATTTGCGATGAAAAGGAAAAGACTCAGCACTTTAGGTTTCCCTGTTTCACTGCAAATTTATAAAAATTTTCCAGTTTTAAAACAAGTCTGTGAAATTTTCTTTTTTTTAAATTCGTAAATAGAACAGATTATTCCTGAATAAAAATGCCCTATATTCAAGTAACATTCTCCCCCGCGCCCCAAAAAAATCAGCATCTTTTGTGCATAATGATCAGTTTTCAAATCAAAATTTAGAATTTTTGCATATTTTGATGTCAATCCAGCCATTTCTAGAAGGTTTGGCAAAAAGCAAAATCATAAAATGGGCCACAATGAAATTACAAATGGGTTTTCATTACATTGCACAAAAAAGCTCTATCATTTTTTGCACTCACTAGTCCAAATGCTTTGTATGCATGGCAGACCCCAGAGCATGGCCAATGGCTCTGAACAGTCAGTAGCTTTTCATAGGAGTTCAGAATGTTTGTGCTTTTTTAAAATCAATTATTTATTGGTTTAGAAGCACATTGCTAATGTTTCCTGTTCCTGGATTGGGCTTGTTTGCTTTTCATTTTCATTACAGTAGTGGGATTAAATAGCTTCTGCACATTCAAGAGATGCAGCATGAGTGGTCCTGAAGGTCCTTTCTACCTGTCTGTCTTTATGTTCGAGCTCTTCCAATTTTAGTGCCAAAGAAGAATGACAATTCTCAAATCTCAGCCTCTGAGCAAAGAATAAATCATGTTTTCATGATTAACTTCAGATTCATCACAAACAAGCAAAAAACCACAATTGTTGCCTGACCGTATTTTCAAATCATGAAAATATGAATGAATCCTAGATGTAAATGTTTAATATCGGACACATTGGTTTCCACCGAGAGTCCTGAGTCATATCCAGGGAAACCCATTCAGGACTTAAAGAATTTTGTTTTATTATTTTTAAACATGAAATATATAATGTTGATAAAATGTCAGAGAACATCTCAACCTCAAGTGACCCTGCTATATGAAAGACTTTATTAATGTTATCAGTTGTATGGACTTCAGTACATCAGTGGTTTTTTGTTTTTTTTTAAAAATCACTACTTAAAATATAGATTGAAATGAAATATTTCTGAAGGACTAGCCTGAAGGACTTTGAAAAAAAAATCATTTTTTTTTAATTCATGATGCTCACCTAACCCTGAGCAGTTAGTGCAATGGAGCATCCCTTATTTGAATCTGTGGTAATTGCTATTAAAGGAGGGATTAATGGGCTGCTGAGAGCTGGGAAATTGTTGCAGAAAAGTGTGTTTATGGAGTATGGGGCTGGCAGGCATGATTTCAATCGGATTTGACATGTTTAACATAAATGTATACTGCACAGCTCCTGCAGTTTATGAATAATTCCTACAGGTCCACTGCCTTTCTAATTACTGAAATTGAAAAAAACAGGTCAGGCACATCCTGGCGGAAATCTATTACCACCCCTCCCCCCTGTCTTTTTTTTAAATATCTGTAGTTTTGGTGGGCACTTACTGTCTGGGATATTGGGTGACATGAGAGTAAAGGAAGGGGAGAAATCAGGTGGGGAGAGGAAAGGAGAGGCAAAGGCAGGAGGTCATATTTAGAGCAGTACTGGATCCCTGCTTCTGTCGGACTGAGGGATGCACAAATAGGGGGATCGTGCAGCTCAGTGTAATTGCTCTTCAGTCTCAAGAGACCAGGAGCAGACTTCCAAGGCACAAAAGGGCACTGAGGCACCCAACTCCCATTGAAAGCCCATGGGAGTTTTGTGCTTACGCATGTGTCTTGGTATCTTGCAAAAACTCCCCCGGAGGCTTTGCTGGCAAAGCTTTGATGGCTCATCTCTAAGCCAGGACACCATCTCCAAGCTCTGACTTTACTTGCCTGTCTATTATTCGTATAAAGGAAATATGGTCCACGTGCTGCTGGGGACACTGTTCTCTGGCCCAGGACAATGCTCTGGAAGGTCTTGTTGCTGAATCTTACAGTCATAGAAGGCAGAGACAGAGAGGCGCATTAGGGCCCCAGCACTGGGCTCAGTTGTTGCTACAGGGCGGCGTTGTCTAGTGCTTTGTCTGCCCTACTTTGCAGTGTCCCTTGCGCTGAGACTCCTTCCGCCTCCCCTTGGGAGACTCTCAGCCTGGGACGGCTCAGTGCCAGGGAGTTCTTTGCATGAATTTGCTCTTCCCATTACATCTTGTTACACCTCCTGTCCCAGCCTCAGTAACTCCTCTCTCCCGCTCTGTGTAGAACCCTCCTTCTCCTTGGAGACAGATGCTTTCTCCCATTTCCTGGGGAGTCTGTTAGTCAAGCCCCATGGATTTAGCATTGCTAGTCTTTCCCTCCAATCAGCCCCTCCAGCCCCCTGCTCAGCTTTGTTGCTCTTCTCTGAACTTCCTCAGTTTATCAGTATCTTTCAGCCAGTCTAGTACTCAGAACAGACTGCAGCATTCCCAGTGCCATCACAAGAGGGCTCTGTAGAGAGGAGCTGTCCCCTCTCTGTAGAGAGGAGCATTTCTGCATGCAGCCCACAATGCCATGGCCTTCTGGTGTCGTATTACATTGTAAACACCTATCTACTTTGCCATCCATTATAACCCCAAAGTCCTATTCTGCACCTGCTACCGTGATAGCAGACCCAGGTAGAACATGGAAGTCCCTCGCTCAGTGTCCTTTAAACACAGATTAGTCTTGTAGTTTGGCTAAAACTCACCTATGTTGCAGGGTTATAGTATACAATGGGAACGTGATTAAAACAGTTTAAGCCTGTCTACACTGCAAGATTAAACTGTGTTTTATCTGTTTTAGAGGACATCTTTATTATAACTGGATCCCTCAGCAGGGGAACAGCTATAATGCTGGTGTGACCTAGTCTTCGACACTCCTAATTCTTCTTCCCACTCAGTCTCATTGTTTGATTATTTCCTCCTAGATGCGTTAGCAGCAGTTAAAAAAAATAGACTCTCGTGGCTGTTCTGTCCATGTCTCTAACCCCTACAGGTCTTTTTCTATTCATTCTATGTCCTCACTGCTATTGACAGCTCTTGCCAGTTCTGTGACATGCTGCATAGCCATGCTGTTTGCTGCCTCATCCAGACTAGAAATGACTGAACCCAAAAAAGATCTTGTACTCCTCACTGGACACTTCTGCACTGCACAAAACTATACCTTTTAGCCTTAGCCTTAAACTTTTTCTATGGTCTTTGGTCCAGTTTTAAGTCCAAATGAGTTTTTGTACCCAAGCCATTTTAATTCATTTTTCAACTAAGATACCATGAGACTCAGTATCTGCAAACTATTGAAATCCAAATTCTGCAGTCCTTTCAACCACTCATTTGGTAAACCTCTCCCAAAAAAAGCAACCAAGATTGTCCCCCAGCAGTGCCCATGGTTTTTAATACTAATGATTATGCTAGGAAGAAAAGGTACAACATTAGGGGATGTCCTCGTATGCATGACTTGTGCATTGCAAAACAATGACCTAATGATTTCATGTACATCCCAGTAATAATATGCTCTAAAGATATGGGACAGTACTGCCCAAATTAGAAAGGTAGAAAATATTGGGCTTACTCCACAGCACAGTCCAAAGGTAACACTGCTCTACAGCCAAAATGCTTCTGAAATAAATGTAGTCAAACTTTTACTAATTCTGGGTCACTGAGAACAAAAATGATGCTTAAAATTGTTGATTGGCTCTAGTTTTCAAGATATGCTATTGGGTCAGTATATACGACCCTTGACTTGGGAATAGCGGAGGATAAGTGAGTTATAAAGGGAAGGGATCTCAATTTAAACCAGAAATGACTAAAATACATCTTTGACTGGATCTATGAATAAATCTATGACTGGGTTTGGACAGTACTTGCTTTTTAGGCAAAACAATGAATGATGCAATCTGAAGCTGGTATTGCATCATACATGATATGAATTGCATCATGTTATTCCTAGAAGTCATGGATGATGCAATCATAACGAAGCTTACATCACTCTGCTGAACAAATTGCCCTATATCAGCTCTAGAAATCATACAGTTTCGTGCTCTCTTATTTGTCAGTGTTTGATTTTGCAAAGGGACACATTTCTGTTTAGCCAAAGTGAGCAGAGATGCCTTGTACTTGTGTGAACAGTACAGATAACTTCTGCTATGTTTGTGGTGAAGTGACTTTTGCATCACAAAAGCACAGTATAACCACTATAGTTAAGAAAGCCTATCACCTTTATTTTGGCTGCAAAATTGGAGATCAGGACAAGAGGTGGGCCCCACACATATGCTGCAACACTTGTGCAACAAATCTTCGCCAGTGGTTGAACAGGAAAAGGAAATCTATGCCTTTTGCAGTGCCAATGATTTGGAGAGAGCCAACAGATCATACCAGCAATTGTTACTTCTGCATGGTGCCTCCAGTTGGGAAAGGTGTGTCAAAGAAGAAAAAGTGGACTGTGCATTATCCAAACATTCCATCAGCTATACGCCCAGTACCCCACGGAGAAGGACTGCCGGTTCCTGATGCACCAGAATCATTCTCACTTGAGTCAGACGAGGAAGAGGATGAAACTTCTGGTCCTGAACCATCAATGTCACAGGACCCACATTTTCTCCCATCCTCCTCCTCTGAACCACACCTCATAACACAAGGTGAACTGAAAGACCTTGTCAGGGATTTGGAACTACCCAAGAGTAAGGCAGAGCTGTTGGGCTCCAGACTACAGCAGTGGAATCTCCTGGCAGGTGATGTTAGGGTTTCCATGTTTCGTGACCGTCAAAAGGATCTTGTCCCATTCTTCTTCATGGAAGGTGATCTTGTAGCCTGCAACAACATCGATGGTGTGATGGCAGCCCTCAACATCGTTCACGATCCAGATGAGTGGAGACTGTTCATTGATTCATCGAAGACGAGTCTTAAAGCTGTTTTACTGCATAATGGCAATGTTTTGCCATCAATTCCAGTTGGTCATGCAGTCCATATGAAGGAAACCTATGACAACATGAAACAACTTTTGAGGTGCATAAACTATGACCAACATCAGTGGCAGCTTTGTGGCGATTTGAAGGTTGTTGCTCTCTTGCTTGGTCTGCAGACTGGATACACAAAGTACTGCTGTTTTCTCTGCGAATGAAATAGTCGTGCAAGAGATTCCCACTACATCAAGAAAGATTGGCCACTCCGACAGTCATTGGAGCCTGGGAGGAAAAGTGTTCAGCATCCACCACTTGTTGAATCAAGAAAGATTTTGTTACCACCCTTACACATCAAGGCCATTGACAAAACACAAGCAGCTTTCAAGTACCTCCGTGGAAAATTTCCAAGGTTAAGTGAAGCTAAGATAAAGGAAGGTGTCTTTGTTGGTCCTCAGATTCGTGAACTTCTTCAAGATGATGCATTTGACTATGCACTGCGTGGCAAGGAAAAGACGGCATGGAAAGCCTTCCAGTTAGTGGCAATAAATTTTCTCGGAAACAACAAGGCAGACAACTACAGGTTTTTGGTGGAAAACCTCCTCAAGGCATACAAAAGCCTTGGTTGCAACATGTCACTAAAGATACATTTTTTGCACTCTCATCTAGATTTTTTTTCCACCGAACTGCGGAGCAGTGAGCGACGAGCACGGCGAGCGATTTCACCAGGACATTGCAACAATGGAGAAACGCTATCAGGGCAAATGGAGCCCATCAATGCTTGCAGACTATTGCTGGACAGTGACAAGAGATGCTCCATTTAATGAATACAAGAGAAAAGCCAAGAAGCGCCGAGTAGACACTGAATAGGACTAAACTATGTACATAATAGTTTTTTGCCTTTTGTTTCATAATAAATTTTATTTATATAACCCTTTTGCTGATTTTTAAAGTGTTACATAAACAGGACAGGTGAAATATTATCATGTAAAGCAACCATAAACACATGAAAAGACCTAGGTTTACAATTTATGATTAAAACTCTACTATCTATACAATATACATAGACATAAAATGTAAAAACTTAAATATCTTAGAAACAGTAGCCAATCAGTTGTTTTAATTGTCATATTTGAATTCAGCACATCAAAATACATAATAAATAGCACATTTTATCTCTGAAGCAGACGACTTCTCAAAAATTGTAGACCAGTGAATTGAACGCTCTTCTTCTGAGGTCCAGTTTATTTAGTCCTGACACACGTTGGCCGTTTAGGCCACACTCCCAGTTCAGTCTTTCTCTCCTCTTGTGGGAGGAGTCCCCAGCTTTCCTTCTCAGAGCTGGCTCTCAGTTCAGTGACTCTTTCTTCAGGCCCTACACTCAGGGTATCTCAGGGGCTTCCCTGCTTTAGCAGGCCACACCCAGGCCTTCCTGGCTGAGGCCACTCTGCCGATCTCCGGGTACTCTCTGCAAGAGCCCTTCTAACTCTCCACAGTAAACAGGTGTGGCTGAGCCCTGGCCTCTAGCCCTTAAAGAGGCAAGCCACCCTGCTGCACCAACTTAAACTTCTTGTTAACTTCATGTTGTTGTCCTGGCCCATTGCTCTGACCATGTAACTCCTGTAGTTGAATCCTTCTGCTGGATCCCCCTGTATCAATTTCAAGCTTCTTATCTTGACCATCAAGACCCTTCATAACTCTGCTAGTCCTAATTTCTCTGCTCTGGTCTCTTGTGACATTGCATCCTGTCCCAGTCTGGTCTGCCAGCTACAGCTGCTTTGACCACTCCCTTGTCTGCTCATCACACATTCCTCCCTACTGTGTCACCTTCATAGAGCATAGTCTGCAGGGCTTTTCCTGCTGCGAAGCCCACAGGAAATCAGCCAACCCTTAACGGCTGGTCTGAAGGGGAGCTGGGGAAAGATGATAGTATTTATTGATGTCACTACAAAACGTGTATATATAATAGATTGTCTTCTTGTCTCCCACCATTTGTGTCTTGCTTGTCGTTTTATATTGTAAGCTCATTGGTGCAGGGACCACATCTGTCTGTGTGTGTGTGTGTAGGAGAACAGGCCCTTATCCTGTTTGGGGTTTCTGGGTGCTGCGGTAAGGTAAATATTTAATAACAGTTCAGCTATTCAGACTCACTGCAGAATGAAACGTATAACTCAAAGCTAGAAAAATAAATCCCTTTGACCCTTTTCAGGGTCACGCTTTTAAAAGATAGACAAAGGTCTGTGTGCGAAAGTGCACTTGCAAATATCTCTGTGTATTTAATTCTATCTACTGTATGATCCTATTATTCATCAAATGTGGGTTTGAAAAAATCCAGTAGAGCAACAGGCGATACTCAGTCCTATTAGTATGGCTACAACATCCCATTAGGATGAATGGGACCTTTGGGGAATAGGGAATGTAAACAGACAGCGTTTCAGAAAGAAACATTCTAACCATATGTTATTAACACAAAAAGGAACAAACGTGCAGTAGTGCAGCAATATTAGACAAGGAAATTCCATTTCAGTGAGGCTTAAGCTCTAGTCTCATGGTTTATTATGTCACTAGAATCCCTCAATGGAATTATTGACTTGTATTTATTCCTATTATATTAATATAACTGGTGTGTTCCTGCTGGAATAACAAATGTATGATAGAGAGATCTGCCTGAAACTTGATACCAAAGTATGCAGGATTCCAAAGCTGTTTCTCTGTGTGCTCCAGTGAAGAATACTCCCCAGTGTAAGAATGCTGCCTCACCACTCATCCACTCTGATAAAGATAGGAGGGTGAAGGCCTTATGGCGTAGGGGAATGAAAAGGGATGAAAGAATCCTATCACTTCTCCAAGCACGGGCTCTCCAGACAGAACCAACAGGGACTCTAAGGATACCTTTCTACTGAATGAGTAAAACGGCCATGCGGAGCTCTCACTACAAAATCCTCTACAAGAGGCAGTCAGATTTAACTTGGGGGTTAGAGTTTGGTACAAAATTTCAGAGTGTAGGGTCCCATATGGTTGTTCCAGGAAAAATTTGAGGAAAAGGTCTGAAGAACCTGTCACTGTGGAGAAAGGCCTGTGGGAATCAGCAACCCCACTGGGTAATTGTAGTTTCTATCAGGCAGCGAAAATAGTGTTCTAGTGGGGTTGAAAGTGTAGCCGAGACTAGCTGCTGAGCTAGTACGAAGAGTATTTTCATAATCAATCAAGGTAGCAAAAACCCTGCTGTAAATTTGTGGGGCAGGTGGCAAGCTGGTTTACGGAATGCAGGGAGATGAGAACCTCTGGCTTACGGAAAGCAGCATGAATTAATAATCATTTAATTGGCTCCTCCATTATGTTGCTGGGTCGGGAGATGGAAGTTTAGATGAAGGGCCTGTCAGTGGTACTTTAGCTAAGAGAGTCTGATGGTTGAAAGGTGGGGGGTGGCGGCTGCCTTTGGCCTTTCCACAAGGCTCAAGCATAGTCAGCTCTTTGGGTCCCTCACTATGTTAACCTCTGGGGTTAGCAAAGAAAAGGACGAGCGTCACTTCTGGGTGGCATCCCCCCCTTTAAAATAGAGAGAGAGAATCCCCCCGTGCTGCAAAGCAAGTGTTGTCTGGCATAAGCACTGAAGAAGTAGCCTCTCAGAAATGCTTTAGGAGGGTAGAATGCCTTGCAGCCATACTGCTTTCAGGTGTGGGTGTGAGGTATGTGTCTTCTCTGTCTGTGGAAAGGTATATTCTTCTAACCTCTTTAGTTCTTTAAACCTTGAGATGAGCAAATCCATGCACAAATTACCTCCTGCTCAGGACATTTATCACGTTTTCATTTGTTTTCTTGAGCGGAGCCCTGGTCTGCAAGCAGGATCTCTCCTTGGCCCCTAATTGTGGCACGGGGGTATGTGTGCTGGATGAGGTTTGGAGGAAAGTGAAATACAAGGTTTTCAACACTTTTTTTTTTCTGGAAGTTTATCCTAGTCTACTCTGTAACAGATGAGTAGGTCAGACTGACTGTGTGTGATGTGGTAATTAATACACATTCTTTTCTAAGTCTGTTTTGAAGCTTTATAGTCAATCACTGAGTGTGCTCAAGAGTGATGCGGTTTGCATGCTCCCTTTCTCCAGAATGTAAAGGAGTTCTTAACTCCCTGCTCTGTGACACTGTCCCACCACTAGTTCCATGATGGCTGACCCTAAGATCATTCATGTACTTAGATCTGACATACCGTAGGTTTGGGTGGGTGTCAATTAGCAGTAACTTGGTCTCAGTGTTGATAGCCCAAATGGGAATTTTATCTTTAAAAATACTCCTTAGCATGTCTCTTGAGGCATACATGTTGAGAACACTGAAAACAGCCAATTCATCTTCACACCCCTCCTATGGAGTAAACAAGTATCCCTATGTTAGAGAGGTTAAGGCTGGTGAGCCAGATCAGCTGCACTGAGGAGCACTCGGAGTTCCAGGGAAAGGGAGCAAACTGAATTTAAACTCTCTTTTGCTGGAATGGTTCCTCAGCTGAAGTTAGTGGTCTGAAATGTTGCTATATCTTGTTCTGACTGCCTGTGGCTCCAGGGAGCCATTATGGAAGACAGAGGTCACCAAAACCCAGGGATGCCCCAGCCACACCTGGCCATGCACCCAGCAATAGCAGGAAGGTTAATGGGGGTAGCTCCTGTGTCACCAGAGGATCCCCCTATTCACCAAGGGCTGGCGTAGAGACAGGCCTATGGCTCCAGAAGCTGGCTACGCTCGTTAGGGCAGCTTAGTAGCTGCAGGTGATGCAGAGCTGCCCTAACAGCCCAGATGCTGTTTTCAAAAGGGTGCACTAATTTAGGGTGCTTCAAACACCCACGGTCTGATGTTCAGAGCAGCCGAGCATCCACAGTGCCAACTGACATCAGAGAACTGCCAGCACTCAGCACCTCTGAAAACAAGCCCCTGTTGTCTGAAGCTGGGCTCCCAAAATTAAAGACTACCTCTGAAAATGCAGGTGACTTCCCAAGATGTGTGAGTCAGCGGCATTGCCAAAATACAAGAACCCAGGATTTCCTGAGTTAATTGCTCTAGTCTGCCATGGATTACACCAAAACTTATTCCTGTGGAAGAGGAGATCATATTTTTGGAAATTTCCAAAGATTGTTTTTCCCACATGTTAGCCATAAGGTTTGAGAGAGATGGTTGTGGTTTTTTTTTTGACAAAATTAAGTAGGTCCTTAGTGTTTTATTTACAAAACCATAAAGCATTTGAATTCTTTACCTTGGAAAAGTGACTGTGGCACGTTCCCAGTAATGGCTTGAATCATTTACTGTACGATAGCATATTTATTTTCCCTTGTCACTGTGCAGGTGACTTCCATACACAACTCACAATAACACTCACCAGAAGTTACACAGATAAGTTCTCTTGCGTGTTTCTCAGAGAAGAGACCCCAGTAGATTCTAAGCACAAAAACTTTTTCCAAAAAATAGTTCTGATAATTCAGTGGGAGATTAATGTGACATCTTACCTAATGTCACAAGTAACCCTCTCAAAGCCAGTCCCTGCTCACTGAATGTCTCCTGCAATGTTTCGATCACAGTTCATTCCACTGAGTGAAAACCAGAAACTTACGTTGTCAGTAAAGGACTAGTTCTATTTTTATGTTCCTTGTTACCGACAAGAGGTGTCATGAAGATCATGGTGATAAGTCTGATTTCGACCACCAAATTCTGGGAATGTTCATTCTGAGCTCACCTTGGGAGCCTCAGGCCAACCTAATGTCTCATACCGTAGATACTAGGGGTGTGGCAAAGCAGGGCACAATAGGGAGACTTTGGGTAAATAAAACATTGGTTTAGACTTTAACACAGACTTTTGTGTTTAATTACGGTTACCTTGTCCACATTGTGCCCATGAGAACATCCATCTCCTGCATGTATATTTTTACATTTAATGTATATGAAACAGGTGGTTAAACTGACTGATAATAAATCTAGGAAGGGGAGTTTTTATCCTGTAGGGACTCTTCCTGCCACAAACATTGCAGGAGAAGAATCACTAGATACCTGTTGCACTCAACAAATAGTAGTTAAAGGGTTGAAGTGAAAGTTGATAGAGCCCAGAGAGTCCCTCCCCAAACCATGCTGGAGACCTAATTACCAGTCAGTGCAAGGGGACAGGGCCAGATTTACACCTTATATGCCCCTAGGCACAGCATCTTCAGCACACACACACCCCTCGCCCACAGACCCCCTCCACAGACCCCACCACAACTGTACGGCACCTTGCACACCACTACCCAGCGCCCCCCGCCCACAGACCCCTCCCCACTGCCCAGTGCCCCACCACCACAACTGCCCAGGGCCCCACACAGAGACTCCACTGCCTGGCACCCCAACACACATAGACGACCCCCACTGCCCAGAGCCCCTCCCTCCCCAAGACTGGAGGTGACTGTGTCTGCCAGGCTGATCGCTCTGGCCCCTCGGTCATGGTGCGAGCAGCCAGGCTGGAGCAGGAGCAGGAGCAGGAGCAAGGCCTGCCCAGGCTGGGCTCCCTCAAGTCGCATTTGCCTGGCAGGGCCTGCGTTGGACTGCTGAGCTCTTCCCCTGCCACAAGGGCCTGCTTCACCTTCCCTGCTGGTAGGAGCGCCCAGCAGGGCTGCCTGGGGCCGAATCCCCCTCAGCCGGCCCTGCCCCCTGCTGGGACCTGGGAGCAGCAAACTTTGCATTTTTAGGCACCCCTAGAACGCTGGCGCTCCTAGGCATGTCCCTACTGTGCCTCACTGGAAATCCAGCCCTGGAAGGGCATCCTAAATCTTGTAGGGCTCTGTGATTCAAGTCCCCATGAGTAGGGAAGGGAGTACTCCTTGTATTGCTGCCTGACTGTGTGCAGACAGAGCTTGGGGCCTGATGCCTGACTTCCCGATTGTGGTTGACATTTTAATGTCGGAGGTCAAACTGAGGAGTGGACAATATCAGCAGTAGTTAACCTTCTTATTGGGGCCACTCACCTCACGTCACACAGGGACCAGCCAAGGCAATTTAACACTGGATCATCTTCTACTGCCACAACGAAGGAGTTCTTGCTAGGAATTGTTCTTGGGAGGGTGGGGGCTCATGAAGCACAGCCGGGCTCAGTGCTATTCTGTCACACCATGAATCAGATCTGGAGGACTGTTTCCCGTGGCGTGGGGTGGGGCAGGTAGGTAGGTAATCTTCACCCACAGCCCTGATGCTCCATTTGTACTGTGAGATTACTTTCCTTTCCCCCTGAAAATAAAGTAAACTTCAATTCTGTAGAAATCTTTTTAAAGAAGCTCCATCTCTGATCCACAAGGGAGGTTTTAGATTCAAACAGCAAGTTTGTGAGTTGAATAAAAATTCTTGCTACGTGGGCAAGATAATGGTGGGTGCGTTCTGATGTCTGTAGATTTACCATGAAAGCATTGACTTCTTTTACACTAATAAGCTGTAGGATTGGCCTTTTTTTAGTAGACTGAGCAGCACAAAGGTCTTAATGGATCCTACACATGTTTTTGGGGTATGTGCTTAAATTTGACACAGAGGCATTAGACCACTGTAGGAGCACAGGACTGAAATATCAGGGGTTCTGCAAGACAGGAATTAAGTGCATTAGCAGAGCTATGTGACGAAGAACTTGCCAATCATCTGTCCCGGCTCTCGCCACTATATCACTTGGACACATTCAGGAGCACTAACATTCATCAAATCCTCTCTCCATGAGAATGACACAGGTCCTTTTATGTCCATTCATAGTGTCTGTCTGACTCCCTGTTCCTGGAACTGGTTTTGCACTCTGTTTATTTTATGAATGCTTAGTATTGGGGGATTGTTAAATGTGTGAATTAGATTTCCGATTTTAAGGCACATTTTGGAATAAATCCAATCTCGGTAGCTTTGAAAGGGTTTCTGGCTTGTGAATGACATATCTGAACTGTACACTGACTGCAGCTTCTGAAGTGAAGTGTGGTTGGTTCCACAGCATCAGGTTCACAGTGTGAATAAGAGATTGGGAACAAGCTATGGGGGAACCAGTCTAAGAATGTTACAGCACCTGGTTAATCGGCAGCCAGTCTATCATGTTAAATATCCAGCTGTCATGTATTATCTTTCAAGTGAAAATGAATAACTCCCATTAAAGGTGAAATGGGTTTGAAGTCGATTCAAGACAGATTATAGTACTGTTATGAATGTGTGTTCGGGGGGGTGGGAGGGCTGTGTGTAATATCCCTGTCTTTCTAGTTTTTAAATAATAGATGTCCTAAAAACTTACTTACTCCAGGTTACCAAGATACAGGGTTTATAGGTCATAGGATGTGCATTCTGGGAACAGCGTCAATTTCCTGGAATATTTTCTGCATTGAGCTCTGATTCTGTTGCTTGTATGTATACATTTGAATTTGAATACCATTGCTTTGTTTAAGGTTTATGTCTAAACAGCCATTCTTGGTGTCCATATCGGAGCCAGTCCCACTGCTGGTGATAGGCCAGGCTCTGTCACCCAGACTTCCGGGGGATTTCAGTGGGACTGCTTGGTGGAGAGTAAGACCAGCCATGCCCTCTGCCCAAATGCTGAGTGCATTCCACACTCTGAACTCCCAGCTGCTGCCAGTCTAGGAAAGTGAGACTGAGTAGGACCCAGATGTGAATCTTCTGTGTTGCACCTACCACTGCCCTGGGCTGGCTTTAATGAATGAATGCCTCACAATGCTTAGCACGCTGTGTATGAACCTTTCTGCACTCAGGGTAGGAATCTCATCCTGCATTGTCCTCTGTATAGCCAACTCTTCTGGAAGGAGGGGAAATCCTGACACTCAAGCGCTGACATATGGCCAAGTGGTCCAATCTCACATGTAAACACAGGAGAAGACTGTCTTGCATCTACTAGATTTTAAGCTGACCCAGGGAGTCCGAGTGAGTGGTTGTGCTTTTCTGCTTGTAGCTGTATGGATCTGTCACAGTTCCTTCTTTCTTAGTGCCAGTAATGCCAGATAGCAAGAGAGAAACTCGTACTTTCTCCCTAGCATGTTTAGTAAGATGCCACTTGGCCCCGATGTTCCTCCTCGTCAAATCCTTAGACTGTTTGTTTCAAGAAAATACAACAGCACAGATGGAATTACTGATCTTTTCATCCAGCATGAACCCCTTTAGAGCTGGCCTGATGGGGATGTCCTAATGCAAATCTCATTTGTCTTTGCAGCACCAGCCAGCCAGGCAGACAAGGAGCTGACAGAGTCTCCAGCATCCTCCAAACGCATGTCATTTCCCAGCAGCTCTGAGTCACCTCTCTCCTCTAAATGGTCAAAAACTTCAGAGGAGACCAAATCAGAGCAGGTGAGGCACAGGAGCCCAGCATTACTTCCTGGAAAGCCATAAAAATCTGGAGGCTGTTAATTCACTTCCCAGGTGTTTAGAGATAAAGAAAAGTGGATGAAAAGGTGGTGATTGAGTGGTAGGACAAAGGCACAAGATTATTACAGTCAAGCTGTAAGGAAGGAGGAAATATAAGCAGTGATTGTGTCAATCATGTGATTCAGTCAGCATGTTTTGTTTCATCTCTCTATAGATATATCAGTGTCCATACTGCAAATACAGTAACCCCGATGTGAACCGGCTGCGGGTACATGCCATGACCCAGCACTCGGTGCAGCCCATGCTCCGCTGCCCGCTCTGCCAGGACATGCTCAACAACAAGATTCACCTGCAGCTGCACCTCACACACCTGCACAGTGTGTCACCTGACTGTGTTGAAAAACTCATCATGACGGTAAGTCTCTGGGAGCCAAAGTGCACCTTCTGCCTTCCCAGCAAGAGTGAAGTTGTCTTAGCATAAATGAAAGGGCCTTGCCTGTGCCCATGGGCACTGGCTAGTTTTGATGTAACCTGCTGATCCAAGATCCCACTTCTTGATCCTACAAGAATTTCTCTTGCTTTGATTCTTCTCATCCCCGTGTTTGGGTATCGTGGTGGTCGGCACAATCAGGAGAAAGAGTTACCATGCGGAGATACTGAGAAGAATATTCAGTAAACATGCTCTCCCTCAACCCTTTAAAGTCACTGCAAAAGTCAAGTCTTAGGTGGAGGCTTGTGGGAGAGGCAGCAGTTCGTGTGACTGTGTTGCCTCCAGTGAAGAAGAGAACAAGTGCTGCCATATTAACTCTCTCATGAAACTGGACAGCCGGGGTCGTTAAAGTGATGGTTTACAGGAAATCAGGAACTAGCGTTCTGTTTAAAACATAACTGGGAGAAGCAATAGGTTTACTGTCTTTGGCAATTTTATCATTCTTGAGGCAAGGGTGCGGCTGGCATGGGATGCAATGCCTCAGTGGAATTCACATTGTACACTTCAGTCAGTGATCAATGCTCATCATAATGGGGGTAGTAGGATCTGTTCCTTCAATGAGAAATCAGTCAGTCAGAGATAACGTAACTTTTTATAAGTAACAGATCACTTTTTTCAAGGCAACTATAACAACCATGTGGATATTGTGTAGTTGGCCCATGTGAGATGGATAATGTGTGGCTGTAAAATCCTGTCAATTCCTTGTTTAAAATGCCACTGTCAAAATGTTTTGAAATGCCTCATTTTAAATTGAACTTTAAAGATGGTCAGTTAAACTTCTCTGAAGTGGAAAGTTCTTTAGGCTGTTGAAATGGAGGAGATTTTCTAAATATCAAATATTTCCATGGAAATATGTAGTTAGAAATAGATCAATTTTTGTAATTGTTTCTCCAAGGTGGGTTGCACCTGTGTGCAGCTGTGACTATCTTCACCAGTGCAGTTTCTCTGCAAGTGTAGCAAAACTTGAGAGATCAGTTAAATCTGGTTCAGTACCAAGATGTTTCTGTCAAACTTTTTTTCCCCTTCTACAGCATTGCTGTAGGTGTCAAACATGGGAGTCCTGTTCTAACACTGTCTCTAATGGAAGCCTTTATCCAGCATTCTGTTGATCTCCAGTTAATTTGAGAAGGAAATTAGCATTACAGTACATGATGGGAAATGTCCTTTTTATTACATTTCTAACATTGCGGTGCTCAAGCTGTCATTCTGAACAGGCTTTTTTGTACGAGCGACATTCTCTCGGTCATGGACTGGCTGATCGGGCACTTGCTTTTACGATGTCTCTGTGGAGCACCTAGCACAATTTGGCTTCTAAGCACTGCAACAATACAACTAAATAAAAATAATCTTGTGGGTGCACCTGTCTTTCCAGTATTCCAATCCATGTGTATCAGGGCACAAGAAAAAGTGTCCAGTGGGCCATGTTTCTCCTTAGGTGGCATTGTTTGTGGAAGCACATGATCTTGATCCAGCACCAGTCTTCCTCTTTCCCCTTTGATTTCTGTCTTTTTCTCTCCTTCCTCCTTGCTTGTCAGATTTCTCCTTCCCTCTGCTGCTTTTCCCCCACTTCCTCGTCCTTCCAAGTCTGCTGCCATATCCCCCTCCCTCTGCCATGCCTGGCTCAATTCCTGGCGGGCTGAAGGAATGCTCTGTTCCGCACTGGAGAATGGTTCATTAAATGCCAGAAGAGATGCTGTGCCTGGCAATCAGTGTTGGTCCAGGAACATCTGGGAGAGATCTATGCACCACAGTGTGGGAACCATGATCTTGGAACACATCAACATCTAACAGTGTTGACAGGTCCCATTACTGCCCCCTCCAGTAAATGCCAAATTTGGGTACTTCTGTCCTCAGTGAAAACAATAATAAACAATACAAAAATACCCGGGGGCTTTGGAATGAGCATGTTAGTTAGCTAACATTTATAGCACTCAAGATATGTCTACACTGCAATTAAAATCTGCAGCTGGCCTGTGCCAGCTGACTCAGACTCGTGGGGCTCGGGCTGAGGAGCTGTTTAATTGCAGTGTAGACATTCAGGCTCAATCTCTAGGACCCTCCCCCTTCATACGGTCCCAATGCTCAGGCTCCAGCCTGAGCCCAAACTCCTACACCGCAAGTAACCAGCCCTGTAGCCTGAGCCCTGCAAGCCCAAGTCAGCTGGTATGGGTGTCTAATTGCAGGGTTGACACACCCTCAGAGGCCCCCAACAAGGACAGAGCCCGATCGTACTGAGGCATTGTATACATTTATATTCAAGGACTGTCCCAAAGAACTGAGATTCTAAGGCAGCTTAGAGTCAAACACAAGATGAAAATATTTTGTCCCTATCATGAAGAGAAGAAATTTGAGAGCAGTGAGTAGCAGTAGAGCTTCTGCCATACAAGTGGGAGTCCCCAGTGTGCCAAGAGTGCTCTCCATTGTTCTAGCCTAGAGAAATGGGGTCAATTTATGAGGCCTTGTCTACACCTACAAGTTGTACCAGTTTACCTAAACTGGTTTAAAAACTGATGTGGTTAAATTGGTACCGCCTCTTGGATGGGCACTCTGTCATGGTTAAGAATGCCTTATTTAAATCGATATACAGAATTCTTCAGACCATTTAGTCTGCAAGCAATTTAGTTAGATTGGTGCACCTTCTGTGTGTGATCAAGACCTCACTCACCCAGTGATTTAACAACCCCCGCCCAGGGCACCTGGAGTGCTCCAGCCTTCTGCTGAGATCAGAAATCCCATAAGAAAGGATGGGAGTCTCCTGTGAGCCCTGTCCCATGACTTGTTTCTTTGTTCATGTCCATGAAGCCTGGGCTGCTTTTCTCTGTGGTGCTGGAGAAATAGCACCTGGGGAAGGGGGATGGTCTACGTGCTTTGAATAAAGCAGACGGGGGCCAGGCAGATATTTTCCTTTTGCTTTAAATGGCAAACAACATGTTTTTTTTAAAAAATAAAAGAAACAACCATTTGTGGTGGACACAGAAACACCGTAAATTCCTAATTTTGCTCATTCCAGCCAAGACTCCTGTCTCAATCTGAAGGCACCGAGACCCAGTTCATGCACTATAAGTGAATTGCAGCCCAATAAATGGGAGCCAGGTTGCTTTTGACACGATGTCTTTGCGTTCAGTATTTGAAGGAGGCTCAAGTTAATAATACCTTATCAGACGCCTTTCAGGAACCTGCAGTGTCTAATATGTCTGTTGCCATAGTAACAGCTGCTTGCTTATGCTCTGCATCTCATATCTGTGTGTTTCTTGTCCCTCTCCCTTTCATATCAACAAGCAGTTTGGGTGACTGTCCTGCTGGGAACAGCCAGAGGCACTAGCCCTCCTTTCTGAGAACTGATCCTCTCAAGACACTCTGCTAGTCCATCAGTGGTGGGGGGGCGAGAGAAACGTGTGTGATTGGTATGTAGAGGTCCCGGAGCTCAAAGGCATGTGTGCAACAACCCCAGCATCTAATGGATGGGGAAGACATAACCTAGAGAGTTTTTATACAGTAAGTGAAGCTCCCAAGAGCCCCTGACAGCTGAAGGAAACATTCCATGCAGCCCCAGTCCGTCTGCACCAGTCTTCTCCTGCTGCCACTTGATTACGCTGGTGAATAAATGTGTTTAAAATTTGTTTTCTATGGCATTTCATCTGCTGTAAACTACTCTAGTCGTCTTTCCACACAACAGCCACTTCACTAGTCCTGGACCTGCACCGCTTTGGCCAAGAGCTCCTTAATGAGGGTGAAGTGCAGTTCACTTCCATAGTCAATTGACAAGACTGATGGGCTCGAAATAGGAGAAGGGACTGCTTCCCAGGCAGCCTCCAGTAATGGGGAATTCTCCCGCCTCCCTCTCAGCTTCCTTTATCTTTCCATAAATCCCTCTACCCCTCCATTTAATTCGGTTGTCAGTTTTCTTGTCCCGTGTTTAAGGTGTCCTTCCATTGTTCCCTGTCGCCAGCTCTCTTTTCATCTTTTTCTTTTCTCTCTTGCTCCCAAAGTAATTCTTTCCTGTTTCTGCCATCCTCTCTCCTCTCTCACTCTCTTTATATTCTTTTCTCCTTTTCTATTGTCTCCTCCTACTGCTCTCTGCCTTCTGCTGTCAGTCAGGTTTTCTCTCTCCCTCCCTCTTGCGCCCTCCCTCCCCCTTCTTTCTCACTCTGTGTCTCGTTCTCCATCTCGGATGAAGGTAATGAAAATAATCGGGCTTCATTAATTCTGAGCCCTGTGAGATGATAGCCATTTGGAGCCATGTTTGCCAATTAGATGGTCTAAATTAGAAGTGACCTTGGTATACTGCCATCACTTTGCCTTTCTGAGTCTAATGAAGCTTTTCACTCCAGCCTCCTCTCTCTCTCTTTGTAATGGAAATTCCCTCCTTTGTCTGGTTCAGGGACCTTGCATTGCATGTGCATTTCCCCCCTGCATGGACAGAGGGGATATTAATGTAGCTCCTCAGACCCTTGCTAGAGAGGTTATTTTTAAATCTAAATTATTTTGGCCATGTTGAGGGAGCTCATGAAGAGCTACCTAGAACTTCCATGGGATTGGCTCTGCATCCCAGACAGGCAGAGGCAGCCAGTGGGAGAAGGCAGAGCTAATGTATAGAATATTGATCTCTTGTCATTGTCCAAAGGTGGGTACGTGGCTTTGATGGGTCCAAGAACCATGTTACATACGTAGGGTCAGAATAGAGGAGAGACTGGCCAAGATGGGAACCTCCGTACGGATGTGTTACCACAAGACAGTGAGAATCCTAACCACCACAGCTCAGGCCTCAGTGAAGCCTGCCTTCTGAAAACCCCAACTAGAAGCTTTGCTGAGCCTTAGAAAAGGGTCTGGTGTGTGGAAGTGGGAGGAGGGGAATGTGAGAACAGGGACGAACAGCCATTTACTGAGCACAGCATTGCTGGCAGAGTGGAGTTTGTACCGAGCCCCTTGTCCACCCCCTGAACTGTTACATTCGGCTCTTACAACAGGCTCTCCAGCGCTGTCACTTGAAGAGTGTGGGTGTGGCCCAATTTCAGCAGGATTCCCACACCGAAGGATCATACTTCTCTCAGCCGTTTTGGACTGTCTCCTCTGAGGAAGCAGCTTACGGAGTCCTTTTCAAAAACAGCAGCAAGCTCATTTTCTCTTGAGGATTAGCATTTGAGCTTGGTCTCTGTGAGAGAGGACAGTCTTAAGGGAGACAAACAGGACAAGGAGAGAGGAAATCTGTGTTCAATTTCTGCTCACTTTGTAACACTGAGCAATTGGACCAAACTTTTCCAAACTGGCCACTGATTTGGGGTACCGGGTACACATACCGGAGCCTGCTTTCCAGAGGGGCTGAGCACCTATAGCTTCCACTGGCTTCAACTGGAGTAGTGGGCTCTCAGCATCTACAAAGACCAGGGACCACTTTCACCCCTCGCATAAATACTCACTAGCCAATTTCATCTTGGGGCAGCAGGAAACTACATAAGAGGCATTGCTAGGATAGGAAGGAAACATACTAAGGTCTGATAGTACTGGGTATACATTTCCTGTGTAGGTGATACCATTCATAGCCTACACGATAACATTGTCTAGAAGGCTGACTTACAAGAGAGCCAAGAAGTGCTAGCGTATGGTACCCTAGGACACATGCCTACATCCTGTGGGGATGGGCAGGTTAGAAATTCCAAGAGTGAACTAGATAATTATTTTCTAGAGCTGAAACATGCAGGTGACTTTCAGCCCAGATAGAAAAATGTGACTCTAACCCCAAGGGGATGACAATCTGATTTGAACATGGTACAATGAGTGTGGCTAAGAAACAATAGGGAAGTGATAGAGGGAGATTGTGAGCTCTTT